>NC_138128.1:50999589-51604589 GCF_964188305.1 Podarcis bocagei | reverse complement strand
CATTAGCCCTTAACATTTGTTTAATGCAATTTGTTAATGAACGTAATGGTGGGGACTAATAATGAAAGAAAATAAAAACGTCTAAACAGGCGCCAAGCTGCCAGTGATGCTCAATTATTTCCTTGTCAAGTTTTTATGATTTAATGAGCTCCTCTGGGACTGACGGCTGTCAGTCAGTCGTGACTTTTTGACACCATTACAACTTCAAATACAGCAGCAGGCAGGCTGTTTTCCTCGGATTTGAAATACTGAAATGATCTGACAGGTTTAAAGAAAAGATGTACAAAAGGGGGGGAAGAGAAAGAGAGGGGAGACACACACAGTTGCTTTTTTTTTTGTGGGGCAGACAATCTCGGGATGCTGTTTGGTAATGAAAACCCAATCATTGAGGTCATTATCTGATGAGGTTTTTTTTTTTTTTTAGGAACTGGCAGGGTTTTTTTTTCTTTATTTCTTTACTTAATGATAACCCTCAATGGGTTTGCCCCGCATGGGATGGTCAGAGCCGCACAATTTTGTTCACCATTAATTTCAGCCTTTGAAGCTCTGTGCTCTGAAGCAGCAGCAAAGAAAACCCCCCACCAAGCTGGCTGCAAAATAAGACAATCCAGCCTGCCTTAAACAGAATACCAAATGGCCTTCTATCCCAGAGATGGGAACTGACGTCAGTCAGGCTACATTTTTCTGATATTTTTTCCCAAAACGTAGAGCATTTAAAAACTCTTTAAAACTTAAGCGTCTTTAATTAAACTGTGTTTGATTCTGCATCAGTGCAGAATTAGTCTGGTGCTTCTGCATAGTGGAACTGTTTAGCAAATATGAATTTTACACACTGTAGAAGAGCATGTTAATGTGCGTGCCTTTAATTCGTCGTCATTCAATAGAGGCTTCGCAGTGTTAGAACATTTTGTTTTTTGATGGTTACATTTGGATGCATTTGATTCATTCACCGACTTGCTACAGATGTGACAAATGAGTTCAGTGGGAGTCAGAACCTGTGTTGTGATGGGGATGGCAGGGGTAATTCGCCTACCTGTAGGCATCTAATTGTTCAGGTACTGCACTGTTGATTTGGCTGGTGTAAGCCTCACGCTAAGACTAAGAACTCCTTTGGGGTGGGTGGGGGAACGAGCAGCATTCCATGTCAACAAATGGAAAAGTACCATAGCCACCACGTGGTCATCTCAGGACCACAAGTCAACTAAACTGAGGCTTATTCTGAACATTGGAGTTTTTTCCTGCCACAATATGGTTCCTATGGTTATTATATGTCAAAGCGGCTGAATTCAGTGTCTAGACAAACTATCTGCTATCTACTAGTAAGTCCATAGAAGGCAACCTAGGAGCAGATCCCTTCATGACTATATATGTGGCCACTAGGCTCGCCTCTGGCAGCTAGAGATAGGTCATGCATATGAAGACACCCTGATGGCAGTGAGAATTTCTAAATGGACGCTACAGTGGGAAAACAGATACCCATGTATACACCAGTCCATCATCTATAAACCAGATTGTGTGAACCACTGCCTGCATACATACTTGGTCATGTTACAAGCCTGGTAGAAACCCTACGTATTCTTCAGAACTGTTCCTGGGGTTGCTGTTTGTAAGAACTTCAGGAAAAGGACAGAGCATCGACTAAGTATTCTAAAGCATATGCAAAATACAGCAGCCCTATGAAGCTACACGCTGGATCATCAGATCATCAAAGTATGTGGATGTCATTGTGACAGACCCCTTTTATGTAGCCAGAAAGAAGAAACTGCAGTGTAGGAAAGAATGTGATATGGAAATCATTGTGAATTTTAGAATTAAGGCATACAGTGGTTCATTTGGCATCTTTCAGCGGGGCTTGCTGAGGTGAGACATTGTATTTCATAGTTGGATTTTTGGAATATTGGGGAAGAGAATCTCAGTATTATGGTGGCTAGGGAGGCTAGAACAGAAGGGAAGTCGGCATTATGCAGATTTTTACCACTGGCATTAACGGCAAATAAATGAAAAACAACAACAAAGAACCAGTAAACTAACAGAATTTAATTAATTTTTCCTTTGAGGTTTATATTTACAGTAGTTGTTAGAAGAAACAAAGTATTTATGAAAATGCACATCTTCTGACCTGCTTTGATACATACTTTTAACACTGGCTGGCTTCTCCCTCATCCTCATTTGCTCAGATCCCATGAACTCAGTCTCTCCGTATTATGAAGATGGTAAAGGCTATAGTTCTGTTTACACAACTTAAATGATTTATCTGAAGACATGCATGCCCTAACCTTTTTCAATAAACAGCATTTCTCTTGTGAATCTCCTCATCATGAATTTCTTTACTACGCTATACAGGTCTGATTTCAGTCGGCTACATCAGCTTAGATTGCATGCAGTTCTTTGTGTCTGGACAGTAAACAGGTTTAGGGCCAAATTCCATCCCTGGGTGTTTGAACAGGGATACCATGGAAGTCAATAAAGATTCAGTGTTCCTTAGAATACCAGGTAGGATAAAGCTACAAAATTCTTACAACCTTCAAGAGATTGCCTGTGTCCCTCAACTATTTTATGGTTTAGTCTGTTCCCTAAGGGTTCAGAATTTCTGGTTTCATAATCTGTGCAAGTGACTCCAATTAATGCACTTCAAAAGGTCTTATGAAAATCTTTTGCTCTCATCTCCAGGCAAATGGATGATAAAATTGTAATAATTGTTATTATTAAGCAACTGCATCCTCCTCCTTTTGCATACACAGGTAATAGAAGGAGCCGGTTAGACACAATGTTTTTACAGCTAAAAGTGGCTATGCTGTGGTTTCTAAATGGCAAGCATTTAGTTATCTGTCTAGTGGAAGGGAATACCAGAAAATGGAATGGCATGGACATCAGATTTGATAGATGCATTTAAAAATGGACCCAGACACCTCCAAGTCCAGGATTAGCTCCACAACCTCCAGCCTTCCTCGTCTCCCCAACCTTTCCTTTCTTTACCTAGATGCAATGGTGCAGAGATAGCTCACAGTGTACCCATGTACCTATGGGACCACCTCTCCTGGTATGCCCCACGGAGGACCTTAAGGTCCACAAATGACAACATTTTGTACGTCCCAGGTCACAAGGTGGTTAGATTGGTCTCAACTAGGGCCAGGGCCTTTTCAGTACTGGCCCCGACGTGGTGGAACACTCTGTCACAAGAGACTAGGGCCCTGCGGGACTTGACATTTTTCCACAGGGCCTGCAAGACGGAGCTGTTCCACCAGGCCTTTGGTTTGTACTCAGTCTGACCCTTACGTTTCCCTCCCCTTATGGTCTTGATGTATCAGCTACTTCAAAATGAGGCTGCATTTTAATTTGCATTTTAACCTGGATTTTAAATTGTTTTTTTTCTTTTCTTTCTATGTTTTTACTGAAATTTTATTGGTGTTAGTCGCCCTGAGCCTGGCTTTGGCCGGGGAGGGCGGGGTATAAATAAAATCTATTATTATTATTAGTAGTAGTAGTATGGTCCTAGGAGATTCTGCAAGCACATGGGTAGTTTTTAAGGGATTATAGGAGCTATGGGAAATGTAATTTACAAGTTTCCCAGCGTTCAGGGACGTTGGCAGGGCTCCCACCCACCCCTAGCCAGAGCTCAGCTCCAGCACCTCTCAGGTGGGCACCATTGCCATTCTAAGACAAGGGAGAAATTCATGGTGAGCTCCAGCACCTCTTCTTCTAGAAAAATAGCACTGGACGTTGGGAACCATCATTCCTGTTGACTCTGGATGCTGCAGTAGAGCAGTTAGGGTCTAGGGGATGCTTTATTGCAGCAGAGGCAGTTTCAGGGTGACAGGACTGGTGCAGCAGAACTGGGCGCCACTCTGCAGGGGGCACCACAACAATGCTGCAGAATGGAACCTGAGAGGCAGGGCGGCACCAAATTTTAGTGTCACACAGGGCACCCATGAAATTTGGGAGCACAAAGTCTGCCACTGACTGCAGAGCCCACTTTAAGTCCTGCCACAGTCTACATGTGCAGGTAAAAAGGGACAATGGTGGGAAAGTGTTCATGATGGGGTCCCACAATAAGGGTCAAACATACACTGGATCTAATTTGGGGCCCATATTATTTTGCCAAATAGGTGGAGACAATTCCAATTGCGTCCAGTATGGACACATGTCTACTCAACATGGAATGACATTTTGAAGGGATAACCATAAAAATATTTCATGTAATGAGACAGGAATGTGAGAATTGAAAGAAACATGTGTTTTCAAGTAATTGTCTTAATACACATCCCAGGGGACCAAAATTGGGTATAACTTTCTACAGCCTGTTTACTATGCCACCAACCTCTATTTGCTGCACAAAGGGCGTGAGGAAGATGGTAGGAGGGATGACAAGAACTTGATTCATGGTGTCTAACTATATTATTATTATTATTACTATTATTATTATTAATGTGTGGTAAGCTGGGCCAGAGAAGGGAGAGCACAAGCAATAGCTGCTGAAACAATGTCAAACTGAAGTGCATCCTCCTTCTCTTGGACATACAGAAAAAGGTCAACTGGCTGTTTTCTTGCCACCCCTATGTGAGTACATATACTCCTGTTTGAGCATTTCAGCTAAGTCCATATTTGTTTAAATGAAATGGAAGTATGTATGCAATTCATTCTAGAGATTTCTTACACACAGAATTCATTCAAAATATTACTTGCACACAATCTCACCATATTTATTCGTGCATGATACTTCAGATTTTAAATCTCATTATTGTGTTGAATCTAAATCCAGAAAACTGAGAAGTGACTCAGAAAGGATCTCTATATAACTGCTAGCCAGTCTTTTCTTGCTTTGGAATCTGCATTCATTAAAATCACAATATTGGAAAGCAACATTATCAGCATGACAACAACACAGTCATAGGGCAACACTGCAAAATAAATTCATCTGACAATCCAGGACTTGGTGGATATGAATATATATACATGGTCTGTAAATAAAGTTTGAAAGAAATAAGAAAAACTATCACATTTGAATACTAGGTTCACAGTGGACATTAAGCCATCCTGTCAAAAAGACAATATGTTTATTAGAAGCAATGACTCCTCTGGCTTTGCTGGGTTACATTTGTGATTGTTATTCAAGCCTGAGTATGTCACACTATGTTTTTTTAAAATTCTGTTTGCTCCTATTCCAAGATCCTAAGAGGGAATTTCTTGCCAGAGATCTAATACCAACTCAAGCCAAGTCGAGTGTCTAAATGCTTGCAAGTGTCAGCATTAAAAATCTGGCATGGAATTTAATAAGTTGCTTACACATGTGGTCTTGTATACTAACAATATGTTCATTGCATATGCTAATATAGGAAAACCAGAACAGTCATACTATGACATAAAACAAAGAAAAATATCAAATGCACATGCAGCCAGTAAGACAAAATATGCTTATGCTACTTGCACCAGAGTTGAACCGCAGGCTTTGAGAGGGAGAACCTTTCAGTGCAAGAGAATGATTCATGTGACCACTTTGTCTTAATTACTCTGAAGCAGTTTGTTGCTGGTCAGTGAAGAACAAAGATATCAGTGTCCCCTGACAGAAAAATAAATAATCATCAGGACTGCAAAGATGACGATGATCCCCAAGATAACTAACAAAATCCGGTTTTGAATGATCCTAAGGGAATAAAAAGAAAAGAAAGTGGTGAAAGAGAATAAGACAATAAAAGGGCAAGGTAAAGCACCTAACTTTTCTTTTCCATGTGAGTAACCCATGGAGTACAGCTATCTAGATTCTAAAACTATTGTCTGTACTGATCTTGTTATTTGTGTCACTGAGAGCCAAACTAGATGTGACTTTAGCATTGTGTGGCTGTTTTTTTTAAGGTAAGTATGGGGGAAGCTTTAACCCTCTCACAGTCCAAATCTGAGATGTCCATATCTGCTTTTTTTTTTTAAAGCTATGCAATGGCTGAACACATGAAATGATGTAATGTTTCGTTTGTCCCTCACTTCCTGTAGCTGAAAGCATTTGCTAAGGGGCTGGGCCTTCTAACATTTATGTGTACATTAAATTAATATCTGAATGTTTGTTTTTATTTTATAATTTAACTAAATGTCTAAAACCTGCTAAATGGAACATTAAAACAAGCCTGACAGCGATTCATACTGGAAAGGAGCTTGCCACATAAAGTTTTATCCAACTAAGTCATACTCAGAGTAGACTCCCTGGAATGAATGGATTTCATTTTCATTGCATCTACCCAGAGAATATTTTAAGTGGATACAACCCACAATAACCCAAGCAAGCCATTATGGAGGTTTTCAAATAATTTTATTTTGGTTTCTTAATTCCAGAGAGAAAGCAGTCGCTAATTTGTGCATTAAAGTAAAAGATTTCAAGGGTAGGGAACTTGTTGGCAAGGTACTTACTTGAACCAAATACCAAGGGAGAAGTATAAAAGATAGTGATGAAGAAAAAGTATGCTATACAGAAGGACATGTCAAACTATGACTCTTATGTTCTAAAACCTTTCTTTGCCTCACTTGCATAGATTCACTTATGGTAATCAGGCAAATGCTACATTCTTGTGTACTGAACAGAGAGAAATGAGTAATGGTAACACACCACTTGTGGAAATGAACCTCTTATTTCATCAGCATACAAACTATCAGTCGTCAGAGTCTGAATGACACCCATCTGTACAGAACTATTAAAAATGAGTATTATTTTTTTTTTTTTAAGAAAAGGCCTGAGCTTCATTCCAGGGAAGTATTTATCCGGGCTCTTGCGGAATATTGACCTTTACATGGCAGGAACATATTTGCAGTATAGCATCATTAAAATCAGATTGACAATCCCCTCTCCACCAAAAAACAACAACAACGCCACCCCAAAAAACCAACTGAAATTTCAATCTTGTTTGTAAAAAGATGGAAAATAAAACCATAAAGACTATTCAAACAAAGAAACAATGGATGGTGGAAGGAAAAACAAGAGGCTGAGCTCATAGTAAGGTGGGATGTTTGTTTGCCATACATTACAAACAGGCATCTTTGTACATATGAGAATTTCCTGGTTAAATAAATAGTATCATACTAGGCAAGTGTAAGTGCGGAAGGATGCAGTTTTGAAGCAACTTCAGATCCCTCCCTCCGTTTTTCACAATGCCAGCCACTGCTACAACATTCACCTTTAAAAAAAAGAAAAGTAAATGGATGGATGAAAACTGTCACATCAGACAAACACACTCCCCTGTGACACTTTAAAAGGACTAGCTCTCTATCCTCCTGACAGGTTACAAAATGATCACATTTGCTGACACGTCTTCCGCAAAACTGCTTTAGTGCTTGTGTCCACTTTGCTAGCAGGAGATGAATGGCCTGCTTTGTCCTCATTTATCACTTAAAGCTGAACTAAGATCTGTCTCGTTTATTTTTCCCTTCCTCACTAGAAAGGATAAAGCGCAGCATTAATTCTCCCACGATGACAGCTAATTCAAACTTAACAGGCAATATTTACTCTGCCAAAGGGAGCGGACTACTCTGTCTCTCTTGGAGAGGAAAAATGTTTAATGGTCTAACAAACTAAAGCTAATTAAAGAGGCTTCTGCTTCTTATTAGTTTGCAGTGCAGATTAACACCTGAACTTTCAACCACTCTCTCTTTCTTTCTTTCCCTCTTCTTTTGGGGCATTTTCTAGCAAAACAACACCTGATAGCAAACTGTTTGCCCAAATGAATGCATGAAAAGCAGAGTGCATATTTACTCAGTCACCCTCATTGATCCTGAAAAGAAACTCAGGAAAATTGAAATTCAGCAGAGAAACAGATTAAAAAGCATGAAAACTCTTTAAAAATTCAGCCTTAAGTAACATACAGTAATATTCCTCTAATATGACTGTGCTGACAACCATTTTATTTGTGGGATGAAGGCCCCAAGGCATCCATGATGCTAATTTACAAAGGATTAACTGTGGATGGAACTTGCTCAGTCGAACACATAGTTAGGCAAATGCATACATCTAACACACTGAATCGTTAAGCCATCGCCTCATATCTGACCTAGTTAGTGTCTCATCACACCCAAATTACAGTGAGAAAAAAAAGAATAAATAAAATGAGTCCTCCAAATGTTTCATTTCTAATTCTCTGGCTGCACACTTGATTGGAAGATTACTTAATCTGCAAACTCGTCTCTAAAATCCTCATCAGGAAAAGAGGAAGCAGTACAGACCCCCACCTGTATCTGCTAATTAAATGTTCCATTAAAGTACGAATGTAGGATATGCATATCAAAGTTCAACTTCTAGGAATCTGAATTAGCTTGCCCACTGCAGCAAAAGAATACAATATTGAACAGAACAAATTAATCATGAAATAGGAAGGATGTTATCAACATGCTCCTCTGCAGAATTATTACCCTGTTTCATATTAAACCCTAAAATAAACATGCTCTTTAAATCTCGGCAAAAGTTACGTTGAGAATGTAGCGTTTCAAGCAGGGGAGCAGAGCAAGGAAAACTTCAGAATGAGTTTCTGAAGCATCAGAGCTCCACTTTGAAGGGTGATAGGATGGAATGGTACATAAAGAACTTGGATTCTGGTGTCAATACATTTCAGATCTCAAGTCAACAATCCAAGGCGCTAAAAGAAAGAATGAAGAAAGAGGGCTGGGGGCTGGGTGGGATTTCAGCAATATTCTGTAATCAAACCAGCTCACAGTGGCAGAACAATGGTTGGCATTGGCAGGACCCATCTGTAAAGAGGCCTCTAGTACTGTCACAGCCAGACACTGCCAGTGGGTATTGCTCCAGGCAAAGCAGCAAGGAATTTCAAGCGGTGGGAGGGAAAGGAGGAAAGTGGGGTTCAGCATCTTCTGCAAAAAGCCACATGGCTAACTCACCAACAAAAACACAAATGATATTTGTAACTTTGGATTCTTTTTACCTAAAAAATTCAGTTCAATCTTCCAGAGAGGCAACCCAGCGCCTCCTTTGAAAATGCAAAGCATGTTTACAGGGTAAATAATTTAAGAAATAATATATACTTGAAAGGAGACACCCACTGAAACATCCATGGCTAAAGTGCCTGAAGGCAAAAACTTGTGCATTTGCATGCTGCATTTTATTAAGTTAGCACACTGTAGCTTTAAAAGAATGCATGGCCAAATTAAAAGGAATGTGTGACTAAAACATCAAGGATGCTTCCAGTTTGCATTATGAATCACAGCGTTGCTGATATTAAGACGAATTAACTGTTTATTCGATGGAGTCTGTGGACCGAATTTACAGAAGTTTTTGCCCACAAATCTATATGTTGTTGTAAGAATAAGATGGGGCTGGATGAGACATTTAGAATCTTCCCTTTTCATTTTTCAGTGACTGTGGTAACAACTCTGTCCATGGAGGGCTGGAGATCATACATTAAGTTCTATGTGCAAATGTGTCAGGAGAGATGGATGGAACACCTTGCACGGGGGGGGGGGGGAGTGAGCTTCTGAACCAGCCCTTCGTTGTGAAAGTCTATTGTAAATAACTGCTGGATTTTTACCCTTCAACTAAAGAGGGATTCTTAAATGGACATCTTGATTTAAAGGATTCTGTGAATCTCTGAATCAATCACAGATACACAGCCAGAATCGCATGCAGTTCCATAAGGTTTATAAGTTCCACAGTATTACACATGATTGCACCACACAACATGAATAGTTATGCCTGAGCCAGTACTCATGAAAAAAGAAATGTCTGCATAGAATCATATTCAAATTTAGTATTTACACAGGACTTTATTGCACAAAGGATTTCCCACTATTTCCCACTCAGCTGGAAAAGCTGAGACAGTACAGTCATACCTCATGTTACGGTTGCTTCATGATATGTTTTTTCAGGTTGTGTCCTGCGGTGACCCGCAAGTACTGGAAAGGGTTACTTTCGGGTTTTGCCGCTTGCGCAGACGCACAAAATGAGGTCGCGCACATGTGCAGAAGTGGCGAATCGCAACCTGCGCATGCACAGGCGCACCGCTGCTGGTTGCGTTCTATTCATGTTGTGAACGGGCCTCCGGAACAGATCCCGTTCGCAACCAGAGGTACCACTGTAGTCTGCTCAAGATGACCTATTGGGGTGAAGTGAATGCCTCTTAGATCCAGTTTCAACCCTGCATCCATTTCAACACACCAGTTCTCACTAATAACTCATACTTCTGTTCAGTAGCCTTGTAGGTTTACATTCTGTTTGCTCTTAAAATACTAAAACCACCATATGAAGAAAGGCATACCAGGCTAGAAATGTTTTGACCTGAAATTAAGTGGGGATTGCTGTCGGTGCACTGTATTAAATAGACATGAAAGAAATGCAATTTACTGTATTAGCATGCCGGATTCTGGGTGGTGCAAGCAGTTCCCCTGCACAGGGGGCCGATCCAAGGGGGCACAAAGTTGAGTACATCCATTTGGGTGTGCCAAATTTTGGCCTTACACAGAGCGCCATATTATGAAAGATTACCAAAGTCGGCCCCGATATAAAGCCTCAGGTCTTCCGGTCAAGATTTGCTTTTCCTGTGTATTGCCGTAGTGCCTAACTTTTCCTTAATAAACCTCCTAGTAGCTCCACTCCGAAGTCAATGCCAATTTTATTCAGTGAGACAAGGAATGACAGGACCAGTTTTCCATCTTAGAGGTCAAGCAGATCATCTCTGCAATGATCTCCAGGCCAGCAGAAATCAAGCCTGCACTTCAGACCCATTCCCAAAACCATTGTTTGCATGACCTTGCTGCTTTAGAGCTACCTCTCCCGAAATCTGCGCGTACAATGGCTCTGATGAGATTTGCAGCACAGTTATATGTGAAGGTGTTTCAGAAGAGACAACTGCTTACTTTATAGCACGTTAGCTACTCTTGCACTAAGATTGCCAACTGCGTTAAAACACCCCCCTCCCAAGCTGCATTCATTAGTGAGGGAAGTGCACAACGTTTAGAGTCCATCTTAATGACTTGTACAAGCTTTCGCACCTGACTGACCAGCGCTGGATAATGATTCCTTGGCATTAAGCACTAATGGCTGCAATGACAATTGCTAATAAAATTAGGAATTGAAGTAATATCATATAAATTAAGTGATGAGCAATCCTCAACAAACTTGTTTTGTAAGTTTTTGCCTACAATAATGAAGAAAGTTCTAGGAAGCATTCTGCTCTGACACCAGTACAAATACAAGAAAAATAAGTGGCTACCATGAATCAGTTAACATGCTTTTATTACAACACAGGACTTTATTTTCAAAGAAAAGTACAGGGGGAAAGCAGTCCTCTCAAGAACACAGACAGATTAATGAAAAATATTTCAGGTTTAATGGTACACAATACAAAATGGCTTTCTGTAAACTTATGCATTCAGCATTAAACTAGTCGTAGTTTCAGACGAAAGAATTGCACCTCGTAAGTGGGTGGCGTTGTGGGTTAAACCACAGAGCCTAGGACTTGCCGATCAGAAGGTCGGCAGTTCGAATTCCTGCAATGGGGTGAGCTCCCGTTGCTCAGTCCCTGCTCCTGCCAACCTAGCAGTTCAAAAGCACGTCAAAGTGCAAGTAGATAAATAGGTATCGCTCCAGCGGGAAGGTAAACGGCGTTTCCGTGTGCTGCTCTGGTTCGCCAGAAGCGGCTTAGTCATGCTGGCCACATGACCCAGAAGCTGTACGCCGGCTCCCTCGGCCAATAAAGCAAGATGAGCGCCGTAACCCAAGAGTCGTCCATGACTGGACCTAATGGTCCTTTACCTTTAAGCAACACTAAATATTATCTTTACAGATAGTCAAAGCCTAGAGGTTTTATACGTATGCATGCACCCATACAAAATAAAACAAATGGTACCTGCAAATGAAGCAGGTTGGACACAATAAGCACAGGAATATCAGACTTTTGAATATCCAGGGCAACTGCAAGAAAACAGTATGACATGATCCAAGTATAAATGTAAATGTTGGCCTTGGGATAGAACATTGGAGAGGGGAGGGGGTATTCTGAGCATTTATGCTAGTCTGTCATTGTCTCCTATAAAAAGTACTTAAGACCTCATTTGAATTACAAATACACACACACACACACACACACACACACACGAAAACAACTACAGTGGTACCTCGGGTTACATACACTTCAGGTTACAGACGCTTCAGGTTACAGATTCCGCTAACCCAGAAATAGTATCTTGGGTTAAGAACTTTGCTTCAGGATGAGAACAGAAATAGTGTGGCGGCAGCAGCGGGAGGCCCCATTAGCTAAAGTGGTACCTTAGGTTAAGAACAGTTTCAGGTTAAGAATGGACCTCCAGAACGAATTAAGTTCTTAACCTGTGGTACCACTGTAAAGCTAAATGCAACATTGCTTAAATGACTAGTAGCCCCATATCTCATAGGAACACTCTGTCACAAGAGACTAGGGCCCTGCGGGACTTGACATCTTTCCGCAGGGCCTGCAAGACAGAGCTGTTCCACCAGGCCTTTGGCCAGGGCACAGCCTGACTCCCTCCTTTGGCAATCTTCGCGGAGCTCTGGCCCAATGGTTGCCAGTGGCTTGATTTGAATTAATTTTATAATGAATGATTTTAGAGTGTTTGTGCTGTACTTTTGTACTGTTTTATTGTTGTTAGCCGCCCTGAGCCTGGCTTCGGCTGGGGAGGGCGGGATATAAATAAAATTTATTATTATTATTATTATTATTATTATTATTATTATTATTATTATTAGTCAATTATTTTAAATACAGCTAATTTCACAATAATAGTTCAATAAAAATTGTTCTCTCCCTCCTTTCATTTGTCTTTTCAGAGACCAGAATAAACTTTGTAAATGGGCTACTGCTTGACAGACCTTCTGTTGTTTTTTTTAAAATATTTTTTATTGCATTTTTTCCAGATACAGATACTAAGTCAGATATACAAAGAAATAACAGAAAAGAAAAAGAGAAAGAAAAAGAAAATCATCCTTTCAAAACATTTTTCCATAACCAACCGGACTTCCCCACGTCTCCCTCACCATGCGTTCTTTACAATAAAAATATCAGCAAATTATAACCTTGTTTCGTGCGTTCTTTTGTTCTTTCAAATAATTATATTTTAAGTTTAAAATACTTATTATCAATTTACTCTAAAAACAAATGTAATATTATTTTAAACATTAGTCCTTTCATTAATATAACTTAATTTCCCATACAGACAGACCTTCTGAAGCCCTGGGTCTTGTTCCATATCTTGCTTCTGTGTGAGAAATTGCAAAAGCAAATCTTTTGGGGTGGCTGTAACTATCAGGATGACTTCTGAGGTGTTTAGAACACAACACCTGTGTTCTATGTGAGCACAGATATTCAGAACCACTTGGCATCTCACTTAAATCACATACTGAACTTGAAGTCAACCTACCTAGTGAAGTGTCAAGAAGTGCCAGCACAGGTGGGCTTGAAAGATGACCCCCTTATCAAAATGCTAAAGAGTTGATCCTTAGAAATAAGGAAGCTGATGGGCGGCTTTCCTTTATTTGCCTCTATTTAATCAACTCTGTAGAAAGTGTCTGGTTTTGGGATGTGTGTACACACATGGGTTTCTGATAAAGAAAAGCAATTCATCTAGATAAAACAATTATTTCACTGGCAGTAGCATGTGCAGAAGCAGCCAACAAGAAGAAACACGACAGAGGCTTAGCTACTGTAGTAACTATGGTTTCATTTACATTCCACAAATTTTAAGGAAACAAAAGGAACAGTTTCAGAGAAGCTTGATCTAAGCCAGAAGGGCAATCTTCCTCTATTAGCACAACTCCAAGAACTCTAATACAAAACCAAACTACTTCTGCTTTAATTGTGATTTCAAACTATGTATGAACATCACTTTTAGGATTATTTTCCCTTCTGTGTTTGGATGTCTTTTTCCATAGGAGGCTGCCTACAATTGTCTTAAGTGTGTGGACCTCTTATGAACAAAAGAGGGGGGGGGAATACCCCACTCCCTTTGCAGAGGTATATGCAGCAACTGTTCCTGAAAATGTGCTATCCAAAATGTTAGTACTCAATGGCACTTTTTGAGTGATAGTAAAGCATTTTAGTATGTATCGTATATATTCATCCTCCACCCCACCTCCACTGAATGCTCTGAAGAAAAGAAAACAATCATGGCTAAGGCCATTTGTGAAGATGGCATTAAAGGAGCCTACTCTGAGACAGATAAAAATAATGAGAATCTTTCTGTCAAGAAGGATTTAGAAAATATCACTAGCATTATTAAAATTTAATTTTTTTACTGTGCTTTTTGGTTCCCCCATTTTTCCAGGGATAATGAGCAGGACTGCACACCTCCACATTGCTAGGACTTGTTTTGTCAATAAATTCAGCCTTCCCGTCTGAAGACATTTCAGACAACAATTTTGACTGCTAGAGGCTCCCCCCCCAACCTGTGCTGTGTGCTTTGAGCCTCCCTGTAAAAAACAGTTCATAAGCTAATATTGCAGAAGGCCAGCGGAACAAATAAAAATCATTTTTTTGACCAACTGATTCAGAGAAATCATGGGAATAGCAAATATGGGATTGGCACAAAAGAAATGAATAAAAGAAGATTGATGTATTCACAAATGGTTTACGTGGCAGAATTAGCTGACAGGAGCTACTTGCTACTATTAAAGTCCTTTCTCTCACTGCATATTGCTGTTAAAGAGACAGAAATACCAGAAATTTTCACTATAAACGCAGTGCTTTAATAAAATAACTAGCCTTCTGTACATAGGGAGAAGTAACAGGGTGGGGAGTTGGAATTCAGGGGTAGTACAAGGAAGTTTCTGAATTATAGACCCCATGTCTCTGAGGGGCAGTGAGATCAGAGTCGAGAATTTGAGGAAGAAGTGATGGCTTATTCTTTCACTGTTTGCAGGAAACACTTAGTGTTAGTCCAATACAGTCTAAAGGTACTTGGTTCTTCAAGGAAGGAATAAAATATGATATATTTGCTCATTCTACTCAATTAAATCTTTTCCCACTGGAAAGAAAGTTTGGGGCTATACTGAAGATACTACACACACACACACACACACACACACACACACACACACACTTCTAAAAATGGAATAATACATTAATGTATGCGCAGGTTTCAACTGCTGAAATGCAAACCTGTGATTCCTTTGTGCTCAGATCCAGGATTCTATCCAACACTGTTCATGCACAACTGGAATAAGCATCTGCTCACGTAACAAGACTTCACCTGTCCCCTTCTCCCCTCAAAATGTGCTCCACAAAATGTGTTGGGAGACCTTCCAGAGCAGCTTCTGCGGGCTGCAGTAGGGGCAAAAGGAAGGTGTAGTCCCATTGTACAGGCAGAGGTTCACTCAAACAATATGGGATTTCATCCACAGCGTCTATTTACAAGAGGTCTTAGTACCAGTGTGATTTACTAGTGGCATTAACCCCTGTAATCCTAGCCCAACTAGCAAAAAATGATCCACAGAACTCTTCTGTTCTGGATGACTTACATAAAAAGCATGATGTACATTGGCTGTTCAGTTGAAAGCAGTGCACCTACTTCTCCATAGTTCCTTTGCATTTTAGATGATCTGCTTGTTTCTATAATAGCCTCTGGTACTCTATACGGACCATTTTTATTTATTTGTATTATTTATTTAAAATATTTGTAGCCCACCTTTCATTATAAAAAAGAGCCATCAAATGGCTTTTATGAGCTTGACTTATCAATTTGAATGAAGAATGAAGCTCTGTATTTCATTCTGATGTCTTGGTAGACCTAGGGGTCCCAATAGACCAGAGGATTAACAGAAGTCAACAGTGATGCAGCAGCAAAAAAAGCCAATGCTATTCAACAGAATTATAGTGTCTCAATGGGGGGAAAAAGGCTTTTTTAAAAGCAATTTTAAAAAGACATTGAATTTTCCATAAGGCTCACCATCGCCATCTAGTGTCACATTGTATATTGCACTTAAAACACAGTTAAATTGTTTTATTTGCAGCTGTATAGCTGAGTTCACAATTATTCCAAGCCAAACTTATTTTCATTTAATTTCCTAGTTTGATACTAATTTGCTTATGATATTTGCCCGATTAAAAACTAATCTTCTGTAAATTAACTCTGAATGCCATATGGAATAGTCTCATTAATGGCAGCCTGTCCCTAGTCATTTATTTCAAATACCATGAAGTATGTAAGCCAACCTTATTTTCGTTGCATTTATGAGACTTCCTGTATTTTGAGAGCTGATCATCTATTTAAAGCACTGCTAAAATATATATGACACGATATGCCGGGCAATCCAGGTTCTTGTAACAAGGGCACGCTAAAAACCTGAGGTGCTATAATCGGGAAGAGTCTCTCTGAGATTAAGAAGAGCCCTGCTCTTTATTCAGTTCTCCACCGTGGCCAACCAAATCCTCATGAAAAGCTCACAAGCGGCACATGAAGCATTAGCCCTCTCCTTCTGTTGCACTCCAGTAATTGTTATGTAGAGTCATAGTGCCTCTGATCCTGGAGGGAGCGGCAGCCATCATAACTGGTTGTCATTGATAGTTGTATCCTCCATGAATTTGTCCAGTCCTCTCTTAAAATCTGCTATGTCAGCGGTTCCCACCACAACTTGTGGTAGTGTATTCCAGAGTTTAACTATACACTAGGTGAATAAATACCTCTAAGAGCAGCCAGGACAACAGTGGAGTCCCTGTTGCTTACTGGCAGTGTTTTTTCCAGAAAAAAACAGTGCTGGTACTCACCATGAACCTCTCCCCCTTCTCTCTCTCCCTCCCCCCTCTCTCTTGTCCCCCCTCAATTAAAACCCCACCTTGTGCACCCCTCCGCCTTCTTCAACCTCTCCCCCAACCTTGCCCCGTCTGCTCGTCCCATGAACTTTGGAAGTGAGAAATGAAAAACAGGCTGCATTAATGGTTTTAAATGCGGAGAAAGCCTTTGATAATATTTCTTGGTCATTTTGATTAAGGGATGAGAGAAAATGGAAATAGGTAATTCCCACCAAACCCCTTCTCCTCCATCTCTTCCCAGCCACCAGCTGCACAGTCTGTGCTCGCCTCTATGGTTTGCCCCAGCCACAAAATGGAGGGCGGTGGCACTAGCAGCAGAAGATGCTGCCTCCCTCCCCTTCTCTCTCTGTCTCTCCCCCCACCACCCTGCAGACCTGGAAGCAGAGACAAAAGGGAAATGGTACTCATGCTCGCCCAGATGCTCGTGGCGCAGTGAGACAGCCAAGAGCAAAAGGTGCCACCTGTTGACTGACAGCAGCAATTGCAGCCCCCCCCCAAAGGCCTCCTTTTCCCTGCCACCTCAGCCTTCTGCTTTTCACAACCCCCCTTTTAGCCACGGTTGCTTGCTCGCTCTCCCCACCCTCCATTTACCTTATCACAAGATTTGAAGGGGGGAGGAAGGTGCTGGTACTGCATACTGTTGAGTACTGCCAGAAAAAGCACTGCTTAGTGCAATGATGGAGGGTGGGGCAGAGGAATTTTTTCCCCTACTAGTAGGGAGCTAAGCTTGGGCTATGTATATATGAGTAAGCTTTCTGCATCCCAAGGGACACACTGCTTCAGAAATGGAAAACAATTTTTAGGCTCCAGTGTTTTTCTACCAAAGTCCAGGGCCTGAGGATTGCTATGAAACTGCTTTAGTGTCAAGCAAGATGAAGTTTATCGTAAACGTAACTAATAATCAGCTGGAACCTCAGTCTGATTGCTGTTCAGTAGAGAGATAATCTGATAGCTTCAGATGGGCACAGTAACTTCTAAAAGGGTGTTAACATGATCGTTAGCCAGCTTAATTAGTACCATCAATATGCTATCTTTGTATTACAAATATGCCATCTTCCCAACTCAATACACACAAAAATATTTTTCCTTCCACACTGCTAATTGAATGGCATAGACCAAAAGTGTAATAGATATCGGTGAGCCACACAATTGCAGCCTATTATTTCTCTCACTTTTCAACTATAAATACCACGCAAAAGTGAATGAGCCCTCTTATGTTTCCCAACAGGCAGTTTACTGACCCAGACATGAATGCATAACAAGTAAAAATGCTATAGCAATACATTTTTAATTGATGATTTCATGTTTATTTACTGCAAGACTTGACTCACCCCACAAGGATGCCTGTCAGGTGTTTTATATAACAGATATACAAGGAATGTTGGAGGAAAAAAATATTTTCTTACCATGGCAAATACTTATAGGCGGTTATTAAATAATAAAAAAGTTATATTGTTTAATCCTTCTTTGGGTTTACTTTTTACCATTAGAGAACACAATGATCAGTGAACTGTGTACGGTTTTTTTATATAAAAAATAAAAAAGCCTTTCAATAGCCTTGTGGAAATATATAAAACAAGCAGCGATACAGTCCTTTGCCAAACACTGTCATAAATTTTTTATTTGGCAGCTAACATTCTCACTAGTTTTCTTGGCAGCAATTGGGACCTTTAGCAAGAAAGGTGCAGGAGAAAAATACCTTGTTTAGGGATGTTTTCAACACTTTCTGGGATTTTTCAGAACTTCTGCCTGCAGCACATTTTCAGTCTCCAACCACATGATGAGTAGGTGGTGGTTTTTAACTTCTTTTTTTAGAAAATATAGACAGCTTACTACCCCCACTCCCCTCTGGCCTCCAGCCTAGAATCCATCTCCCCCTCCTCTCTCATATGTGTGTTCCAGAGATACAAGTGGATGCTCTTCAATGTCTAGACAAAAAGAAAGAACCCAAAAAAACCCCACAGCCACAATATCAGGATGTGTCTTTCGTTGCTCCTGATGTTATCAGAATCAGATTCCCAGATGACAGAGATAAATGAAAGGCAAAAATGTGCTGATTACTTTTGTATTTTTCCCCTTCTTCAGATATTGCTACAAAAACTGGTCACAGGTGCAGCTACCTAGGTCAGTCCTCGGACGGATGATAAACAGAATAGCAACATAGATTTCTGCACCAAGATCAAGTACTGAATCTATTGTTAAAAATACATAAAAACAGCACATCTTGGTAAATCTGAAACCCCAAAAGCTTTAATCAAGGTTCTGATAACAAACTGTTTGGCTAAACAGAAAAGCTATTTACAAAGATATGAATTATCCATAGGGTTGAAATTCTTTCTCCACAGCCTATTTTCCCGTCTCAATAGCCAATCAGCATTCCATAGTATTTCCCTACTGAATAATTTTTGGGCTCTTCTGCTCCTTATTTTCTGCCCTATAAGGGGGTTTGTACTTCTACAAGCCTTGGGGTTTCCCCCGAGCCTGCAGATACCTTTGCTTTGTGCATGGGTGAGGCTGTTTTGTTACAGAAGGTTCTGCACTTGTACAATATAGAGTGTTGCGAACACCTTCAGACATGTTTTCCATTGCTTCAGAGATAAACTAAACTTAGATAGTGGAAATTTGACACATTGTAAAAGAAGACATCTGGTTTCCTCCTCCTATGGATACTGTGTATCCGTATCTGACATTATGTATGTATCTGATCCACTATGTAGAGCAGGTATGGCCAAACTCGGCCCTCCAGCTGTTTTGGGACTACAACTCCCATGATCCCTAGCTAACAGGACCAGTGATCAGGGATGATGGGAAGGGCCAAGTTTGGCCATGCCTGATGTAGAGGCTTCGTGAGATCAAACAAAATACAGAACTAAATATATATTTGTAGCTATATTAGATGAACTTAATGTAGCTTCAATGTAGCATACCTGTTCACAAAAAGACATGGAAGAGTTTTTTAATACTGGAAGCACAAGGGGTATGTTTTTATCATCTGAAATAGGTCCCAGGACAGAGCTAAAAGCAGCGGGTGAACCCTGGCTTTTCATTCTAGGTGGTTTATCTAAGATGAGATCCCTAAAATGGATCTTACGCACACTTTTCTGAGAAGGAGCATTTCTGTACAATGTTGGCATCCCTTGGATCTGCAACAAAATGTAATGGTTTGCAGTGGTCCTGTTCAGTGTGATCCCTACGCCCCCCCTTCAGTCAGCATTTTATTACACTGTCAATCCTCAATGGGTCGGTTGGGAGGTTTTCTGACCATTCCTTTTCCTCCCTGATTTTGTTTTGTCCTGTTCTGAGTCTGCTGATACCTTTCTTTTTGCGTGAGTGATGCTGTTTTGGCTAAATAAGGAACCATACTTATAGAATGAATTCTTTATCAGTATGTAGAATCAGTGGCGTAGCGTGGGGGGTGCAGGGGGGGCGGCCGCACCAGGCGCAACATCTGGGGGTTAGAGTTAGGGGGCGCAAATCCACGGGTTAGGGGGCACAAATCCACGGGTTAGGGGGCGCAAATTACTTGCCTTGCCCCGGGTGCTGACAACCCACGCTACGCCACTGTGTAGAATACTGTGAGCAGCCATGCTTTCAAGCCTTTTCACGTAGCTAAAGGGCCGAGAGAAATAAAGCTGAGATTTCCATGATATAAGCTTTAGCCATCCAACAGCCATAAACAGCAAGACTTACTAAAATGCTCATACTTGCAAAAAAGAGATCAGTGTGGCAATAGGGATGCTCCTGCAGTACTGTGTGTATTAGAGGGGCAATCTGATCAGAAGAAGGAATTCTCTAATTCCTGCCTGCTTGCCCCACACTTTTCAGCGATAAGCATACTGAAAAGCACAATATGCTAGTTGGAGACATTTTAAAGCTTAATATAAAATAATTACATGCTTATAAAGTGTATCTCACCTGTACAGATTGCACAAAAGCATGGACTATTCCATTTATAGAATAGGTGTTAAGGAACACTTTTGTTTGTTTGTTTGTTGTTTCATAAAATTTATACACTGCATGATTGTAAAAACAAACAAACCTCAAAAAAAAAAAATCCCTACGGAAATCAAGAAAAAACCCAGTTTTCAGAGGTTCAAACTGCTGTTCTGCAAAAAGGCTGGCGATTCAAAGAGTATCAGGGACTGTTTGCAAAGGGCTTTCTAAAAGCCCAGTGCTGCTCTTTAAACCTCTAGTTTTCAGAGGTTCAGAAAGCAGGTGAGGCTATTAGAAAGCCCTTTGTAAACAGCCCTGCACTGCTCCTTAAACCTCTGAAAACAGGGGAAAGGAGTAGCCCTGGATGTCTGCAAAAGGGGAACAGCTTCCCTCTCCTAGAGTAAGGACACCTTGGTCCAGCAAAGGAACAATCGGGAGCTCACTTTAAGTTTTGGGGACTCCTAGTGGGATGAGTTTGGCCTGAGGACCAGAGGTTCCCTACCCCTTTTCTATAGGGAGTGGGGTGGCTCATATGTCAGCACAATGGAGATGCTTGCAAGCCACACAGAAACATGACACATACAAAGGTCTCTCTGTCTCCCCTGTGCACAATTTGCTGCCTTCTAGGCTAGGCAGCTGCAAAAATGCTGAGCTTCACTGCGAGGTTCAGAGAGGCCCACGGTTAGATCTCTACTCAGCCATGAAACTTACTGGGTAACTTCTAGACCAATAATGCCTTCCAACAAGCTGACCTTACATGACTGTATATTGGACCATCTAAGCACTAGAGCAAAACTTACCCCGCCCCCCTGGTTACTGTCATCTGGTTTACTGTATTCTAAATATATTACAGTCGTACCTTGGATCCCAAATGCCCTAGAACACAGACGTTTTGGCTCCCGAACGCCGCAAACCCAGAAGTGATTGTTCTGGTTTGTGAACATTCTTTTGGAACCCAAATGTCCAGCAGGGCTTCCACAGCTTCTGATTGGCTGCCGGAGCTTCCTGCAGCCAATCAGAAGCAGCAATTTGGTTTCTGAACATTTTGGAAGTCGAATGGACTTCTGGAATGGATTCTGTTCAACTTCCAAGGTACGACTGTATAAGCCATATTGAAAATGTCAGTTATTAGGTGGAGTGCAAACAGTTCAGATGGGGGACAGCCAATCATGTATGATGCCTTCAGCTCGCTGGCAGAAGGGTAGGGTCAAAATTAACAAATAACGTCACCTAGGTTCTGCTCACATTGACCCTGGTGGGTAGGGTTTTTCTCTCATAAAAGACACTTGTTTTGGGTCTTACTGTGACCACAACAGAGGAAGGAAAATAAAAAAAAATCATGCCAGAACACTTGAATAGTGCTTTTCTGGTTACTTTTAAGGAAATTATAAAGTCTCTTCAGTATAAGGTGCCTCGTTATTTTTTGCATCATCAGTTAAGGATATAAAAGTGAAGATAATTTGTTTTAAATGATCTGAGTGCGGATAACTTAGGATTTGAACTCAGCTCTCCCTGCTCCTTGTCCAACAGTCTTCATTGGAATAATGAACATAGCATGCTATTTATATATTAGTAGCAGGTGAAAAGGGTATCTGCCTGTAGATACCTATAGACAAAGCTTATGCTGAATAATTATGCTCTAAAAAGTCATTATTTGCACAAAGTCATCAAATTAATTTCCATCAATTCAACCCAGTATTAAAATTCACCTTGTCTCTAAAGCCTGCTGGATATAATATTACCAAAGCTGTTGAAAGGGTGTAACACTAACCATGAAACCAAAGCCCAATAAAAGTATGCAATGCATACATTTTTATTGTTTGCTCAGTATTGAAATCTCATTAGAACTCATAAGTCAAACTTTTACGTCTGCTGATCATGAAAGAACATGGATGGAATGTACCATGTGAACAGAACATGGTATGTTTTAGATGAGAATGGGATTTGGTTTTTATTTTTCATTTTTAAACAAAACCCTTATACAGCTGTTACTTAAATGTCCACTTTTGAAACAAAATACCGAAAACATTAATTTAAAATAACTTTCTCAAGGTTGTTCTATTTCTAACAATGTCTATGATCATTATGTACAAAAGCATTACTTGACAGTATTCAGAATAATAATTGTTTGAAATTCTTTGCCCCATAGAGCATTTTCCTTCATTTATCCTTCACATTTTATACAGTCACATTTTAATTAGACTAGAATTTGTCCTCCAATTAGCTTTCATTAAACTCTACAGATTATAGCAAAATATCTGCTGAGTGATACTTCAAAACTGTACCTTAAGTTTAAAATAAAAAGTAACTATGCAGCTGAAGTGATTAAGGAAATTATTACAATGTTAAAACGCTCACTCATTTCCTGGTTTACCTCTACATTGTATTCTGCAATTTAACGTTTTGCCAACTTCAATCCATTTGGTTGCTCTAGAGATAATCATAATCATACCTTACAGTAAAATCATTCCTTTTATTCTCAAGGATCCCTTTAGAGATTGATTCAGATTGGCTTCAGATGATGCATCCTGTCCCTGAACTTGTTCCTTTTACTATAATGTCAAATTTGATGGCAGCCCGCGGGGAAGGTGGGAAAGAGACAATGCAAACAGGGACAAATTGTTTGCCTCATTCACTGCAACTGCAAACTCACCATCCACTGTTAGTGGACACGATTTAAAGTATTTTTACTCACAAGATGCTGGAGTGAGAAGCCCAGTTTGGCTTCAGATACCACATAGGCATATTTCATCAGTTAATAAAAGTGAGGGCAGGTTTTTCTGGTCCTAATTCTGATTTAGCTTGATGACAGTGCCGCACAGCCCATGAAATTTGGTTTCATGATGACAAGAGAAGCCAAGTCAAAATGAGGGAACAAGTTCCTGTCCTGGTTTTGTTTTTTAAAAAAATAATATTTGAAAAAGGGTACCCACAGCAGGGAATATGAATTCTGCGACCACAAAATTGGTGGCAGAAAAGTTGAAGGGGGACTTTCATGAAAATGTTGGCCTCTCCCCAATCCACCTTCTGAGTCAAAAAAAGTTTCCAAGCAAAGTTTTTGCTCAGCCTTAGCTAACTCAGGGTCTGGAAAGGATAAGAGCTGGTTGATGTAAATGCACATTGAAGATGGGAAAGAGCAACTGACTTGCACTTTTCTTTCTTTCCTCATTTCTTTTGTAATGTGCAATGTGGTGATGAAAAGGTGACAAGCTCTCTTCACCCATTATAGATGAATGATACATGCTTCTCCATTCCCTGCCTCCATCTGAGTGCTATAGAAGAATACTGTTGCTGCTTAACACTTTCAATGATGCCAGCAACTCCTTGATATGGGAAGTGAGAAATAAATTCCTTTTTGAAATGAATACATGACAAATGCAGATCTATATTCAGCACATAGTATTACTTTCAGTATATATATATATATTTAAAAGCTGATGCTTCAAAAGGCCATAACCATGTTTTTGCTTTTTAAGAGCAGCAAATCCGCTTCCCTTTCCTGGGGGTGGCATTGCGGAAGGGCATCCAGGACCTCCCAGTGACCCGGCTGTGGGCAGAGGGATGCCGCCCGCATCATAGGGACTCCCAGCAGCATCATGTCCCCCGGCTGACCAGTCGGGATAGCCAGGGTGTGTGGCCGCGAGCCGTTTAAACTGTGGCGTGCCCGGAGGGGAGGGGGCAACTTCCTTTCACCTCCTCGCTTTTTAATAGCAGCAATTGAAACCTTAATGCATGCCAGCTTTCAACTGCCATTCTGAAGATGTGATGATGCTTCACAAGCACAATTGCAACTAGACAGTTCCAGGTTAACGAGAACTCATTTGGCTTAATTATGTCCCCCCCCCCCCGGCCTGTGTAGTCTGTGCTGCTCTCATGTGTTAGCACCTTAAGACCTGGGTGCCTCAGGGACGGCCTCTTTCCACATTAATGTGCCCATAAAGATCTGCCTTGGAGCGCCTTCAAACAGCATTTACTGCCTTCAGAGGTGAGGTGGGTTGTGGATAAAGGCAGAGCCTTATAGGTAATGGTGCCTCGCCTTTAGAACCCTTCCCAGAGGTTTGCCTGGCGTTGTGCTTTCTTTACAGTGTCAGGTAACTTTTATTTATTTGTTTTCATATGAATTTTTGCACTTTTTCTTTAAATGAGTATTTTCCCTGGTCAGGCTGTTACTGCTTTGTTATATAATATCTGCCAAAAATGTCTGATTTATTGCAATGCACTGTGTGGGGGGTTGCCTTTGCAAACAGTGCGAGAAGCTGTAGCTTGTGTGGAATGCTGCTGCCCAGCTACTAAACTGGGTGGCAAAATGGGAGCATGTGTCTGCACTGAACTGGCTGCCAATGAGCTCCTGGACCCATTTCAAGGTTTTGGCATTGAAACTGAAAATGGCTTGGGGCCCTAGAACCTCCAGTACCTGCTGGCACTGCCTTGAGTATCTCCTGGGGAAGCCCTGTTCATGGTCCTTCCTAAGATTCATTGCTAAGTGGATGAGAAGTAGGGCCTTCTTGGTTATGGTGTCTAGATTGTGGAACTCTCTCCCCTTGGACTGTTAGAGTTATATCCAAGGTAGGGGTAAGTAAGCCTTCTGTCAGCACAAGGCTTTCCACTAGCACAATAGGAATCCCCTGTTCCAAATCTGTTCTGAAGTTTCCTCCACCTCTGGAGCACATATGGGTAGGCCATGGGGTGCCCCTGGGCAGAGGAGAGGAAGGAAAGTCCTGTTGCAGAAGTGAAAATCCTTGGGCTGATAGAAGGGGTTAGTTGGATACTATGCCTAGATAGTACACATACTATTGAGGTGGCTAAACATATTATCATCTGTTTCTTCAGGTTAGAGAGGTAGAGCATGGAGTGACAGATGTTGCTTCAGCAATAAAGCACTTCAGACTGGCAGCTTATATAGGAGCTGGAGAGCTCCAACCCCTTCCTAGCTCTCAATCAGGCCCTGATCTGAGCTGGTGCTTCCATGCACTTCCTCTCCCCCCAATATAACCTCATGTGCAGCTAGCCGGGCACTTTGGTAATGCTCTCAAGTTCCTGCCTGGCTCACTGCTTCCTCTGTTCCTGTGGCCCTGAGGGTGTGTGTGTGTGTGTGTGTGTGTGTGTGAGAGAGAGAGAGAGAGAGAGAGAGAGAGAGAGAGAGAGAGAGAGAAGAACCCAGGCAGCTAGTCCTCTGGAAGGTTTAAGTAAAAAAAAAAAGTTATTTTGTATAACTAAATGCTTTTATAAGAGAAGTAAACTTTTGGGGCAACTCCAAAATGTAGCTCTCCAATCAAATATTCTACAAAACTAATGACTTTTATCATAATAGTGGTATCTTCAAAAAAGACAATTCATTGGCATATTTTCTCTCACAGCCAACTCCTCCACAGAAAAGCATTGTAGGAAAGTAGTGGGGGGAAATACAAATCAATATGCATGAAAAAATGCAGTACTGTCTAACATTTTAAGAAATACGCTTCCAACTGTAGTAAGTGCTAAGATTTTGATTCAGTGTTGACATGAAGGCATGTATGTCTTATAGAAACACTCAAAGCATGATTTTGGATACCCAAATCTAAATCAAATTTGCGTATCATTTAAATATGTTTAATATGGGTGGAAACATTACAAAAAGTAGCATGGTTCCTGCATCGTAGCTGTGTAGAAGATGATGTTTCAGCAGGTGTAGATCTGAGGCCAAGCTTCAACTGCTGAAATCACCTCTTCTGAACAACCATAAATGCTACAGTAGCTCTGTCTTCTTTTGCATCTAGCCATCCTCTTCCTCACACCAGTTCCTGCTTCTATTTTGGCCCTCCTCCTCTTCCTAAGGCTGCAATCCAATAAATGCTCACATGGGAGTATTATTTGTTAAATTCTCAAAAGTAACACCTCTGTAATTATCAATAATTTCACAATTAAAAAAGATTGCTAATTATTCAGCACAAAACAATCCCAGTTTATATTGTATGTTCAAGTAACCTTGCTATATAATTAAAAGAAGGCCACACACAGGCCAGCAAAGTCAACTGACAAGGCATTTGCCTTAAAAAAAAATGTTGACAAGAAGAACATAAAAGATCACAAAGGTCAAAATGCATTCTTGTATGTATTGTTCGGTTCCCACAGCAAACATCGGGAGAAAGAGGAGGAGGAATAGCAGGGAGAAGAGAGGAAAATACTCATAGAAGTAGGGGAGCAACATGTCAGGGAGAAAGAGAAAGAGAAAGAGAAAGAGAGACTGTAATTCAATTATTACATTTTATCAGCCACTGATAAAAAATATATATGAAAGAGGTGGACTCATTAGCAAGTATATTTTTAAGCAGGCAGCCCTTAGTAAGTATCATGTGCCTTTGAGCAAATAAGGCTATTTGTT
The DNA here is from genome assembly GCF_964188305.1 of Podarcis bocagei. Taxonomy (NCBI): domain Eukaryota; kingdom Metazoa; phylum Chordata; class Lepidosauria; order Squamata; family Lacertidae; genus Podarcis; species Podarcis bocagei. The sequence goes on along the minus strand of NC_138128.1, from coordinate 51,577,532 downwards.
ACCTCCCCTTCCTTTTCTTTATTAAACTAAAATACACTGGACTGTATAACTGTTTCTTCATCATCTCTATTACATAAAAGAATAAAGGGTCTGAATGAGGGAGGATTAAATACAGGAAACGGGGGCATAGCCACAGCTCCCAGTGGCAGGACAGAGTTCAGAAGAGCAAAAAGACCATCTCTGCATTCTGTTAATCCTGTCAGCACTGCCCTTATTTCATGCAAATTTCTGTGCCCCAGGACTCCTGATTGCCTAGGTGTTGGCAATCACAAGGAAAGGTAGCTGAATAGAAGATCCTTGTATCCTTATGCCCAGGGCTGGCCCAAGGCATATTGGTACCTGAAGCAAAGGGCAATACATTGTCTCCTCCCAGTCCCATTGCAGGTACAAAAGCTCAGCAGACCTTTGAATCTTATTTCAGCATCCTCCACTGTACTCTGAGGGCAGTACTTAGTTTAGCAGGTTGCATAGGTGCGTGCGCGCGCGCACACACACCCATCCACACCCACACCTCCTTCCACTTGCCTCCCTTCAATATTTGCCCCTGAAGCTCCTGCTTCACTCTGTCTCATGGTAGGGCCAGCCCTGCTTATGCCACACCAGGCTCTCGTTTTCAGTGAAAATTGCTTTCTTTATTTAAATGGGATTCTCTCTCCCCCTTCCCCAAGTTAGAGAACAGCCATGGTGGTGTATTCACATCCAAAACAGACTCCAAACTAAGAAAGAGAAAGTATATAGCATGGGAATAGGCTTGATGTAAGTAGAGCAAACTTGGACTTCCGGTGGATGGTATCCCATTGGCTCCTAATAAACTGCCCTCCACATGTTGTTGGACTCCAACTCCCAGCCAGCTTGGCCAATAGCTAGGGGCAGGGGCGTAGCTAGCTACTCCAGCACCTGGAGTGGTGGGGGAGCCACCCACAGGGGCGGCGTGGCAATCCACAAACGGGGGTGCTGTGGACATCCACCCAGGGGGCCGGTGTGGCGAGCTGCCCATGGAGTCTGCCTGGCGGACGCAAGCCACATGATGCTGCCGCGAGCTACCGCGTCACTCCCAGGAGAGATGCGTGGTTCGGGTACACTGCAGGCCAGGCCTCGCGCGTTGTACCATTTTGTCACCCCTTTCAAGGATGACACCCGGGGCAGACCGCACCCCCCGCACCCCCTTCTTACACCCCTAGCTAGGGGTAGTTGAGGGGGCACAGGTTGCTTTAAGGCAAGGCAAGGAGTAACTTGGTGAAAACCACTCCTTCTGAACCGTAAGCTGCTCTACCAACAAATAAAAAATAAAAAAATCACAAAAATGAGGCTCACATGAAATTGACCTCCCAAATTGAGTGTTCTATTTGCTGGTGACAAAACTGGGAGAAGAACGTTAGTGCTCATTTCAAAACATGACTTTGGGCCTCCAACAAGAAAGTCTTAGGGAAGAACGGTGGCAATTCCAGGAGCCAAAACTACATTTCCCAGACATATCAGTGCAGGATGCAAGAATTCTAAGAAGCCTTTTCTGTGGAATAAGGAACTGCTGAGAACAACCACTGGAAAGTAGTTTTTGAAAAAAATTATCCTTGTCAACGAATCAGGAAGAATAAAACTATGCAGCCTCAAATTTAGTTGAGCAATGTGCAAAATGTCTTAGAATATGCCCTCTGCTTTAGCTTTCCCCTCCTGCACACAGCCAAAGGTGGGTAGAAAACTGGCAGAGAGGACTGGCACTGACTGAACAAGCTGAGACACCATTTAGAGGAGGATTGGGTTTGGCCTACAAGGGCTGCAGGATCTCTGGACGGGGGAGTTTGTTTCTAAATGCAGCCTCCCATTTCTAAAAGTATTCTCCCTTCCTACTTTGTACATTGGAAAAGAAAGCTTACATGTAAGTCTTTATATGGTTTCCAACTCACCTAATTCTAAGGGGGGAAGGTGCTCAAAACAAATGCTGATTTGCATATTTTGAAAGTGTCTTTCTCCTCTCCCCCCCCCCCCCCCCGGCTGAGTTTTCAAAATGGGCTCCAATATAATAATCATTTGCATACATTAAAATTATCCCCAAAATCAACTTTAAAAAATGAAAACATGTCAGACTGCAGAAGAATCTCTCCTACATATTTGCATCTTATGTCAGAGCTAATTAAGCTGTAGGTTGGTTTGATATGTCAAAAATTGCTTGGATCACAAAAACGAACCTATGCAGATTAGACAGAATACCTTCATTCAAACTACATTAACCTGACAGAAAATTGCTCCTGTGACTGTGTGCCAAGTAGGAGTGGGCACAGTTTCTCTTCATATTTATTTCTATATAAATTTACTAACTATTTATTAAAATTTTCTAATGCAATGTAAAATATTTCTTTTCCTTTCCTTGCTCTGATATAGATAATTAGTGTTGCTCAATTACTATTAAATAAATGTAAAGGCAAATAAAGCTTTCTACAGCCAACTAAATATTTCTGGAGCTCAGTAGGTCAGTTGCTACAACTTTTCAATAACCTAAACAACAAATCTTCAGAAAAATGCAATTACAATGGGACATGTCCTCCTACTTTAGCAAATGAATTTGAAGGACAGATCTGGTTCACATTTATGTCCACAGTTGTGCTGTGACTTAAGTTTTGGAAGGTCACTTGTTAGGGGCAGTGGTTCTCTGCTTGCTTCTTCATATAAAAGACATTTCAAAGACAAGCAAATTTATCATAAGCTTTTCTGGACTGTAGTCCATTTCTCTCTCTCTCTCTCTCTCTCTCTCTCTCTCTCTCTCTCTCTCTCTCTCTCTCTCTTACACACACACACACACACTCACACACAAAAATACCCCACCACTGTTTGGGGCAGGGGAGGGAACTGTAAACAGTGATGTCAGAAGGAAAGGAAATGCAAAAAAATACAGATAGTGACAATTAACTTATCCATTTACAAAAAACAAACAAACCCAAAACAACTTGTGTTGACAACACATATATGTTTGATTTTGGTAAGCCAAGTAATACAGTGTGATAAAAATATGTTGTGTTGATTCAATCCACAAGTGATAGCATTAAATCTCTTGATGATTTTTAATTTAACAGTTTTACATTGCCGTTCAAAGTTTCTTTTCCAGTATAGCCACACATACCCCCATAGCATTCAGAATGCTATCCAGTATGGATAACACAGCACTACCAGCAGATCTGGAGGTTCACAGGAAATATCCCTGTTTCTGTGGCAAAGATGGGGAAGCTGAGGACCTTCAGATGTTGGGCTACAGTCTCCATAATTCCTGCATATTGGCTATACTGACTGGGGATGAAGGACCAGAGATTCCCTACCCCTACTTTGTGTGAACCAATACAATATGTGTATAGCATTTATTCATATCTGTTTAAATTATATGATTATTTTCATAGAATCATGGGAACATAGAATTGTAGAGTTGGACGGGAACCCAAAGGTCATTTAGTCCAACCCTCTGCAATGCAGAAAGTTTCAAGGGACAAGTTTCATACTGAAGAACTAATGATTTGTTGTTTTCAGCTTACAATAAATTCCCATATGTCTTGGTGTCCAGAAAGCGATAATTAGATCTATGATAGCATTACCTTGTGGTAGGAAGGTAGCAATAAGCAGAAACCTTTTGGTTGATGGATATGAATTAATTTTTTAGAGCTGTAGAAAACACATTCTATTACTTAGTATTAATTAGCAATACAGTGCATTTCTCTTTTACCACACCCAATGGGGACAAACCAGTTTCTGATGTATCAGAATGCTAATATACTTAGCAATCTTAAGTATATTATGAATCAAACCCAGACTGACCCAACGTGACGCACACATTTCGGAATGTGTGAATGGAATAAAGGTGTATGAAGGCTGTGACAGGATCATAAGCTCTTTCTTAATTCAAAATGAACCTGGACGTGTCTACATCTCAGCAATTCTTTTGTGCCTCGTACAGTGGCCTGGTTGTCACAGCATGATAAGCCAAGCTATGGCTTCCTGGAACCACATGAACACACATGCTTCTGGAGAGGAACTCACAGCTGATTTACTCCTACCTGGTTTTTAATACTGCTGTGCCACACTGACCTAAGCCAAAGCTAGGCTTTGTGTGTCACCTGAACCTGGATGTATGGTTAAGCTCTCTCCTCACTAACCATGAGCTGTAGTCAAGGTTTGTTCTTGTTTGGGCATAATGAATAATGCCAAAAACATGCAAGTAGCTGACATCCTGTACCATTCTCAGAAACATGTTTAACAACTGCATTCTCATGGTAGAACTTGTTTATACTTTTTACATATGTCTCTCTCTTTTTTGTACGACCGGGAAGATTTTTGTGATATTCCAGTCTGAACTAAGTATGAATAAAATTAGTTAGAAATCAGCACTCCCATCCCGTGTTTTGTGTTTCCTCTTTTCCTTTTCTGTTGTATGGTCAACAGAAAACACAAAACCATAAGCAGAGTGCATATTACTACACCGTGCCGCAATCACAGTAACTTGAGGGGTGAGGGAGAGCCGTTCCATTGTAGATTTGATCATCAAATGCGTTTAGCATGGCTTACACTGCAACAGCATGGTATTTTCTTTGGTTGTTCACTGTTAAAAGCAAAGCTGAAACCTTTTAGCTGTAATGAAGGATTTTACAAGGTTCCTAATCCCTGTACCCCACCCTGATTCTCCAGTGATCCTGCTGAAAGCTTTAAAACAAGCCACAGCACTAACATGGTGCAGAGCCTGTCGAACATGCTGATCTGCTTATGATTACTCTTGGCCACTGTAAAACAATCACACTCCTCAAGTGAATCGAGTCTGTAGCAACAATGGTGTTATTGACTTGTTGCTCCAGCTCTATTTAGTTATTACCCTCGAGGCCACAATCAATAGACTTTGCACCAAGTCAGCTTAATAAGTCCCAGGCTTTCACTGGAGCTTTGCCAGGAACGGCAAGAAAATCTATGGCAGTCAAACACTTCAAGTATGAATAACAGAGGAGCTGTAACGACAGCTGTATAAATTAATTAACAACAAATGTTCTGATTCTTAAGATGATGATAATGATCATTTAGCTTTATTAGGGAAACCGCAGCCAGAACAAAAACTTAAGCTTTGTATTTTAATTTTAAAATATTATTGGCCTGATGTAAAGCAAAATGAACAAGTTCTCTTTGCCATAGAATGCTTTGTTGAAATGTTTCAATGGCTGGATTTTTTTTTAAAAAAACACCCAGTTGTTCTTTAATTGTGATTATTTATTATGATTTCAGGCTTGGATTTTGAAAGCAGACAACCTGTAAACATTTGGGACTATTTTGGGGACTGATAAATGTTTCAATTTAGTTTGTTTATCCATAGATATTTGCTTTCCAAACTTTTCAGGACCGAGGTGTAGAACCCTGCATGTCTTATAATAATTAAGACAAAACTAAAGAGGTTAAAAACTCATGTCTTGTAGAATTAAAGAAACACTATTGGCTAGTGTTTTGTAGACTCTTCTTTGTTTACTAACTAAGGATACAGTCTGCAGATTCATCTCTATGTGGTGTGAATGTTCTGAGTTAAAATGCCCAGGAAAGTCTTCTTATAGTGTTACTGTACCTCAGCTCAGAAATGTGGGCTGCATTATGGCTATCAAACAATGAAATCCTATAACCATAGGAAGTGACCTGCTGGATCAGATCAAGTTCCATTTACTTCATTGTCCTTTTCCAACACTTAGTTACTCAGATATTGCTAGGAAGCTCGTAAGCATGGCAGGACGCAATGGCCCTCCAGCAACTGGCATCCTGAGGCATAATGCCTGTGAAGCTTCCATTTATATAATGGTTTTAATAAGTGCACCTCCTGCTTATGATCATTGGAAATAGTAGTTGAATGCTCTGCACATATTTCGTGCTTAATAAATATAAAACAGCAGCAGTTGAAGCTGTGAAAAGAAATTGATGGGGAGTACAGTGTACGCTCGGGTTGCGAACGTGATCCATGCAGGATGCACGTTCGCAACCTGCAGCGGCGCGTCTGCGCACACATGGTTTGCGATTCGGCGCTTCTGTGCATGCAAAGCGTAATTTAGCGCTTCTGTGCATGCGCGACCCCTGAAACCCAGAAGTAACCCGTTCCGGTACTTCTGGGTTTCGGTGGGTCCATAACCCCAAAAAACGAAACCTGAAGCGTCTGTAACCCAAGGTATGACTGTAATATTATTAACAGTGGTTGGGCATTTTTTTTTGTTATTGTTAATTTTACCTTGCTACTATTTGGGGAAACTACAAAATTTCTCGTTGCTATCAAGTTACAATGCTTCCCAATAGTTTTAATTCATTGGGTCTTCCATTTGTTTTTCTTAATGAGACTTAATGATGATAACCTGAATGCTATATTTTCCACTGCCATGATGGTTTCTTAGATGGGGCAGAGTAAGGGATCTACTCCAGGATGTTGTTTTTTGGTAGGTATCTCTATACAGCCAGGGACATGTATGTATGCCTACGTTATACTAGAACATAACATTGGTATTACAATACAGTGGCAGGGAAATCCCAAAGCATTAATCTCTTCTGCTTCTGCTGGCCACAGACAGGAGTGAACAGCTGTGATGGTTCCTGAAGCCCAACCCACTGACCACTGAAAAATCTCTCAGAACACCCCCTCCATTGGCATTACCATTTTATCAGGCATTGATCATGCACAATTTCAAGTTTACCTTACCAGCCCTAGAGCGAAACAATTATTTTATTTAACGTGTATAGATGCACATTTACACAGCCTTAATTTTAATTTCCATTGGGGAAGTTTTATTCTGAAAAAATCCTATCGAAGAGTGCTTCTTGTTTCAGCACCAGCACCCTATCCGGGTATTAGGAAGTATTAGAGATGCTACAGTTCCTGGTGCTCCTATTTAAGTATTTGGCTGTTTGCTCTCCAGTTGTGGTAGGGCCAGGTACTACATAATCCAGAGAAAAAAACTACCCTCTAGCACTACTGGGCCATTAATGAAGTGGATATACTTAGAATGCCCTGTTTAACAATAAGCACTCTCAGAACGCTACCATGCAAAAGGTGAATGGATAAATCAAAAGTGCCAGAAGACACTGTACTAATAGGTTATAATTTAGAGACATTCCTTGATTTCAGGGATGTCCAACTGGTCGACCCCCGGTTGATATAAGTCGATCGCAGGTACATTTTCCTCCATGGGGAGAAAGGAACATCTGCCCCCCTCGCTATTTCCTGTATTCACACACGATTTGAAGAACGGAAGATGGAGTTACCACTGTCGGGATTTCCTCCTGTTATTTGATTAATGGCATGGCACCCCCCCCCAAAAAAAAGTGGAAGAAGAATTAGCTGTCTCTCCTAAAAAAGGTAAACAGGGCTTGCCACCCCTAAAAAAAAGCTCAACAACTGTGGCTCCTCCCTCTGCCCCAAAATGGGTAGATCACTGCTAGTTTTTCCCCCTGGGAGTAAATCACAGTCTCTTGGGAGTTGGACGTCCCTGCTCTTTATTTGGTTAACCTTTTCATAAAAGTTGGTATTTTGCAGACTTCCCCTAAGTTCACACATTGGGATACTAAAACAGAGAATAGCCAGAGGCTGCTGTACAAAATGTTGATGGACTCTATGTTTGTTTTCCAATCTCATTATAGTTACTCTACTATGGGCTTTTTGGAGACAAAGAAAATGTTACTTGCACTTCTCAGGTAGCAACACAACTTTCAGCGAAGGGACACTATTATCTGCTGAAGGTCCAAATGAATGATACAAACACTATACCAACAACCCTCATTACTTGAGGGTTTATATTTTTCAGAATATATTGGATGAAACATAGTAAGTTCCAGAATTGCTGCCAGGAGAAGGTGAGGGTGGATGCCAGTGAAATTTGTCACTCTTTAAGATCACCAATGTATTTTTCTCCTGTACCATTCCTGGAAATGTTGGCTTTTGTAACGGAGCTTTGGAACAGTGAAATAATGGTACTAACTGCAGGGGACATGCAATGGGAGCCAACTACCCTGTAAAGCCCAGGTTTGCCAAAACTTTATAATCAACGTCATATGAATTTGTTGGCTTTCACCTCTTCATGATTTCTCAGATGAAAATAGGGGCATTCTATTCTACTTCGGGAAGCTTCTCCCATGTTTGATCTCCTGCACACATGTATGTCATATGCAGTGGTACCTTGGGTTACAGACGCTTCAGGTTACAGATGTTTCAGGTTACAGACTCCGCTAACCAAGAAATAGTACCTCGGGTTAAAAACTTTGCTTCAGGATGAGAACAAAAATTGTGCGGCGGTGGTGCAGCTGCAGCGGGAGGCCCCATTAGCTAAAGTGGTACCCCAGGTTAAAAACAGTTTCAGGTTAATAACAGACCTCCAGAAAAAATTAAGTTCTTAACCAGAGGTACCACTGTACCTGTCACCTTGAGCCAATTACAACATCTCAGCCTAACCTACCTCACAGGATTGTTGTAAAGAAAAAATGTGCAAGGGATTGTTACATTTTTCTTCAAAATATAGGAAAATGTCAGCATCATCATGTACTTCATTTGGTGCTGGTATTTTATTTTCAGTATAAACAGGATTCCATTTCCTTCCTTTTCCTTCTCCTCCCCTCAAAGTTTTGCCTCTTACCTTTCCTTCACTGGCTTTGTCATCTTAAATCAAAAGGCGGCTGTCTTGAGAGAGGGAGGGGGAAGCAACAAAATAATAATAATAATGACCATGAACTTGGCCTCAGGCAGTGCCCAAATCCAGTCAAACAGAAGGAACGACCCAGAAGAAGAAGAAGAAGAGTTTGGATTTGATATCCCGCCTTTCACTCCCCTTCAGGAGTCTCAAAGCAGCTAACATTCTCCTTTCCCTTCCTCCCCCACAACAAACACTCTGTGAGGTGAGTGGGGCTGAGAGACTTCAAAGACGTGTGACTGGCCCAAGGTCACCCAGCAGCTGCAGGTGGAGGAGCGGAGACACGAACCCGGTTCCCCAGATTACGAGACTACCGCTCTTAACCACTACACCACACTGGCTTGCACCATCCTGCCTCCTAAAAGGACAGTGGCCTGACCAATCAACACTGTAGAGAAGAAGCCAATGAGGAAGAAGAGTGTTTCCTTTGCTCCCTGATAAAAACTCTTCTGTACACCCCTTATAGTTCATGGTGGAAGGTTGGCTGTGCGGGCAAAGCGCTGATTGACTCTAGGTCCATCGTCATCCTAAAAGCGAATCAGTGTCATCCTAAAAGCGAAGGGGAAGCTGCTGTCAATGCTGCGTAGCTGAAGATGGCGACATAAAGAGACACAGAAGCCTGATTGCCAGAAGGCTACGCTACTCAGCTCTTCCTCCTCCCTCCACTCACCTCCTCCTCCTCCGCACTGGTGTAGCCCATGCTGCAGCAGCTGCTGCTCCTTGGTGTCCCAAGAGCTCATGGCTGGCGAAGGAACAAGGAGAGGAGCCTACCAATGTGGAGTGGCTGCTGCTCTGGCTGCTGCTGCTACTGCCACCACAGGATGGGGCTGCTATGACATCCTCACAGCCCTGCGCCATTGCTGCAGTCCCTGCCTTCTCCATGGAGCATGCAGAGAGTGGCATTGGTGGGGGAAATCGGGACATTCCAAGATCAAATCAGATGCCAGGATGGCTTCTGTAATTCCAGGACCATCCCGGGAAAATCAGGACACTTGAAGAGGATGTCTATCTATCATTCAAGTATTTTAGGTTGTGTTTTAAAGCAACAGCCCTCACAAAGTGGGTTCCATGAAAAAACAGCTTATCCAAAGTCTAGACAGTGTTTTTTTTTTTGGGGGGGGGTACGCATACCCCTAAACATTTTGTGAATCTAATTCTGGCCTCATTGAGGGGCAGTATTTCAATATGAGTAGGAAAATGAGAGTACCTCTAAACATTTTTTTTAAAAAAGCACTGCATACAAACAACCCATTATTAAAAAGGAAGTATCCACCAGCAATAAAAAATTACAAGAGCAGCAGCCAGTACTTTTCACTATACAGTGGTATCTCTGGTTACATACGCTTCAGGTTACAGACTCCGCTAACCCAGAAATAGTGCTTCAGTTTAAGAACTTTTCTTCAGGATGAGAACAGAAATCGTGCTCCGGCGGCGCGGCAGCAGCAGGAGGCCCCATTAGCTAAAGTGGTGCTTCAGGTTAAGAACAGTTTCAGGTTAAGTACGGACCTCCAGAACGAATTAAGTACTTAACCCGAGGTACCACTGTATATTATTCACTGGATATTTGGTGAATAACAAGTCTATCACATATATTGAATCCATTGGCAAGAACCCATTTCATGTGGCTACCCTATGTGTTATGACTAGGGAAAGTCACATTGCAGCGGGGGGGAAATGGTGAGGTCATTCTACTCAGAGACTTCACTGAAGCATTAATCTCCATCAAGCATTTCTGCGGCTAATTAATTTTTACAAACTTCCATTTCAAAGTCATGTGCCTTGCTGGCTTGATTAGAGTGGTGGTAGATGTGGTACCTATCAACAAGTCTTTGGATTCTTTGAGAAGTCATCTATTCTCCCGCTATGTCAGCTCTTTACGTAGTTTGCTCCAAACCTCCTTCATCATGATAGAGTGGCTCAACCTAATCTAAATGTTTTGATCTATTACAAATGTGGAAAATTAGATACTGGCACAAAAAGGCAGCTGCATTCAAGCACTGCGTTTAAATGACCTCTGTTGCACAGCATGGGGGCAAATGAATCAGACTCTTCCCATGGAAATTGCTTTACCTTCAGGTCTTTGGGTAATATGGAATGAGAAACTCAAAGCTTGCTTTAAATGACAGAATTAAGCTGGATGTTACTTGCAAATTGATTAATTTCCACAACAGTCTAAGTGTTATCTAATGAGTGCCCCCCCTTTCCTACAATGTATATGCCACATGAAAACCCTTTACTAAAATAAACATGACAGTATCAAGAATATAGTGTAAGGGACACTGATAAATTTCATTCAAAAGACAGAGCTTTTTTTTTTTAATGAAGATATCCAAACATGTAAGATATGCAGTTTTTAAAAGCTACTGTTTCTCAGTTATACCACTTGAACTAAAGTTCCATCCAGAATCCAAACAATATATTTGTTTTTGTTTTTATATCAATGTTAAGCTGTTCTTTAGGTTTCATTGACTGAAGTGCTGTGAGTGTGGAATGGTAGTGAAAACTAGATAGAATGTGTTTTGGTAGCATTCTGTCAACCAGCTAGCTAATAACTAAATATAATCATAACAATGTTTGTGTTGCTCAGGCAGGATGTAAAAAGGCAGAGCTGGATGTGCTGCCTGTTACCAGCACCACATTGAGCAACAATTCTGCAAACAATGTAAAAATGTGTGATGCTAAAACTGCTGTTGTCCTGGACTAGGATACAGCATTTTCAGAACCAAAAAAAGAGGCCTCAATCAGTCAGCCAACTTGCAAGGCTTGGAAAATATGAGTATCCCCCCTCTCTCTCTCTCTCTCTGAATCTTGCTATTGCTACAGTTTACAACATGAAATGCAAAACATTTGTGAATTAAGATTGCATCTTAAACCATGAAAAAGGAAAATGAGGATGGCTTCATCTATCTTCTGAAAGCACCCTTTTTACATATCTTAAGCTATGTGCAGAACGAAGTGCTGGAGAGGAAAATAATAATAATAATAATAATAATAATAATAATAATAATAATAATAATAGTAGTAGTAGTAGTAGTAATAATAATATCTTTATTGTCATTGCCCCCTTCGGGGACAACGAATATGCGGGCTGAAGAGTTGCTTGGGCAGTTCACATGGGCAGTCCAGCAACATGAATGAATATTTCATTAAAAAGAAGATTTGTATTAACTGTTTAGAAGAAACTATTCAAACACACAGTGTGTGTGTGTGTGTGTGTGTGAGAGAGAGAGAGAGAGAGAGAGAGAGAGAGAGAGAGAGAGAGAGAGTGACACATCACATCAAGGCCTCCAAATTTTGGCTACATCAACATGCTTCCCAGGATATGAACAATGTAACTCACTGATTTTCTGTAGCAACATACCAGGAAGGTTTGATGGAAAGGGAGTGCTGTTAAGGAAGGCTACCATTGTCTCCAAACCATATAGGCATCAGGATAAAATAGCACTGTATGATGACACACACCTTTCACTGTAGTGTTGAGAACACACGTTTAAACAAGTCTGCTGCATTCAATGTGAACATTTCTAGAACAATGTGCTTGAGAGCTTTAGATGGGTATTATGGGATTTTTTGAGGAAAGCAGTATCTAAAGATGAGTTGTGGCAAGAAAGCCTCAAAGGTTGGCTGATACTACACGTATGCAACTACTCAGAAATATCAGTGGTTTGACACACCCTTCCTCACATCCCAGTTTAAGTGTTTCTAATTTGGCACCAAGTGGACTCCCTTCTTTCTCTCCCCCCCCCCCAAGCCCTACATACTCTCACCTTTCTCTAATTTGCTGCTAATCTGTAACTCCTATGGACTGCCATATGTCTCATTCATAAAATGAGGTACAATGCTGTTTTTCATGGACTGGAGCTGATTTCTTCTACAACATCAATGCTTAGCTACAACTTAGAGCAGTGGTAAGCGACAGCTTTTGTTGGGTTACAAGACCCACCACCCCGCCCACTGGTCATCCAGGAATAGGGCCTTCTTGGTTGTGGATCCACTATTGTGGAACACAACTAAGTAAGTAGTATCCTTCAGGCCTTTTAAACAGGCATTAAAAGTCCCATCTTTTTACAGTGACTTTCAGTGACTAAAAAGTGTTGTAGAAACAGTGCCGTGTTTTGTAGGGTTAGATTATGTTGTGAGTTTTGTGCTTTTTAGTTGTGTTCTGAAATGAAATGGTTGTTTCTGCTGGTTATCATATTATGTTACATTTTTTGCTTTTAATTTGGGTGTATGTTTCTTCATAAACAGCTTTGAGAAGAGGTTTTTCCCCCTGGAAGAGCATTTAAACTTAAACTGCCCTGAGACCTCCGGGTATAGGGTAGTAGATAATTTCAAACAAACAAACAAACAAACAAACAAACAAACAAATAATGGAGGCACTACATTATCCATCCTTGATCAAAAGAAACCTACAATACAGGTGGATACCCATGATAAGGAGAGCAAGAAACCCATCCTTTACTTCAGGCCTGCACAATCTGCAACATGACAAGCTGAATGCTGTCTACCAGCTACATATGATATCCGATTAGGGTTTAATAAAATATTTCTTCCTGCTGCCTGCCTGGGAATGCCAAGGCCATAACAGGTCACAGGTTCCCCATCTGATCTAGTAATATGCATGTTAGCCTACATGGGTTGTGCTCACACTCAGCACAATATTTGTAAGATATATGTAATAAAAACAAGAATTTTAGTGAAAAAAGCTTCTGACAGTGGATATACTTTTTAAATCAGGTTCACACACTAGCTGATTTACAGTCTTGCTGTAACAGCCTGTATGCTTTGCTAATGGCCCCACAACAAGCACTCCTTACTGATATTTCATCCAATCTTCCTTTTCTTTCTTTGAATTGCAACTTAAAATTAATTTTTTAACAAGAAAGAGAGAAAATGCATTATTAATTAAATGTAGAGAAGGAATAATTGAGTAAGTACTAAAGCAAAAATTTTTCAAAAACAAACAAGTACGCAACCACACACCAATAAGCAAATATTGACAACAGAGTAAAACAAAGGGGAGAAACTAAGAGCCATTGCTAATTAATTCTAGAAACTTCTGAAGGTAAAAATGCATTCTATAACTATAAGGCAGGGGTGAGAAACCTTTTTCAGATTAGGACCATGTTTTCCCATAGGTAACCTTCTGTGGGCCCCTTGCCACTGGTGGGTGGGGCCGGAGGAAAAAAAGTAGGTTTGACTCTTACTTTGCACAGTTGACTACATTCCAGCCATGCAAAAGGCAGAAGTTAACAACTCTTCTATAAAGGTATAAATTCAGACCCTAGGATTTATGTAGAGATGGAGGCTAACATGGAGTGTGGAATCTTGGAAATTCCAAGACATGAAAACCATTTTATGTCATGTTCAGATATCCCCCATCCCCCAAAAACACATTTGATGAACCACACATTCGATGGACATTATGTAAAGCAATGATGGGAACCTCAGGCCCAGAGGCTAAATGAAGCCTTCAGGGCCTCTCTATTTGGCCCTTTGGACTCTCACCAGGCTATGCCCCTCAGAAGCCCTGCCCCATGCCCTCTACAAATGCCTTTGCTGGGCAGCACTGTGCCCTTGAATTGTGATAATGCCATTTGCTTGCCTAGACAGAGTTGGGTGTGGTGTCAGGAAGTTCCCACAGAAGTCAGAAATGTTTGACTTTTGCGTAAGTTGACTATAGTCTTCTGTGAATGGTAAGATTTGCATCTCTTGCTCTATCCACCTTTGCCTCTGGTAAACACTGAGCCAATCATAGCCTGGCCTACCTCTGGTCCCTCCTACCCATCACGGGCAAGTGGACCCCTGAAAGTTGCCCATGAAAAACTGCTGCCCTCAGGCTGAAAAGGTTTTCTCACCCCTGTTGCAAAGACTGCAGCCTGCATGCATACAAAACTCCATCCACCATAACTAGCAATAGGGCATTGTTTACTTTGCTCCTCTTGCTATTAAGCTCCAAAAGGACTCTGATGTGAACTGTCTTCTGCCTAGTTGTGAATGATAAAACCTTGGGCTAGAGAAAGGGAGAGTGGTAAATGTGGGTGAGTTTGAATGTCTCAGGTACACAAGTTATTATGTCAAGTATTACTACTCCTCAAGCAAACCCCCCTCCCCATTTCTAGTAAGCTGAGAAGGCAGCCTAGTTGCTTTCCTAAATCACTGATACCGATGAAGATCACAATTCATGCAGACATAGAGGAAAGAGGAAACACTAACAACCTATGCCACCTTGCCCAGAGGTTGGGAAAGCCTTAGAAGTCTCGGCCTGATAGACATCCGTGGTGAGAACGAATAAGGGAGATTGCAAGAGGTGCAAGCTTGAGAAAGGCAGGAGGATATCAGCAGATGTAAAGCAAAACCATACTGACCACGGTTTGCTCTATCTACCACTTTCCTTTCATAGAAACAGTAATGAGCTACCACTAACACGTTCTCCGGTGCAGAAGGCAGTTAAGTCAAATAATCAAGTGTGCTGTTGCTAGTTTGGGTGTATCATTCTGCTGTGCAAAAAAAAAAAAAAACAAAAGGAGGCCAAATAGATAGTTATGCCTCCTTATCTCTAATAGCTGCTGAGCTTGAGCATACTGTCTCACTCTACCTTCTTTGATAAGCAAAATGATGATGCTTTAATGAGCTTAATTGTACATTCCTGATGTTCATGCTTTGTTGCCAGCCAGCTTCTTCAACATTCAGCAGTTTACTTCCCCTTCCCTCTCTCTCCCAATCTTTAACTTGAGCAGCATAATTATTCTCTTGTAAATCTCCCCCACCTCCTTTCTGTATTACTGTAAATGGGCATCTTTGAAAAGGGGGTGGTAGGCAGCTTTTGGTACAGTGGTTACCAAGGATCCCTTCATCAAAGGAGCCTTTGTGAGCATGCTCTGGAATGAAGCCAATCAGATCATCTTGCTGTCTGTCTGAGGAAAATTCGCCCCTGGTATGCAAGCCAAGTCAAGCTCTGTAGACAGGGTGACTGCACTCCTAGTTTAACCTGTCTTAGCTGAATGAGAAAAAAGAAGGGGAAAAATGCTACTAAGAAAATTACCTGTTTGGCTCCAGACTGAATTAACTTGTTAATATATAAGTATGTTTATTATTTTCCTCTACAAATGCCCCCATCTACAACCTATTCATTAATGTTATCTGGTCAGCTTGCTTGAAATATGAAAAAATGTGGAAATGTAATAAGGCTAAACAGCCAGCAGGCAGGCCATAATGTATTTTCTAATTGTATGGCAGAAAAATAGTGTTATTAACAAATGACAGGGCAGCACATCATTTCCTTCTACTGAGTTAGATGAGGAGAAGAGGTTCATCTTTGGTATAGGATTTGGTGGTACAGGACTTGGCCATTCAGAGGAAAATCCCTGAATTCAGATCAAGCCTTGATATCCTCTTAGAAAGAGCTATATTCAGGTGTAAAATGTGGAAAGGCTTGTCTAATTAAGTTGAAAAGTCCACATATAATTGGCTTTAAGAAGCAAATTGCTAATCTATGTGGCTGTGTAGAACAGTTGGAAAGTATGTGAATGGTATAGCTTCTGAAGGCAGACAAACGAAAGGGAAGGTTTTCAGTAATCTGGGGGAGGGTGGGGTTCCTGTTTCTCACGCAGCAATCCCTTCTATCTTCAGTTCATTCTTCATTGATTGACATAACTTTTTTTGTCTCTTTGCCTTTTGCAAATCAGTTCTTAAACTTTATAAACATTATACTGAGAACAGTGCAAACTGCCTGCTTTGCATATTGCATTATGAGTAATTAATGTCAGTTGCAATCCTAAAAATAGGCAATTGATTCCTGAAGTTTTAGGATTAGTTCCAATTATCTAATGCAGAATGTTTCATATCAAATAATATTATTAAGTCCAAGGCAATGCTTTCATCTGAATTTGGCATTCATTACATTAGAGCAGTGGAGATACAGCATTGCAATATGTCCTGGATGGGAACAAAATTCCATTTGCTTTTCTCATCCCAGTGGAATAAATCACTTTTGACAGTTGTAAGTTCTATGAGAGTCATTCCTCTAACCTGCTAATTTGAGTTTAGAACGTGAGATGGTACACAGCTGACTGCTTTTGTTCTGAAACTTGTTTTCTTCTTTTTCCAAAGCTAGCAGTAATCCCTTTTGCCAGCCCACCCTATCTCTGCAACTTTCTCAAGTTTCTCTTAAATACTTCTCCCCCTTTGTGGTTTCCTTCTGCAATCTGCATCCTCTTGACTTTTGCTTTTCTCTTTTTAAAAACACCTTGTAAGTGCCAGACAGGAATTTCCCAACACTTTGTCTTGCATTAGGCAAGTGATAATAGGAACAATAGAGAATTATGTTGGGGAAGCTTTGACAAAATGGTAGAATTTAAATGAATATGTGGCTTTTGCTGTTTGGAATGTGTCCACTATATATGTTTCCACTTATTCCTCTTCTTCTCATTTTAGACAACCAAGTAGGTGAGACTGTAGTTTAAAATTAATAATGATAAGGGATAGCCAGATATGTAACAAATTGGCACCAGGTGCACAAGCAGCTATAGTATTTACTGTCTGGAACTACTGTTTTGATGGGAAATATTAAAGAAGAGTAAGAATACTCTCATGTGTACCATGTTGGGTGGCTGATGCAAGCATGTGAAGTGTTGTTCAGGCCAGGAGTTCCATGTGACCACTATCATTGCTGTTGTGGTTAAGGGTGTTGCACTGGGACTTGAGGAACCAGATGTTACTGGGTGACCTTGGGCCAGTTACTGTCTCTCAGTCTAACCCAAATCCCATGATTGTTGTGATGATAAAGTGGATCATGGGGATCCATGTACGTCACCTTGAGCTATTGGGATACAAATGTAATCATCAGCATCATAATAAATAAATACATTAGTGCAGCTAGCTGACATGCATATGCAAGGGCTGCATATTTACACCAATCTACAAAAAGGTAGCTTTGGCATTGCAAAAAGATGTGTGTAGGAAACTCCTACTCTTTGCCACTAGGCTAAAAGCAGGAGAACTGAACATTCAGGAGATCCAGATACATAGCATAGTATTTTCAGGGTTCTGCAATAGATGTATAGAGTAGGGGAGGATGGATTTTTACACGTGGCCTTAAATAGCTGGATAAGCTAACAGACTGAGCAAGCGAAACTAAAGTCAGGATCTACTAAGACATCTGCAAAGCTGCCCCCCTTACTTAACAGCAGAATCAGTAGACTCCTTAGTGTGCTTCACCAGGATAGCACAGCAGGCAAAGCTCTTCTTGTGTCCACTATCCAAATTGAAAAGAAAAAGTGAGGAATTAAACAGGGTTACATGTAGCTGCTGTGGTTGGCACAGAGCTGGTGTGGAGTTATGGAAATCAGATATACTGTCTAGAAACACCATTTTAGGAAACAAAGATGTGCTTTGTGTGTTCACCAGAACATATTTTTTCCCCAAGGCCCTTATTCAGTGAAGTAACTGTAGCTGTGTTTTGCTACTGTCCCACAGAAAGATGAAAACAGGGACAGGCAAGCAGCTTTGCATTAGACACACATGTTCCAGATGTCAAAGTATTATGCTTCTTTTCCTCACAGGTACAGATATTCATCTTTTATTGCCTGATTATATATATATCTTAAAGTAAAAACATCATGAGATTCAAAAAGAGATAGTAGAAACATACTACTTCAGGGAAAAATGATAAAGGGATATGTTTTTCTTTAATAGCCTGTATAAAAGCACAATCTGATGTGCTAGTCTTTACAAAACAAAGGGGTTCTTTCTCCACAGCTTAGTTTATACTCACTATACTGCCATTACCATGCTATATACAGTATTTACTTTTTACCAAGTTACGCAGCCCAACCACCTGAATAAAATTAGACTTGACAAAACAGAATTTCTGGCTGCCCCATGCAAATCCTAATTTAACCAACTAAAAGTAAAATACTATGCAGCTCTACTCGGACATAAGATCCACTGAGTTCAGTAAGGCTTACTTTCTGATAAGTAGATAGGCTGCAGCCTTAATAGCATATACACTTTCTTACAACCTGTTCCTTTAATTCCATGATAATAATCTGACTGAAGGGGAAGGAGAATTTCCCGATTTGGTCCTTGCCAATCAATATTTTAGCACTTAGGCTGCACTAGCCCTGAAAATCAAGCTTAAAGTTTGTTTCTGGAAAGGTCCACACTTCTACTTTGGCTTCTCACAGAACAATGAAGTTGTTTGTGTGCCCAAAGTTATGAGGAATGCTTGTTCTGTCCTTCTGCCCATATGCTCCACTTTGGCTACTTTCGTTGTTTGGTTGAATCAAGGGGCAACTAACACAGTGGCACCGAAATACAGACAGCTTCACATTTCAACCTAGCTTTGGTACATTTCAGGGACTTATGCCTGTTTGTGAAGAAGGCTCTGAAACATATTCTTATCAAAACCAAGAAGGAAAAGAAAGCCTTCTGACCACAAAAGGAATGTCAAGCATCCCAAAGTCAATACAGGAGGGGCTTCTTTTCTTTCCTTCAGTCATACAAACAGCATTTTCATGCCAAAACTGGAAGTGGAACAGGCCAGCCTAGTCTCAAGCCCAGTTCCCTTCATGGTCTCAGTCCTCGTCCTCCAAGTGAGGCTTTGCCTCTCAGCCGCCCAGAGGAGGGCAACAGCCTTTATGATAGAAGCATTCCACATGGGGTAGGGCATCTGCAGGCAATTCTAGCAGCATGGAAAACTTCCACATATACTGAAGCATATTCCACTGACTTCCACTCCCAGCCAAGCTGCCTCTAAGGCTCCAAACAACTGCTCATCTGATCGTGATCAGAGTGATAGAGAACATACTGACTCACAGCACACCCCTTGGAACCTTTCCTATCTTCATCGCCATCCTCAAAAAGTAGGAGCTTTGAGATCCAGTTTGAACATGTATCACAGTTTTAAGGTGGAAACCTTGGTGCCAACTGGGGAAGCAGTATGCCCCAGTGACTTCCTTGCAGTCTTCCCCACAGGAGGTATTTGAGATTGGCTTACAAAGGACATTATTATCAGTTTCAGTGTGCCCTTCTGCCTCACCTCAGCACCCAGGATCTCCTTTATAAAAGAACACTCTATTTCCCCAGGCCTCTGTCTTCCACACCACTTAACTGTGTCTTTCACTAACCCTTTAGGATATTGTCAAAGTGCAAGTTCGTGTTTGTTTGTTTTTTGAATGAGTGTGCTGCATTCCCCCCTTTTTTGCTCATATACTTTAAAAAACCAAAACCAAAACCAATTGTGCTGCAGTATAAATTGAACATTCAGTTATTCCTGTTTCCACATTCTACATGGTGCAGGTATAAGGGTGCACAATAAGAATCTGCCTTGGTGTACAAGACAAGACCAGTTCACCAACTGAGTAACCTCTGTACAACTCTGTACAAATGTGATTGTACAAGACAGCTTATTGGTTCTACTCAGCCGTATTAGAAAATGTACTCACTCGAAATTAAGCTCTCAGAATACGAGAGGCTATTCAGGTAGCTATTTTCTTCTTGGAAAAGGAAGGTAAATAAGGTTTCTCCCCCACTATACCTACCCTACCTCTCCAAATAGCACAATTAAATCTGACCTGATAAATGCACTTAGGGCTCAAACATCTCTGATACCAGTCCAGCATATCAGCTTGCACTTGTTAATACCAAAACCTCTTTTTCCATTTTTCTTTCTGCCATTTCCATTGTCCTGCCTCTCGGCTGGAAAAAATGGGATTTGCTGGGCACTTCACTAGTCATTTTAGCAAACCCATTTATTTGGCTGAAGATAGGTATTCACAGGTACATACAAACAACGGAAGATTCCAGTGTCATGCTTAGCAATAAAGAAAGGACAAATCATCCTACTGTACTGAGCGTTGTATCACACAATAATCTCTGTTCAGCTGCTTCACTTCTGGAAGCAATAGGCAGCATTTAAATTGCATTCTTTACAGAAATGTTTTGTTCAAGCTAAGGTTCACTGAAAAATAAAATCACTCACCTTTGATCTTGGAAAACTTAGCAACAGTAATTTTGGCTCACTGGTAGACGCTCCTCAGAGCTGATGCAGAGTGGAATGACCTGAATAGCAAAGTTCATGGTAGCCACAATGACTACTTTGCTCACAACCCCCAGGCAGAACACACTAAACAAACCTTGGGTTAAGAACTTAATTCGTTCTTAACCTGAAACTGTTCTTAACCTGAGGTACCACTTTAGCTAATGGGGCCTCCTGCTACTGCCACACTGCCACTGCACAATTTCTGTTCTCATCCTGAAGCAAAGTTCTTAACCCAAGGTACTATTTCTGGGTTAGCGGAGTCTGTAACATGAAGCGTCTATAAACTGAAGTGTCTGTAACTCCGAGGTACCACTGTAAATTCTTTCCGAGTGGGACTTAGCTAATGTGGCACCGTCCAGATGTTGTTGGGCTACAAGTCTCAGCAGCCCCATCCAGCATGGCCAAAGGCCAGGGACAATGGGAGTTGTTGTCCAACAACATATGGAGGACACCACACTGGCTACTAAAGGAGTTAGGGCAACTTGAAAAAGAGTAATGTCAGATTTGCTTGGTAACTCAAGACTAGTAAAGTACTTTTTCCAAGTTAACAGATGTAGAAAGAAACCCTGAGTATAAGATCAACACAAGAAACTAATCTCACAAGGTTGTGGTGTGGGAACAGCGAGGTTGTACTTCTTTACATAACTCCGAATAACTTGGATGGGTGGAATCAAAATAGGGTATGTATGTCAAGGTTTTCACAGAAAACACTGAAGATACCATGAGATACCATGGAAAAGATAGGTAGAAGTCATAACAAAAAAGCACTGTGCACTTTACCAGATTCTCCTTTGTCAATATTACAATATATTGAACTTTACAGAGCAGAAAGTCAGGTGTGGTTCCCAGTGCAACTAACAGCTTTGACAAAGGCAAGGTGGGACTTTATGTGAGCCCATCCTTCCAACAAATCTTTAGGCTTGAATTATTTCCTTTCATCAGTCAGCCACATTTTAATCACTATGCAAACAAATGCCACATTCTCTTGCAATCCTTTATGTGTTTACTTGATGAACCAGCAAGGATGAGTACGGCTCCTTTGAGAGAAAGATCTAGCAAGTGTTTTGTCTGAAACTGACACCAATTCATGTTGGATCTAGAGCCCTGAATTTTGTTATTGACTAGTTTGGAAGAAGGGATATTCTCCCGCATAACTTTTCCTCACCCCTTGTGGTGTGCCCATATTTATGAAATGTAATGCCTGCAGGAAATCTGTGGCCATTTTTTACTTGTAGTTGTAAGGGATTTTTTTAAAATAGAAAAATAGTTTACACTGCCTGTTTGTGCAGCATGTCTAGAATTTGTTTCTGTGGTCTTTTCCACATATACCTGTTTTTTAAAAGTAGTAGATCTCAACAGGGGATAAAAATACCCCATCTCAGGTTAGAGGAAAGCTTTTTTTCCTCTACTCTTGAATGTGCATCACAAGGCCAAATTGATTAAGTTGAATGTAAAGGCTCATTGTTTACCCAGCAAGACACCTCTTGTTTTCCAAATAAAGGAATGCCAGCCATTACATACTGTTGTATACTTTGAAAGCTGATAAAGAAAAGAATTGTAAGAGGACCCAAATCTAACTACCTGGGGCTATTAGAAGCTGTTCAAATTTCCTTACAAACATCTATGAATACTTTATGCGGAGAAGCTTTAATGTCTTCTTTCACACCTCTTTGGCATCCTCTAGCTGGGCAAGAAACAACATTTGCTCCATGGTTTGTGTGCACTAATAGCAAAGAAAAGTGCTCTTAGCTTTTCCTCATAGGACTACAAGAAATTCTGGGAAGGTGGATTTATAAAAAGGTTGGATTAGCAAGTGGAATATTTTATGATTTTTTATCTTCTGGCAGATCAGAAATTTGATCAGGCTTTTACTTCATAAATTCCCAAACCACCATTTGGCTATTTGGACCATAACACATGCTACGTTTAAGTCAAACTTCTGTTAGGTAAACAGGCAAATAATTTGCAAGTACGCATTTAAGAGGGCAGAAGTCACAGAAAATGTGTATGTTGCTTGTCAGTTTATTTGAAGGAAATTGTGTAATCACCTTTAACATAGCTGTTAGCCTTTACCTTGAAGGTTAAGCTCACAGTTCCTGTATTTTGCCTCACTTAACTATTAATCACTCAAGAGAAAATTCAACATTTTCCCTCCTTAAATTAAATTGTTCACAGTAGAGTTAAAGCTAAATCTGAATACCATTAAAACTGCAGTTGCCAGTTTTAGCTCAATTTATCTAGTATTTACTTCACCTCTCTACAAGCATTTTCTAATAAAGAACAGGTAGCTCCTGGATAAAATAAAGGTATTACACAATATAATTAAGCAAGAAACATAAATAAAAATAAAGCAAAATAAAATATGTAACTAGCTCTTTCAACTTCAGATATTGCCATAGTACAGTACTCTGCATTTTGAAAAAACTGGTCAGAACAGATAGCTCTCTCTATAGGAAATTAGCAGCCACCACCTATCTTTTCCCCATATGTAGAAAAGACATGTACATTGTATCTGAACTATATCGATGAGTTAACCAAACTGGGCAAATAATGGTCACTTTGCTGATAAAAATAAGAGAAAATAAATCACACCACTGTTAAGAAACGGTATGTGAAAGCTATCTTACAATTCACTGTTATCAAGAAACATATTCTTCAAAATCATGTCACTAAAGCATGCATTTGGGGAGCAGACATACACCATCCTAAAACTGCAAGAAACAATTTGCAGACCATTGTTTATAAACTCTATCTTTTGACCAAGCACAAGGATTCTTAAGGACAAATCAAAGCTTTACAAGTCACTCGTAACTCTGATCTCCATCTGAGATTAACCTGTATATACTGAAATGGTAAAATATAAATCTCCTAAATTATAGTCATTATTAGGGACACGTGTGGCACTGTGGTTTAAACCACAGAGCCTAGGACTTGCCGATCAGAAGGTCAGCGGTTCGAATCCCTGCGATGGGGTGAGCTCCCGTTGCTCGGTTCCAGCTCCTGTCCACCTAGCAGTTCGAAAGCACGTCAAAGTGCAAGTAGATAAATAGGTACCGCTCCTGCGGGAAGGTAAACGGCATTTCTGTGCGCTGCTCTGGTTTGCCAGAAGCGGCTTAGTCTTGCTGGCCACATGACCTGGAAGCTGTACGCTGGCTCCCTTGGCCAGTAAAGCGAGATGAGCGCCGCAACTCCAGAGTCGGTCACAACTGGACCTAATGGTCAGGGGTCCCTTTACCTTTATAGTCATTCTTGATTACATTTATATACCACCATATCTATGGGGAGCTCAAGACAGTGTATGTGGTTCTCCCCTCACAACATACGTTTGAGAAAAACTAGGCTAAAAGATGGGTTCCTGGCTAGGATTGTGGCGTTCTGAACCTAGTTTCCATCCAGTTTTTGTTGAAAATTAGTTGGACTACTGCATCACAAACTACTCCACAAGTGAATTACGAGTATGCTATATTGCTGATTCAGTCAGAAAATAGGTCCAAGTAGAAAAGACAGCACTATTATCCAAATCCACACCAACAAGGGGTAAGACTTTTTCAAACATTCTCTGTTTTGGCACTTTGGAACCCTTCAAAAAAAGAGGTCCATCTGAACTCTTTACCCATTTTTAGACATCAAGTATGAACTTTTTTATTATTTATTTACTTGGTTTAGCGGGTTTGGTTTGTTTTAATCGAGGGCGGCATAATTTAGTATTAGCAGTTATAGTTGTTGTTTTTGCTGTTTATTGTGAACTCTTTATTTGAAAGGTAGTCAATGCACTTTAAAATAAAATGAACCAACAAAACCAAACCCATGTAATTGAACAGTGGTATTTATCTGTACCCAGACTATGCCAGAGTTCAATGGGGAAAAAAAGTTTTGCTGCAGAAAGCTGGTAGTGAATGCTCCTGGACTACTGAGCATTATGCCTGCTATGGAGGGCTTATCAACTGTGATAGTTTTGCTAGAGATATTGCACTTCATGCCTTTAGTGCTCTTAGTGATAACAGAAAGAATATCCCTATGTCTGTATCATGCTCTCTTTTTTGTGGGGGGAGAAAGGTATCACTATTTTATTGGATCTTTTTGAACCTACTTTTTGAAATTATCAAATTGATCAAATGCAAAGTAAACAAAATTTCTTCCCCATCTCTTTTTATAGTGATGCTAAAAGATATTCCAATATGTAATACTAAATTGGTGCTAGCTTTTTGGATACTAAGTTTTGCTTGGTGTTTTGCAAATGCTCAGCAAAGTCAAGTTTGGGATAAGGTATTCATGAGTTTGTGAAATGGTATAGCAATCTGGCCCCTTTGGGCTTTCCTGCTCTGCCGTAAACTGTGCCTATTTAGCCTTTAGAAGTGAAATCTTGAAGGGTTATAAGATTGCTGGGAGTTCATTATGAAAACTCTTCAATTCCAGCACACCCACCTCCTCGGCATTGGTTGCCTCAATGGCTTTCACTTTCCCACTTTTTAAAAGGGCTTGGAAATGGCAACAAAAGAGATAATCCTTCTTTGTGGGTATTCCCACAGTTAGCAACACGCACATCTGGATGGATTTTCAATAGGCCACTGTTATTCAAACAATCTGTAATCATACAGACTGTGTAGTGAACCAGCAGACCAGAGCATATAGCTTTTCATTATTATGTAGCCTACAGTACACATAATGTACAAATAAACTCAAAACCTGCAACAGCAACAATGGCACATTCTGTTTGGCTTCATTCATTGAGTAGCTCTCTAAAGAAGTCTTTATCGAAGGATACCACACATCAACTGTTTTTTTTTTTTAATAAATGGGAAAGTAATGTAGGAAAATTTTGCTGCATCTGTTCAATATTCTGAAAAGAGCCAAGTGGTACAGCATTTATAGTTTTTTATTTATTTATAAAAAACACACACATCCAGACTATAAAAGAAAAACAGAACAGTTCTGAGCTAAGAGGGTGAACAATGTCACATGACTTGTAACAGTAGCTGATTTTATGAGATATGTAACAATATGTACCAGCACACCCCAAGGCAGGATCAAGCCCTTAAAATTTTATATTGTGATTCGTACTAAAAGATCTTTTTCAGTCTGAACAAAATGACTCATACTCTCCATTCCCTCAGTGGTTTAACCCCTATACTCCACCTCCCTGGTGATCCATATTAACTTTTTATGAAAATACCCTGGATGCATTTTTTAGTTCAATATTTATAGATCTGATCTTGTAACTCTTATACACAGGAGCACTCTCAGATGCATGAAAGACAAACTTCCTATGCAAGATGTTATGATGCATTAGTTTGCTGATTTACTGTTTTCCCCTGACACTGTTTTCACAATACTGTATCAATGTATTGAGCATCTTCCTTTAACATCCCTACTCTTTACAGAATATACTCTCTTTTGTGTGCATTTCAGATAACTTCATAACGTGTACATAACTACGGTCATCACTGGTCAAATGTCAAACAGCCAGAACCTTCATACTACTCTCCATCAAACAAGGACATCCTGAGAAAAAACATGGGCAATTATCCATCACTACGCTCTAGGACTTACTTCCTAGTCAGGAAGACAAAATTAAACCAGTTTCAACAATGCCCACAAAGTCCAACAGATACCATAACCCCACAATGCTTCCAGAGGATCTGCCAGAAGAATAAATTGCAAGTGATTCTTTTGGTTTCTAAGAGAAGAAATTGGAATGGAATTAAACGGACAGTTGTAACCAGGGCTAAAACCAATGTACAGGTGAAACTTGGAAAATTAGAATATCGTGGAAAAGTTCATTTATTTCAGTAATTCAACTTAAAAGGTGAAACTCAATGAAGCACAGTGGACCAACACCAGCTGATGACATGGCTCCCCAAATCAACACAAACTGTGGAAACTTCACACTGGATTTCAAGCATCTGGCATTATGTACCTCCCCATTCTTCCTCTAGACTCTGGGGCCTTGGTTTCCAAATGAGATGCAAAAGCTGCTCTCACCAGAAAAGAGAGCCATGGGGAGCCATGTCATCAGCTGGTGTTGGTCCACTGTGCTTCATTGAGTCCAGGGTCAACACAGCCATCTACCAGGAGATTTTGGAGCACTTCATGCTTCCTTCCGCAGACAAGCTTTATGGGGATGCTGACTCCATTTTCCAGCAGGACTTTGGCACCTGCCCACACTGCCCAAAGTACCAAAACCTGGTTCAATGCCCATGGGATTACTGTGCTTGATTGGCCAGCAAACCCACCTGACCTGAACCCCATAGAGAATCTATGGGGCATTGCCAAGAGACAGATGAGAGACATGAGACCGAGCAATGCAGAAGAGCTGAAGGCTGCTATTGAAGCATCCTGGTCTTCCATAACACCTCAGCAATGCCATAGGCTGATAGCATCCATGCCACACCACATTGAGGCAGTAATTGATGCAAAAGGGGCCCAACCAAGCACTGAGTACATATGTATGCTTCTACTTCTCAGAGGTCCAATACTGGTCTATTTGCAATCCTTGTTTTGCTGATTTCATTTAATATCCTAATTTTCTGAGATTGTTAATTTGGGGTTTTCATCAGCTGTACACAATGATCATCACAATTATAACAAATAAAGGCTTGACATATCTCGCCTTGCATGTCATGAGTCTATCTCATATATTAGTTTCACCTTTTAAGTTGAATTACTGAAATAAATGAACTTTTCCACGATATTCTAATTTTCTGAGTTTCACCTGTACTAGGGATCCTAAATTATAGCGCTATCCAAGTGTACCTGAAGCTGCAGTGCAACAACTTTCTTAGAAAACTTTCCTATAAAAAGTTTGGAGAGAACTAGTAATTATTTTGGAAAGTAGCACCAAAACATATATCTTGAGCAGAGGCCAAACAGGACCTTCTATCACATTGCTTTCCTTTTACACCAATTAACTCCACTTTTCTCAGTTGACCCTCAAGAGTCAGAATGTCTGCAGATTCACTTCATACGCACTTGCCCAAACACACCCTCTGCCAACTGAGGATGAAGCTGAAATTGAACTAGATTTCCAAACTGAACTCCCATCCTCCATGACCACTGGCCATGCTGGCTCAGGTAGATTGAACTGGAATCTAACAACAGCTGGAGGGTTCCTCAGTCCTGTCACCAGTTAAGCCACAATTTTGCACCATATATTAGTTTTACTAGATACTTTTGTACAGAGATCTTCCTAAATGCTGATTATTTCTTACTTTGCTTATGCACCATCCTGAACTGTACACGCAAACACTCCATAGACCAAGGGTTTAATTGAGAAACAAATTTTAGCATTGTGAGGTAATATTTTTTTCAAATCTATTTACTTACACAAACAGCCAGATCAATATGCATGTTCATTACTCATGGAACAAAGCACGTTGTGGTGATTTTCATAGTGACTCATATATTGCAGATTAATTACCAGAAGTTGCATCTCTTCGAAAGTCAGTTCAAAAAATACTTTCTTCTTGAACTGAGTGTGGTTGAGTCTTAACAAGTGCTAACCATAAATATGTGAATCAGTGCAAGATCTCAAATCTACATTAACTAGGGGTTACATCAACAGCACTTAAGCAATGTGGCTAATCCGTTAATTGTTTTCTAACTATTACAAATTTAATAAGTTGGTCATACACCCCCCACCCCTTCTTCCAAAGCTCACAGGATGGTTCACAAGATAAAAATACAAAATGAGAACACAAAATACATAATAAAAACAAGATAAAAAACAAACCAGTAACTCCCTCTGACAGACATTTAGAAGGACATAGAATGTTAATCAGCCAAAGGCCTGGCTGAAGAGGAAGGTTTTTGCCTGACACTTAAATATATGTAGTGAAGACACCAGATGAGCCTCCCTGGGGAAAGCATTCCACAAATGGGAAGCCACCACAGAAAAGGCCAGTTCTTGTGTTGACAACCTTCAGAATTCTTATAGAGGAGGCACACGAAGAAGGGCCTCAGATGATGATTTCAGGGTTCATATAGGGTTCATATAGGGAGAAACGATTCTTGAGGTATTGCAGTCCTGAGCTGTTTAAAGCTTTATAAGTCAAAACCAACACTTTGAATTGTGCCTGGAAACTAATTCTCAGCCAATAAAATTGGGCCAGGATTGGTGTAATATGCTCAAACCGCCTTGTCCCAGTGAGCAACCTGGTCACTAAATTCTGCATCAGCTGAAGTCTCCGAACCATCTTCAGAGGCAGCTCTATGTATAATGCACTGCAGTAATCTAACCTAGAGGTTACTATAGCAGAGACAACAGAAATTAGGATATCCCTGTCCAGATAAAGTTATGCAGTGGGGCCACCAGCTGAAGCTGATCAAAGGCACTCTGCACCACGAAAGCCATGTGAGCTTCTAGTGACAGCAAAGGAGATAAAATCGAACCCTAAGGAACCCCACACTGAAGGATGCACAGGGCTGAAGAACACTCCCCAACCATCAGTCTCTGGAAATGTCCATCCATCCCTAACTTGGCCAGGCTTTCCAGAATGACACCATGGTTGATGGTCCTGAAAGCCGCTGAGATGCTGAGGAGAATTAATTAGGACACATTTCCTCTGTGTTTCTCCCAACATAGGGCAACCAAAGCAGTTTCTGTGCCAAAACCGGGCTTAAACCCCAAGTGAAATGGATCTAGAAAATATAATTAATCAGTTTCCCCCAAGAGTGCCTAGATCTCATCCACGACCAGCTGCTCCAGAACCTTGCCCAAGAAGGGGAGATCGGCAATGGACCAGTAAGTACTTAGATTTTCCAAATTAAGCGCGGGTTTCTTGATGAGTGCTTTTTTCTTCAACATACTGCACGAGTTATCATAAAGTTCAGTATAGTTACATAAAGGTAAAGGTAAAAGGTAAAGGACTCCTGGACAGTTAAGTCCACTATGGGGTTGTGGTGCTCATCTAACTTTCAGGCCAAGGGAGCTGGCGTTTGTCCACAGACAGCTTTCCAGGTCATTTGGCCAACATGACTAAACCGCTTCTGGAGCAACGGAACACCGTGACGGAAACCAGAGTACACGGAAATGCCATTTACCTTCCCGCTACAGCGGTACCTATTTATCTACTCGCACTGGTGTGCTTTCGAACTGCTAGGTTAGCAGGAGCTGTGACAGAGCAACAGGAGCTCACCCCATCGCGGGAATTCAAACTGCCAACCTACTGATCAGCCAGCCCAAGAGGCCCAGTGGTTTAGACCACAGCGCCACCCACGTCCCTTTTTTACATAACCGAATCTCAAAATATATTGATTTTATTGCAACTACTAAACAAACTCAGAGTTGATGCTATTTTAATTACCTTGAAAAAAATAATTTGGAAGACACTGTTCATTATTCCTGTTACTTCTGTCAAATAACTTTTAATTGTGTGACAAGGTGCCTGAGTAAGGCATTGTTTTTTGTCTTTTTAAAACAGCTTATGCCACTCGAAAAGGATTACAGTCTTTGTGAGTTGCCGTTTCAACTGAAGGGTACCAATTAATTAAGTCATTTACATAAAACTACCTTGGATCAGCTCCCTACAGAGATAAAGACTGAAATCTAACTTCTAAATAGAATAAAAATATAGTTTTAAGAATATATATATATATTGGTAATTATCTATATCAATACACATTTGAATATTTAGCAGATAGCTTGATAATGCAATAAATTAATACTTTTTTATTACTCAAGATGAATGTGAAACAATATACAAAAAAGGCATAGTCTTTTAATTTATATTTAATTTTTCATGCACAATTCTTTGGCACCTGATATGATAGAATAAGTTCCTATATTTCAAAAGAGCATGATTACTGCAGATTGGACTTACTTTTCTTCACTCTGGAAGTAATTCCAGTATGTATTGCAGGAGAGACTGACATGCAATGAGAAGAAAAATTGATGTATAGGAAGAAAAAAGTTGGTGTATTTTCCTTAGCTGTAATGTTAACTGTGATTGATTGCTTGGAATTAGTTAAAAAGCAAATTCTATGTATTCTCACTTTAAACAAGTGTAGCACCTTCTACCCACCAGGAGGTGTGGTGGAGGTGTGGTTATCTTGGTTGGAATACACATTACATGCTCACATCCGCTATATATTTTGGAAAGTTGCTTGTCTGTTTGTTATGCCTTGGATACCTCTTAAGATATCATAATCAAATTTTGCATGATGGTTCCTAGATCAAGGAGCAGCTTTTTGTATGTTTGTCTAAAACTGGATGCCCTTTTAGATCAAGATGTTGGAATGAACTGCACTGATTTTTACCACTGGTTTCAAAACTGCAATGACTTTTATTTATTTATTAGAATTCCTGAGTATGAGGTTGCTAGTATAAAACACAGCAAAACAAAAATACACAAAGCCAAATAAGAAGACAATGCTTCTTAGCCCCACTCTGAACTGTCAAGCATTTTTGTCATTTGAAATATTGCTAAAATATGGGATGCATTTTGTGAGGGTGGTATTATTCATGAAACATACCCTGTTTCTGCTCAGCCCTACCAATGCTTTCCTGTTCATATTAGTCCTATAAATGAAACTATGTGACATTCAGAGGCGCCAACTCCTAAGGGCTGAGGTCCCTTCGGCCCTCCCAATAAAATATTTGAGGGGACCACCCCCAAAGTTAATGGGCATTGCCATTCAAATAGTCTGCATGGATCATGTCATGTGATAGATTATGCAGGGCGGGGCTTACCTGCCCCCTTCCAATAAGTTGGCACCCCTGGTGATATCCCTATATCACAATGATACATGGATAAAATTCAGTGGCGTAGCGTGGGGGGTGCAGGGGGGGCCGGCCGCACCGGGCGCAACATCTGGGGGGGCGTGCTCCACGGGTTAGGGGGCGCAAAATCCGCGGGTTAGGGGGCGCAAATTACTTGCCTTGCCCCGGGTGCTGACAACCCACGCTACGCCACTGATAAAATTTCAGAAATAATATAATGGCTCTTATACCACCCTCATCTAAAAATGTTGTCCATGTGTTAGTACATCCAAACTGAATTTGTATGAATTACATTGGATGTACATCATGTATCAGCGTTGTTGTTCTGGTGCTTATCAGCTTTTTCTAATATTCAACATAGGCTTTGCAAGGGAGTAAAGAACAAAACTTCACCCTACAAATGTAACATGGGACCAGAGGAAACCTATTATCATATCTTTCTCCCTTGTTGAGCTGCTGCAGAATAAGTCTACTCCAACACCCAAGTAATTCATGACATGTAGAGACACTCCTGAACTCTAGTTAGGATTGTCTAGCAAACTTGCTTTTTCCATTACACGCAGCTCACTTCTGCTGAAATAAACCTCAGCGCTGGAGGCTTGCATAAGAACAAACTCCTAAAACAAATGCTCCTAGTTCAAATACGAAACAACATCTGGTTGCTGTGAATGAGAACATGCTTAGTGTAATGGCAGTGAATTCAGTGCAACAGCGACTAGAAACAAAAGTTTACAGTGGACCTCTATAGGAACCATTGTACACCTTTACTTATCTTATTCAAGTGAGACCTGAAGCAAAATATTGCAGCATGCAGTTCAGGGTTTCAGCGAGCAGCCATACACCTTTTGATTATATTGCCTTCAGTTCCCTCTATCCATCATTTCTCACTGTCATTTCCCCCCTCATAATAAATTAGTATCCCATAGTTCCTGAACACGCTTAATTTTTATTAGGTTGTTTGGCAAATCCCTCCCCTCCCCAGTGTTTTTTTTAAAGCAAAATGTACTTCAAACCTTGGGGCTTTCTAAGTCTGATGATACAAACGCTTCTTGTGTTTGTAGGGATGGTACTTTTTTGGCCAAATAAAGAAGGCAGATCCCCAGAGAAATGAGTTTTCTCTGGTAGATAGGACAGGTAGTTTGGAGCAGCAGCAAATAGCAGAGTTGTAGCAGATACTAAACCACAATGTCAAGTGATTATTTCCCGTGTCCTCTCAGCACTTTCCTACTTGGGCAACTGCCTCATTGTCCACGAGGACAATGAACATTAGAGTGTAGCTACCTAGATTTAGATTCCACAAACAATATGGACTCTCTCGTTAGATGGATATACATTAACATATCTACAGAGAGAAAAAGCCAGCTCTGTGCAGGGAAAAAAAAAAGGTATTTGTGTATATTTGTGTAAGGTGGAGGCTGTGATAATTAGGGAGCAGACACAGTTGATATAATTGAGATTGAAGAAATGAGCTGCCAAAGGCAACAGATCACATGTCAAAACAGCTCAATGTATTAGTCAATTAGCAAGCAATGATAATGCTGTGATATCTACTGATTTTATGTCAATCCTAAGACTACATCTTCTTCAGTAATATCCGGTTACTTAATTTAATAGCACATATTTCCAAGTGTGCATGCATGATCATACACACTTTTCTACATGCATTAAGCAGATCAGATATTCAGTAGAAAGATCAGCAGTAAAATATTATGTAGAGATAGGTATATGCAAACCTTTTCGTTAAACACCAAGTCCCATGCCACATTCTTTAAACATTCCCACCATGAACTGAACACACACACAAAATACACATGCACAATACAAATGTTATGAGTTTGTGGGTGCAAGACATCCTAAATTCAGAATCAATCTAGTGTTGGAATCATAGCTGTCAACTTTCCCCTTTTTTAAATGGAAATTCCCTTATTCCGAATAGGATTCCTCGCAAGAAAAGGGAAAAGTTGACAGCTATGGTTGGAATTTAATTAAGGTTTGTGTGTTAAAACCAGGTATAGGCAAACTTGGCCCTCCAGATGTTTTGGGACTACAACTCCCATCATCCTTAGCTAACAGGACCAGTGGTCAGGGACTGGTTAAAACTGTGTGTCGGACTCCCACGTTTTAGAATCTAATCAAGACCTGTGTGTCAGACACTTCTTTAATCCCAGGGAATCATCAAGTGTTAAAAGCTAATTAAGTCAGGCTAATTTCCTTTTGAAGTGATAACCTGGGGATAAGCCATTAAGACAACACAAAGGATCAATGGCAAATCTCATTTGCAAATGATTGGGCTGGGTTCTCCCTCAACTGAGAGTCAGTTTAAAAGACAATGGCGGCATTTCAGGGGAGAGAGTTTAGGGAATGCAGTTAGGAGTTATGCAACAGAGTTAGTAAGCAACAGGCTGGAGAGAGAGTCAGGGACCAACATTTGAGAGTAGTGGTTGAGGTCTGCTTAAGTCCAAGGTTGCTGTGGCTATGGGACAAGTTAGAAGAAGAAGAAGAGTTTGGATTTGATATCCCGCTTTATCACTACCCGAAGGATTCTCAAAGCGGCTAACATTCTCCTTTCCCTTCCTCCCCCACAACAAACACTCTGTGAGGTGAGTGAGGCTGAGAGACTTCAGAGAAGTGTGACTAGTCCAAGGTCACCCAGCAGCTGCATGCGGAGGAGCAGAGATGCGAACCTGGTTCCCCAGATTACGAGTCCACCGCTCTTAACCACTACACCACACTGGCTCATGGGGGGGGGGGTGAATGCTGTCATGGGCTCAGGTTGCATATAAACCATATATCATAAAGACACTGTGGCCTCCACTGTGCTTATTTTCCAAAAGGAAACACCGTCCCTGGCCTGGAGCCCCTAGAATCTTTCACCCTAAAAAGCACACTCCTCCATTGTTTCCCGGACAGAATGCCAACCAACCAAAAGATATACCACCAAATACAGGAAAATTGCTACCTTCCAATTCAGAGAGATAACAAAATTCCCTTGACCAAATTCTACAGTAACATCTGTATTGATGTATTTTCTGGGTAACAAGCTTAAAGGTCTAACTTAAGATATAACTTAAGATCAATTTCAATTTTTAAAGGTACTTTAAAAGTAAGGAGGTAGCCATTCTGTTTGTACAACTTGAATATGCTAAATTTGAGAACTATGTGTGTGTATTTTCTACTAAAGGAGGATAGGAAGTTATTACCAGTAGTTAGAGAAGCATCTTTTTCATCACTTGAAATAAGCAATAGTATTTAATAAAGTATAATTTTTCATAGTATATGCCCATGTTTCTTTTGGACTAAACATGTTCTGCAGGTTTCTGAATGTCAAAAATAGGGATCATATTCACAACATAAGTGGCGATCTGGCAAGCATCATTCTTCTTTCCCAAATCTTACCAGCAATCATTTAGAATTCTAAATTATTGTGCAAAAAGATTTATTTTGAAGTTTTTAAAAAATTAAGCAAACTCGTTTTCTATTGAGTCACATTTTGGAATTCTGCAATTTGAGAACATACTCAGCACTGAATATATTTATTACATTACATTACTACAACAACAATTATTTATACCTCACCTTGCAGGATACAAAATATTTTGTGTGAAGCCCTCAAAGATGAAATGCAGTTTCCTCTCTGTGAACGCGTGTGTTCATGCTAAGACATGGTTTGGCTTAGGGTGATACCGTATGTGAGCCATGCCTTACATTAAATCTCAGAAACCTTGAAATAGTGCTTGGCAGGGGCCACCAGGTGGCGCGTTGGAAGATGGCCGACAATAACATCTCTCTGACCCATACGAGGTAATTAAGGGGCTGCTATGGGAAGTATGCAGTCTTCCTACCCCCCCCCGGAGACGAGGGGGGCGCTGCCTTGCCAGCGGTGTTCACAATGCACCCCCTGATCCGAGAGATGGGGGTGCCGAACACTTGGCGCGAGCCCTCGGTGAAGTCAGATCTTCCTGACGCCGATTCCAATTAGCGTGTGCTGGTTAGCTTCAGCTCGGAATTATAATTGGAAACATATGATTGGATTGAAGCTGAAGCACATACATCAAGTAATGTTTGAGAAGTAAGACTGCTGATTTATGGATCTCTGTGACCGGGAGTGACAGATGGACAAGTATATTTTCTGATGAATCACCACTAGGAGAGAGAAGGGGGGGGGGGTGGAGGAAAAAACTTTTTTTTCTTTTCTTTGCACGATGTGATATTAATAACCCTTCACCCCAGATAGAAATAAGATAGTTGCGTTTTTATTAATCACAAGCAGGAATTTAAGAACTGTGTGGGATGGATTATAACAGGAGAGAGGATTGGTGAACGGTGAGAATGAGGAAAATTTTTATGACGCAGTTAAAAAATGGCGTCTCGCCAAGACAGGCTTGCCGGAGAAAGAAGGAAAGGGGGAGGAGAATCAGGATCGTTCGAAAGAGAAGGAATGTTGGAACGCAAGCTTGACCTGACAGAGCCTCCTGACTCATTTGATTTATTTGGCAAGCCTGAGAAAAGTAAAGGACAGACCGTTTTTTTTTTTTTTATGGAAGCGTTGAACAGAGGCTGTCCCTGAGCGATATGATCTTTGAAGAGTACAAAACCCACACAGAGGATGCCTGCTAATCTGCTTGTGAAAATTATCAGAGATCGCAAAGAAAGGAATATACGATAACAACAAGAAGAGAAAGAAAGTAATAAAGGACTATCTGGATTGAACTGGATAGAACTGTCTAAGTAAAGCAGTAATATAAGTGATGTTTGGACTCGTGCGGAGCTTGATGTATGGGTACCCCCAACAAAATTTAAAATTTGTCCGTATAATTTGGAACTAATATGATTTGGATAATGTGATGTGATTGGCCTGTTAATAAAAATTATTAAAAAAAGAAAAAGAAATAGTGCTTGGCATGATGATGCTATGCCACTCACCTGACCTTCATCCACCTGAATTGCTGCAGCAATTGGGAGGGGTATGGTGGCAGTAAGGTAGACACAGTGCCAAAGTGCCAGCCAAACTGGCAATCCTGCCAGCCTGTTTGCAGAGCCCCAACCTCGCAGCTGTTGCACATCTCCACCTCTTCATAATGGTAGGTTGCAGTGGCTCAGCCAGGTGGAGGTCACGTGAGCAGCACAACCCCACCATGCTGTCCGCTGCTGCCAATACAACTCTCATCTCCTTTAGAACTACAACGCGGCTGATTTATGATTTCTTTATAATCTTTCAAGCCCAGAAAGGATAGCTGCAATCAGCAACTACATAGGAAAGAAACCAGTAAATTTTGCGCATTCCTTTCTCAAACTATGCTTAAGAAAGAGATTAAACTGCTTTGTTTGTCTACAAGTTCGCAATACAGAGAAAGCTGCATTCCCAGTGAATATATTTTAGATTTTCTTATCGGATACAGATTTCCTACGGATGCTAAGCTGTAAAACATTCTGTTTGCCCCTCAGTAGTTTTTAACTTCATGAAAATAAAAATTGCAAGAGGCATTTAGCCCATCCCAGGATTCTGTTAGTTTTTTAAAGTCTACACTGATTCTATGTTTATTTCCCCCTTTCTCTATTTCACACAAGCATTGAACAAAAACAACCTGGAGCTCCTGGGTTCTCTCTTAAAACAATAATTACTCCCTCTAGTGTA
The DNA here is from genome assembly GCF_964188305.1 of Podarcis bocagei. Classification (NCBI taxonomy): domain Eukaryota; kingdom Metazoa; phylum Chordata; class Lepidosauria; order Squamata; family Lacertidae; genus Podarcis; species Podarcis bocagei. The sequence continues at coordinate 51,540,468 of NC_138128.1, read as the reverse complement.
AAGGTTTTATACATTCCACATGTTGTTGACTTAATATATCCCAATATTTTGCATGAAATATCAGCTCATCATTGTCTATAGATAAAGCCTAACCCCAACATGCTGTCCAACACACTTTGAAAAGCATTTTGCCACATCTGAGAATACAAAAGAAAAAACCAGTACCAATGAAGGAGAGCTATTCAGTTGGCACCATGGCTGGGATCACGAAGGGCAGGGAGCAGGTTGAGCACTCCCCTCAGTGGTGTACTTGAGTGAATCCCTTTAGTCTTTCCTGCAAAGTAAATGGTTTCCTTTTACTCCTATGGGGAAAAGTAAAGTGCCACACTTTCAGTGAAGGCAAATCTTGCCTTCCAGCTCTGACAGCTAGCTTTGATGAAAACCACCTTGAGTATAATACATATGGAAAGGCGGTATATAAATAAAATTGACATTGACATCAACACTGGATGGCCTAGCTCTAACAGAGATCTTGCAGGGTTGTGTCCCTGTGCACAGTACACACCAATGTGCTCCTCCTGATGTAGCTGTAATATGAAAACTGTATATTTTTGTCATGGCGACACACATTTTGCTGTTAATAATTAGTAGGATGATCACCAAATTTTAATAAACTCCAAACTGTAGCAGTCTGCATTCCATCCGGGATCAAAATGTGCATTTTTTTTGGGACATCATTGATGTCTGACCTTTCATTTCCTGGAAAATGTCTCTTATGTCTCCTCCCCCAGCTTAGTTTTATTTGCTCCAAAGAAATCTAAATGATGGGAAACACCATCCATTGTAGAGCACCTTCAGGAGGATACTGTGGTCCACAGTACTGAAAGCCACCAAGAGGTCAATGAGACTCAACAAGGAAGCGCTCTCCTGTTTCTCTCCTGATAAAGAAATCAATCAGCACAACCAAGTTGAGCATGGGCTGAGAAGGCAAGTGGTTGACTGAGTACCTGCAAATGTTCTGTCCATGTCCTCAGGCTGCAGCAACTCAAATTGACCCTACAAAGTCCAACTAGAGTGCTCTGAGGATCTCACCAGGATTTGCTTCAACTGTGGCCTCAAGTTCAGGGTGAATTGAAAAAAATTGTTCCTGTAGGTCACAGAGTTAAAAATGTTTTCAATTTGTAAGTTGGACTTAAGCAGCCCATTTACCACCTGAAACACTTCTGCTGGGCAATTCATGATGTTGTGCAATCCATTCTAGCATTTCCAACAAATCAAAAGTGCTGGATTCCAAACTGGGTAGTCACTTTGCTGCACTATGGGAGTAATATAGCTTTCTGCACGGAAGAAGCATTGAACAGCTCATGTAAAATAGTATCAGCATGTGTCACAAGGGAAAACTTAAAAACCCAAAAATATAATTCTACAATTACAATATTCTATGTACAGCATTTCAAATGCTATTATAAACAAAAATGTTCTAATGAACTCTGTCACAAGAGGGGATTGGGGCTGAAGCAACAATACTATATTTGATATGAGAATAAATCTGTGGGGACCTTTAGCAGCAATGCGTCAGGTTTTTTCAATTAGCTGACCACAGCTAGCAAACAATGGATAACATGGTGACTGCCTTAGATTTAGAGCTATGCAGAGTCTGCAATGGTGAACCACAAATATTTTAAAAGAAAAATGACATTGAGGGGTGATGGTGGGATATTTTTCACCCTAAATTGGTTCCTGAGACAATGAACTTATTCAGCCCATACAATCTTTTGTACTGCTTTACAGGGATATTCCAACTTGTAAAATTAAAACTCATGGTTACTTAAGAGAATGTTTGTGTTAAATGGACTAAAATGGGCCAATTTAATAAGAACCATAGCCCCCTGTTTATATCATATTTCAACCATATATAAAAATTCTAAAGCAATCTTTCCACTAAATATTGTAACAAGGTCACTTTGCCACCTGACCATTCCTTTTACAACACATTTCTTACTAGCAGGTATAAGGTGTGTGAACCTGAGTCATTCTCTCAACCAATGGCAAGAAGGATTTTCATCTGAAACGTGCCACTTCTAATGTAGAACAAAATAGATACATATACTGTATGTATTTTCTAGTCAATCTAGCCTTTTATTCATTTTATTTATGTGAAAAATGTAGAAAAACAAAAAGCACACAAGTATTACAAATTGAGGCTATTAGGGACTTGCACTGGTTTGATTTTGTAATTTCTAAAAGCATACGATAATTGATTAAAAGTGCATCTGGATAATGTAACTAGAACATTTTCTCTCAATGGAATAGCTACTAATCACCTTAGAAAATGTACCTTTTATAACAATTGTTTCATAAATGTATCTAAGCTTATAGGTATAACCAAACAGCTGATGATTAGAAAGACTATGCTTAATTTATTAGTTAATAGAAGAGATTTTGTCTTAATTCATAATTCTCCGAGTCTGCAGTACACCTGTCTATGCAATATGACAAGATTTGTCACACTAATATATTTCTTTGTTTATTACTTTTATTTTAAACATTCAAGCATACCTTCAAATGTCTTCCATGAGTATATTGTCTCATTTTGTGGGCTATGTCTGTATATAGGAATGTTCTGGGGGCAGCGGAATGTGGTAAAGACTTTTAAAATGTCAATTTCAAGGTCAAAAGTTATGCAAGCTAATACTCTTGACCAAGATGTTAAATGCAAAGCCAGATATTCCACGAAGCTAAATAAATTGAAATAATGCCACACACAAAAAGGTATTCATTTATTTACCCCATTTTCTATTGTCAACGCTAATAATACATTTCTACATATTGAAATTGTGAGATAATTCTTTTGTGACTTTTATGCCAGATATTGTTATTTAAATGAACCAACAGGCAGTGTAATGAAGAAATGCATGTTTTGCTTAACTCACTTATCAACTCACATTCTAGCAAAATGAGAATTTGTGCCTACATTCATTCACAGAGAAAACTGGAGGTCACTGTATTCATTGTAGACCTTTTAAAGGCTTTTCAACAGTGAATAATTATGAGCTGCTGGCTTCTGAAATTACCTGTATTCATTGTGAGAAAGGGGAAACTTTTATCTTTTGCAATGAAGTACACTTACTTCAACAAACTTTATAAGACTTGCTTAAAATGGTAGTTTTATTATGACATCTTGCTATTTGCTAAAGAAAGAAAAAGGACCCCCATTTAAAAATAAACAGATATCCTTTATTTAATTTTACTTTTACTGAATTTGAGTTCCATCTGCAAGCATAATACAGATGCAAGTATTCTGTGGATACTCTCTGTATATGTTCTGCTTGCTAAGGGGGAAAATGAATTTCTTTTCTTGAAGTTTCAGATTTATTTTGTACTTCATTTGGAGGATAAGGTTTGACTGTGTCTGGACATGCTATGGTTCTACATTACTGCTTTAAAACAACCTCTAAAATTACCCCAAACTGTAAAAACAACAACTTGGGAGTTAAATATATAGTTTTACTTTATTTTATTTGCACTATTTATAGACTGCTTTTCAGCACAGATGATCACAAAGTGGTTTACACAACAATCATCAAAACAATGTACCGTATTTTTCGCCCTATAGGACGCACTTTTCCCCCTCCAAAAATGAAGGGGAAATCTGGGTGCGTCCTATGGGGCGAATGCAGGCTTTCGCTGAAGCTTGGAGAGCGAGAGGGGTCGGTGCGCACCAACCCCTCTCGCTCTCCAGGCTTCAGGAAGACATCCGCAGCCTAGGCAGCCCTGTGGGAGGTCTCGCAGGGCTGTCTAGGCTGCGGATAGTAGCCTGCTTCCCGGAGCGCCGGGCGCGCTGAAAGCAGAGCTCCCGGCGCTTCGGGAACACAGGGTCCCGCAGGGATGTCTAGGCTGCGGATAGCAGCCTGCTTCCCGGAGCGTTGGGCGCCCTGAAGCAGAGCGCCCCACGCGCCGGACAGACATCTGCAGTGTGGGGAGCCCTGCAGGAGTTCCCCGCAGGGCTACCCATGCTGCGGATAGCAGCCTGCCGCCCGGCGGGCGGGCGGGGCGCCCTGAAGCAGAGCGCCCCGCGCGCCGGGCAGACATTGGCCAGCCCCACAAGCTCAGGGGACAGCAGGGAGGCACAGCGCCACCATCCCACTGTTCCTCGACCTGGTTCAGTTTCCCCGACCTGCTTGGGGGGGGGGGGAATAAAGGAAAAAAAATTCCCCTTTATTTCCCCCCAAAAAAACTAGGTGCGTCCTATGGGACAGAGCGTCCTATGGGACGAAAAATACGGTATCCATCAAAATAATATGGCATATTAAAAGGAAAACCACATAAGGAACGGCGGGGGAAAGAGTTCACTCATGCACTACCAGATCTAATCTACAGTGATATTTATAAAACACATATCATCCAACAAAATGTGTTCCTTTGTCTCACCAAGACTCTGAGAGTTGCACATGTGTGTGTGTGTGTGTATGTCTTTCAGTGCAAAGCAGCATAGACGTAGAACAGGGGTAGGCAACCTCAGGCCTGGGGGCTGGATGCAGCCTTCTCAATCTGGCTGGCGGATGGTTTTTACATGAGTAGAAGGTGTCCTTTTATTTAAAATGCATCTCTGGTTATTTGTGGGGCCTGCCTGGTGTTTTTGCATGAGTAGAATGTGTGCTTTTATTTAAACTGCACAAAATATAGTCCAGCCCACCACATGGTCTGAGGGATGGTGGACCAGCCCACAGCTGAAAAAGGTTGCTGACCCCTGATTTAGAAGGAACTCAATGGATCTGGTCCCACTACCTATCCATCAATGCCAGGCAGTTATGTTTAGACAAGTCACTTGGCATTTTACAACAGCGAAGAATTATCTGTAGGAACAGGATGAATGAGCTACTGCCCCCACCCCATACATTGATTGTAAAAAGTATGGGAGATTCCAGTGATATTTGCTGTCTCTCGAGCCAGAATGATGTCAACAAATGACAATGAATATCGTTGAGAGAGAAAACATAGGAAAGAAGCCTCTAGACAGGTCCCTTCTACTTTTGTAACACTGGGGAAGAAACCAATTCAGGCCTCCGTTGCTTGGTTGCATAGATGAGACAGGCAAAACCATATAACGTCTAGGAAAATTGGATATACTTACCTTAAAATATTAATCTGTGTCACAGAAATGTAATGAAACACACAGGGACTTTTCCTAGACTGGAACATGTGGCTGCTAAATGGGGTTGCTTTATCTGTTAATCCAGCTTCAAGGAGGTTAGCTATGAATCTTTTTGTGCTCAATAAACTCCACAATCTCTAAGTAGGCCTGAATAAAAATGCAGTCAGATCAAAACAAGGAACAAGTGCTATAGTTCAACTATCTTTGCTTTTCTAATTGGCTAATTTTGAATGACTAACAGACAAGGTAGTAATTTAAAACTGCTAAAAAAGAATTACTATGCTGTTGTAATTTTATAATCAGCCAGAGGCTAAAAGGTTATATTTGACCAAAAGTAATTGTGGAACTTCTTGCAAATATCAGTCAACAACTGCAAGGAGACATAGTACATAGTATGCCATGCCTTTCTTGCTGTAACTTATTAGCAAGCAAATATAATGTGGTACGTGATTCCAAAGACCAACTAAAATACATTGCATTAAGGTGTTCCTGTAGCACAAAGTGGAAGTCAAATGACATTCTTTAGGTTGGTCCAATCCATCGTCCCCTAAATATTAACCTTTTCAGTCCAGACCACAGTATAGTGTAAAGAAAAGGATCTCTATGAAGAAATATTGCATCAGAGCTGAAACTGGTATACTTAAAATTTGAGCTAAGGTGTTTTCACATATAGCACTGAAATATCTGATTGCCTACTGGTGCCCCAAAGTAAACAAATGGTCTTGAATCCTAATGTGCTCCTACACAAGAGGAATGCTCATATGGGGTAGTAGTGGTTTTCTGTTTAATGCAAAACCTGCAGCACATGGCATCCTCTTCAGAAGCAAATTTTGGGGATGTTCAGTGAGCTGCAGAAAGAAAAGAAAGGAAGGTTGGGAAGCCCCACTTTGTGACTGGAACTCTCTTCTCTGCACATCGTTCAGCAAACAATCATATTACAGTACTGAACTCTGTATGGTGTGTCCGTGCTGAGGGGCAGGGGGTGGAATGCACACTATCCACTATCATGGCAGCAGATTTGGCAGGACTCCCCTTCCCACTCGCTTCCCCATTGCAGTCCCATACCCCCTCCCAAATCTGCTCCAAAGAGCGCTCCAACTCTTTGGGGGCTGTAGGGGGAGTCAAGGAAAGGGAAGTTCTGCAATGAAAGCAGAAGTCTGTTTTACAAGCACAATGACACTGCTGGCTGTCAGTCACAACGATTTATTTATTTATATTTTTTATCTTCTTCAATTTTTCTCAGACATTGCTTAGTGACATTGCTTTGCCACATCCCCCCACACTGTTCCCTTAGTCCATGACTGGGCTTATTTGTTTGAGCTACTTGAAATGCAGTAAATTTAAGAGGAGAAAAGGTAAAGCTAAAGAACCCCTGACAGTTAAGTCCAGTCGCGAATGACTCTGGGGTTTTGGCGCTCATCTCGCTTTACTGGCCGAGGGAGCCGATGTTTGTCTGCAGACAGTTTTTCCGGGTCATGTGGCCAGCATGACTAAGCCGCTTCTGGTGAAACCAGAGCAGTGCACGGAAACACCGTTTACCTTCCCGCTAGAGCGGTACCTATTTATCTACTTACACTTGACTGCTAGGTTGACTTGACTGCTAGGTTGGCAGGAGCTGGGACCGAGCAGCGGGAGCTCACCCCATCACGCAGATTTGAACCACTGACCTTCCAATCGGCAAGCCCTAGGCTCAGTGGTTTAGACCGCAGCGCCACCTTGCTTTTATTACTTCTATTTGTGGAACACAGTGGAGTAAATTATGAGGGAGAGGGAAATTTAGGATTGGTATGGATTGAGGGAAAAGAATTTAGATCCCTTCCAGCCCTAGCCTAAGAGCTGAATTTTGGGGGGAGGTGTGTGTGCGCAGGGCTTAATGAAATCCACAAGCCCCACCATCTGATATACCAGTTTTCGCTTTCCCCAGTGTTAACCAAGTCATGCCTATGTTAGTCTTCTAAGATAGCAGCTAAGGGGGCTATCACAAAAGGGGGCACCCCCTCTACCCTTTTATAACTGGAGCACTGCCCCAGACTCTAATAAACTAATGTGCATTTCCAGAGCCAGACTTCAAACCCAAGTTAAAATAATTTGGAAGATCAGCGCCCTCTGGTGATGGTAAATAACTTGAGAACCCATTGTGTTGTATACAGCACAAGTTTTTTTAATGGGGGGGGGGGAGGCCTGAATTCAGCCTTCACAACTGAATTGTATTTACACCATGTCCTAAAATCTTTCAAATACACATGGTGGGCATTAGCCATTTGGCTCAAGTTTGACATTGTTAGTACACGAGCATAACTAGTTATTTCAATCCAAAACTTGGGACAGAGGAAAGGGGAGGTAGTAAGCAAGCATGTCTTCAGCAACTTGTGAATTATGCCTTCTTTACTGCTGCTTGAGAGCAGCTGAGATAGCAAGCCAAGGGACAACTAAAAAAACTCCCAGACAATAATTCATAAATGTCACCAACCACATAAAAATGTGTTACTTGCATTTTAGATCTGATCTAGGTGTCACAAGCTTTCTGCTGTGCCACTAGCCACAGATAGTTTCATGAAATTAGTTTGGGCTCTACTGCTATTGCCTGTTAGAGAACAGAAAAGTATATGCAAGGTTTGATGGATCTGAGCAGATCCTGTCACACACTGTATTAATTAAATAAAAAACACTTACACCTGTGCAAGAGGGATCCGAAATCCCTGCACCCATACCTCTTGAGCCAGTTTTCACTGGAATTTTGGGGGGTGGGGAGGGGCTGTTTTAAAGACGAGGTAAAAATTAGGATTCACTCACACAGCAGGAATCTTTGTCTACAAGCCTGTGCTAGACACATGCAGCATACAGAGCAAAGAAAGAAAAATACTTACGGTATATACATAAAGTTATGTATGTAGGTTTTGGTGTCTTCGGGTGTCTTCCCGTGTAAGAGTTGGGGTGTCTAGGCGACGTTTCGACGAGGTCTCACTCGTCATCTTCAGGCTGGTGCTTTCGGCTTCTTGTTACTAGAACAGAGCTCTGTTCTAGTAACAAGAAGCCGAAAGCACCAGCCTGAAGATGACGAGTGAGACCTCGTCGAAACGTCGCCTAGACACCCCAACTCTTACACGGGAAGACACCCGAAGACACCAAAACCTACATTCCTGTACCCGTGAAAATCTACGAAAGCAAAGTTATGTATATACGTATAGATGCAAAGGTATTAATGGTACATAATTAAGGAAGCAAAACTATTACATAAATAAATTTATATCTTAAATTATTAAAATGCTAAAGTAATATTATGGTGTGCTTACATAGGATGAAAATGACACATTTATGTATCTAAAACCAATAACTAACTTAGCTAGTCTCTAAGGTGCTATTGGAAGGGATCTTTTTATTTTGTTTTGACCACAGCAGACCAACACGGCTACCTACCTGTAACTATACTGTTAAATGTTAAGTTATTTACAATGGGCCACTGAAGTATTCCTGTCTTGTCTGAAACCTAAAGAGGTGGATATTATCCCGCAAGCCAAATACCCAGTGAACAGAATAGAATAGAAACTGAGGCTGGCGACAGAAGATCTGGATTCTAGCGCTGATCTCTGACTCTCTAGTTGACCTCAAGCTGCTTGTTCAAAGATGTCTCACCTTAGTAACATTAGGGGAATAATAATTGACATCCTTTGAGCATTGTGGATAACAGTAATCAGACAAGGACTATCGCCTAAGTTACCAAGAAGCAAATAAAGGCTTGGAAATATATTTTTATAACACAATTTAAGAGAAAATGATAAAAATGCTTTAACATCTGAGTTATCTTTTGAGAAGGAATTGTTTTGAAAAAGAATTGATAGCATTGCACCATTCTATTGTTTCAAGAAGGAAATTTTAAATATTACATATTGGGCAGAAAATATTAATTCACACTTTCAAAAAATATTATTTAAATTTTTTTTTGTCCTGTTGACTGTTTCCATCTCTCCCCTCAGCTCCGAACACCATTTAACTGAAAAATAAGCTACAATCTGGATTCAGCAGATTGGAAAGCTGGTGGTGTGCAGGGACGCAACCCTTCAGCCATTTTGTGCAGGTTTTTGGGACATTCAACATAAAGTTAGTGCAAAAAGTGCTAGCAGTAAAATGGCAGCAGAAGATCTGAGTGGGAAACTTATTTACACCATTGCCTTATCCTGGCAACTCTTGTCTGTCTTTCTCTGTATGCTGTCTCGAGAACTTTGGTTAGCAGGTAGGGTATAAATACTGGACACACAAACAAAACAAAGAAACAAATTTAGAATAGATGAACCCTCAGCCTGATCCACAGGGCTCTTCTTATGTTCATATGTAACTGAAGAAGTTGAGGGGGAAAAACCATTTAAAGCTGAACACACTAACTTGGGTACACAAAGGGTTTAGTGAAACTTATACGGAGGGAATGAAGAGGTCCTAAAGCTTTCCTTGGAGGTATCTCATATTTCACTATTGTAAGAGTGTGCAAATGCATACCATAACTAGGCCTCTAATAGCCCTTCAAGATGCATACTGATCCTGATTATATGCGACATATAACCCTTTGCAAAAGAAAGGATAGTATCTGAAACAAATATTCAAGAGCAGCTGTAAGCATTTCAACTACCAAGGGCTCTAAGACTGTAAGTGGTTTCACAGCTTCCTCTCTGGAGCATTCATGTTACATCCTCTCCAAAGGCCATAGATACTGCATGGGAAGAGAAAGACTATAATATTTCAGCAAACTTTTCATTTCTTTTCTTTGCATTCAGCATTAACAGGAATATAATGATTTTGGAAGAGAAATAACAGCGCAGAAAGTGATAGGAATGGCTCGATTAAAAGCACACCCTTTCACTGTAAGGGAGGTTTTTTTTACAGAAAAAGCAGGAAAAAAGAAAAGAAAAAAGAAGTGTCTGAATTTAAGAACTGAATAAAGAAAGAAAAAGAGAATCCTATCTGCTGATTAGCAGTTTTGTTCTTCTGTACCCTAAACAAAATGAGATAAAGGCCATTATGAATTAAAAACCATTAATATTGTGAAAGGAAAATATCTCTCTAACACTGGATTCAAGAGTATTTAAGCAGGCTTAACATGCTTGTCATTTGCTTCTGGGCAAACGGTTCACACCCTGCTCCTTTCCTTTGTACACCAAATCTACTTGGCAAGGGCATTACTGACCTGAACTTCGTAGTCCTTGGATACTTTCTACAGTATGAAACTAAGCATCTTTCAGAAATCTTGTAAATTAGCTTTGGTTGGCTAGTGTTCAGCTTTCGATAATCCAAATGTCTAAATCAAGTTTCTAAAACTTTTGGGTAAGTACTTTTGAACTCTACCAGATCTTGTCCTTCAAGGTCCCTTTGTATAGAAACCTCACAAAGGTTAGAAAGGGGTGTCACCATTTGACCCAGGTAATGGGAAGATTGCAATACAAGCACCCAATAAAAGTTCTGGAAGGGGATTGGGAAATGGCTTGGATCAATGGAGAAACTGAGGAAGAGGTAAAATAAATCAGATATAAAGTAGAAGGAAAGGTTTGGCTTTAGTTAATTATGAAATTAAAGTCATTCAATTATTTAAGTTTATAATTAGGGCACTGTAGTTCTACACTATGTTATTAATCCACAAAAGAAATTTAAATTGTAGGCTATTTAAAAATTAAAACTTGATTTAAAAGGTATTCCATTTCTATGCACTCATTTCAATTTCTATACATGGTTAAAATGTAGGCAAAGGGGTCAAATTAAAAGCTTAAATATTTAAACTGGTCAATGACAGTCAAATAGTCAAGGAATTATCTCAAGTTTATTGTTAAATATGGATAGCCTTTGAGATAACCTCAAGTACATGCCATGGCTTTCTAATGAGTTATTATGTTATTAACCTGTGAAATATTTCTGAATTTTAAGCAACAAAAGCAGGCCTGCTTTAAGCAAATTAAAAGGACTGTAATTATGTTACATCATGAGATGTACCAGGCAGTCACATTCTGCATATATCAAAAATACATTAATAAACTGAACATATTAATAAAAAGCCAAGACTGGACCTTCAAGACCTCAGCACTAATTGGAAATGATCTAGACTGCACATCTTGAATAACTTTTGCCTGCATCTGTACTGGAATTATTTTAAATATGTTTTTATTGTTTTATCACTTGTTGGCTTGCTGGGCTTCTTTGGGAGGAAGGGTGAGATATAAATGTAACAGATAGATAGATAAATAATAATATTTCATTGACAAATTTAGTAAGTTTTTCCCCACCCCAACTAAGTAAAAATCCAGTAAATTATTCCCAAGTAGGTGACTCTACTATCTTTTTGTCAAATGTAAGTGAAACATCATTAGGCTGGATTAGTAGCAATGTCAACTTGAATATAATTTTTGATGAACTTAAATGATTAATGCTGAGATGGTGTCCAGTATCATAGTTCAATTAAAGGCCATTGATAAAGATCATTACTGGGATCATTTATCTGAACTCTGAAAAACTATTTAGGAAAGGGTGATGCCTTGTTTTATTTTATTTTAAATTAACACAGTCTGTAGAACCAAGAGATGACTCGTATATAATACTAACTACTTTGTTAAACAGCCCATATAATCTATCAACAGCCTAGTGAACTGGAATCATAGACCAGTGGTAACTAGTGAAATGCTATCATGTCCGACAGAAGAAGCATATGAGAGATAATATTTAATCAGCAATACAACCTCTAAATGTTATTTGTTACAAATCCTATTTTCACTGTGGCTAATAGTGGCTGTAGTCCAACATATCTGGAAGACACCATGTTGGCTATCCCTGAGTTACATGTTTAACTCAAAGCCAATGTTCAAAACTAATTAAAGACAATGGATCTTCTCTTGTAACTGCAGCTAAGCAAAGTGATCTGTTTGAACAATGGCCATCTTTCTTACCATACTGGGACAGCTATTATTTTAACTCTATAAAACCATTGGAGCGATAACACACTGCCATATTTCGTGCACTGCATTTGCATTTTGTTGACTAGAGGAGAGTGACTTTTTGGGTGAAGTCAAACCGTTGGAAGGCTGCAGTGCCTGCAGTGGCTGTAAAGGCTGATATGGGAGAGACATGTTTTGTTGCAGCTGGGGCAGATGAAGGCATCTGGTTGTGCCACAGTGCCTGGAGGCAGGCAGTAAGATTGCGCATCCTTTGGATTAAGCACTATTAAACTCAGTAGGATTTGCTTCTCGGTAAACCTACATAGGATTGTACTATACTGTTGCAATCCTGTGCATGCTGACTTGGGACTTGCATCCAAGAAAGCTTGCAGTTCTGTCAGGGCTGCTATACTGTTTCCCCACTCAAAATAAGATTTGAAAATTAGCTCCTTATGCTTTTTAATTAGAGGCATATTTTAAATTGTGCAACTTAAACAAGAATACTTTTCCAACTCAGAGAAAATTCACTGAGTATTTGTCAGCAATACGATCAGTTCATGAAGAAGACATTTCTATAACATCTATAAGAAGCTCATGTAAACAAGGCATTAACATACCATGACCACTATGTTATTTTTACTTCTGACCCATGATACTTATCTCTAGAGAGTAACCAGGGGGAAAATAAGGTCCAAATGTTGGCTAGTTTTAAAAATAATACTCTCAATCACACATTAATTTTAAAACCTTCATATTTGCTTATTTTTTTCCTGCTAATCAGTTTTTTGTGAGATTTCCCATGATGGATTTTTTTTTTAAAAAAACAGAAAAATATAATAGGTAGGAGGAGGAATGAAGCACATCTGTACTAAGGCATGATCTTCCATAAATATCTCATGAGATCTGCCCATATAAGAAAAGAGAAGAAAACTCAAATGGTTAACAGAAAAGAGGAGAGAACAAAATGCACCTGGCTGCAACAGAACAAGCAATATGCCATGCTCAGGTTTGATCATGAAAAGCATGCTACAACTTGTAGAAAAAGGTCTAAATTTGCCAAAGTCACATGCCAATTTAGAAGGTGAAAATATATGCCCAGAGGTTCCTTCCTTCTTTCAAATATGGTGACAAACCATTACTGTGGAGTCGATAGCTACACAGAAAACTTGTTCCTTTTGAAGTGATTCTTGAGAAATCATGGCTTGAGAGTTACAGCCCTGGTCCAGACCTAGTGCTATGCATAGTGGGGAGAGTGAGAAGGCATTCTCAGACTTCTGTGTGAGACCAGACCAGAAAATATAATACAGCTTTAAATATAAACTATGAAACATGACTGAAGTCACAAAGGTAGGACAGCACTAAGTGAACTTCTAATTTCTGGAGCAGATGAATGGGAAGGAAGAAGCTAGAATGCTCAGTGCCTCTCTACTACCCCTGTTGCTGAAAGCCTTTTAAATATGTCAGTTGCCTGTTCCAGACCCAAGACTCACATTGCCACTTTTCTGGGTTATACCACAGCAGGAGATGAGACACATGTTCAGAGCATGTATCCTTGTTTACAACACTCAGCAATGGATTGACAATGACAAAATCATTCTGCTTCTATAAGGCAAGACAAGAATATTCCTCTGTCAAACTTGCACAACTTCAGCGATGATTCAAGCTGAACAGCCTTGTATCTAAGATTATCCATGGATTCCTATTAATTTTCGGTGAACTAATCCTTTGGTTATGGGCTCTCTTATATATCACTTCATGGAATGATAGGCCTAACTCCTTCAGCTTGAAGACTTCAAGTTTTGGTCTCAATAGGAATCCTTGTCTTCTCACACGGCTCACAGCAGTTAGATCAGCAGATTTTACCTCATGAAAAGGGATATTTAAGCATACCATTTGCTTGAGCTATTTCAATTACATTTTTTCTGCACTTCTACAATACGGCAACATACTGCAGTAGCTCGGCCCCTTCTGCTCAGGATATAGTGTGTGATTCTCCCCAAATGTAAACCCAAGTTGTGCAAGCTCCGAAAGTTCACTCAAACTAGGGCTCTGAAAATTGCCAATTGTGTCAAATGACGGAAGAGACAGTAAGCATTACAAAAAGAAAAGAAGAAAAGAAAAACAGTTCTGAAGTACCGAGCTAGGTCTTTCCTCCTTTTCTTTAAATGAACATGAGAACTTTCACAATATCTTGAAACTGTACTGAGCAATTACCTCTTCAGATGGCATCGCTTCTAACTTTATGAGCAAAACAACCCCAGCTATTACAGGGGTGAAAAAACAAAGTGACACCACTAACCGAACAAAGCTTTTTATCACTCGACAAGGGTTTTCCTACAGGCTTGGGTGGGTGGGGAAGCATTAGGCAGCATTTACAGGCAAGAATGTTTGTGGCCTCATTCAACTTGTTTGTGGCCTTGTTCAATAAATTTCTTACTAGTTATTCGAGTATTAATGGAATCAACCCAAGAATTTCCAGTACTGGACCTTTTAATTGCTTCAACAGCTATACACTAATGCATCAACCATTCATAACACTACTGAGTGCCTCACACATACATAATGCAAGCAATGTATCAAAACAAATGCTTTTTGCAGGTTCCAACCTTTTCAGCCTCCAAAAGCAGGCACAAATGAGAATTATAGTAAATGTTGCCTTGATTGTGCAGGTCAGTCAATAAAAATACAATAAGGACGAACAAGGCAACAATTCCAACCTTTTAACCTATTTGCCTTCAATATAGCTTTTGCCTCCTGTCTTATTTAAAGTGTTTGCTCAAAACAGAACAGCTTATCTCAGAGGAGGGTTTTCTCGGAAACTTTTACTTTGAGAAACTGCTTTTCTCCCTTTTCATAAAGCTCAACATAAAGTAAATATTGATAGCAGGCATGGGATTTGATGCACAGATTTGCCGGGGAATAGAAAGTTACTGGAGTCCCAGCTGCGCTCTGTTAAAATAAGTGGAGGGTGCCCTTCAAGGGCTGAGTGGCAAAAGTGTCCTTGCTTCTTCCCTTACAGCACCCAGGTAATGCAGTTTAGGGGAGAAGATAGGGAAGCCTCCCAGTCACTCTCAAGGACCAGCTAATGTGGCTTTCCAGACCTTCAAACTCAGGCCCATTGGCTTCCTGGCATGTTGAGAGGAAGCGTGTTTGATGCATGTGTGCACAGTTCTGCATCAATCAGATGTGTGTAAATTGGTCATCACCTGTACAGCAAATTAAAACTAAGTAAAGTAGCAACAGCCTAATCAAATACGGTAAAATCAAAGTGTTTTAAGTTAAAAATGCTTACAGTCCTTTAAAGCCTAGGAAAACAGAAATGTTTTAGCATGGCACCTAAATGTTTGTAATGAAGTCTACAGGTGAAGATCCTCGGGTAGGTTATTCCTAAGTCGAGCAGCCATCTCTTATAATATGTGTCATGCAAACATTATGATCATGATGATATTATTATTATTATTATTATTATTATTATTATTATTATTATTATTATTATTATTATTATTATTACTATTTAGCAGCAGCAGGTACACCCCACCCCTAACCTTTCTCTACATTCCTGGCCCTGCAAAACTAATTACCATTTCCAACCTCTAGCAACCTCATTTTAAAATAAGTAGACTTTTTGTTGTTGTTGGCACATGGTTAAGTGGGTTGCAATTAGCTGGGTAGTGGACCATATGCAGTAAAAGCAAGGCATGTTGACACTTGGTCATGTTGCCTCCATCCTTTACAAACCTGTTTCTGGGCAAGGGTACTAATACAAGCTTTGGGAAGAAAAGGTTTACTAGTTCAGCCCTTCCCCATTATGAAGTCATATAACTCACAGTGTCAGATAATGGGGCTATAGTACAATTTAGAGTGGAATCGTCCCCTCTTCCTACCCAGTGATTTCACTATGAAGGGAAACAACTTCCTGTCTAATCAAGGACTTTATATCACGGATTCTTTCAGTGATAGAGATGCTATCTCATATGTAATAACTGAAATATTTATTTAGCTCGACCCCATGTAATAGGACAGTGTGCATATTCCAAGGATGTGTTCAAAAATGCCTGCAGTACTGATGCTGTACGATTATGAAACAGCCCTTTGTTCTCAGAAATTCATGATGGATATCTATAACTCTTTTTGTTGTGGAGATAAGATCAGCCTTGTCTCACTAACTGCCATTTCAAAGGAAGATTCACAGTAGTTTGACTTTTGATCTGTGAGGCAACTAGCTCGACCACCTGCATGAGATACGAGCTGTTACTGAGCTTGCTTTGTACCATAACACATAACACAGCAGGCATTTTAAACAAGAAACAAGTTGATATGTGAATGCACCAATTTACAGAGCAAACGTTCAATCAAAAATATAGGCTCCTTTAATAGTCAAGCATGTAACATGTATATTTTGTTTACTGATTATATCATTAAATAGAAAAGATGGCCAAAGGTCTTCACCCTCCTGCATAAGGTGTAATAGTTTGTGCTAAAAAGGCCTGACGTGAATAATCATATGGTACAACGGGAGGATTGGTATTTTAAATTGTTCTTAAAGTATTCACTCTGAAAGGCCACTTATTGCAGGACTCGTTTGCTTAAGGCTACGTACAAATGATCTAACTTTATAAATACCCAAACATATATGACATTTAGTCTTTAAAGCTGTACTAAAAAAAAACAGTAAGGAAAAGTTAAGTATAATGCATACAGAAAATATAATGCATTAAGAAATAAATAGGATTCTCTCAGGATCAGGATGCCAGTACTCATGTTTTGATAAAAGTGCTGTGAATGACAGCACAAAATGGTTGCCGTTGGCAGCAAAAGGAGAGGCGACGGTACTCCATATGGGCGAGTACTTTCCCAAAAAAACTCACTTTGCATGGACAAGTACTGTGCAGTGTTCTAGGTTTTTTTCTGACACTACGGAGTGGATTTGGGGATGACATGGGGGGCATATGGGGGCAGGAGATGGAGAAAGCTCTGTTGTACTAGTGAGAGACCTTGCTCCGGCTTCTACTAGAGTGGCTGGTTAGTTGAATCCGGTCCTTAACGCTTAAATCAGGGATGGGGAACCTCAAGCCTGGGAGCCACATGTGGTCTTCAAGGTCCATCATCTGGCCCTCAGATCTCCCCCCAGGTCAGGCTCTCTCTGCCAAGGCCGTACTCCTCGCCTGGCATAGCAGCAAAAAAGAAAAAGAAAAGAAAAAAGAGAGAATTCACTTTGCCTTTCATCCTTGAAGCCTTGCCCGAATGTGATCACAAGTTTGTTTGTTTTTAATGTAACTTTCAGTCCAGTGCTCGATTAGTCTTAAATTAGTCATCTGTCCACATGCGTCCTTATCCAGATCAAAATGCAAGTTCTGAAATGGTAGACTATGTCTACAGAGACATAGATTACTGTTCTAATCATATCCAGCTAAAGTTAGATATATTGCAGCCCTTCTTCCAAGACATTTAGCAAGACATTACATATAATTCCTGGTTGATTTGGTTTGGCAAAACTTAATGAAGACACTGCAATTGATTGTTCTTCAGCTCAGTTTACTATCACCATGTAAAGCACTATTGGACAAATCCTGCTATGCTGAAATTCCTTCTTCAACTTGCAAACAATTTTTTAGCACCTATTTCCACATTTTTATGAAGCATGCAGATGTGCTTTAGGATGTTCATTTCTACTTTGGCATATTGCTGTGCATTTTGCCATGTTGAGGCTGCAAACTGCAATCTTCTTGAAGGCTCTAACCTTTTAATGATAGTAAGCATGTCTCAATGAACAGTGCAACCACAGGGGTTAGAGGATATTTAACCCAGTGTGATGTATCACATTCTTTCTACATGTTGTCTGAATGAACTAGCACAGGGAAGTATCCACTGGGACCCTACTCTTTTTGTAGGAGAATAACTGTGATTTGGATAATGGTATTTCCAGCTGTACAGATGGTCAAGGTTGATGGAGGAGGGCAAATAATTCCAGACGATATAGAAAGGAAAAATAATGAAAACAAGTATATTGTACACTCTTAGAACAATGTAAAAACAGACAAAGAGATGTGCTTAGATCATAAACATGTGTGCACAGAAAAACAAAACTTCAGAAATAAACCAAGCATGCTGTTCAAACAAACATCAGGTTTCACACCTTGTTATAAATGTAATATGAATTCAGCAGAATCACTAAATAGCTATTCACATATACCTTATTTTTTTAAAAAATATAACACTACGGGTTTATTTATTTGAAAGCACTTATAAGGTTTGAATAGAAAGAAGTGTGATTGAATGTTATGGGACATTCCGTCCTCTCTCTATCAGAAATATACAATTGAGAACACCAAATGATAGGCTGCAAGGGGCACAACAGAGGGAAGAGGAATCAGCAGAATTCACAGGGGTCATCTTATATGACCGTAAGTTCCTTTTTTATTCCTGCAAGGAATACATCTTTGGAACTATCCCTCAAGTTGCAATTATTACTGTATGAACATGACAGCCTAACACAGTCCAATGCTAAGATCCTACCTGAGGTCCACTATCAATGCCCAGAAATCTGCAAAATCTGAAGATAAAGCCAGCACTGCTATTTCACACATATTTGTGTTGCTGTTTTTAAAGCCTGCACCTAAGTGTCTTGAAGTATGCACCAAAAATTGTAACTGATGAATGAACGCTATTTGGAACAAACATTCAGATACCTGGCATCTTCACTATGTCAAGGCTCCCATCCCAAATGGCTCTTATGTGTAAGAAAGAAAGCTTTATTCAAGGCTTACTGTGGTATGGTCAGGCTATGGGTACAGATCGCCAAAGGCATAGCTAGAGAATCTGAGAACATCATTGGGCGTCTGAGACCAGATGAAAGCTACCAAATATGTCTCAGCAAACAATCATGCCCCTCACACCGGTTTTTAAAGGCAAGACTTTGCATGTTCACTGTTTTGCCCTGCAAGATAGGTGCCCTTGGAGGTGAATGTTTCTCTGAGGGGTATGAATGGGTTCTTGGCCAAGGGGTGGGGGTCAGCTCTTCTGGGTCCTTCTCTTCTAGATGTCCAGCCTTACCTCCTGGTTGGTCAATGCCCTCCCCATGGATGGAGCAGGATACGGAGCCCTTCCCTCCCTCTGGGGCTTCTCCCCACTGATGGTGGTCTCTGTGTGCTCCTCCTCTTCCTCATCCTTCAGCAACTGCTACCACAGCCCCAAATCCGGTCACAACACACAATACAGTTCATCTGGCACTGTCACTATATACTTTCATTATATGCTGAAGATGCACACCTTTTCTCTGGCCTTTACCACCTGAAATGTAAGTTTTCAGGACCTACCCCATCCCTGTGACTGCAATTTGTCTTAAGATATTTTTAATATTAAATCTTTAGTTGTCGTTATCTGCCCTGGGACCTGATGGTGAAAGCCAGTTAAGTGTTTAAAAAAAAAGTCTCAAACCTGGATGTGCAACCATAAAATGTAAGGTATTGTGCTCAGTTACATTAAAACAATATTGTCTGTTCTGTATATAAAAAGGAGGCAAAGTTATTTTTTTCACTTTACAAACTATGTTTTACAAAATAGTATTTTCTTTAATATTTTAAAAATAATTTTATGTCTTTAAAGAGGAAATGTGAGATCCAGTATATGAGATGCATTTTAAAAGAAATTCATCCTATTAAATGCAATTGATATATTCCTTTATCCCCAAGATAACTATATTCTTTTATTTGAACTTTATCAAAGGTTTACTTGTTGGAATGACCAATAATGAAATATGTTTACCCTTAGGAATTGTACTGACATTGCATTTAAGTTTTCCAGATGTTTTGTCCATCACTTCAGAAAAAGGAAATACAATATTTTTCCTAACTGCAGCATAAATTTTCTATTTTTTCTAATTATAGCACAAATATTCAACTTTTTATTCTGAAAAACTTCTGATCTTTAGATAGTTCATATATTGTTTTTGATGCCTCTTCCTAAATAATTTTCCAACAGAAATGTTCCTGTTTTGTCAAAACCTTTTATAGAATATCATGTTTTCTGTGTTTATTTGTAACCCCAATCACTCTGTCTTTGCCGTGTGTGTGTAAAGAAAAGTAAAAATAACAGTGAAGGAGAAAAGCTAAGTATATGTGAAAATAAAAATAAAAAATGATTGGAAGCCTAGACAGGAATGGAACTCATTCCAATCACTGGCAATAAGGATTTTAACCAACTAGACTGCTGGATAAAGCAGGCTTTATTCTTGCATATATTAGTGGTTGTTATGAAGGTGTTGGCAAATCACCCAATTTATCACCAGAGTGTTGAATGTACATTGCCCTATTTTCATCAGCCAGAGCTCCAAGCCCTATCCTGTTTAAAATTAAATTTGAAAAGGGGTCTTTTTATACAGGCAAATGCATTCATCAGTCTCCTAACACCTCATGTGTAACAATTTTCAAGATTAATTTTTTCAAAAGCTAGGGGTATTTCCAAAGTAGGATGCTCTGCTATGGGGAAACATCATTTAGCTGAGAGTTGGTTTTCATCTTGCTTCTTGGACTCTGCAAATTCTCCCAAATAAAGTTAGTTGAGAACATAAGCCACTGGGCATATTAGGGAGTATGATGATATACACCTAACAAACCTAAATCTTTGTTTTCTTTTATTATCTATTCCTTGAAAACTAACTGAACATATTAAGTTCTTTTTATGATTACTCAATTGAAATTTGATGGGTTCCCACAAAATATGGATTTAATCCAATATTATATTTTCTGGTGGTCTTTCATAACTGTAAATGAGGGTTGGAGATTGAGGAAATAAATTTAAATGTGATGCTTTCAGAATTTCCTACCAGGTAGAATTATATTAACTTGAGTGGGAGACATTTGTAAATGTTGCTGAGCCTTACATTAACTACTTTGTATTTTATTGTATTACATTTTGGAAAGATGTCAAAATTCTCATTATGTAACAGTAACAGTAACAGTGGGTGGAAAAAAATTATTGCTTCCAAAGCCCTGAAGAGTTGACTTTCTTCTACCAGTGGCCTTGGTAGGAAGCTATGACAACAAAAATAATAATGAAAATGGTCATATAATAATAATTGATAGGTCTTGTAACCCATGGAGTATAGAGATCCTTACATTATATGGCAGCAGACTTCCCTTCCATGTAACTACAGAAACAAGATCAGGGCTCTCTAGACCACATTTGATCTTAAGGAATAGGAATGGAAAGAAAATTATATTGTTTAAAATGATGCAGTGCCAAATATGTATAGGTATATAATATATTATTGCTCAAACTCAACAGGATAGACTTAGCCTTTTCTCCAAATACCTAAATGATTACCAAATGATGTGTTGTGACTTCAGCAAGGGTCAAAAGGAGACTGAGGATGTGTCCTAAACTGGATGGCTATATTAGCAATTGGTGTGCATAGATTAGGTGATGATTGCCCACAACTGTTTTATTTAGTGCATATTGATGCATCACACACAGAAACATGGAAAAAATAATAAGGCAAAGTTATAATACAATGCTTTTTAACACCATCTTCCCAAAAAACCCAAGTCTGTTTTTAAGCAAACTCCTTTTAAAAACTTATTCTTGTCAGTTTCACAGCGGGTTTTGCGGACAGAGGGAAAGAAGTAATTGCTGAGATATGGAATTTCAGGACAGAAGGTAAACCCCAAACAAAGGCAAAATGCTTTTGATCAATCTTTTCAGTAATTAGAATGGAAAATCACTGCAGAATATCATGCCTTAACCAAGATGGTAAATACGGCATATGCCTTTTTAAAAAATCAGCAGATTCAATATGCAGCAAGGAAGTGTTCTCCACTTTAACCTGGTGACATTATTTTCACATAGTAATTAGATGGAATAAAGCCACTCTATTCAGCAATTAAATGCTTATTTGCATGGTATCTGGAAATGAGAAATATCAAGAAAACCAAACTCTCTGATAATTATTGTTTTCCAGAAATTGTACTTGATCTAGATCTTTGCTGAAAGTTATTTTTATCCCTTCTGGCTTGCTTTCTGAACAATTCTCATTTGAAACTGCTGACTCTTGAAAACTGCTACTCAACTTTTTCCTTACATATGTAAAACAAATGTAAATTACTCCCTGAATTTACCTGTCTGGGACAGGGAATTATTTTTCTGGAATGTCACCAAGCACTCCACTTTTAATATAAAACATGTGAACCCAAGGACAGAAACATGCAAATCTATAGGACTTCGCGCCAATCATTCATTTGCTGAATTGAAACATTAATTTCTCTATATCCTGATGGGTAAATCTTCCTAAGTGTGTGTTTGGAAGAGGGATGTATAAGAAAAAGAAAAGCAATGCCCTTTTCAAATACAAAAACACACACACAATACATGTCCTTTTAAACATATGACTACATAATTCATTTGTCTGAGAACAAATGATTATTTCACAAAGGTCACTTTTTTATTTGGCTTACAGAACACTTATAAACTAGGAAGTCTAACTGTTACTCCAAAGCACACAGCAATGTCAAAGGTTATACTGTGTTTCTGTTTCACCCTCAGTAAATTACTTGCAAATGTATTCAAACACAATATGATATTTTATTTTACTGAAAATAACAGACTGCACTCGCCTGAAATAAAAACTGAGGTACATCAAGCATAAACATGGGGAAGAAATACATTGGTTTAGAAACCCATAAATCCTTATTTGAGTCTGCCAACCTGAAAGCGAAGTAAAGCCTGAAAAAACTATTTTTCTTAAATGCTATGTCTGATTAAGCCATACTATTAAATGACAGCTGAACTTTAACATTAATATGATATTATTTAAATAACTGCATGACTTTTTTTTACACTAAAAATGATGAATGATTTTTGGACAGCTCAATTGACATAAAGCAAGGAAACCCTTTAATGAGATTTGACAAAATGGAGACATATGCAGAATATTCGTTACAGCTCATGTCGCAGGGCCCTTCCTGGGGAGGATATAGGTTTGGTCATGGAGTTTTTATTATTATTATTTTGATTGTCTACAGGCGCTGAACCATCTCTTTCAATTGCTGCCTCCTTTCTCTATGGATTTTGAATTTAGCTGGTGTCATTTACATATTACTCTTAATCAGAAAATTTTGTATGCTACGGTTCAGAGTCTGAATTGTGAGAAGTTTGTGAAATGGAAGCAAGAGGTGCCGTTATCTTACCCTTTGTCAGCTGGATATACAAGGAAGGGGGAAAAGCAAAACAAACCCAAGCTATTTTCATGAGGAGATTAAGGACTGGTATATAGTTTAAATCACTTCACGTGCAGCCATTTCCACATGGGAAGTTGCTCATGTGCAGTAATTTGCCATATGGATCAGGCAATTTTTCTCCATGTCACAGCAGACCTTTGTCCATTTGTGGGAGCATGAAAACAACCGTCTGATCTGCATGGCAAGCAGCTGCACACAAATAACTTCTAGCAGCCTTCCCCAACCTGGTGCCCTCCACTTGTTGTGGACTACAGCTCCCTTAATCTTTGACCACTGGCCATCTTTCATGGTACAAATGTTTGCACATACGATGCCAACAATTTCTCAGTGTCAAACATGTTGTCTATCCAGCCTTTCCTTCATGAAAGCTTGACTAATGTCAAAAAAGAGAAGTTGAAAATGCTTCCTCTTGTGTGGTTTTTCATGTAATCATACTAAATAAAGATCTGACAGATCCAACTGATAAGAACCCTGCTAAAAGTTATCCTTGGAATTGGACAAAATAATTATTTAGGTCCCTGCATTTTGGAGGGGTGGGTCGTCCTAGCTAATAGAAGAAATGTGTGTATTTGATTTTCCTCACACATGTCATACACATATATAGTGGCATCTCCATATGACACAACAGAGCTCTGCATGTGTATATATGTGCAGAGTTGCAGGCAGTATCTCAGGTCATTAAGGTGAATAGGAAATCTCCCAATCAAGTCTGCCTTTCATTGCTTAGTCAGTGCATGCGAGCTTGAAGCCTGTTTCCCTGATCTAGTGGAATGGGGACAGCTAGAGAGGTGTGCACAGACGTCATGTGATGGGCTAGTGCAGACATGTCCAACCTGTCGACCACGATCTATAGGTGGATCGCCGGGGTGCTCGCTGTTCATTGCGGTGGATTGCGGACTCTATATAAGGGGGCGTGGCGCGCTGACATTTATTTACTCCCCGTTGATGGCAGAGAGGGGAAAGATGGTGGGTGGTCGTTTGTGTATAGGTGGCTGTTGTGCTGCGTGCTATTATCAGCGCTGTAGTATTGGCTGAGCGTAGTTTTTGAAACCGCCCCTAAAAAAAGCTCAGCAGCTCTGTTAAACCCTCTCAATGGGTAGATCACTGCCTTTTTTATACTGGGAGTAGATCGCAGTATCTTGGGAGTTGGACGTGCCCAGGCTAGTGCATCTAGCTGCACATGGTCTGGTGAGAGAAACTGAGCTCTTTGTTGGTGCTCCATATGTCTACAGGAACTGTGCCAGCATGGGCAAGAGTGATATATATATGGAAAGAGCATATATTAATATAGTCAAGGAATTGTTTTAATGATTTCTTGAATACAGATTGCATGTGTTGCGAAGAAGGTTGGCCATCCATATAAACAAGCAGCAGTAAAAAAAGTTTCAACTATAGGCCTATATCTCAGACTGGTGTGTGTGTGGGAGAAAGAAATCTACAGCAACCAAAATAGTTTTAATTGTCAGAGGAACTGCCCTTAGCAAAACTACACCAAGCTGGCTGATTTCCAAACGATTCAAAATTATGACAAGCATCAATAGATTTTATCTAACTTACAATTTATATGAAGGAAGCAAGAAAAAGAGAGAGGGTCCCTACCTTGCCCTTACCTTCGTAACATTCCTGTAAGGATCCTTGAACTCTTGCCCAAGTTTGCATCTGTTTCTCTGAGCTGTGAGGGAAAATGTTGAAAGATTGTTTATAATCCAATAGGTAGAGAGACCTTTGTGGTTTGTTTGTTTTTTTAAAAGGAAGCAATCTATTTACATGTTAATGAAATATGCTGGCGCTTCAAACTTCACATTTTTCAAAAACAATGGAGTTTCAAGAGAGTGGGGGGGGGCTATTGTTTTTGCTTCTTACTGTGGTGTGCATTTTTTGTGTTTTTATATTGTAAACTGCCCTGTGATCTTCAGATGCAGGTTGGTATAGAAATTTAATTTTTTTAAAAAATAAAATCTTTCTGAGCCAGTGGGCACATTTGAGTAAGTGCTGTGGATGTCAGTCACAAAATGGCTGCCATGGGGGGTGTGACATAACACAAATAGGCTGCCACATCTCAAAGAACAGAACATGGGACAGGGCCACAAAATGGTGCCAGCATGCCTTTCCCTATCAACGGGGAAAAGGGAACTACAGTAACAGCTATGCTTGCTTGCTTGCTTGCTTGCTTGCTTACTGAGAGAAGTTATTTCCACTGCTTCTCTGTTCAGAACAGAAGGATGGGAGGCTGCCTCTTTGTAGCATCCAATCAAATACGGTCATGTTTAAGGGAACATGTTCAAAGAAGCACAGGCTGAGATAGTGCAAACAGGAACTGAGCAGGAAGAGAAGCAGTCTCTCATCCATTGTGGATGAAGGAATATTTACTGAGACTTTTCACAAATAACTTACGAGTATTGGTGGGCACAGTGGTGCCCACAGACTCTGCATTGGGAACTTGGATTTATATAGTTGAACGCAGCATGGTCTGATAAGGGAGGCATGAAACATTTGAGAACTTCCATCTTTATCCAGCTTTGTAGAAAGAGCAGTAATACTCACTCCCTTCCTCAAAATATTCATAATAAACTTATTCTGGTGATAATCCTAAGTACCTCTGGAGCGGCAAATTGTTTCTCATTATCTAACTTACTCTTTCTCGAGCACGCTGAATCTTCTCTCTGTCATTGCTGAGGTTTTCCAATATGTCCTGGCCGATCTGTTCTGCATGGAGAAATTAAAAAGTAGGTAGAAACGTCACAAACCATGAAAAATAGAGAATATCACTTTAAACAGCATGGAAAGGATAAAATTTAGCAAATACTTTATGAAACATAAGTCTCCAAATGTGATAATCATGGTTGTAGTCAACCAACTTTTACCCAGAGTAGACTCATTAACATTAGTCAGTGTTGTTAATTTCAATGGGTCTTCTCTGGGTATGTTAGTTGAATAAAACCCTAAGAACAATCTTAAGCCACAGAAATGAAAAACATGCAGTCCATATACCATTGAAAACCAATGCAGAACTGATATACTGTATTGGGCAAAACACATATCACAGTAGTCAGGATCCCAGGTGTCATGGATGAAATTCTGCATAAACATAGGTGTTTTTTGTTTTTTGTTTAGTTCCCCCTTCTGGCAACAGGAGCTACACATGGAAAGCATCCATGAAGCTGGAGCTTCCCCACAGGAGTAGCACCCTCCAAGGTGTGAGAGCTGATATCCAGTAAAAAACAAAATATCCATTGTCTCACATGATCACTTACGGGCCACTATGGACCACACCCATTTGATGGGAGACGGGATTATTCCAGTAACAGCATACTACAGCGATTTAAATCTACTGAACTTATACATCAAAACTCTAAGATAGTTTTGGTAATCCAGCCCCACAAAGGAAATGATGAGGTGTGCATAGATGCATATTACCAAGACTGTTATTTTAGCTATTATTAGTTAAATTGACATATTTCACCTTAATATGGTACATATTTTATAAATTAGTAAAGTTTATATTTTGGTAGCAGTCCCTGATAGAATAATATAAATATGAATACTTCCTCAGATAGCTAACCATGAATTTATATAGCCATAGTGTTCTCAGTTTCTTTCTGGCTTGATGCTCTTAATTTTTAGCTGCATATATAATGCCTCCCAGAGGTGAAAGGTGGTACAATATATGCTACAAGGACAGATTATTGTATATAGATGGAAGAACAGTATAAATATTTCTGAAACTCTTTAATCTTTTGTACCATTATTGTGTTAGTCTATTGTTTGTGCAAATGAGCATTAATATTTGAAGACATATCTATTCCTCATCCTCTTTCAACGTCTTATATGACATAAACCAATACTGAATCATTTGAAGCTCATGATTAAGCTGAAAAAGGAGAGAAATTTCAGTGAATATGAGTCAATTCAATTTCCTTCTGGTTTTGTTGTTGTTTGTACTTGCCATAAGCTTTCAAGGCTATGCATCTAATAAATATTATTCTTCAACCTACCCAGATTCAAAGCAATGGGTGGTATTCAACTAAAGTTTACTTAGAGTAGATTCACTGAAATGAGTGAACATGACTAAATTAGGTCTATTGATTCCAATAGGTCTTCTCTGAGCAAAACTCAGTTGAGTACCACACTATGAAATCTCACTTGTATACAACTCAAACCAATCCTTAAAACAGGGAAAAGAAACCCTTTCCTTTTAAAAAGTAAATAAAAATGCTGAAGTATGATGTTTTGCAAACAGAGATAAAAAATCACTTTATATCACATTTTTGAAAATAAATATACTTTGCCAATTGGCATCAAGTTTATTGTCAACTGATCAAGACAACAGTGTCATCAACCAAGAGTAGAACACTGTCAGCTTTGACAAATAGTGTATTTTCCTCTCAGTGCCAATGACTGAAGATATCAATAAATAAAGGATGGAGACCATGTCAGTTGGAATACCCGAAAATGAATTGCTGATATGTCACTTAGGGCCAATACTTTCAGCCATGAATTTCAACCCGGCAGAAAACTCAAAGAACTGAAATAGCTGCATTGCCTCCTAGCAAACATATACAACTAAAGAGAAGGCTCAGTATTTTATGAAGAGAATATAGCTAGTAGTAACCATTTCAGCCCAAAGGTGTTAAGAGCTTTAAACACCTTTGGGCTGAAATGGTTAAAGGTAAAGGTACCCCTGCCCGTACGGGCCAGTCTTGACAGACTCTAGGGTTGTGCGCTCATCTCACTCCAGAGGCCGGGAGCCAACGCTGTCCGAAGACACTTCCGGGTCACGTGGTCAGTGTGACAAAGCCACATCTGGCGAGCCAGCGCAGCACACGGAAACGCCGTTTACTTTCCTGCTAGTAAGCGGTCCCTATTTATCTACTTGCACCCGGGGGTGCTTTCGAACTGCTAGGTTGGCAGGCGCTGGGACCGAGCGACGGGAACGCACCCCGCCGCGGGGATTCGAACCGCCGAGCTTTTGATCGGCAAGTCCTAGGCGCTGAGGCTTTTACCCACAGCGCCACCCGCGTCCCATCAAAAAATAATTTCAGAGATGCCACCGAAGTAAACCAAAGTTAAATTAACAGTGTTAATTATACAACACTTGAAACATAGGCTTAAATCCAAAGAGTTTGGGCAATAGAGGTTTGGAAGTCTCCTTCCTTCTGCAGTTCTTTGAAAATCCACTCCTGAGGGTTACTCTGATATAGTAGCACTTTGGTGCAGGAGGCTGCAGCCAAAGATGGAGGCTGGATGGGATTCAGCAGAAATCAATGACTCTCTTCTCACAGCAAATTCCTTTCAATCACAGTTTCATGGAATTTCATTTTAGAAAAAATAAAACTACAAAAAGCAACACTCATAAAATACTAAAACACAATTAAAGGAATAAAGAAACTCACTGATTACAATCCTTAGACTATCCTGTATATGCCTATGGGGCAACTACAGTAAAACAGCCTAAGGAGAAGCTCGCTAACTATTGAAAGATGGGATCTATGTTTCATATGAACGAGAAAGAGAGATTATAGTCGGGGGGGGGGGGATATAGACATCTGTCCTTGATTGGAATTTGATGAGAAGCCTCAAGGGCTTTCCCACAGGAAATAAAAGGAAACCAGGATGCCATAACATCATTTGCTTGCTGTACTTGCTGAATTAGTTTGTACATAATCATAATCTCTCAAATTTTATCAATCAACCACTGTTTATATGGTTGCTTACATTGAGACTTCTAGTTTTGTACTATGTACAGCAATGTATACAACTGCTTAAAAATATATTTATGCAGGAATCCAGGGTCATCAGGTCCAAAATGATGAAGCAGCACAGGAATCACCAACATGATGCCCTCCAAATGCTGGACTGAGATTCTTAGAATTCCTTATCATTGGCTATTTTGGCAGGAACTGATGGGAATTTATTTCCTTACATTTATATCCCACCTTTCTTCTATCGTGGAACCCAAGGAAACATACACTTGGTCCCTAATCAGTCATCCATCCAGGCACTGAACAGATGTAGACCTGCTTAGCTTTAGCCCTTAGCCTTAACACCGGCTCACCACAGGGTTGTGTGTTGAGTCCCCTGCTCTACACTCTCTATACGTATGACTGTACAGCCATCTATTCCAGCAACAAAATCATCAAGTTTGCTGATGACACTACGGTGGTGGGGCTCATTTCAGGAGGGGATGAGTCCGCCTATCGGGACGAGGTGGAGCGGCTCTGTGTTTGGTGTGGAGAGAACAATCTGGCTCTTAATACGGCTAAGACCAAGGAATTGGTGGTGGATTACAGGGAAAAAAAGGCGGACATTCAGCCCTTGTATATCAACGGGGAACGGGTGGAGAGGGTGGCGGAATTCAGGTTTTTGGGAGTAGCTATCGATCAGGGCATGACTTGGAGCGCACATACCACCGCTCTGGTGAAGAAGGCCCAGCAGAGAATTTATTTCCTCAGACTTTTAAAGAAGAACAATCTGAGTGAGAGACTGCTGGTGTGCTTCTACCGAGGCTCCATAGAGAGCATTCTTACATACTGTATTTGTGCTTGGTTCTCCGGTTGTACAGCTAGGGAGAGGAAGGTGCTCCAGAAGGTCATAACCACAGCCCAAAGGATTATTGGTCATCCTCTCCCATCTTTGGAAGAACTGTACGGTTCCCGTTGTCTTAGGAAAGCAAATAACATCCTGCATGATTCATCTCACCCGGGACACGGTCTGTTTGCACTACTGCCTTCTGGCAGGAGATATAGAAACATCAAGTCAAAGACAAATAGACTGAAAAACAGTTTCTATCCAAGAGCTGTGGCCTTTTTGAATGCTGTAACTCGATAGTGTGACCTGGGAGTTTGATGGGTGTGGTGTGGGTGTGGCTGGAATGTGGTTTGTTTGGTTGTTGTTGTTGTTTTGCTTTTGATGTTTTAAGGGATGGCATCCAATTTCGTTGCACTTTGTACAATGTTGCACTTGTGTAATGACAATAAAGAATCTATTCTATTCTATTCTATTCTTTAGCAGGTGGCAGTCTCCTATGCCTTCAGAGCATCCTATGGGAGCTGTAATCCAACAGCATCTGGGGGGCATCATGTTGGCTAACCCTGAATTGCTACCTGCAGTCGAATTTGAATAAATGCCTGGCAGCAAACAGCCATCTTCCAGAACTCCAGCAATGATCCTTCTAATCATTCAAACAGCATTTGGGAGATAAACCGTAATGTTCTAGTCTAGAACCCTTGCTCTCAATTATTCCATTTGGCATAAGGTGCAATGCCTAAAACTCATTTTTATTTAAAATGTGCACTCTGGTATATTTATTTGTATCCAAGGATTAAGCTTAGATTCTCTAAAGAATTTGAAATACCGTATTTTTCGCCCCATAGGGCGCACCGGCCCATAAGGCGCACCTAGTTTTTGGGAGGGGAAATAAAGAAAAAAATTTTTATTTCCCCCCCAAGGTGCGAGGCTGGGGCGGGGGAAGCCTGAGCTTCCCCCGACCCCAGCCCCCAGAAGAGGCTGCTCTCCGCAAGCCGTGGGAGCCCTCCTGCGGCTTGCACAGAGCTACCCGAAGCCCCGGCACAACTGCTGAGCGTGCTGGGGCTTCGGGATGAGAGGCAGCGCTGCGCAAGCTGGGGGAGCTCTCCTGCGGCTTGCCCAGAGCTACCCGAAGCCCTGGCGCGACTGCTCAGCGCGCCGGGGCTTCGGGATAAGAGGCAGCGCTGCGCAAGCCGCGGGAGCCCTCCCGCGGCTTGCGCAGAGCTACCCGAAGCCCCGGCGCGACTGCTCAGTGCGCCGGGGCTTCGGGGTGCAGGCAGCTCTGCCCAAGCCGTGGGAGCCCGGGGGAACTCCTGCAGGCTCCCACGGCTTGCGGATAGCTTCCTGAAGCCTGGAGAGGGAGAGGGGTCGATGCACACCAACCCCTCTCGCTCTCCAGGCTTCAGCAAAAGCCTGCATTCGCCCCATAGGACGCACACACATTTCCCCTTCATTTTTGGAGAGGAAAAAGTGCGTCCTATAGGGCGAAAAATACGGTAATTCATCCCCATAAATAGTAAACAATACTGGTGGTTGGGAATCATAGAATCATAGAGTTGGAAGAGACCACAAGGGCCATCGAGTCCAACCCCCTGCCAAGCAGGAAACACCATCAACTTTGGAGCAGGTTTACAAAATGCATGTGGTGAACTCCACATTTAGAGTTCAGGCCATAATTCAGAGAGCTGTAGAATAGAATAGTGCTTATGATTAAAGTAGCTGAACAGCTACATCCTCTCCCCACCACAAGATCACACACCATTTTCAATGCAGAATGGTGATTTACCATAAAAAAACAAACAAAAGAAAAACAAAGAAGACACACTGGGCATACCAAACCCTTTACAAAATCCAGACTTATCTTGTAAACTCTAGGGGCATTTAGAAACAAATGAAAGCATTTGTTTATCATAACGAGTCCTAATACAGAAAGGCTCCATCCATCTATTACTTCACTATGATTAAACAATGATATAATTAAACATTGCTGTGCAGAATTCCAAAAAGGGACTAAGATTTTATTGTAATAAGATACACAAAATATCCAGAATTGCAAAGTTCAAATACTTTCACAGCCACCAGTATAATTTATGTGCTGCCTGAAAAAAGCATGAACATTCAACAGACAAATTATTTCATTCTTGAGTTACGCTGCAATGAAATGATAACACATCAGCAAGTGTAAATTTATCATCTAGTACAAGCCTTAGAGGGACAATGAATCAAGCTTCTTAAAATCCAGAATTGTCTTGTCTTCATATCGTTAGATAACTTGCGAAGTTGAACAGCTAAGCAAAGAAGAGTACCATACTAAATGTAACAATGAAATATTTTAGGGTTATAAGAATGAGCCCCAGAAAGACATAGGCTCACATGCCTTCCCCTTCTCATTTTTTTCCTGTTGTGGATATTGGAAGCTTTCACATTAGATTAACTAGAGTTTGAGGCCTTTCTACATTTACCATTTATAGTGGCATGGCTGCTGTCCAATCCTAAAAAATTTAGAGTGAATTTGTAGCTGACTGTCTGCACCTTTGGTACATCCCCAATATAGAAAATTTACTGAGATAGAGACTGAGTATCCTTTCCACAATGAACAATCCTACATTGCACAATTTACTACATTTATACTCTGAGTTAAACGATTTTATTTTCAAAGAATGGTCAGGTAGATGAGACACAAATTCTTAGAATTCTTCTATATAATTTCTGACATGAAAGCAATGGACTGGATCCAGAGGTTGCCTTTGTTCAGCAGAAGGAGTTCTTACATCAGAGGACACCCCTTCTCCTCTGTCAGAATAACGGAAGCTTTGTTACTGAACCAGTGTCCCAAAACATGGCAGAGTAAGGCTTCATGGCCATGCTACATCAACATCACAAGCAAATGAAATGTCTGCTCAAATGTATAGAATCAGGATTTAAGAGTCTCAGGGATAGCTCAATTGGCAGAGCATGAGACTCTTAATCTCAGAGTCATGGGTTAGAGTTCCACATTAGCCAAAAGATTCCTGCGTTGCAGAAGTTGGACTAGATGACCCTTGTGGTCCCTTCCAACTCAACAATTCGAAGATTCGAAGAAGTAATGCAACATGGTTAAGCTTTGAGGGTTTTTAAAATGAAAAAAATTAAGTGGTATATGCATTTAATGAAATAAATAAAAGTCAGTCTCACAGAAGGTCTTTTTTGCTCTAGTAACTTTCTTTAGTCTGATTGAATCTTTGTCACTGGGTATTATAACTTTATTTGCAATGAGAATAAGACAGCAAAGGATAGAAACAGATGTTTTATAAGATCTATCTATTCAGGTGACAAATTAATAAGAAATGAGTTAAAACATTTCAGCGACTTATGCTTGAAAGTTAAGTAAAGGATCTTTTTTGTCAATGAGATTTGTCTTTCACCTGAAGTTAAACTACTCTATTGTAGGAGACTAAGTTTGGTAACAGATGAATTTTTTAAAAAGCTGATCACATCAGTGAGAGATTAGAAGGGTGGGGGTAAAAGAGGGAGTGGTGCTTTTAGGAAAGGACTGAATGTAAAGTATTACTGAAGTGACAACTTGGATTTATAGGCTTGGGAATACACAGTTTGAAGCAAAAAAGTTCAGGTTTGAGCCAAATTATTAGGTTTCTGACAACAGCAAGTTAATGAAAGGAAGTGCTGACATATCTTAAGTGTTAGGGCACAAGTGAAACTGCTGTAATTTATAGCTTTTCAGTTGACATATTTAGATATGGAAACTAGTGCTAACAGATAGAAGTATTTAGATCATAAGATTCTTAGATGACAAGGGGTGGTTATATGGCTAAAAAGAATAATAGTTAATGACTACATGCCAATACACAGAAAACTGTAGAATGTTGAGCAAAATAGTTGTTATCATAATTCACAAGCTTTACTATTGAGCTTGTGCAATAAAGAAGCAGTTGAGAAACTGTACAAAATAAAACAGATATGGAGTGGGTTTCCAAAATGGAGCATATTATCCACCATTCACTGCACAGAAAATGACAGCTTAACAATATTCAACGCAAAATGAATCACATGGCTGTGCTAAAAGCTTCAATTAAAGAATAGGTTAAAATGTAGGACTGAAAGCAGCTAATGATTTTATCTTAAATTACAAAAATGAAGAAATCTCGTGCGGTGTTGGACTAGGATTTCGGAAACCAGGAATCAAATTCTCACTCAACCATGAAACCCACTGGGTGACCTTGGGCCAGTCACAGACTTTAAGCCTAGGTCAGGGGTCAGCAACATTTTCCAGTCGTGGGCCGGTCCACTGTCCCTCACACCATTTGGTGAGTAGGACTATATGGGGGGGGGGGGGTGAACGAATTCCCATGCCCCACAAATAACCCAGAGATGCATTTTAAATAAAAGGACACATTCCACTCATGTAAAAACACGCTGATTCCCAGACCATTCGCAGGCTGGATTGAGAAGGCGATTAGGCTGCATCCAGCCCACGGGCCTTAGGTTGCTTACCCCTGGCCTAGGTCATTGTGAGGGTAAACTGGGGAGCTGGAAAGCCGTGTATGTCACCTTGAGCTCTTTGAAGGAAATGTGAGATAGAAATGTATCAATCAATCAATAAATCATAGAATTGTAGAGTTGGAAGGGACTCCAAGGATCACTCAGTCCAACCCCTGAAGTACAGAAATCTTTTGCCAAACAATCATGAGATTAAGAGTCTCAGGCTCTACCGAATGAGCAATGCATACTAAGCGATACACCTGTGCCCCCCTCCACACCCACATTATTTAGTAACCATTGTCATGCTCCAGTCTTGACCACAGCCAATCATGTGGATACTTCAAACTATAAGGACACTCAGCACCAGCTACCAACAGGAATGTTCAAATTAGAGCTACACAGTACAATACAACAAGGAGAAGGGGATGAGATGGTTGGACAGTGTTCTCGAAGCTACCAGCATGAGTTTGACCAAACTGCGGGAAGACAGGAGTGCCTGGCGTGCTCTGGCCCATGGGGTCACGAAGAGTCGGACACGACTAAATGACTAAACAACAAAACAACAAGTACAATACATGTGCCAACCATTATAGATGTTACATTGAAAAACTACCATGCATATATGATTTGCAATAACCTACCCTGGAAACTGCAATCCCAAGGCTATGTCCAAACTTCACGGTGGGGCATGTGTGGTGAATCTATTAACCCAGGAGTAGGGAGCCTGTGGCTATCCAGATGTTACTGGACTACAACTCCCATTATCCCTGGCTATTTGCCATCCTTACTGTGTAGAGGATCAACTGTTCCCCACCCCGATTTAACCAGGCAGAAGAATCAGAAACTGTTACTCTCAGTCTAAAACCAGTGCAGGAAGATGAACATTAAAGTATTCAGTTGATGTTCTTCAACTGTTCACTCCTGGAGTAGTCCAACTGACAACAATTTAAGGAAAGCTATTTCAGAGGCTATGGGGAAACAAGCTAAGTTAGGAAGTTTGAACAATATGTTAACCTATTTGGATGTTCATCAGTAGGCTATCAGTCACTAAAATTGGCTAAAATCTACAGAGTATGCATTCCATGTCAGTCACATATGAACTAATCATTCCTTTTCAATCTCAATTTCCTCTATACAAATATACATATGGTAAAAGTGATTATGTTTTTCATAATCAGTGTTTGTTATTATGTTTTTCATAAACAGTGATTTTATGTTTTTCAGTGACATGTTTTTCTGCTCCAGATGATGCCAACACATTTGCGTTAGGGCATAACTCAAAATAGGGTATTTTGGCGCTCTCTCTCTCTCTCTATATATATATATATATATATATGAGAGAACCAACTTGGACAGACAATTGGAAGTCTACTAATAAAATTTGTAAATAAATACATAAGGCTGATCATCTTGAGAAACCTTTACAATTCTACAGTTATCATCTCTCTGCTCTCTATTCAGAGGCTCTAAAAGAGGGGGAATTTGAAAAGGAGTAGCAGCAGTTGGCAATAATGGCTCAGTGACAAGAGAGGACTCCCTAAGACCCTGGAGGAAGCTCATGGAGGTGATCTTGCCCAAGGACCTACGAAACCTGGAGCTCCTTTGGGCCCTACTCCAAGCAGCACTAACCCCCAAAGTCCACATACTTCCAAAGGGATTTGACCACCACCGGGTATATTCAAGTACCCAACAATCCAAACTGCAGAAAGTTTTAACTTTAGGAAACTACACTTAGGTGTCTGATTAGATAGTCAAAAATGTGGGGAAAGATAGGTAAGCAGGGGCGCCGACTTATGAAAAATATTGGGGGAGCCCATGAATAATAAATAATGAATAATAAATGAAAGCTCATGAATAATAAATAAGCTCATGAATATGCAAATAAAGTGGTGCCGCCTCCTCGTGAGCGAATAGGGGAGAGCGTGCTGCGCCTATTAATCAGCTCCGAAGGAAATTGGGTGGAGCTTTTGCTCGGGAGGGAGGGCAGGAGGCATGCAGCCCGACCCTGTGCATTTTGGGCTGGGGGAGGGGCGGCGATGGCACTCTGCTGGAGGGGCGCCCGAGATTATTGGGGGGCAGAGCCCCCCCAAACGAATTTTTGAGGGGGCTCGGGCCCCCTCAGGCCCCATGGAGTCGGCGCCTATGTAGGTAAGTACTACAGTGGTACCTTGGGTTACAAACACTTCGGGTTACAAAGGCTTCAGGTTACAGACTCCGCTAACCTGGAAGTAGTACCTCGGGTTAAGAACTTTGCTTCAGGATGAGAACAGATATCGCGCGGCGGCAGCGGGAGGCCCCATTAGCTAAAGTGGTACCTCAGGTTAAGAACAGTTTCAGGTTAAGA
The DNA here is from genome assembly GCF_964188305.1 of Podarcis bocagei. Classification (NCBI taxonomy): domain Eukaryota; kingdom Metazoa; phylum Chordata; class Lepidosauria; order Squamata; family Lacertidae; genus Podarcis; species Podarcis bocagei. The sequence goes on along the minus strand of NC_138128.1, from coordinate 51,503,883 downwards.
ATGGACCTCCGGAATGAATTAAGTTCTTAACTAGAGGTACCACTGCATTTCTGTTTTATTCTACATTCTTTCAAGGTAGTAAAGAGAACTTTGTGACAAAACATTCATGCTTTAGAGATACATGCAAAATGGGAAAGGGCTTTCACTGTTGCACCAATACTCATACTAAATAACAATAAACAAAAGTTATTGAAATTGAGAGCAATAAAGAGGCGGAAAGTATAATAATTGGGGCTTCAAATCAGCAACCACAAACAACGACATTTATCCAATACAATAAGAGCTGCATCGAACATGATACTTATAGAAAATATGCTAAAGTTTTCTTAAGACCAGAGGACCCGGGGGAAAAACACACCACAGCACAGGTTAACTGCTCAGAAACCTAGGAGCTGGCTTCAATGCCACTCATTCTTTGAATATGAATTAGCACTGGGTAATCACAGCATATTTATGAGGCCTTTTGCCTGGTCCTCCTCTCCTGTGAATGCTGTATTATTCATTGCATGTGCCCTGACCTCAACGCGCTCCTGTTCTGACAAATCATACTTGATTAAGACAAATCTTTATTAGTTAGCTAGTCAACTTCCCCATTTATCATTTACAAATCCCATTCTCCTTTTCGGATACAGTAGAAGTGACTGAGACCATTTTTCTCCTGTACAAAAACAAAATGCTTGTTACAACCAATAAGTGCAAACAGAAGCCTAGGAATCAGTAATAGATGATAAAACATCAATTTAATGGGTATAAATTACAAACACTGCAAGTCAACAGAACAGCATGTTTCTGTTGTCCTGAGAAAAATGATAATTAGCCAATCCTTTCACTAGCTTCGATTTCTTCCTTCCAGAATGAACTCTTGCTTGAAAACAAAATGTCACGTATAAAAAATGTATTGCAAAGTTGGAGACACAGAGTTCTAAGGTTAAAAAAAGAGAGAAAACAAAATGCGGAAGACTGCTGAGTAAAGAGATTGTTCAAGGTTCTTAGCACACATAAAAAAGATGTCTTAAAAGTGGAAACATAAAAGAATGAAAATGAATTCAAAATTATTCATGAGCCTTCAGCACTGTATGAAAATGTAATACTTCTTCCTAAAAAAGTACTTTGTGTCAAAAAATAATAATCAACAGGATGTTGTTTATTTCAGAAGTAAATTTACAGTAAAACAGGGGAAAGTTTTTTTGATAATCAGGATTAATATTTAGACCTGATCATGATTTTTAATTATACTTGTACCTGAATTATTCAGTATACCTGAAGGAGCGTCTCCACCCCCAACGCTTAGCCTGGACACTGAGGTCCTCCTCCGAGGGTCTTCTGCTGGTTCCCTCACTGCAAGAAGCAAAGTTACAGGGAAACAGGCAGAGGGCCTTCTTGGTATTGGTGCCCTCCCTGTGGAATGTCCTCCCTTCAGATGTCAAGGAGATAAAGAACTACACAACATTTAGAAGACATCTGAAGGCTGCCCTGTATTGGGAGGTTTTTTTTAATGCTTGTTTTTATTTTGTTTTTAGATATACTATAAACTGCCCAGGGAGGCTGGAGAAACAGATGGGCAAGGTATAAAAAATAAAGTTATTATTATGATGACTCTTCCATTAATATTTTAACTACATTTGACAAATATTTGTACATTTATCACTTCAGCAACAAAACCAGCCCTACAGTTTAATTATGCAGCACTGAAAATGATCAGACTCATTGATATTCAGAAGCCCTTGACCACAGAGGCAAAGAATAGCCATTGTGGAATCATACACATTGATAACCTCATCCTCCATGTATTTGTTCAATTCTCTTTAAGTGCTTTCTAAGATGGTGGCTACCACTGCCTCCTGTGAGAGCAAATTTCATACTTTAATCAATGAGCCACATTTAAGAAGTATTTTCTTTTATCAAGGGTTGCCATATTCCCCAAAGTGAAAATCCAGACAAAGTTGTAGAGCTTTTTGCTGCCTCGTCTTCTTCTTCTTCTTCTTCTCCTCCTCCTCCTCATCCCCCCCCCCAAATCTAAGATTTGGGCCTTTTCTGAATTTTGATTTTTAAATCCTCTTGCCATACATGTGGGTTTCCTCAGACATTTTTGCTGATTTGCTGAAAATCTGTCTGGATGCCATTTTCCAGCTGAAAACCTTGACGCATGGCAGCCCTATTTTATCTGTCCCGAATCTTCCAACATTCAGCTTTATTGGCTGTTTGAGTGTCATGAGAGAGGGAGGTAAGCTTTTCTCTATCATTTCATCTCTTACTTACATTTTCTCTAAACTAAACTGCCCCTAATGTTGCAGCCTTTTCTCATAGGGTAGTTGATCCATCCCCTTGATCATTTTGGTTCCCCCTTTCTGAACCTTTTCCAACTCTACAAAAACCATTTTTGAGGCAAGGTGGTCAGAACTCTACACAGTATTCCAAATGTGGTTTCACCATAGCTTTGTATAACAGCATTATGATATTGACAGTTTTTTTTCCAGTTTCTTTCTGTAGCATGCAATTTGCCTTTTTCACTGTGATAGAGAACACCATCAGTTCTTCTCAGCAAAACCCTGCCAGACAAACAACTTTATTGTGGCATGAGCTTTCATGGCCTACAGTCCAGTTCATGAGACTGCAGGGCATAATAAATTCAAGGTGGCACAAGCCTCTGTTGTTTATGCTGTACGGACCAATACAGTTGCCCCTCTGCAAATTCCTTTCAGACTGCTTTACATTAAGTGTAAGTACAGAATAGATCTTCAAAATACCTAGCAAGAAAGAGTTTTCTCCAACAAGTATGCATGCAAGGACTTTCCTGGTAGCGTAACGGATGTGGCAGATTACAATTGCAAAAGCAGCTACTACATCAATAGAAACTATTACTTACAGCTTTTAGTAACAACCTATCAAATAACACTGACAACAGCAAAATCAAACTCCCTTTGGGTGCCATTCTGTTGGCAGAAAAACGTGGCATATAAAAATGAATGTGACAGTGCAATGTTGCCTTCAGTTTTTGCTGATTTATTAAAGTACTCAATAAACACACAAGACGTAACTGGCTGTAAACTATTCATTGTATCGATTGTAGATTTCAACGGAAGTCTCATAAAGTTCAACAAAAAAAGCAGACGATCAAGTGGATCAGTTCAACCACTACTATGCTATAAGATCCACTATCCTGTAATATTACATATGAGCCTGTTCTACTGATGAAGCCTAGGATGGCGAAACAAGGCTAATATTCCGGAAATCATTGTCTTAGACTCTGTGAAAGGATTCTGTGGAACTGTAACAACCCTTCATGTGGATTATTGGACTCTATGAACAGACAGGTGGAATAGATACTTTTACATGTATGGACCTTATGCATGAACTGACTAGAGAATGAACTAATCCACTGGATCTTCTGCTTTTTCATTGAACTTTATGAGATTTCTGTTGAAATCTACAATTCGATACAATGAATAGTATAACTTATTTATTCAAAAGTACATCCGGTTACGTCTTGTGTGTTTATTATGTTTCATATAACCATAGGTTTGTTGTTGTTGTTGATTTTTTAAAGTAAGCATTTCCTTTTCATTGCACAATTGCAGATGCTGAATCAGAATTCTGATTTTACAACATCTTAATTTTGTGTACATACAAAAGTCTTAGTAGAAATGGATGTGTATTTACACACATACCGGTATATTCCCCATAATGTATTTTGTTTCTGCTAATCATCAGGCAAAGAACTTTGCAAATAATTGAAGTATTATAGTCTTATACTATTATTATATGCCCTGATCACTTCATTTCCCATCCATTCTTCCATCTGCACCCTCAAGGTCCAGAGATTTCTCTAGATCATTCACGCATTTCCAAGCCTGAAGCTTGTTTTCTGAAACAGAAAAGAAAGTCAAAGTTCTCGGCATACTTAATTTCTGTACCCAGTACCAACTGCACCTATGGGGCATAATGGCAGAATCTATACAGTCAGTCTTCAAGAAAACATAGCCTGTATTGGCTCTTACATAGCCTGTAATGGCTCTTACAATAACAATCTGTCCTTCGTTTTTCCTTATGAAGGGGTGATTCAAAATGTAAGCTTTCACCCTGTACCTCACACATACAAAACCTTGCGCATGGCTGTGCTTCACACACACAAACAATTTTAGAATCAGCAAGCCTTTATATATAGACCAACTGCAAATCTTATAAAAATTAGTGAATGATATTCTCATCAAATACAATGAACCTTCCTTTATTGTTTATATGTATTTTTAAAACACAAAATTATGTGTTCATCATATTATAATTATGCACGTACACTATACATTGGAAAATCACCACACTCTGACATATTAATATAAACTAAGGGTTTACCAACACAACTTTGCTGCAAATGTTCAAAATGTGTTAAACTGATGTCAGCATCTCAGTAATTTCACAGTTTTAAAACAGTTAGAAATGTAATGACTACACTGCACTTGATTAAAGCATTTACAGCTCTAATCAAAACCTGACAGCAAGATCAAAGATGTTAACTTAAAACTCTCTTCTAATTATGTTTAAAATGCCACACCTCAGGCCTGTCTCTCCTCTTCTTTTTCAAACCAAATTCTGCTTAAGAAAGATCTAACACTTCTTAACAGTTCATTATCCAATAAAACTATTCAAAGCTTAAAAGCAATCTACACAATTAGTCAGGACCTCAGGGAGTCCACCGGTAGTCTTTATTACAGGCCTTCATATTAAAACACCTTAATTATATTTGTCAAATGGATTTCATTAAAACCCATCGTCATTTTAATTTTCATATTTTGACAGCGCTGGCATAGACATTATTACCACCTGCCATGCAATGAACTACAACAAAATTATCAAATTCCTTCAAATATAATGGATTTTTCTTTTCCCCCACCTTAAGATGGATTTTTTTTACATCTACAGAACAAATGACAGAAATTAAGAACAGTTTACAACCATAACATTTGAACAAAAAACATAGCCGCTACGTGCCTATAGCAAGCATGTAGATAAGAAGAGAAATTAAGGCTTGATTGCCAGAAACACTTTATAGAAAGGTGAGACATATACAACGAAGCCCCTCTGAATTATAAAAAGACAAGATCAAACGGAATTCACATATATTTAATCAAATGACAACCATCAAGACTCTAGACATTCTTACTTGTATTTTATATTACTGCCACATTCAGTTGCTGGTATGGCTCCTGCGGGCAGTAACAATAGCTTAAGTCAAGATTACAATGCCAGGCTAGATTTGTTTTGAAAGTCTACACAAATACATATGCATCTATGTTCAAAATTGCAGACACATGATGAGCAGCAGATAAAGCCTGTACATCCCAGGTTTCAGGTTTTCCTTAGCAATTAGCAAAATTAATGACTATCAGTAGTGAAAACAGTGCCTTGTAAAATGTTTGTATAGGAGTTATCAAACACTTCATAAAAGAATGAATAACTAAAGTAGTATTTACTCAGGATTATGGCATTTTTTTTGCCACATTAAGGTGTAAAACACAAATTCTTAAAATTAAGTGGGAGGCAAAAAGGAGTTTCCAATAAATTATGATAATAACATGAAATAAGAATGTACTGGTGTGATTCATACACACATAAACAAAATGCAATATTTATGCACTATTCAACTCATTTCATATTACACCATGAGGGATCAGATTAGTCCATGATACACAGTAATACAGTCTGGACTGCAATTGGCACAACAAGTTACTTGCTTTCATACACTCATTTTTAAAAAAAGAAATGAAGAGATTTCTGTCATTTGTCTAACACATATTACTGCTTTGTATAACGGTCTCAGGAGTAACAATCTCCTTGTGTTATGAATATTTTACATATCATTAAATAATCTTTGATTATTCGAGAAAAGTGGGGAAGAATCTCATGCATCAGTTTAAAATAACGAGTTTTCTTCCCTTTAGCAAAACAAAATGCACATATTTAGAAGTCTGATCCTGTAAGCTGCTGAGTAAGCATAGGCCATAATTAGAGTTTCTGTTCTAGTGCTCAGACTGGACCTCAGCCCAGATGCTAGTGGCGAGAAGACAAGCTCAGTCTTCCTGCTCAGTTCATGTTTGCATTGGCTCAGTTTCCTACACTAAGCATGCTCACATTTCATTGTATGCCAAGACTGGACAGCCTCCCTCCCTCTTGTTCTAAAAAGAGGAGAGGTGCAAAGAGCATTTCTCCATGAACAAGTGCAGTGGCAGCTGATAAAGGAATATGCCCACATTTTTTTGTTTTGTTTTCTGTTTATTTATATGTTGCAGACATTGTGCATTAGTCACCCCCCATAGTCATTTTGTGATTGAACCCCACAGAACTTTCTCAAAATTTCACATGTGCCCATTGGTCTAATAAAACTGGTGACGTCTATTCTAGAAAAAAAGGCAGACTGGCAAACAACTGGTCAAACTTGCAGGCTGCTGCCTGTACCAGAATGTTTGAGAGAAACTGTAATAGGCACTGGTCACTAGGAATCTTTTGACTCAGCAACCCAGAAGCTCCTGACATGTCTCCAGATAATCTCAATTCATGCCACACTCAGCATAGGGATGCTACCAAAATCCAATATTTACACAAACCCCATTATGTTGGAATGCTGACAGATCCCTGTAAGAGATTGCCATAATTTCCAGAGAGACAGAAGAGTTTTAATGCTTAGCTGGAGTCAGTCAGAGCCATGCCCTCCCAGGCCATGTGGAAAAAGGTCTGCAAGGCAGGAAGCAGGACTCACAGCCAATATATTTTTTTGTCCAAAGAATGTTTAAAAAATAATTTGTTATCATCTAAGATATTGATTTACTTTTGGATGAATGATGAGAGCAGGAATTCTTCTGAGAATATTGAATATATCTCGGTATTAGGCATGATTTTTAAAAAATCATGCTGTTGTTTAAAAATTTATGCATGAAATAAATGATGACGATGATGATAAGCAGTGATAGGCAAATAGGTGCAAGAGTACTTCTATATTACTTTTGAAACAGTGATAAGATGTCATAAGAAACACAAATTACTTAACGTCGCTATGCTTATTAACACAGCATAGGTGCAGTATGTATATAATCATACATATTCACTGTATGACTGTATTAGTGTCACATTTTTGCCTTTTTATGAGCAAGTACTATCCCCTGGAAGCTCATCAACAAATAATAAATCCTGCTGTCACAGGTAAATAATTTATTAAATAAGTTTTATTACTAATAATTATGGAAAATGAAATTGTTTGCCATTTTTGTCAAACAAAGTCAACCATGGTTTCCATCCTAGGAAGGAGATACAAAAACCAATTCACATATCAATTCTGTACTTTGCTGACACCTATTCTTTACCATTTGAAGTCTACCTGATACAAATGAGAGCCTACAGAATCCCCGCTGACAAGAGATGCACATAGATACATTGATTAATGCCACAGTCTGTATGCCACTTTTTAAGGTTCTGATGTCGCAGCTGGGCGGGACAGCCTGATCCTACGAATGCATACAGCTATTTTTCATCAGAATTATTTTTATTTCTAAATTGCCATCAATGTACACCATAAGTGCTGCTTTATATAAGCATACAAGAGAGGCCTCTGTCCTAGCCTTAATCTTGACCTGCAATTCCTACAGTGGAGTCCTATGTGAGGTAGGTTAGTCAGCCCTGGCAGGTTAGACACTTGCCTCTCAAAGTCCCTTTTCTGCATACCCTCTTGAAGATACAGCTATGCACCAGGAAAGGGCCACTCTTGAAGAAGGCTCTTCAGTTGTCTGTCTGATTTTCCGGATGCCTGCCACCAGCAGCGCACCAAACTAGCTACAGTGGTGCCCCGCAAGACGAATGCCTCGCAAGACGAAAAACTCGCTAGACGAAAGGGTTTTCGGTTTTGCGTTGCTTCGCTAGACGAATTTCCCTATGGGCTTGCTTCGCAAGACGAAAACGTCTTGCGCTTTTTTCTTAAAGCCGCTTGAAGAGGCGCAGTTGCGACAAACCGTGCTTCGCAAGACGAAAAACATCGCAAGACGAAAAGACTCGCGGAACGAATTATTTTCGTCTTGCGAGGCACCACTGTACTATTTCTTCTACACCACAGAGACGATGGCTGGCATTGGACCAAGGAAACAAGAAATCACCTTGTGCTACATCAGGGACATGAATTCAGTTGTATACTCTGTTGTCACTATAGGATTGAACTCTGAGCCATTAAGGATATGAAGGATATGTTCTGAACTATCTTTAAACAATTTAATAAGGAAACAACTTGTATTTAGAAATCACACTGCAATGATTTCTTAGGTGCACATGTCTAAAACATGCCCTGGAAAGGGCTTTCCAAGAGTCTATAATATCTGGTATTTGATACACGTATGCAATCCATATCATCAGACTAGATCACAGATCGTCAGAGACTGAGTATTCGGAGGTGCCTCATGTCTCAGAAATCAAATGTCTCTACGCTCAGAAGAGAGCAATCAGTGCAATAGTCCCTGCATTATGGAACACATCCAAGTAGGATGAGGCAGATGCCAGCATTGCATGGTGTTGACATGAAAACACTTTCTCCCCCCAGCAAGCACTTCCAAAATATTGATTTCATCTAATCACTTTTAAGGATGCATGCTAATCTATATTTCATTCCGTTGTAAATTGTTTAGAGATCTGTGATTTTAGGCAGTATTTTAAGCAATGCCAACAACAATAGAGAGAGTGAGAATTGCAGTGGTTGACCTCAAACTATGTAAGCGAAGGAAATGTTTCCCTGCAGGGTTTATTGTAAGTGCTAATTGCTTGCCAAGGAACAATCAGGAGTGCACGTTAAGGATCCTGACAGTTCAATTGCAGTTCCACTGCCCTACACCTGATGTCACACACAATGTCAGGTGTGGGGTACATGGACAGGGTTTGGGGAAATGGCCTCGTGGGCTAAATTAGGAATGTGTTGGGTCTAATTTGGCCCATGGGCTGGTGGTTACCCACTGCTGGTTAACAATGCCTTTACAGATTGTGTAATAATGCCTTTACAGATTGTGTAACCATCAGCCAATCCTTATGGCAATTCAGCTGTTCCTGAGGCAATGCTAAAAATGTGATCTTCTTAGCAGTAGCTGTCAACACGAAGGATGTGGGAGGAAAGTCTTGAGATATAGCTGTGCTATGGGTCTGAAGCCATGCGAGACCTCCACCTTGCAGAAGCTAAGCAAGTTGGGAGTCTGGTCAGTGCCTTGATCGGAGGCCTCCTTGGAACCACGCTGGGTTCCATGGTGGAAGAAAGAAAATACGTGAAAGAAAAGAAATAAGCCAAAAGGAATTTTTTAATCATGGGTACTATAAAAAAACATATTTTAAAAGGTATTCTTAATACTTAAGCAAACTATGATATCAATATAATAAGCAGATACTGACTCCTGCCTTTTTCTAAACTTAATCAAGCCCTGCAGTTAGAGAGATCAGCTTGCCCCAGACAAACAGAAAGAATGCATCAATTCCAATTCTTCCTTCATTAAAATATCATCTGTTGATTTAGTCAGAAATTCTCTGTCATACAATGCAATGATTTGATAGCCACAATTAGACTAGGAGAGTTCCTAGAAACAGAAGAGCAGCAGCTGGAGTTCTATAAATCATTTTTTTTTAAAAAAAAAAAGGATATAAAGAGATGCATGCTTATTTGTTAATTCTAGATACATTATATGTATAGTACATTATATGGGAAGAAATATGAGTCAGATTTCAAAGTAATCACCTCACTTTTGAGAATTACAGAATGACAATGATTTTCCAGAAGTAGCAGTAGCTAGACCATGAATTTTAACATTTCTCATGAAAAGGAGATTTTGTTCAGTATCTATAGTTTTAAATTTGAAGAATGAAATCACCCATCCTTTCAAAATCTCATAAATACGGGATTGTTATCTAATCACCAGACACATTACTGTAAAGGACTGATGTCCAAAGCAGTTTGACTTCACCCCCAGAAGCACACTCCATTGTCTCTGCACTCAGATGGATGCCAGGAACTATGGATTTTGAGCAGCCCCGTGTGGAACAGAGCATAGCCTATCCTATCCTCTATGTTCACTTTTGATCCCTGGTGTCCACTCTGAGTCACGTCTCAGGCTCATCCGCTCCTGAAATTCCCCTTCATTTCACAAGTATGTTTTTGCTTCAGTTCCCCAGAGGGAGTGGTCTGTAAGAAACATTGCCACAGGAATGCCTGTGACGCATTTGGCTTTGCCCATTGTCAAACAGCTTCATAACAATAGATGCTGATGCTGCCAGCGCCATTTGCATTGTTATTCACTTATGTTTGAAATCCACTGTGACTAACATTAAAGCTGTGTGAAAATAAATCTGGGTGGCAGAGAAAATATTTGATTTGAATACAGTGATACCTCAGGTTACAGAAGCTTCAGGTTACAGTCTCCACTAACCCAGGAATATTACCTCAGGTTAAGAACTTTGCTTCAGGATGAGAACAGAAATTGCGCGGCCGCGGCAGCGGGAGGCCCCATTAGCTAAAGTGGTACCTTGGGTTAAGAACAGTTTCAGGTTAAGAATGGACCTCCAGAACGAATTAAGTTCTTAACCCGAGGTACCACTGTAGTTTAAAACATACCAAGTAGAATTCTCATACCGTCATGACATCTCTAAATTAACTGAGGGGCATATACTGATTCTGAGGGATAGCACTGGTAACTTGAAAGTGGTATAAACTGCAGCCCATATAAGAAGTTTCAAGCACTGGAAAGGAGAGAAGCTAGGTCTTAGGGAAAAAATATCTCTCCATTCTATGCCTATCTGATTGACAATACACAGTGAAGAAAATTCTGCCCTATTTTGAAGACATAGAATCACAGAATCATATACACTAGTCTCCTCAAATACTATTAATGAAGTGTGAAGACCAACATTAGCTTAGCAGCAACACATGACATTGCTATCAGTGGGGAAGTTTAAGAAAGTACAAAGAGCTAACTATAACAACTTTAAAATATTCACAATCAGTGGCCCAACCAGAGCCAGCATGGTCCCAGTCCCACTTCTTCTTGGGTGAGATGATGGATGGGTTAGTTTCAGAGTGAAAATATTGGTGAAATTATTTAGAAATGGTGTCATTGTGGAAACGGTGTCTAAGATCCAACCAACAATATACTGTAGCATATCATTTATATCATGCAGTTTAGTTCTATGTGACAATTTAAACCTTAAATCTGTATTGTTATATTATACTCTACACAGGGTGGAGGGAACTTTTGGGTCTTCAGAGGTTGCTGAACTACAACTCCCATCAACCCTGGCCATTTGCCATGCTTGTTGGTGCTGATGGGAGTTATAGTTCAGCAAGCTCTGGAAGAGAAAAGTTCCCCACACCTGCTCTCCACAGTTTATGAATAGATGCTTGCTAGCATCTGCGAACAGTTTTGGTGAGAAAGGGAAGATGTAACTGAAATTTCTTTCAATTCTTCTTGCCTTAGAAATTAATGGGAGATGCTTTAATTAACAGAATCTTTCACTGTGTTCATATCGATCAACTGTTTGCTCAATAGCTTGCATGCCCACAGAGGATTTACGCTTTGAATATCTGAATTAGCAGCATTCTGGGTACAAAAAGACTGCTGTGAGTATGCCAGAATTTTACCTGTAGGTTACGCATTATCTAAAAACAACAAAATGCCCACAATTAACTAAACATTTCTGTAGTCTACTTGCTTCAGAGTAGTCTTGCATAAAAGTGCAAATCAGATCCATAGAAAACAATTACTTGCAAAATTACATCATACTTAATTCATAAAACTGGGATATTTACAAAAATCTTGTACTATTTCAGCTAATAATAATAATAATTTGTATACTACCCTTCACCTGTAGATCTCAGAGCAGTTCACAACATAAAAATACAAGATAATAACACAAAATACATAATAAAAACAACAAGACCAACAACAAAAACACAAGCACACCATGAAGAACATGCGAAGGGCCTTCCTATAATGACTGAAGAACGAAAATGCAACAAATCAGCATAGAAAACTGTTAAGCAATATACATTGGGATAAATCATTTTACATATACTGAGATGTTTCCAAAAGGCTGAATCCCTTCATACACACTGCCTAATGTGGTGACTGATTCCATGTGGTATGATGCTAAGCTGCAACGCTGAACCATCATATAAAGCATCATTTTCCACCAAAAGTCAGGAGCTTCAAATGCCAGCTTATCTGCCCAGTTTACAATACAATCTAAGAGGGAAATTGTTTTTCCAGACAAAGAGGCAAATTAAAATCTTAGGTTCACAATGGTATTTCACAACAATGAAGTCAAAGGAGTTAAATACTATGGGCGGTATCCATCTAAATAGAAATTAAATCTTGTTGCAACTCTGCACATTTTTGTTTCACATAGCATGGTGTATGACAAGGTTTTCAAATATACAGGCAACTCCTCATTTACGCAGGGATGACGTTCAGAGGCACCACACGTTTAAGTGAAATCATGTACCGTATTTTTCGCGCTATAACACGCACCCGACCATAACACGCACGTAGTTTTTAGAGGAGGAAAACAAGAAAAAAAATATTCTAAATGAAACAGTGGGTGTATGATTTTTGTGGTTCATGCTGTGGCGTAGCCACAGAGTTTGGAGTAGCCCAATGCAAAAATCCTGAGGAACCATGTGGATCCATGCTTTGTAACCACGTTTTAAGTGGGGAGGGAAGGAAAAGCACTCAAGGGACAAGGAGCATGCGTGGGGTGGGTGGAGAAGGATGCTGCTAATAATGAAGAAGAGGGGTATAAGGGGAGAAGGCTCCTCTCCTCTCCCGCTTTGCTCCTTTAAAGAAGCAGGCTCTCTGTCCCTCTCTCCTCCCCACTCAGTGGCTCTTCTCCCGCTTTGCTGTTTCAAAGCGAGCCACGGAGGAAGGAAGGGGAACCATGTATCCTCTGCTCATTACTGCAGCAGATCCCCCCCACCACCCATAGGCATTCCCTCCATAACACGCACAGACATTTCCCCTTACTTTCTAGGAAGAAAAAAGTGAGTGTTACGGTGCAAAAATTACGGTATATTGGGCACACCTTTGAAAAAGTTGGCAAATACCCACTAAACCTCTGGAAACCCCTGAAAAAGCCTTAAAAAAACCAAAACTCCACCAAACTCCACCACAATCGCTCCCTCCAAACCTCCTTGCTCAAATGCCAAGTTTCCACAGGCCTCAAAGGTCAGGGCAAGGGCTCGTGGGTTTGTACTTGCAAAGGCTCATGGGATTGCTAGGCACTGTTTTTGCTCTTTCTGTGCTATTTTAGGACTCTTTTTGCCCTTCTTCTATTAACATCTTGGTTTGTGGCAATGCATGCTTGTGCAACCACACACATATTGAACACACGTAAAATGGTCATTGCCTGTATACAGTGCTTTTCCCCCCTAAAAAATTGTTTAGGGGTACTCTCATTTTGACTCAAGAAAATCACCGGGAAAGGAAATGGAACCGCCATTGGAGGTAGTAACAACAAAACTGACCAATCACTGTGCTAGATTCCAACTCCTACTTCACACATTAAACGCTCGCTTCCGTCTGAGACTCAGGAAACACTGTGACAGGAAATGAGGCTGCCATCGGGGGTAGCAGCAGAACTGACGATTCACTGTGCTAGAGAAGAAACTAAAAATTAATATATATTTTTAGTTTCTTCTTCCGTTGGATTCACAAAATGTATGCCTCCCCCTGCCTCCCCCCCAGAAAAAGGCACTGTCTGTATACAATGCTCTTCATTTCAGAGTCATAGTTACAGGTATGTAGAGTTTTGACAGGCACACCTGAGAAGTGAAGCATAAGTACTGAATGAAGAGCCATCTATAACAAGAACGAACACATCCAAGAGGTAGAGTAGTGTAAGTAGAGTAGTGTAAGAGAGCAGGGTTCTATGCAAAATCTCAGCCAAAGACTTTGGGTGGTCTTAGGCAAGTTTCTATCTTCAAACCCCATCCAACTCCCAACATTTAATAGGGATGTTGTTAGGATGGGTAGATCATACGAGACATAGTATGTCGAATACTATGTTTATACTCAGGGGTGATGCGTCCCATTTCGCTGCTTGAGGTGAAACAGGAAGTGATGCCCCACTCTGCTGCACCGTTTTCCTCAGCCGCCATGCCACCCATCTCCACCGGCATTGCCACTTGTGCTACCTCTGTTGTTGCCAGAGAAGCAGCGCCAGTACTGATTTTCACCAAGTCCTTGCCAAAAACCTCACAAAGTTTCCATGAGACGTCATGAGATTTTGGCGAGATCTTGCAAGATCCTTCTGGAAATCAAGACTAATTCTGGAGGCAGTAGGTCAGGTGTCATCTTGAGGGCTTCCACCTCAAGGCAGCTGCCTCACCCTGCTTTATGGATGGGCCAGCCCTGCATATACTCAACAATGCAACAACAATTCAGATGATGTCAAATAAATCACCAAAGTGAATTTGTGACCAAAGGCTTTGTACTGCTTTCTGTCAGAGATAGCATGTCTCTGAATACCATTTGCTGCAGATCATAAGTGTGGAGAGTCATGTTCCACAAGCTGGACCCAGGCACAATTTCCATAGGCATCTAGTTGGCCACTGTGAAAACAGGATGCTGGACTAGACATGCCTTTGGTCTGGTATAACAGGGCTGCTCTTATGTACATATGCTTAAGTTGGAAATACATGCCTACTCTGTATTAGTTTTGCAACTGAAGATTTGCACATTTGAAAACAAAAATCTATATAAGTATCTGAAGTGCCTTATAGTTTAACAACTCCCCTCCCCCAGACACATACAGAAAAAAGATATTCTTCTGCTCTTTTGAACCCTTCAACATATTTGTTCTGCATTATTTTTTCATTCCCTGTTATCCCGGGGGCACTCAATGTTTAAATAACTCTCTCACATGTAAAGCTTTGCACTAAGTATCGATCAACTTTGGCTGGAAGTTACTATGAGGCATTTTTAATAATCAGCCCAGCTGTTCTGAGAGCATCTGGAATATAACCTCAGGTAAACAGCACAGAACACAGAGAACTGTCCCTCCAGTAGCAACATCTCTTGCAACCTCAATACTACTGCTAATACTTCTTCAAAGAGAAAACTCAATTCTTATTTCAACAAGGAAGATTAGAAGGTAATTTTATACCATCCATACATCTTCTGCATGAAAGAACATAACAACTGTATAGTTTGATATCTTACAAACTATGGGTCTTTTAGAAGAGATAGAAGAGTTTCCCTGTTTGTTTATGAAGCTAGTGATTTAAAAAACAAAAACAAGGTGAAATACAGTGTACTATGGGTTTGATTCATACTTGTACGTTCATCACACACACAAACCTTAGAATGAGCCAATACAGATCAAATGTCACATCAGCTCAAACACAAATGTTTTCCCTGGATTCTGTTCTCATGTAAAGCGGGGCACTATCAAGTGTAATCAAGTGATGTACATGAAAAAGCTGTGAGTACAATTCACCAGGACATTCTCAAGTGACAGTGTCTTTATGACCAGATAACTTATGACCAGATTCTGCCCCCCCCCAACTACTGAAGAAGCATCACCTTCACAATGGCACTCAATGTTGCCAATGATAAATTAGCTACACATACTATTCTAAGAGATCCGTTAGTCACCTGAGACTTTTCTGTTATGCAAGGAAACACCCTTCCACGAGTGGAAGATTCCCCCTGAATTGAATACAATCCCTGGAGACCTAGATATCAAAAATTGACCCCCTCTCTTCCCAACTTCCCCCCCCCCAGGAAGCAAAAACGTACGTACGTGTGTGTGTGTGTGTGTGTGTGTGAAAGTGGTGTCTACTTGGAGACCTTGGTCATTACACACAATGTGAAACCATAAACATATGATGCAAAACACCAACACATGAGTCCTTCTGATTAAATACAAATAAATAGATCAAAAGGTTGATCTGAGAAACAGGGATAAAATAAGTGTGTTGTGTGTTTGTGTTAACCAGAAGACTGATGAACATGGCTCTGACTTCCACCAGCAAATGCATTTGTGCCATCTGCAAGCTACAGGTCTTGTTTAATTTTTACCAGACTTTACTGTAAGGGACAGCCAATGTTCTGCCTTCCTGATGCTGTTGAGACTCCAACTTCCATCAGCCCCAGCCAACACTGTCAAAGAATGCAGTGTGTGAATTGCAAAGTGCAGAAAAAATGCACTAAGACTAAGGTCTACATTTGCTAAGTGCTGGTGCAAATGAAAGGAGGAAAAAAAGATGGTAACTGTATTGAAAGAGCCAAAAATACATTAACTAGGGCACAAAGCAAGTAGTAAGGATGAAGACCACTAGTCCATTCAAAGGTACAGTACTGAATTACAGCTGATCAGAACTGGAATTTGATTTCCTGATATATGGCAGCTAAAAGCAGCTGTCCGTGATAAGCATGTATGTCATATGTATGTAAAACCTTTCATTTACCCACACTTTCTCTCTAATAGTATGGACTGTGGTCTTGGTTAATGTTTAATTCCAAGATGGTTGCTATAGATATATAATTCTGGGTAGCACTGAATTGAGCTTCATTGTTTGTATGTTTCTTGGGATTACTTAAAGGAAAGCTTTGTGTAGTCTGAAAAAGAAATGTTAAACATAAAAATAGGTAACTAACTGCTTTGCAGAGTGTAAAACCAGTACGGTTCACACCCCTCAGTGGGCGATGGATAAACATCATAAAAGTAAATAGAGTTTCCGAAATAAATGTCTCCTGCAAAATCTTGTGAACAGCCCACTCTTGTGTTGTCTTCTTTTGGAAAGTCATTCAGAAGAAGTTGCATGTGGTGTTAACGATGTTTTGAGAAAATAGCTACACATTAACATTTATGCTAAATGTTTTAAACCAAACTGACTGGGTGTAGCCATTGAAAGACGTTCACTGGCTTCCCCTAGGATGTAGGATTATCTTAATTTCCTATTACATTTTATCCTTAATATAAATTGAATCGCAGGAATTTTCCCCACTTGTGAAGAAATGCAGTGAGTGGTGGCATCCTGCTACAAGGAACCTAATGCTATTCTTAGCATGCTATGATTGGGGGGGGGGGGGGTTGAGAAGATAGAAGCACAAAGAAATTAAGATGGTTTTGAGGTTCTAAACATGCACACAAAACTGCTATTGACAAAACTTATTTTCTAAATGCTCATTTTTCTGTTGTGTTTCCTGCATTCCGAAATATGGAGCAAAAATGTAAGGACAAATCTTTTAGTTGTGGTTTTCAGTTCACCATTAATTGAGATAACTGGCTGTTGAAAAGTTATTCAGTGCAGGTAGGCATAGGATAAGAAAATCTACGAGGAAAGAATCAGTAAAAAGAAACAGACATTGTGTAGAAGCATGCCATAGCATAATGAGTGAAAAGAGATTTGACAGTCCTGGTTCAAAAAGGCTCAGGCTAATGGATGAGAGGAGTTAGGAAGACAAACAGGAAGCTGTATTGCACACCTGCAGAACAAGTGGGGCAGATTTCAGAAAGACGACTAAATTATGCTATATAGGCTCCCTTCTTGCATGCTTCTGAACAGCAGAGCATCTGCTTTCATATGGGGGTGGGTGGGTCATTCTTCAATGCACGTGTGTGAGTGTGGTTGCAATTTAGAATATCATATGCATGGGTAAAGGGACGTGGGTGGCGCTATGGGTTAAACCAGAGTCTAGGACTTGCCGATCAGAAGGTCGGTGGTTCGAATCCCCACGACGGGGTGAGCTCCCGTTGCTCGGTCCCTGCTCCTGCCAACCTAGCAGTTCAAAAGCACGTCAAAGTGCAAGTAGATAAATAGGTACCACTCCGGCCGGAAGGTAAACAGTGTTTCTGTGCGCTGCTCTGGTTCGCCAGAAGCGGCTTAGTCCTGCTGGCCACATGACCCAGAAGCTGTACGCTGGCTCCCTCGGCCAATAAAGCGAGATGAGCACCACAACCCCAGAGTCGGTCACGACTGGACCTAATGGTCAGAGGTCCCTTTACCTTTATGCATGGGTGAGGTCAAATTGCAAGGGCCTGTACTGCTGAATGGCATGCTCCCAAGTGCGAGGAAAACAATTGGATGGAAACAAAGGAAGCAAAGGAACTCGCATAGTGGGTTCAAGAATAAAATATGGAACCAGTGTAGCAAATACTGTGATGAGAGCCATTGTTCTGCAGTTGTTATGGTGCCTGTCTAGGACAGGGGAGCCAAAGGAAATTTACGTACTAAAGCACCATAGAGAAGATAGAGACATCAAGTTCCTGTTTTTCTGCTAAACTACTAAATCTTAGAAACAAAAAGAGTCATACTGGATAAAATATAAATATCACATCCTCTTATTAGATGAAGTGAAGTTGTGTCCATGTTATATATATGATAAATACCAGTAGCCAATGAATTTCTTATTCCAAGGGTATTTCCTTCTCGCCTGTCACCCCAAATGTATCTGTTAATAAAGTCCTTCTGAGGCATGGGCCTCCATTATTTCCATTTTCAGGCCAATCTTCAATGGCCAGAAGCTCCCTGGAAATAGTTTGGCAGAAAGCTGTACAGAAATATTTGGAGGCCAAGAGGCAGAGATGAGTCAGGCTGGTGAAGAAGCAAAGGTGTCTTCCCTCTCATGCTGCGACAAGCTCATCCCCACCGGTCTCCCAGGACCAGGAGAGGCATGAAGCAGGAGGAGCAAAGGCTGGCACACCAACATAGTCTCAGATTGTTTGGGAAAGACCTGGGACTTGGGTAGCTGTGGGAAGGCAAGGACCTTCAGTCTCCACAACTGCCTCATAGGGGCAAGACCTACAGAAGAAGAGTGGCTGTGGATTAGGCACTCCTGAGCAGATCCTGTTTCTTCTTCCTAAGAGTTCACTTCACTTACTCTGTGTGATTTATTGCTGGTTCTCTCCTGACAGTTGTTCACACCCACAACAGAGTCAAATGCTTTCATTACATATTCAAAAAGTATGTGGCTGTTGGTCAATACTGAGGCATATGCACTAATACATGCAAAAGTTTTTCCAAGAACTGTCCTCCCTGCTCAGTTTTGTATCTCTCTAAAACTGTATTCTTTGCTATCGCTTCTCACAAATTATATATCTAAAAATAAAGTTTTAAAAAATCACTAGAAGGAATCCCCCACAGCCTATGCAGTAAAAGCAGTAAGAAGCAAGATTCTATCTCACCGTTTTAAGATCTTATCCCTCTAAGCCATCATGCTGACTAAACCTCTATGCTTTGATCAATAGGGAGCTAAGTGGGAATTTTTTTTAAAAAAAAACAACCTGAAACACCCTTTAAGCAAAAAAATAAAGTTGCTTCTTTATTACACAGAGGCCTCTCTCCCTGGTACGTGAATAAAATAGATTCTTTTTTTTACAGTTTTAACCTCACATGGCTCAGGATGGAAGATACAGATTCAGCAGGGACAAATAGTATCTCAGAAAGGGAAAGTTCAGAACACAAATCTTGAGTCTAATACTTAAATGAAGTATCTGATTCCAATTGCTAATTGGGCATTGAAAACGTATGGCATAGCATCACCTGACCCAGCAGCATAATAAAACGAGAATATGTTCAAAATATGTGGCTCAGAAGATAAGCCCTGAATACATCTGTCATCCTTACCTGTTATTGTAAACTTCGTTCATGTAATGTGATTTATTATTCCTCTCTGATGCATCCTCACAACCACTCTGTAAGGATGATCAGCATTGGTCCATTTTATAGAAAGGATTCAGACAGAGCAATCTGGACAAAATGCCTTGGTGAAGAAAGAACTGAGCTGGTCTGAAGTCTGAGACAAGTGCATACTTTCACTTATAGAGTGAATACAATTCCTGCTTCTTACACATTGGCTTCTGGAGATCACCTTAGGCACAGTATCCTACTTCATATTAAATTCTGAATGCAGTGGAAAATACTGAGGGCACACAAGTCTCCCCCAATGCCACAATTGTTCAATAGATGGAAAGGTGGCTTGCCAAAAGTATTTATCAGTTCTTCCAAAGCAAACCATGACTGAGCTGCATCCATAACACCTGCTTAAACAGAAAACGATCCTTGGTGTGAGAATAGAACATGCTTTGTATCCAAAGTACTGAATGGATTGTTTTAAGAACCAGTTAGCAAGCATGTTTATTTTGGAAAATGTATGAATTACAAAATAAGGAATCCATCTTTGACACAAACATAGGGTGGGAACTCATTTTTAATGTTGGTATGGTGGCTGAACTGTTGCTCAATCCATCTTAGGCAAGGTTGAACTTTCTACCTTCAAAAACATGGGAAACATTAAAAAGAAATGAAAAGGAATAACTGGGCAGTTTAGCATTTTACAAACTTATATATATGTGGCTGTCCTGGTCATGCTACTTCTCATTTTCAAGGATGACAGATTACATAGTAAGATGTTATTCACCATTAACTATATAAAATATAGAGAAATATATAGATTCTGCAAAGAGGCAAAGGGCCAGATCCTTAATACTTTGAGAACCTTATTCACAGAACACATTTCATAGATGTTTAAAATTGACTTTCTCCATCAAGTGTTGCTGGACTATTTGTGAAATACCACTGAAGATGTAGTGTGTGAACAAAAATTAAGCCTGTCCAAGGTCTAAACAGTACATGTTTATTACGAGTGCTTAAAAAAACACACACTTGACACTCTCTCCTGAAAGCGTACTGGATTTAACACAGTTAATAGGCAAACCCCCGGAACTAAGAGTGTGTTTACTTGAGAAGGATAAACAGTGACCCCCAAACACAAAGATCTTTTTACACAAACTGGGAAGCAAATGTATTAAAAGCATTAAGACCTCAATGTGTTCCATACCACTGTGTTTCAAGTCATCAATCTTATATAATCTTATATACATATGAAGCAAAGAAGTGCTAAAAAAGGTCCATTTAAAATGCAAGTCTTTCCAGGTGTACCACCCATTTGCTAGACCTAAGTGAAGTGAAGAAACAGCCTCTGTGTATATACATAATGCCATTAGTAGCAATCTATCATGTCTTTTTAAAGAGCTATTCAGCTCTTTATTAAATTGCCTATAAACTCTTAAGAGCTATTAGCTCAGCATCACTATATACATTAAATTGTTACAACCGGCTTTTTAAGAGATCTTAGTTATAATTCTCACTTATTCCTTTGCTGTACATGATTCATAACCAGCTTCTAATAACAGCATTTACTCAGTACTTTTAATCAGTTTTGCTTTTCATGCTAGAAAACAGTGATTTTCTCCAACCAAAAATAGATCCAATGTTTGAACAACATTTTTATATAGCCTCCCAAAAAGTATTTCAAAACAGTTGATATCCTAACTTGCTGCTAAGAGCACAGAGATGAAAGGCAAAAGATGGAATTAGATATAAAGGTAACAATCAGACCAAATACTTTATCATTATCCCATCAACTTAAACTAGTGATTATGTTTCTTCTTCCCCTCAATAACCAGCCGTTCCAGCCTGAAATCTTATGTGATCTTTCTTCATCTCTGTTTCATAAATATTCCCTAATTTGTCCCATTTGCTTTTTAAAAAAATGTTGTCTGGTGTGTTTATAACCAGCCCCACGTTCAGTCTATGACCACCTTCCTTTATAATAGCTATAAATAAAATGAGCTGTGCTAAAACAACATTAATAGTATGTATTTAGGGTCATGAATGCCAGACAACAACAGAACAAAACTGTCTCAGAAACAGGGAGCCATACCATTTCCTTAAATCACCTCACACTGTCTAATTAGACAAAGTATTTAGGACCACTTTATACTTAAATTAGTTTCCATGGTGGAAAAGTTGTGACAGAAGAATTATGCATGTTGTTACATATGAAGGAAGTGGCAAATGTTTTCCTTGGTGAGCACAAAGTGTGGGAGGCTGCTGTGTGCATCGACTGCTTGGCAAGTGGATCCTCAGCTCAGCACACACTTGTGGTGTCTTTCCATACATTAAATAAATGTGTGGAGTTTCTTTTCTTTTCCCCAGCAATTAACCCTCTTGTTAGAAAAGATAATGCTTGAAATACTCAGAGGGTTTTTTTCATGTAACTGCCATCTCACAAAAAGGATTAATCTATTTAAAATATTTGTATCTCAGCCTTTTGTCCACCATCTATCCAGCTCTTGCTGATGCATGCCACTTACCGTATTTTTCCATGTATAAGACTAGGTGTGTGTTGTTTTTTTACCAAAAATTAGGTTTAAAATTGGGACTTGTCTTATACGCGGGTAGTGCTTAGGAGTGTTTTCTTAATTTGGAGTCCCCCCCAAAGGGGGCGTCTTATACACGGAAAAATATGGTACATTTCTTCACCCAGGACTTAATCCAAGACTTCTTGTTCACCATACTAGCATGCACAAACAGCAATTTTAGATTATATGAAATTCTGGAAGAGAAACTAGAGACTGCTCTATCTTCTCCTACCAAGAAGACTCCCAATCTTATTTTTATTTACAAAATTTATATTCTTCCCTTCACTATTACAAAAAAGCAATCTTAGTGTAGGTTATAAGATACCAAAATATGCACAACACCAATCAATTAAAAATCTACAATTACCAACAGCAATTAAATCTACAGATGCCTCTATCTGTTACAGGCTGCTGAATGGCTGCTGTTTACTAACTCAGAAGGCCTAGCAGAAACCGGCACAGAAAACTAAAAAGTGCCAGCCTGATGGGGGAGAGTCCGAAGTGTGCCACTGAACAAGACTTATTTCGGCTTTCACAACACAGGATTATGCTTGGCAATTGTGTAACCTAAATGGGAACAAAGCCAAAACCAAGAAAGATGTATATAGCTCAACCTCAAAAACCCAAAAACCAAACAAACCCCTAAAGAGCTAAATATTTCAAAGGTTGTAAGCATAATTATTTAGAAACAAATGCCTTGACACATGGAGTATAGGCAACATAAACAAATGTTGATACATAGTAAGCAGTGGTGTATAACAAAAAGCAAAGGCGTTTTGACCAAATATATTTGAATCGCTGGTTTTTGTCAGGAGTAGAACAGAGTTAAGTGCAGGTTCACACAGATACATATGAAGAAGGTAAACCAAATCAGGAGCAGAACAGGACACAAACAGGAGCTCCGTCAGTTGGCTCAGCCCTAAGTCACTAAGAGCTTTATACATCAAAACCAGCACCTTGAAATGAGCCTGGTAGCCAATAAGCAACCAGTGCAGATCTTGAAAGACCAGTGTTATATGTTACACCAGTCGACAACATAGCAGCTGCATTTTGCACTGCCTACAATCTCTGAACTGTGATGAGTATCTATGGGGTTCTGAAGAATAAGGAGGCTGCTAAAATGGTCAAACCAGTTCTTTAGTTAAGTAAATAGCCCCTGCCGGGTCTGTTAAGGATTTACTTTGTAAAATGAGGTAGAGTAGTTGTGCGAAACCTCCAGTCCAGGTCTACAAGGCCTCTGCATTTGGCCTGCGAAGACATTGTGATCAGACTATGCCCACCTGCCATTCACCTAACACCAGGCACAGGATAGTTATGGTTGTTCTAATGCTATGACTGGAAAGAATCTCTCTTTAAGAGAAAAGGGCGGGAGAGGACTCTCTGATTGGAGACTACTCCTCTGCCTACTCTTTGACAGTAAAAGATAGGATTTCTCCTCACTCCCACTCCAGCATTGAGGTGGGAGTGGGTGAAAACGCTGTATGTTATTCTTAAGGAGCAGGTAGTCTTTATCTGTCTTAGCACTGTGGTGATTAGTGCTAAGGTGGAAGATAAAAGATTTCTCTGCATTCTAAAGAGCAGACAGAGAAAAGTGAGCAGAAGGGGACATGTCTCCCCCAATGGAAGTGATGTCATCAAGGTATCTCTCTCTCTCTCTCTCTCTCTCTCTCTCTGTGTGTGTGTGTGTGTGTGTGTGTGTGTGTGTGTGTGTGTGTGAAGCAATTCAGGCATCAAACTGGGGCTGAAAGAAACACAGAAGCCTGACTTGCTTTCTGTGAGAACCCAGAGCTAGAATCTGACAGAATGTTGCTGCTGTGAGTCTGCAGTGACCTTCATTCCAAGAAAATCTAACCAAAGGTATGTCTTTGAATCGCTGAAACCTCACACCTCTCAGAGACTGGGGTACACGCACACACAAGAGATACACACAGATGAGATATAATAACATAATAATTCAGAAGCTTAATATGTTATCATTCTTCAAGTGAACTGCTGGATATACATCAAGCCTGCCATGTGGGAATCCCCTGCAGACGACCACAGTGCCTGGAGACAGCCAGTCAGGTTGCGTATTCCCAGCAGTGACCAGAGGAGGAGTGACCGCTGGGAGGAGTGCAGAGAGCAGAAACACCATGGTGCACCTATAGCAGCAAAACCAGATGCCTTCATCTGCCCTACCTGTAACAAAACCTGTCTCAAATATGTTGCCTTAAAATATTAATGCAAGCAGTTGCTTAATATGTTTTCATTCTTCAAGTGACCTGCTAGATATACCCTCCAAAAAACACTGTAATATTTAGGGAATTTAGTTTAATATATATTGTTAGATGTTTGGATATGAACTCAGAAATACCATTTGTTTGGCTCTGTGACCCTATATGAAATTCTCTTGTGGAAGATGGCTGAACCTATACCTTATATTTTTCACTCTTTTGATTTGGGCATATTACACCTTCTGCTTCAACACTGAGATCACTGTGGTACCTTCCAACTACATGTTTTCTATTAATCTGACTCTTTTCCAATACTGACACTCTCAAGCCTCTTCCATAATGACAGATAGTGTATCTCTTCCCCAGAATTTTCAGCTGAATCCAAGACAAATTACCACTTCAAGATCCCTGAGCTACAGGTTGATCTTTCATTAGTTTCATACTGAGTCAGCAAACTGGCTTTTGTTCTAGGGCAGCAGTTATCAGTGCTTTTATAATTTGTTTATCCCGGACATGTTCAACTCTAAGGCAGCATCTGGTTTTCAGGGAGGTCCTGCTTTTGTTACCCAATTTTCCAGCTGGATTGAGAGAGGCACAAGAAAGTCAAGTGACTTGCCCGGGGTCATGTAGTGTCAGTGGCTTGGAACAGATTGTCACCCATGATCCTCCTGGCCTTCAATCCATATGGCCTCTACAGTATAGTTCTGCACTGGAGACAAATTGTCTTGTCATACAAATCTTAAAGTGATATTAAACACTCTCAGTAGATTTGTACACAGGACCTGTACCTACTCACTGCCTATGCTTTTTATCATAAATTGTTCTTCTTTGTTCATAATGTTACAAATTACCTAAGTACATTTTTGATAGGTATCTCTAGTCCCTCCGCACTCCCTACCCACTCAACAAAAGATGGAAATCTGACAGTTTACTGGGTGTTTTCTTTAACTTTGTGTTCACTAAGGCATCAATCCTAAACCAAAAAGTTCCTGTGAATTCAATGAAGCTTATTCCCAATTAAGTATCCTTAGTATTGCAGTCTAAGAATTTAAACTCAGTATCTTGAATATATGTTGCAGCTATGGGATGTAAAAGGTTCTGCAGGAAAGAACCCTTTTGTACAAGAACTCCAAAACCAATAATCCATAGAGACCAAACAACAACATGTATTTAATATCATGGCGCCACCTCTCAAAGTTGTTTCACAATATACTTTGTTTTCTTTTGGGAATATGCAAAATATAAATCCACAAAACACTGTGTACAACATTAGGTCCTCTATGGACTACAAACCACTGTCTGGAAATTAAATCTATATCCAGCACTTAGACATTTTGCATCTCTGTTTATGTTGTGCAACTATCACATAATTTAGTTGGTTTTGGCAATCTGTGATACATAATCATGCACTGACAGGTGAAGGGCTAACAGATCATGCAGATCCATTATTTATTTTATTTTTATCCTGTCCTTCCTTCTAAGAGATTCGAGTGGCATTTTAGCCTTACCACATCCCTATATTAGGTTAGGCTGAGAGATAAATAGCTGTCTCTAAACCCACTGTGAGCTTCATAGATGAACATGACTTTGTACCTGAGCTTCTCATAAGCAGTGCTCTAGTTAGACCTTGCTTCATTAGAATACAGAGACACCTCCCCATTTTAATGTAAAACTCTTTGGGTGCACATTATGCCCCACCCATGGGCCTCCAGTTAGTTGCTGGCAGCTTGGAGATATTCAACATTAGCTGGTGCTGCAATATTAACTGAGATTTCTCTGAAGTACTAAGCTGTAACTAAAATGCCATGAGCAGCACTGTTTCAGTTCTCGTACATTTTATATAAGATTCTATTACAATTGCTTCAAAACACCACAAACTGTATCTCTTTAATGACTGTATGTATATCTGACTTTTCCAAAGCAGGTATGATGTGGCATATGCATGATTAGATCTACCATTTTTTAAAGCCCTTAAATGTATCCATGGAGTAGGGGCTGAACTGAGGACGTTGAGCCTCCTCCCCAATTTCCACTGCAGGTACCATTTCCCGAGCTGAAATGACTGTTCCAAGTTACTGAGGGGGTAATATTGGGTGGTACTCAACTTACTTTTAACCAGAGTAAGGTAAAGTAAGTCAGGATTCTTATTCTATCATTGCAGAGTGGGAGGAAGAGAGGCTAAGAGAAAGGCCATCCAGTGAGTTCATAGCAGAAGAGCAATTTTAATTGAAGACTTCCTGAGTCATAGCTCATTCTCCTTAGGCCAGCTCTCTCATCTGCAATGGCAACTAAATAAAAAGTGCTTTAAAGGTAAAAGGTAAAGGTACCCCTGCCCTTACGGGCCAGTCGTGTCCGACTCTAGGGTTGTGCGCCCATCTCACTTAAGAGGCCGGGGGCCAGCGCTGTCCGGAGACACTTCCGGGTCACGTGGCCAGCGTGACAAAGCTGCTCTGGCGAGCCAGCAAAAGTGCTTTAGAGAAAATCAAATAACTTATTTTAAATGTGGGTAGTTAATTAAAAATGGCAGGCTTTCTGCAAATGTATGCATGATGACGATGACATCGGGAGCTCACCGTATGTCCTTAAGTGTGGGAATCTTTAACTACTTAAGCATTCAGGATGCTTACTTGAGCTCCCCTCGGCATCTGCCACAATTTTTTTTTTTTTAAATCCCTGTGCCTGACAGGGTAGTGGTAGACTCTCCTTCCTTGGAAGTTTTTAAACAGAGGTTGGATGGCCATCTGTCATGTACAATCTAGTTGCGATTTCTGCACTGCAGGGGTTGGACTAGATGACCCTAGGGTCCCTCCCAACTCTGCAATTCTACCATTCTATGACAACGGGGCTCCTGTTACTTCCGTATCATAGCAGAATTATCCTTAAAAACTGATCCAAGTGCCTCATGCTCCTAGACTTAGCCAAGCCAGAGAATAATTATTTCTCAACAACTTCCAATAATAGATAAACAATTCCCATCTCCCCAAATGCTTTCCCCCCTAAGTGAACAAAAGCCTCTGACCTTCTAAAAGCAAATCCATTAGCTATGTACTTCTACTCCCTTAAAAATTCAACAAACATTGTGACACTCAGGATGATAGCTCTAGACAATGTTTATCATATTCCTAAAGCTACCACCTGGTTAACCATTTGTATTGCCCCCATTTTAATAAAGGGGAAAGTCTGAATTAGGTGCAACTCATTCTCATAGAAACTGAATTTTCATAGAAACAGCAGGCAACCAAATGTTTTAGAATATTACATCCAGCAGAAGGATGTGATTAAGATGCAGCTGGACAGTTGAATGATCTTAGGAAAAAATTCCATTTTGTCCCCACACCATATACCGTATCTGCATGGCCAGACCTGCCACTGATACAAGTTGTACCTATGACATTGACTTAAAAACAGAACTATACCGGGTTTTAAATTGGGGGAATTAAACCCCTTCTTTATAAAATTAATTGTGCCAAGCATTTATTAGTACAGTAGTTAAAAGTTATGTTCCAAGATGTTGAACAACTGTACAGTTCCTGCTAATGTATTCCTAGGGGAAGGTACTATTCACCAAAATCTACACAGTTATTACTAGGAAATCATTACTCCCACAAATCTTTTTAACTCCTGATAATTATGGGTGCTTTAAAAAGTTGTGAAGTTAAACAGTTGCCATCCTGTATTGTTTTGCCACATGCTATGGAAATCTGATGTACAATATCGACGCACTCCATCTGTTCTGCTGGATTGATCCGCTGAGGAGATTCTTTATAGAAACCTGCTTACCCCTGCTGGCGCTGTATGCATGAAAGGGGAGAAAACACTTTCTTCTCCTTGTTCTCTTGTGTGGTGGTCGACCCCGTCTTCCTCCCCATTAAAACACTTCCTGCTGCCACACATCTCACAGGATTTATATTGTTTTGATTCCTTTCAAACACTGACTTGTTACCAACATCTGACAACAGTCTCTTGGGCTGGCGTGATTTTACACACTGACCAGGTCTGTAAGGCTCTATAAATCCCTCATGGATAGAAAGCTGTAAAAATGTCTCACTGTCCATTAAATTGCACAGTAGCCCACTTTTTATTACATAAATAGTCATGTGTGTTCCACATTTGGAGCTTGGGGAGGCTGAAAAAGCTTCTACTACTTTTAATGAACTTTTCATATCAGCAAATCTTGCTTGGTCACTGTGTAACCTAGTTTAGAGAAGCCATGGTGGTGGTCTTATTATTCCCTACTACTGTCACATATGGGAAGACCTCACAATGAGGAGTTTGCTATACTGACCACAACTGTAAAATTTCCTACATGATTTAATAACTTTTACCTGTGCTTAAAGAAAAGAGACATTTAAAACCAACAATTCCTTATCAAACTGGAAGGAGGTTTCCAGTGAAGTACCGTGGGACTCTGGTTTGAGCCCAGTATGCTTCACTGTCTTCTGTCAATGATGTAGGAATAGAGAGAATCCTTATCAAATCTACAGCTGGCATAAAACTGGGAGCAACAGTTAACATCTCAGGAGAATAAACTTAAAAATGACTTTGAGAGAATGGAAAACTGGCCTAAAAGCAAATGAACGAAATGAAATCCAGGTACAAGATGGGGGACATCTGGCTTGGCAGCAGTACGTGCAAAAACGATTTGGGGGTTGTTACTGATCAGAAGCTGGACATAAGTCAGATGGGTGATGCAGGTGCAAAAATGGCAAATGCAATTTTAACGTACGCTAGAAGAACCATAATGTCCAAGTCATGAGAAGTAACAGTCCCACTTAACACTAATCAGATATCATATGGTCTACTTCGGTGCATCACACTTTAAGAGCAATGCAAACAAAATGGAATGAGTTCTGAGAAGAGCAATATGGGAAATAAGAACTATATGGAAAGATTGAACATAATGGGTGGTTAGTGGATGGTTCCCCAGACCGGATGGGTGGGAGATCACCTGCTCTTGATAGGGTTACACTTCCTTTGAAGGAGCAAGCTCGTAGCTTGGGCATACTCCTGGATCCTTTGCAGTCGCTCGAGGCTGAGGTGGCCCAGAGTGCCTTCCCTCAGCTTCAGCTGGTGGCCCAGCTACGCCCCTATCTGGACAGGGATCACCTAACTACTGTTGTCTATGCTCTGGTAACCTCAAGGTTAGATTACTGCAATGAGTTATACGTAGGGCTGCCCTCGGAAGACGGTTCGGAAACTTCAGCAAGATGGTTTGAGCATATTACACCGATCCTGGTCCAACTGCACGGGTTACCAATTAGTTTCCAGGCCCAATTGAAAGTGCATTAATAAAGCATTAAATGGCCCAGGACCGCAGTACCTCAAGGACCGCCTCTTTCCATATGAACCTACCCAGACCCTGAGATCATCTTCTGAGGCCCTTCTTCGAGAGGTCAGGAGGGTGGCAACACGAAAACGGGCCTTCTCTGCAGTGGCTCTCCATCTGTGGAGTGCTTTCCCTAGAGAAGTTTGCCTGGCACCTTCATTATACACCTTTAGGCACCAGGCAAAAATGTTCCTTTTTAACTAGGCCTTTGGTTGATTTGATTGACATCCTATGCCCTTTTAAAATGTGGGGTGGTTTTGGGTGGAAGGGGCACACTATTGGGTTGTTGTTTTTATTTTATATATTTTGTGGTTTTATATTTTGATTTTATTCTGTGAACCACCCTGAGACCTCCGGGTATAGGGCGGTATATAAATTCAATCAATCAATCAATCAATCAATCAATCAATCAATCAATCTGCTGTCATGTAGAAGAGGAGTAAGATTTATTCTCTGCTGTCCCTGAGGGTAAAACAAGATCTAATGGGCTGCAGCTACAGGGTAGTAGATTTCAAAGGAACATTAATAGGAACGTATGGAAAGTGAGAGCATTTTGACAAAGGAACCAAGGTTCTTCCTTGCTGGAATTATTATTGAGGCAGAGGCTGGACAGTTTTCACTTTAAAATGCTCTAGCCCTGGATTTCAAGCACTGAACAGCAGGTTGATCCTTCCAGTTCCCGGATTCTATAATGTTCAATGAGCACATTGACTATTTACTTATGAAAAGGTGCAGGCTGCTTTTCTGCATAAAGTATATTCAAAGCATTGAACAAAACAGCAGTAAAAAATATGGTAAGAAAATCAATCCAAATGACAATCAATAAAATAGACTAATATTCTGTTCCATTCATTCCCAGGTATTGGCAGATTAAAGGTTTGGAATACTCTAAAGCTGCAGGATACACTGATCCACTCAGATGACAGCCAGTCTTTGCCATGTGGCAAAGTCATAAAGAAATGTTTCCACTGAAGGAAGGAAGTACCACAGAGCATAGTGGGATTTTACAGTTACTTCATTTTACTACACACTATATTGCTATGACTATATTGCAGGAATTACCACAGGAATACTACTGTCAAATCCAAAACAGTTTGCAAAGACAGTTGAATGAAATAAGAAAATGAGAGTGACAGAGAGAACAAAAATGGTTAACAGTAGGGCTGTTGCTTTTCCCAAGCGCAGCAAACTGAGCCTAATTGAGGCTGACGCATGACAGACTCGTGTGTACGGTATTGCCCAGGCACTGACTGAAGCTGCTGACAGAGGGTAAATGGTGCATGGCAGTCGGTCTTGCCCTGGCCTGGCATGGCAACATCAGCGCACACTGCCTGTCAGGAGATATCATGAGGGCTAATGAAGGGCAGCCCATATTTTTAAAATTCTCCTCACTTAGTTTTGGTTCAGACTTTAACACCATGAAGCCTTCTCAACCTTGTAGTGCTTGGTTAAGGATATGTGACACTTATTTAAAAATTAATGTGTTCTAATCAATTTAAAGTTAGACAACTAAAAGCTGGTAGCTCTGTGGGTATGCATGTGTTAGAGGAGAACAATGTGAGGCACTGGGGGCGGGGGGAGAGCCCAGAATAGAGAATTAACCAACTATAGTTAAGAAATTCATAGCGCTATTCATTTATTAATTGCAAAGAAACAAGGAAGAATAAAAGTCAGCTAAAGAAAGACATCTATCAACATTATGCAGGGAAGATCCTTGATTTCAGGGGAAAAGGTTCATGCCATGCAGTTTACCTGACATTATTTTTGAGACCCTGATTCTCAAATCCATTGAAGATTAAAATTACATATGGAAACTTTATCTGACCAAAATCTTTTAACTGTTTCACCAGAATGCTGAAAGCCAAATACACAAAATTTAATCTTGGAACAATTCACGTTTCTTCTCTCACATAAACTAGGGTTACACTGCAATAGAGACAACTTTATTGTATGGGGGAAATACGGTGGAAATGTACTTAACTAGGCATTAAGAGGGGAAGTATTTCTTAACAGTTTACAAATATCTACAACTACTGTTTAGGTAGAGTTTATTTGTTTATTTATTGGATTTCTATACCACCCTTCATCAAAAGATCTCAGGGCAGTCCTGCAATTAAATTTTCATTACAGAATAAGAATTTATTTCACAAAATAATAGATAAAGACTATGTACAAACTACGTATACCTTTAAAGCACATGTGAATCACATTCATTCCTTCAAAGAATTCTGGGTACTGAGGTTTGTTAAAGATAGCTGAGAATTGTAACACTCTGAGGGCTAAACTACAGTGCCCAAAATTCTGTGAGAGAAAGAAACTCAAAAGCTATGAAGGAGTAAGGAAAAATGTGTGTACAATTAATCATAATTGTAAGAAGTGCTAAAATACCCATCTCTCTCTTCAAGAGAGTGGGCAATATAAATGAATAAAAACACACTTTGATGAAAATAAGACTGTGTTCCATACATTTATCATCAAACCACAAAAGAAATTCAGAGCAAGAGCAATGCCAGGTTTACCACACTACCCATCAAATTTCTTCAATAAATTTCACTTTCAGAGTAAAAACATTACTGGAACATGAACATATGTGCAAAGATTACTGAACAGTTGATAGGGGGACAGTTTTCAGTATCTTGCTGAGAAATGGCCAACAAGTAGCTTCCTGGCAAGTGCCCATCACCATCTTTAGGACAATTTAGCTGAAAAGCAGAGCCTAGGGTCATGTTTTTAATAAGTCCTCCCCCCTTACATTGGGGAATTCTGGCTGGTCAGAGAAAATCTGTTCCACCACTTTTCTTTTCACTAGTAGGTTTAATTTCTGAGAGTCATAAAGAATATTGTGTTGAGGCAAAGGCCGTTGTCACTAGATTCCAAGCTTGCCTGGGAAGAATTCAGCCTCCCTGATAAAGATATTAGCCATCTATGATCTAGCCCAAGCATAGGCAAACTTGGCCTTCCAGATGTTTTGGGACTACAATTCTCATCATCCCTAGCTAACAGCAGCACTGGTCAGGGATGATGGGAATTGTAGTCCCAAAACATCTGGAGGGCCGAGTTTGCCTATGCCTGATCTAGCCTGTCAATTTGCTCTACTTCAGATTCTAAGAGTTCAGGACCCTACCAGTTAATTCTGTGCTATTAATATAATAATCACAAACAGAACAAAATAAAAATGAAGCACCCTTTACCACAACTTATTCTTGTCCAAATTTTAACTTAGATGGCTTCATTGTAAATGCAATTACTTGACATGATAAAATATTCAGCTCCTTTTTGTGTGACTTCAGCTTATCTGGGATGTTTTTTAAGTACTAATATAAAGTAATAAAGGCAGGAATATAGAGAATAAATGTTAAATGCTTTTAGGATTTTTTATTTTATACCTCAACACGAATAAGTAGTAGTACCAGCTACTCTGGTCTTTAACATTATGCCATACTATTATTATTTTATTATTATTAACATTTGTAATGTGCTTTCAAGTATTCAAAGTGATTCACATGCGTTATCGAGTTGTAATCCGCACAATAACCCTGTGTGTTAAGTCAATATTATAATTTCTGATATTGCAATTGTTGAACCCCCAGAACAGATTTAGAGGGCTTGCAGGGGGAGAAGAGTAGGAGACTTTTCACTTATAATAACCATAGATTTAATTTCAAGCATGTGCTTTTGTATTCGGCTAGCTGCATGAATAGGTATTTGTGTGTACCTCTTTAAAAAGAAAATGTTAACTCACCTTGCTTGCAAGCAACTCTGCAGGGAATACATTTAACAGTTTTAACCCTTGCATTAGGGAGTGGAAATTGCTGTATATTTTTGTAATCTCTATAAATGCTTAATAGATGTGGCCCCAGGTCTTAGTTTACTTAGTTTAAAAATGGTCCAGAATGTCTTTTTTGTAACTTGGGAGGAAGAGGTGAACACCTGCAGCCAATATAAAGGAAAAACAAATGGCATAAACTCATTTTATTAGTTCCAAAAATCTGCTTCTATGGCAGGTCTGTGATTTCAACTTACGGGGAATAGTCTGATTTCCTACATGCCCCACATTAACTCAATTCATGTAGTTTGTTACAGTTTCACAGGCCTGAAGGAGGAAATATCTAATCTCTAAGGAGATGGGTAACATACTATAAATGTTCGACACCTGATCTTGGCTTCTAAGATGGAATTTCCAAATTTAGCACTTGCAAACTCACTTCTTGGAGTTGGCAGGCTTCATAGTAGTCCTGTGATATAGAAGCTTGCAGTGAGCTAATGAACAAGGAATGTTTATTAGGAGCTACTATAAAGCTCAAACAGAAAGCTAGTACTGTATTGTTTATAATTATGGAAATATAAGTATGAAAAGGTAGAGCAAAACTCCAAATTCAAACAATGTCCAGATGGCACTTTCTGTCCAGAGTCTCCACCCTCCCAGCATTCTCATCTTTCTGTATAGAGAAAGTAGCAAAGAACTTGTGCTGTATTGTCTTTATATTTCAAGATGGATAGATACTAAAAGGGAAATAGAAATGCAGCATATTTACTTATTAAACGAAACCCTTAAATAAATTGATTGTAAGAAAACATCTGAATGGCTTACAAAAATAAAGCAAAATGTTAAGATTATGAAAACAGTTAGAAACAGGCATTTACAAACTTTTAAAAAAAATTTTAAATCACCAGTAGCTAAAAAGAGATAAAACACATTAACTTCTACATGTTTGGAGGGGCTTGCCAAACAGGGGCAGACTTTGCTCTTTCAAATTTCAGTGGTGCCCTGTGTGAGGCCCAAATTTGGTGACCCTCTGCCTCTTGCCTTCTGTTCCGCTCAATCTGCTATATCACGATTGTGGCGCCCTGTGGCGCCCCCTAAGCTCAGCGCCTAGTGCAGCTCAACTGGTTGTGCTGCCCTAAATCTGCCTTGGTGCCTAAACGGAAATCTTTTAAGCAGGCACAAAAAATAATACAACTAAGGTCTAAGGTCAATAGGCAGGGAAGTCCAAACTGTAGGTGCTGCTGAACTAAAATATCACTTTTTTCCAAGTGCTGGATATATAAGCCATAACATGTGCTCGAGTGGATATATATGCAGTAAGGCAATCCCACAAGTAAACTAGCTCTGAGCTCTTAAGTGTAGCATTGTGGACAGGATAGTGCCTTGTTGCATCCATCATGTAACTGCCAGGGGACAGAAAACACATTCTCCCAGTGCTATTCTCTGATCTCAGCCCCAAAGGTAGAGCCAGTGTGGTGTAGTGGTTAAGAGCGGTGGCCTCGTAATCTGGTGAACTGGGTTCGCGTCTCCGCTCCTCCACATGCAGCTGCTGGGTGACCTTGGGCCAGTCACACTTCTTTGAAGTCTCTCAGCCCCACTCACCTCACAGAGTGTTTGTTGTGGGGGAGGAAGGGAAAGGAGAATGTTAGCCGCTTTGAGACTCCTTCGGGTAGTGATAAAGCGGGATATCAAACTCTACTTCTTCTTCTTCTTCAAAGGTAGGACCAGAAAGAGCCACTTTAACACGGTGCTTCCAAATCCCTTTCCATGAAGCCATGCAACTGCTGATTAGAATGCCATAGTCAATGGGACAGAAAACTGCAGAGAGACAAGGAAGGAGGAGCAAGGCTTCACTCCCTTGTTACACTCTCTATAAAGATCTTCCATCAGGGTGACCTAGGACAACATAATCCTAAGGCCAGATGTGAACTCGGACTGGAATGGATCTAAATAATCTTTGTCATCCAAGGATGTACAATTTGCTCACTACTTTCCTTGCACTGTAACATGGCATTGGAAGGGACTGGCACATGGAAGCTTGAATCTCTTATAAGGTTGAGATTTGCACTGAGAAAGTGTTATCAGAACAGGACCTTATTTACATTGCCTTAAATCTGTTTAGCTCAGAGTGTCTCCTCAGGGTTTACTGTAATAATACAAGAATCTGTAAGGTCACTGCTATGTTTTGAGGTTCAGGTCAGTTTTCTCTCTTATGATCCATTGTAAAGTTGTTGTTGTTAATTTTTTTTTTTTAGTAGGCAAATGTTATTGACATCAATAGGATTTGTATGTGCAGGATCAGTCATTTTAAGCGCCGGATATTATACTTCATGGTTTCTAATATCGCTATTTCCATGCTAGCTGGCAGAACCAGCCAGTAAATTACTGTCAGGATTCCAAGACATTTACATACCTTAGGCATGAGCAACCAATTGGAACCTTTAATCTTTAACAAGTTACTGCTCAGTGACATAATAATGAATAAAATGAAGAGTAATGATGTTGGCCACAAAGCTTAGCAAATAAACATTTTACACAAATCTAACAATTCCTGACTAGCTCAGCACACGGAATTCATTTTCACGGACCATTGCTGACTCTACTCGACTTGTGGTAAACCACTCTGACATTCTTCTACCATTGTTTTCTGTTCAGGGCAAGCACCTGTCATTGTTTCCGAGCTGAGGCCCATGCGTTACAAATAGCTAGGGTAAAGACAGCCTTCCATTTCAGTATTCTTAAAAGAGAGGTTTTGAGAAAGATTCTTGGTATTCATGTCAAGGAAGTTTTAGAAAACCATCCCCAGAACTATTGACAGAAACTTTCATTTGTTTTAAATCTGATTGTATAGTTTGGCTTATCAGCACTGACAGGACAAGGTCATAGACCACATTCTGTTGTTATTCCTGCTCTCACCAAGAACATACAATTAAGTCACCTAAAATAAAATTCTGTCAATGTCAAAAAACCCCTAGCAGATCACTAACAACAACGGCAAAGAAGACTCACCACTCACAGAATGTTCTGGCAGTGGTAGTGCAAGAATATGTCTAACCTAGCAACCTAGTCTAACTCTTGGTGATAATAAAGATTGGCATGTCCATATCTTTTCTTGTTTTGTAAAAAACAAACTATGCTGTAAAAAGTATCAAATTCTGTTTTAGGGAAGCTACTGAAATAATAGGTATAAAGAGCACAAGATAATGCATGCTTCCCTTCACCTGTTACAAAGAAGTCACAACAACAATAAAGTGATTAGGAAATAAAATAAAATAAGTGATTAGGTTTTTTATCCTTTTGCCGGCTAAGGCTACCGTGTGAAAAAAGCTTCAGCATAGTGGTAAAGACAGCAAGACCTTCAGAGACAGAAAAGTTATCAAAATTCATACTGCCCACTCCCTGGCATTCTGGTTCCCTTAACAAATTATTGTATGCCGCATCATTATCTCCTTCACATCATTTTTGGATTTCTGATCTAGCAGCCCCTTGTCACTCATCCCACTTAGTTCTGTAGCTTCCACTTGTAATTAAATGCATTTTAATTCTCCTTACTTGGATATGCTAAGCAGTTCACTCTTTTGGATCTTTCCCCCTACCTGCCCTTATTAGAAAATAGCTCTGGGACCCAGATTCTGCTTGTCAAAGGAACTGGCCATCTGGGGTAGAATACAACTGTCACCCACATTTCTTCAACACCCCCCCCCAAAAAAAACCCCCCCTTGTTTTTCCAGTAAACGAGGAATTTGCCAACTACATTTTTAAAAAATCATATGCCCTTCCATCCCTGTTCTGTTAAGATCAGTATTTTCACTTGTTTAAACTATTCAGTAATTCAGACTGATTTACATCCAATGCTTCTGGTTCCTATATTCCTAAAGTAGGGAAATATCAATTTGACGCTCTTAGAAATTTCTAAGTCAGAAATTTCTTTTTGATGCTTAGTTAGATGCTTAGTTAGAATCTCCTTTCTTGTAACTTGAAATCATTGGTTCAGGTCCTAGCCTCCAGAGCAGGAGAAAACAAGCTTGCCCCATCTTCCATGTGACAGCCCTTTAGATATTTGAAGTTGGTTATCAAATCTCCTTTCAAGTCTCCTCTTTTCCAGGCTAAACATACCCAATCGCCTCAACCATTCTTCATAAGGCTTGGTTTCCAAACCTTTGATCATTTTGGTTGCCCTCATTGGCACAAATTCCAGCTTCTCAATATACTTCTTAAACCAGGGGTCAGCAAGGTTTATCTTGCCTGGGCTGGATCAGTTCCACGGAGATCCCTCCGTGGGCCGGATTGCACGTGCATAGATGTAATTTCCGGTGTCTGTGTGTGCGCAGAAGTGATTTTCAGCGCCGTGGAAGCTAGTCCTTGTGCTGTGCCAGTTTAGCTCAGCGCCCGAGTGGGCAACTCGGTTTGGGGGCGGCTCGTGGGCCGGTCAAACGACCACCGCAGGCCACTTCCAGCCCATAGGCCTTAGGTTGCTGACCCCTGTCTTAAACTGTGGTGCACAAAACAGGACACAGTAATCTAGGTTTGGTCTGACCACAACAGAATAGAGAAGGACTTTTACATTCCTTGATTGGGACACTATACTTCTGCTGAAGCAACCTAAAAGAGCATTAGCTTTTTTTGCTCCAGCATCACACTGTTGACTGTGTGTATCTGAAGAAGTGTGCATACACACTGTGTGTATCTGAAGAAGTGTGCATGCACACGAAAGCTTATACCAAGAACTAACTTAGTTGGTCTTTAAGGTGCTACAGGAAGGATTTTTTTTATTTTGACTGTTGACTTACGTTAAGCTTGTGGTCTATGAAAACCCCTAGACTCTTTTCACATGTACTACTAGCAGCCAGATGTCCCACATCTTGTATTTGTGCAACTGATTCTTCCTACCTAATTGTA
Source organism: Podarcis bocagei (assembly GCF_964188305.1). Lineage (NCBI taxonomy): Eukaryota > Metazoa > Chordata > Lepidosauria > Squamata > Lacertidae > Podarcis > Podarcis bocagei. The sequence goes on along the minus strand of NC_138128.1, from coordinate 51,465,470 downwards.
GAACTTTACATTTGTCCCTATTGATGTTCATTTTGTTAGTTCAGGCCCAGTTCTCTAATCTGTTAAGATCATCTTGAATCACAATTCTGCCTTCATCAGCAATGGCTACGCCTAGTTTAGTGTCATCTGCAAATTTGATGAGCACACTCTTCATTCTTTCATCAAAGTTGTTTATAAAGATATTGAACAACAACAGGCCAGGACAGAACCCTGAGGCACCCCAATTATCCCTTTTTTCCAGGATGATGAGGAACCATTAGTGAGCACTCACTGGGTTGGTCAGCAAACCAGCTACAAATCCACCTAACAGTTACCTCGTCCAATCCACATTTTACCAGCTTCTCTGCAAGAATACAATGAAGGACTTTGTCAAAAGCCTTACTGCAATCAAGATACACTACATCCACAGCATTCCCCTGATCCACCAAGACTGTAACTATAAAAAAGAAATGCGATTAGTCTGACATAACTTGTTTTTGAGAAAAACATACTGGTTCTTAGTAATCACAGCATCCTTTTCTAAGTGCTCATAGACCAACTGTTTAATTATATGTTCTAGGACCTTTCCTGGTATTGATGTCAAGCTCACCATTCAGTTTCACCTCTAATTTCAGCAGAGTTCAGTTTGAAAATTAAAGGTTTCATTTCGATGTCCATTATCATTCAATGTCGTCTTTGGTGAGAGGAGCACAAGACCCATTCCCTTATGAATCAGGGCACAAGTGCCAGATTTTCATCAGTTAAATTAAACTGTACAGTATGAAGGAAAACTGAGCCAATGATTGTCAGGTGAATAAAGAAGAGCACAAAGGAGCCTAGTGATTTACAGTTACCCAACTGTTTCATGGAGCTAAATTTGTCAGAAATGTAGCTTCTGAAGTCCATCATGCAGTAGTCTGTTCCCAAAAGAACACCATTCTTTGTGAATTAATCTCACTTACTTATTCCCTCTCCCACATTCTCTGCAGATTTTTAACAACTACTCAGCTAAAATGCCAATGAAATGTGTAACTAACTATACAATGAACACTACAGTTAAAGAAGATGTTTTGTGAGTCCCCTGAAGGTTACACCAAAGTACTCAGGATGGTGAAATTCAAGCAGACTGTGAAGGAATCTCTATTTAAAAAAAAGACGAAGGGGCAACAAAACTGCCAATATGGTCATATGTACATAAACATAAAGTGATGCACACTGGGTTGGGGTGACTCTTATTTTGCATATGGATGGGGTTTGAACTCGAGAGACCAACTAGGAAAGAGATCCTAGGTTTGCTCAATAAAAATGTTGATCCAGTGTGCAGCAGCAAACAAGAAAAAGAAAAAAGGCAAAATATATGCTAGGGATTTTAAAAGAAAGTTATATAAAAAACAAATCTGCCAGTATCATAATGGCCTTGTACAATTATATAATGTGACCACACTTAGAATATTGTGTGTAGCTATGGTTGTCAAATCTCAAAAATTCTATTGCAGAGCTGGAAAAAGTTGAGTAGAGTGACTAAAATTATCAAGGGGCTCACATCTCACCTTCCCCACGAGGAAAGGTTTTAATGTTATAGCACTGAACACTATTTAGTTAAAAAAAGGCATTGTCTAAAGGCAAAATATGATAGAAATTTATAAAAGTATACGTAACGCAAAAAAGGAGAGAGGGAGAGCAAAAAAAAAGAGCAAGAAGTTCTCTTTCACATGCAACTTATGCTGGGGTTATGTTTCAGAGATTGAGCCTAGACCCAAAATTGCATATAGAATAGCTTTCCCCATGCTTGAGTATCTACATGTTGTTGGACCGCCATCTTTTCGTATTTTGGAGACATGGATCAGAACAGGATACTGAGTGTATGCAAATTTCAGATGAAAACTCTGCATTTCCCCAAATATGGATAAAAATTTATAAAACAGGTTGTGTTATATATGCCCCACACCTTACCTAATATTTAGGTTTTCAACCATACCCATTTTAACAGATACAGAACTGCAGTGTCCCTCCCATCTCAAGTTGATACCACTTATGCAGCAAATTTTGTTTTCTAAAAATACCAACGATTGAATTTTTGGTCAATATCTATTTGAGTGAAATTACCTTACAGGCCAAACTATAAACTGAATCTCAAACTGTGACTGCAGAATAGATCTGAAAATGTCTTCCACAGAAGCACGCCCAGGATGACAAAGATACATACTGCTTAGGTATCAGGCATTCTAAGAGGGCTCACAGTGAGAACTCAGGGTACAACCAAAGAAAGGGAGCAGAACCCCACCCAGGTCTTGCTGATTCCTTTTGAAGCTGGGAAGTGAAGGGGACACTTACAAGCACAGCAAGGGTAGGCGAGAGAAAAGGAAACTTCTCCACCCTCGATTCACTCCAAGTTACTTCCAGTTATATAGCCCCACAGGAAAAAATATATAGCTGGGGGAAGCAATTTTGCGGGGAGGAAAATAGTTGCCTGGTTCTGCAACTACACCTCCAGCTGCACAGAAATTGCTTGGCTCCTGCACTCCATATTCTGGTAACTTTCACACTGGATTACTACAATGTGCTCTATGTGGGGCTACCCTTGAAGATGCCTCGGGCTTCAAGTTGGTCCAAAATGCAGAAGCCAGATTACTGGTGGAAGGTTCCCTTTATTTATTTTATTTGTTTATTTATTACATTTATATACCACCTTTATGTTCCAAGGATCTCAAGGTGGTGTCCATGGTTCCCTCCTCCCCATTTCATCCTCACAACAACCCTGTGAGGTAGGTTAGGCTAAGAGATTACTCAGTGAGCTTCATGTCTGAGTGGGGATTTGAATCCGCCTTCTGAAGTCTTATTACAATGAAGCAGTATATAAGTGTGAAATAAATAAAGATCACATAACCCCTGTTTTAAAACAGTTGCATTGGTTGGCAGTTCATTTCCATGCCCAATTCAAGGTGCTCATTTTAGTATTTAAAGCCTTAGACAACTTATGCCCCAAATATCTGAAAGACCTTCCCTACAGACCAGGGGTCAGCAAACCTTTTCAGCAGGGTGCTGGTCCACTGTCCCTCAGACCATGTGGTGGGCCAGACTATAAAAAAAAAAAATTGGGGGGGGGGGATGAACGACAAATAACCCAGAGATGCATTTTAAACAAAAGCACACATTCTACTCATGTAAAAACATGCCGATTCCTGGATCGTCCGCGGGCCAAATTTAGAAGGAGATGGGGCCAAATCCTGCCCCCGGGCCTTAGTTTGCCTACCCATGCTACAGACCCTTCAGGTGTTAAGTCTGGTAGGTAGGCCCTCTTGGTATTTTCTCTTCCCTCAGAAGCTCAGGGTGATGCAGTAAGAGAGTGCATTCTCTGTGGCAGCCCCCAAGTCGTAAACTCCCTCCGCACAGAGGTGTGTCTGTCAACTTTGCTATACAGTTTCTGGTGAATGTTGACTTAGGGTGAAGCAGAGGTAAATAAATCAAAATAATTAAGTAAGTATTAGATTGAGAAGGGTTTAGACTCACCGCTCCAGCTCATTCATGTTTTATTTTAAATTTAGGGTGGGGACTCCAGCCCTCCAGATGTTGCTGGAGACCAATTGTCATCATCCCTGACCATTGGCCATGCTGGCTAGTCTGAGGGGAGTTGGACTCCAACAATGGTGGGAGAGCTACAGGTTCTACAACCACAATATAAATCCGCTCTCACAGACCATATTTGCTTTATAGGGCATCAACCTCAACTTGACTAGTGACTAGTGGGGTGCCACAGGGTTCTGTCTTGGGCCCGGTCTTATTCAACATCTTTATCAACAACTTGGATGATGGACTCAAGGGCATCCTGATCAAATTTGCAGATGACACCAAACTGGGAGGGGTGGAAACGATGCCTTATGAGGAACAGCTAAGGGAGCTGGGCATGTTTAGCCTGGAGAAGAGGAGGTTAAGGGGTGATATGATAGCCATGTTCAAATATATAAAATGATGTCACATAGAGGAGGGAGAAAGGTTGTTTTCTGCTGCTCCAGAGAAGCGGACACGGAGCAGTGGATCCAAACTACAAGAAAGAAGATTCCACCTAAACATTAGGAAGAACTTCCTGACAGTAAGAGCTGTTCGACAGTGGAATTTGCTGCCAAGGAGTGTGGTGGAGTCTCCTACTTTGGAGGTCTTTAAGCAGAGGCTTGACAACCATATGTCAGACGTGCTCTGATGGTGTTTCCTGCTTGGCAGGGGGTTGGACTCGATGGCCCTTGTGGTCTCTTCCAACTATGATTCTATGATTGATTCTATGATTCTATGATTCGGACCCACACATCTGCTGAAATCACACCAGATTTAGCCACAAAGCTCTTCCAGTGTCTAAAAATGAATAACTGATGTGAAATGTATCTTCTAGGTAAATTTCCATCAATGGATAGTTCATTTCATGGTCGCTGCCACCATGCAAGCCTTGGAGATGAAGAAATACAAAGAGTTACAGCAATATCTCTCATTAGCCTGTTTTGACACCTACTTGCTAAATAGGCTAAGCTCTGCTAGTGCAGGAGGATTTCCCTTAACTGCTTAGGTCTGTAAAATGGTTTAGTTGTACAAGTGTTAATGAAACCCTTAGAAACATTTAGGGATCAGGGGTTTTTTTTATTAAAAAATCTCATTACCATATCAAGGGGCTACTTGTTAATCACTGTCCAAATTCATTTGGATTTATTCTGTCACACTTATGCTTACAATTAAAATGCCACAAGGTCCCAGTCAGATTAAACAAGTGGTCCCCCCCCCCTTCTCTCGTATGTGTGAGCTTATAGGACTGGTAATGACAAATCACATGGAGGAAAAATATATCATAATTAATTAGGTAGAACCCCAAAGATAACCTCTCCTGCAGTATCCATGGGCTATTTTAATGGATTTCAAAAAAATTAACTTTACAATATAAAAAGAATGAACATGGTAAAAATAACAGTTCACAGTATTTTAAGCACAACAACAATCCATTTACATTTATTACATGATTACATTTATTACATGATAAAGAGACTACACCAGTTATTTTGTTGACTTTTCAAGGAATTTTAGATGTATTTATGGATGTATTTTTTTAATGTATTATATATTTATGCATGCATATCCCACCTATTTTCCAAAGAACTCAAGGTGGCTAACAAGCCACAGCACCAAACTCATATACTGAATAAAAGCAAAACCCAAATTAAACCCATTCATAAAACAACGAAATAACACACAAGCATAAATAGTACCTACATATGGGCATACACTGTATTTACAGAATGGTGCTAATCCAGAGAAGGCTAGTGTAATTGCACAGTGTGGCAACTGAGTTAAGAACTGTACCCCTGCCATTAGGGCCTGCACTGTAATGACAAACTGAACAAACACTATGCACATACATTTAGCTGCACAATTCCCTTGCATATAGCAGTCCCAGATATTTTGCTGCACAAGTCTTGTGCTAATGGTTGTGCATATTTTAAACTAGAATGCCAAGCAGAATTCAATTTTTCCAGAATTATATTTGAAAAGAAAGGGGGGGATAAGAAAGCACCCAAACAATGTTAACTGAAAGTTTGATCATTATAATGAAATATATGCTTGCCTAATATTTCAGTAGCAGGTATATTCCTTTTGTATCCTTGATGGAATTAAATGCATTTTAAAAGGTGGTGCGCTGCAGATACTTTTAGGTAGGTTGAGGTCCCACAGCCTGGCAGGTTTAAACCCCAGTACTGTTTAAATGTACAACTGAAAAAAAGAGGTTGGAGTGAAAGAAGGTAGGTCAAAGAAGATGGATGTTTTCTACAGAGCTTGCCATTCTAGATAAGCACTATGAGCCATTCTCATTACGCAAACATGTCTTGGACTCATTTCCCAAACAATACAACCATGCAATGACCCTTAATCGCTCCTTGAGCCTTGGTCTGCTGAGGTTTTAGGAAGCAGGTTTAGTTGAGCATCTAGATAGCTGCAGTATTAAACAGTTCTCACAGGGAATAAGAAATTATTTTCATCCACTGAGCTCACTTGCCTGCGTGCAAAAATATTGTTTAATAAATACTATAAATCTATGCATAAATAGCACACCAACATTAAGGTTTTGCTCTTCAATCACTGTACACATTAAATCTATAAAAAGGAAGAAAAACATGAATCATTATCCTTTTTGAAGCACACTCTGCTCCCATAAAAACAAATTCTGTCTCATTTCCTAATAAATAAGCACATGCACAAACAGACACAATTATGGGTCAGAGAAAGCTAAATAGAAGTTGGCTTCTTATAATTTAGCTTTATTATAGTTGATTAGACAAGATGGGAAAAAGTTCAACACAGGACTAACTGAAAAACAGTTGCTATGTCAGCCCTAATGGTTTCAAACGTACCATATTTTAAGACTGGGCTGAAAAATTTCTCCCCTTCCACAGGGCCATTCATTTCCCACCAAAGTAACAGAACATTGGGGTGGGGGGGGGGGAGGGATACTTATGGGTGAAGGGACAAGATTTCAGAAGACTTATCCGAAGATACAAGGCAGTAGAGACTAGCAATTTAGTCCACATTTATTTTTACTGTAAGAAACAAACAAAAATAAAGCCCAAATGATTCTGTTGTTGCTTCAAGCAGAAGGAGGTTTGAAATGTGAAGCCCAATGACAATCCTCATTGAGAAAGAAAGAGTTTTTTTATTTTAGAGCATCCCTGACTCTCCTCATTAACCACACTGGCATCCTTTTAGATTAGTTTGTGGCTTTCCTAATCTGTGACATATATATAGTCAGCCTCTTATTGTGGTTTCACTTACACACACAAACACACATATTTACCCTTCTCAGAACATGTAAAGACATTCATAGTTCAGCTGAGAGATTGGGGAAGATTTCACAATTTTCACCTGTGAGTGTTCCTTCTGCTGGATCCAGGACGAATTGTCCTAGTGGTGAGACAACTTTATGTCTTACTCAGTGGAAGCAGAGTTAGAAGCTGATATCAAGGAGTAAGTTTGTCTTGATACATGGATGCATTTGATAAATGTGATCCTACACTCCATAAATATTATATCGCAATAGCCTGGAAAGGAACAATTAAAAACTCAAGGGGGTCATACAGCAGTTCATAAACATTTGTATATTTAAGTTTACTTCGCAGACAGTTCTCTCCCTGTTCAAAGTTCCAGATATTATTGACACGGCAATAAGAGACTGTTTCTGTTGGCATAGTTGAAGGTTAAGAAAAGTGGAGGTGAAGGTGGGGAATGCCCACCTGGAGCACTGCTTTGAAACCAGGAAGGTAAGGGGGGAGGAATCAAATAAAATTAAAGGACACTGCCACTCCCGTCTCCTCACACTGAGAAAGGTGGCATTTCCTTAGAGTGAGGCATGGGATAGGTGGCCCGGAGAGGGCCTGTGTTGGTGCTTTTCTGCTGTGGAAGTTCATGAAAATATTTTTAAAAATTATGCTGTGGCACAATTGTGGCACATCAGCAGATAAATAGAGAAAGAGAAAGAGAAAGAGAAAGAGAGAGAGAGAGAGAGAGAGAGAGAGAGAGAGAGAGAGAGAGAGCTGGGAAGAAAGGAATGAGGAGAGGAAGAGTGGTAGTCATGCTACAGAGCAACCTTTGGTCACCTCACATACAAAGTAAAAACAGAGGAAGGGAAGAGTGCCTGGGCAGGCAGAATGGCTTATGGGGTCCCCAGAATGGACCTGGTTCTGAGCTTCCTTAAACCTGGCAGCACCTCTGCTCAGATGAATGACAAATGATATAGGAGTGGGAATATAGTATGATTAGGTCCATGGGCTAAACCTAATTAGTTGTAGATATAAACAGATGATATTAAGGTAGATTCTGCCCATCTTTGGAGCAGCTTTTTAGCCTGAAAACAACCTTCTGATGTAGAGTTAGTCTTGGAAAAATGAACATGAGCATGGCAATCCTGCATATTTTGAGACTGATAGTTACTGTAAGGCTCAAAATTCCTTTAAATTTAAAGCAAGTCAGCCCCGACTCTTTTCAAATTCCAGTCCCAAAACTAACTGCCCTTTGTTCTTTTTCAAACACAGACAACTTTCTGAACCACCTCCAGCTTGTGTGTGGGAGTCTGCCCTCTTCCTCTTTCCTTTCAGAAGGGGCTCCAGCTATTAGTTTATGAAACAACACACTGCCATAGCTTACACCACAAAGCAGATACTTAATGGATCGGGCTAGAAATTCAATTAAAGGAAGTTTTAGCAGCCTCTCTCTTTTTTTGGCAGAATCATATCCTACAGCTATAAAATCACCAGAGGGGTTGAAACAAAATCAAATTGGAGGGGACCCCAAAAATTAATTGTGTTTAATCCCAAACTCATTACAGCACAACAGTTACCAAATGAATGGCTTCATTTCAAAACTGCATTGTGTTCTCACAGTGGCCAACCCAATGCCTATGGGACGCTGAGTACAATAGCACTCTCCCCTCTTGTGGTTTCCAGCGACTGGCATTCAGAAGCATCCCTGCCTCCAACCATGGAACCAGTGCATAGTCATAATGGCTAGTAGCCACTGATAGTTTTAAGAGGATTAGTTGAATTGACAGTGGAGAGGGCTATCTAAACTCTCCTGTGTGAGCAGGTTTCATAGCTGAATTAGGCTCTGTGTGAAGAAGCACTTCCTTTTTTACATGTCCTGAAACATCCAGCATCCAGCTTCACTGAATATTCACAAGTTTTAGCGTTATGAGAGAGAAAACATTTCTCTAGCCACTTTCTCCAGTCCATTAATATTTTGTTATATAAACTTCTATCATGTCACATCTTGCTCATAATTTCTCTAAACTAAAAAGTCGCAAACACTCCATCTCCTCAATCATTTTGGTCGTCCTTTCCTGAACCTCTTCCTACAGTATCCTTTTACAGGTGAGGTGACCAGAACTGTACCCAGAAATCCAAATACAATCACACCATAGATTTGTATTGTAACATCGTGATATGGGCAGTTTTATTTCCTATTATTTTCAATTCCTTTTCTAGCGTTCCTTGCCCTTCCTCATAGCAGCCACACAATGGGTCGACGTTTTCATCAAGTTATCTACTATGATCCCCAGGTCTTGTTTCTGGTTAGATACCATGAGCATATACCGTATTTTTCGCTCTATAAGACGCACCAGACCATAAGATGCACCTAGTTTTTGGAGAAGGAAAACAATAAAAAAAAAATTCTGAATCTCAAAAGCCAGAACAGCAAGAGGGATTGCTTCATAGTGATCCCTCTTACTGTTCTGGCTTCTGGGATAGCTGTGCAGCCTGCATTCGCTCCATAAGACGCACACACATTTCCCCTTAATTTTTAGGAGGGAAAAAGTGAGTCTTATAGAGCAAAAAATACGGTATGTGAAATAAAGGACCCCACCCCAATATGCATCACTTCACATTTGGGTACACTGAATTGCAAATAGGCTTTTTGGAAAAACAAGGGAAGAGTGGGGTGGCCAATCCATACATGAAGTGTGACCCGGCTATCTTGAACTATTTATATTTAAGAACAAACTTATTCTCAGTTTATCTCCCATAATATCCAAGTACATACTGACATGGATTAGAACAGAGCCATGGGATTTCTCACCCACTATTTCTGTAGTGAGCTTGGAAAGTTTATTTTTGAAGGATTTCATCTGGGAACAAACCAAACCAACTGGTCAAACAAATAAACAACCACCACCCATTTAATTATTTTAAAATGCACTGATAGAATGATAAAGCTTGTATTTCTACAAAAAAGACTGGCTGTGCCAAAAAATAAGGAGCTAGCTGCTACATGATTTGTGAGGAGAGTAAAAGAAGATAAACAACTCAAAGGGTTCTCAATAAAAAGGCAATTTAGGAGAAACACAGTGCTTCCTTGAATACTTTTTTGGCTTGGAGCAACACGTTGCCACAAAAATCTGTTTTGCATCATCTAAATGCTTGAAACAAGAACACATAATTTAGAAAAAAATAATGATGGCTGCCACTTAGCCGTAAAGGGCAGCCGTAGTGTTAGAAATAGCTTCCCAACGATATTTTTGTTCACGGCCTAGGTCTATTTCAGCAATAGAAGTAATTACTGTGGTTTCTGAGGGCAGCATTTAACTCTATTACCCTTCAAATACTGTATACAAACACTGAGTCTGACTCCAGTAAGGCCTGGTGTGGCCACAAGCAGGTCTGTAGCCACATCCTTGCTTTCAAGTCCTTAGGAAACCTTGGCAAAGAAAGCTGAACTCCAGCTAAGGTGTTGTCAACTTTGATCCAGTTCCTTGTCCATTTGAGGGGGGGAACAAACCCTTTTATCTGCAGTATTCCAAATCACCACACGCCTTTCTAAGATAGATGTAATACAGTATAGTACTGGACCAATTTTTTCTTGTTGTAATAGTTTTGACAACTTTTGCTTCTTTAACACCTGGGCTATTTAACATTAAGAGTTAGCATGAATAATGCGTTACACTGTCAACAAGAACTTATAAAGATGGATTATAAACTGAAGCAGAGAGGAAGCAAATATAGTGATGGATTTAACAGTAGAAGTAACAGGGGTGAACTATCAGCAAAGTGTGCTGTTGATACTATTCTGGTCCTGATGAGACTTTGTGAAGGATAAAAAGTTAAAATAGGTTTTTAAAGACTGTAAGAGAAAAGAGGTATTTTATATGATAGATATCAAATAGATGGAGATCAGATCAACAGAGCAGGGTCTGGAGATGAAATGACCTGCACAAGCAATACATTTGAACACGGATATGTGTGTGTGTGTGTGTGTGTGTGTGTGTGTGTGTGTGTAATTATTTATTTTATTTCTATACTGCCCTATACCTGAAGGTCTCAGGGCAGTTGGATCATATACATAAATTCAAAATACAAACAACAACCCAATAAAAAAGCCCTAAAAAGAGCCAGCATTTTAAAAAGGGTATAGGATGCAGATCAGGTTAGGCAAAGGGCTGGTTAAAAAGGAACATCTTTGCCGGGCACCTAAAGGTATATAGTGAAGGCGCAAGGTGAACATCCCTGGGGAGAGCATTCCACAGACGGGGAGCCACTGCAGAGAAGGCCAGTTCTCGTGTTGCCACCATCCTGACCTCTCGAGGAGGCACATGAAGAAGGGCTTCAGAAGATGATCTCAGGGTCCGGGTAGGTTCATATGGGAAGAGGCGGTCCTTGAGGTATTGCAGTCCTGAGCCATTTAAGGCTTTATGGGTCAAAACCAGCACTTTGAATTGGGCCTGGAAACTAACTGCTAGCCAGTGCAGATGGACCAGGATTGGTGTAATATACTCAAACCGTCTTGCTCCAGTAAGCAACCTGGCCACTGAATTCTGCACCAGCTTAAGTTTCTGAATTGTTTTCAGAGGCAGTCCTACGCATTGCAGTAATCTAACCTTGAGGTTACCAGAGCATAGACAACAGTAGTTAGGTGATCCCTGTCCAGATAGGGGTGTAGCTGGGCCACCAGCCGAAGCTGATGGAAGGCACTCTGGGCCATTGAGGCCACCTAAGCCTCAAGCAACAGCAAAGGATCCAGGAGTACCCCCAAAGTATGAACCTGCTCCTTCAGGGGCAGCCATCAAGAGCAGGTGACCTCCCAGCCATCTGATCTGAAGAACGACCCACTAACAGTGCCTCAGTCTTATCTGGATTGAGCTTCAGTTTGTTGGCTCTCATCTAGTCCATTACCGAAGCAAGACACTGGTCCAGCATTTCCACTGCCTCACCTGCAGATGTAAAGGAGAAATAGAGCTGAGTATCATCAGCATACTGCTGACAATGCACTCCGAACCTCCGGATAACCCCAGCAGTTTCATGTAGATCTTAAACAACATGGGGGATAGAATCGAGCCCTGCAGATATTGAGTTATTTGCATACTACTTATACATGGGAAGGTAACCTATATAGGAAAACTCTGATCCTAAATCTCTGCTGCCTTGAGAAAGGCTCTGTGAGTAAACCCTGAGAAAAAATCCATACCTGTTGCCTTGCGAGACATCTTTGGGAGAATCAAAAGCTAACGAGTAAACCCTACACAAATCTGGAGTGGAGTCCCTAAGGCTGCGTGGCATCTTGTAGGCGACTCCTGCAGCCAAGCTGTCACCCAATGTATTGCTTTCCTTTCCTTTGGATCACATCAGTGAGGCCAAGAAGGGCCCTTGTCATCTGGGCAGCCCAGGACTTCCAGACACACTGCCCCAGGGAGATCACTTCCATGCCGCTAATGTAGCAACAACAATGTGGGAGGCAGCAGTTCCAAGCTACCGGTCTCTGCAGCCACAGTAGGCTGCAGTTTGACTTCACCCCCGGAGGTGCACTCCATTGTCCTTCGAGACAGACAGGTCCCAACAACAACTTATGAAACTGTCTTTCAAGTTCAGAAACTGAAGGACTCGAGGTATATTTTTAGGAGGCACTTAAGAAAGAAAATGCAAATGTTCAAGATGCAGTTGTTATATCTGCATTTCAAGCACTATGGCATCGTGAACATTGCTACGTAGAAGCAAAAAGAGAGGAGAAGCCTAAAACTAAAAGCTCCCTTTAGATGTAACCCTCCTTGCATTCCATGAACACACGAAGGGGCAGCGTTGACTGGTCCCACCTACAGTTAGCTGCATTGCCAGATGCTGGGTGAAACAGCTGAAGAGGGAACCCATATGAGTTTGTCTGAATGTGCGCAGGGTCCTGCACATGATTGGGAACCTTGATTTGGAACCAAAACATGCAAATATTTCTCCTTCACATCTTCCACCCAACATGAGAAAGTCTGGGGATTCAGTTGGTGGGAAAGAAATGTATGGGTGGGGTAGCTAATGCATGCAGCCCCCACCACACATTCTTGAAATGCATGGAGAGTGAGAAAGGAGATAGTTATATTCCCCACTATGTGGTAAAAACCAAAATAAAAATTTCTGACAGAATTTTTAAACTTATTGCCTTTCACTTTCCTGCTATATAAAGCCTATTTTTTCATTTAATACCACGCCTAGCTCCCCCTACAAGTTTTGTTCTCTTTTCAGCTCAGTTTTGCTTTTCCTCCCTTTTCTTTTTGTACAAATTACCATCTTGCCAAGCCCATACCTAATCACCACTAAGCTATACTTACTGTCTATGTTTCGTACATTTCCTAAGGGTACCCTGTGATAAAGGAACTCTCAATTATCCTTTATTTTCCCCCAGCAAGTTAAACAAATGTCAGCAAGGCTCATCAGCAAAAGATGCCTGTCACTTTAAGAAGTGAAACAGGAAAACCTGTACTTTTTTGCACATTTTTGTTCATTCTTTTCAACTCATTCTAAGTTGCCCCCTGGGAGTTTAGGCCTCCACCAACAGTCTCTTTCAGTACACAACTAGCTCTCTCTATTAAGCTTACCCACCCCTGCTCTGCCATAACACTAGTTTCTTTGTACTTGCCTGGTGAACTGACCAGCTATGCAGTACAATGGCTACAATTACTAAATTACACCGCCTGTCACTGCCTTTTGTATCACACCTCTAACAGGTGCTATTACCATGATAGGCAAATTGTAATCATCCATTCACAGCATCTGCAGCCTTAATAATGTTTTTTTTAAAAAAATAATTTTATTTTTTTTACATAATCTATGTGTGAATACTGTGAGGCGTTGAATGGTTAGTAAATACATGGGTATGAAGGCTGAACTGCATGGAATGCAGTATGAACAAAAGCATTTAGGACAACAAAAGTGAATAGCACCACATTCCCAATACAGTGAACACATGCAAACACATTAAATAATAATATGAGAATGCTTAAGGAAAATACATATGGGTGTATCACCTGAGAAATTCAAACTATTCACAAGAGGAAGCTACTCACATAACTTTGCCTAGTTTTCCTCCTTCGTTGTAAAAGTAGTACATGCCAATCTTTCCCAAGACTACAGCTACATTTAAAGATTGTTGCTGTTGTTGACCACTGCAGGATCCTCCATTACAACTGCTCATGTCAATGTTCTTAGAATTATAGAATTGTAGAGTTGGTAGGAACCCTGTGGATCATCTAGTCCAGCAGTTCTCAACCTGTGGGTCCCCAGATGTTGTTGAACTACAACTCCCATCACCCTTAGCTGGCAAGGCCAAAGCTCAGGGATGATGGGAGTTGTAGTCCAGCAACGTCTGGGGACCCACAGGCTGAGAACCACTGACTAGTCCAACCCTCTGTAATGAAGGAATATGCAGGTGTCTGATACCAGCTATGCATTATCACCACCATGATCTAACCAACTGAGCTATCCAGATTTAATGAAGGCAAGTCAAATCAGGTATGTTGGTAGCTTTTGGCTGAACTTTTGGCACTTCCCTCAACACTGGCTTCTTTGGGAGGGGGGAGGGAATACCCTTGAAAAACCCAGTGCTAAAAAACAAAACTCACATGTAGTCACATGTACTTGTAATATATATACAGTATGCACAGAGTACTTGTTGTTGTTTTTCTTCCAATCCTTGCAATCATCCTGACAGATGAATAGTTCTGGATTAGATTGCACTCACCCGAGGGAACAGGTACATAGCCTGAGGGCTCTCCTGGATCCAGCTTTGTCACTAGAGGCCCAGGTAACCCCAGTACTTAAAATTGAGAATAAGCAATAAAAGGCAACAAAACTTTTATTCAAACAGACGCAGCATAAGCGGTTCACAAATCAGACTGAAACCAAACTAAGCCACAACAGCCCAAGGTGAGGTTAAAATTTAATTAAGAAGTTTAAGTGAATCAAAAGGTTTTCATTTGGTGCCAAAAAGTACAAGAGAACGCACCATGTGAGCCTTTCTGGAGAGGCTTTTCAAAGGATGCCACCACCAAAAAAAGCCTTTCTTCTTGGTACCTATTCACATCACTTCATTTGGCAGGGGTACTCAGAACAAGATCCCTCTACAGAGTCTTAAGGTTCAGGTAGGCATGTGTGAGATCTTTCAGGCAGACTGGGCCCAAGTCCTTTAGACCTTTTCCTTTTTAAAACACAGAAACAATGTGAAGTCCAGCACTTTTAAGATGGATCTGGAAATGGATCTGGAGTCAGTAAAGCAAAATATGATCAAAATGCTCAATCTTATTTAATAGACTTGTAGTCCTATTTTGAACCAATTGCAGTTAAATGGGCAGGAACAGTTTAGGTTGGGACTTTTCAGATTAATTGGCAAACCTGGCCTTAAAAGGTTACCATAGAAAATACATTTTTTATACTTTATACCCCAAATTCAACATGGATCATGCTAAAACTTTTCTTTCATACACTGGCAAATATCAAATTGATGTTAATTATAAGCCACAGTGCCTAACCCTTTCATCATTACAAGCTCGCCCTTAACATTGCATCATAAATACAGCCCTATAATAAGACAGAAATTGGGCCTTGAATAAATTGTAAGTAATGTTTGAGGATATGTATACGGATCAAGAATGAAGATGGTTTCAAATTCCAACTGAAGGCTATGTAGGCAGTCTCTCCTTGGCCTAGCTACTCTAAGAAAAACACAGGGAAATACAGAATACAAGACCTAAAAGTTCAGGACAACAGGTCTAGGTGAACAATCAGAAGCTTCAGACAAAGGGTGAAGACAGAAAACACAGCAATGTTCTTTGTTTTGTTTTTTAAAATCTTGGGTTATGTCCCTCATGTGTTACAGACCCTGCAATGACAAATTTCAGCGCAAGCAGTGAGGGTTGTTGAAAGGATTCTCTCCAAGTGAACAGCACTTTGAGAATTCAGTAAGTAGAGAACAGAAACACCAAGTGCAAGTTCAGCCATCTGAAACAAGCACCATCATTACATTGTCAGTGCCTGAGGGAGTATCTAGAGAATCTTGGAGGATTTTACAATGATGTGGGAAATCAACATGAGACTTTTCAAAGATTCAGGGGAGTGGGGAACACTTCCAAACTAAGCTTGCAGCTGGAAGCTTCTTCACTGCCCTACAGATTACTCTTTCTACCTCTACAATATATCCTCTTATTGCTTTTCCAACATTGACATAGGTACTCAGTTAAGACATGCTGTGAATTTACCGTTACTTCTTTTGTGCTGTATTGATTTATCTAAATGAATTATTTTCATTTAGTCATTACATTTATACCTCACGTTTCCTCCAAGTGGCTTATGGTGGCATACGCAGTTTCCCCCTCCTCATTTTATCCTTACAACAATCCTGTGAGATAGGTAAACTGAGATACTATTTTTATATTGACCTCGCTTGATTCCTGGGAGGTACACATTATAACAACAAATTATGACCAGAGCCCTAATTCTAAAAACCCCATAAAACATTGAGATAAAAGCAGCAGATATACTAGGTTTGCCTCCGTTTCTGGAAACCTCAATATTTCTCGGCAGGATGAATTCCTGTACCATTGTAGGCCTGCCTTGCTTATTGATTCTGCTCATCCATCCAACCATCCTTCCTTCAGGAATGGTACATTGTGCTAACCCTGCTCCCTCTTTCCTGGCAGGCTATGGTGTAGAACTGGAGACCCATTGGCCATAAAAAGGCAGAGAGACCACAGCAGCACAACTGTTATAAGGTGGACAAGCTGAGTGGTTAAGCCCCTCATCTCTCCAGTGGTGACTGACCAACAGTATGTGGCCAACTGTAAGTGGTCCTCACACAAGTGACCATGACTTTGTATACCATCTGACCACCATCATTCTTTTTATCAAGTATACATATTTTATTAATTGTGAATATAGCTGTCAGCCTTATTCGGAACACATCTTGGTCCACTATCATGCCCTATGATTGCCACAGAGCCAAGTAAACTGGAGAGGTATTACCTTCCATTACTCTTGCAGATTTCAGGCAGTGCATGTTTCAGGCTTGTTGACAATTTCCTAAATACAAAAACGTGCATGGAAGATACAGATTCTAATCTGATCGTCCTAATGTGTATATTGTTTACCAATGCTCTCATTCAATGTAGCCGGGTTGATTATTTCCTAGTGCCTTTTCGAAAGAGAACAAATTATTCTCTTTACTTTCTTATTTCTATTTTTCTGCTTTTCAAAGACATGTGCCTCCTACCCAAACTAAGCACATACGTTATTTCAGTGACAGTGCATGTCCAGAATATATTATTATATAAAGAAGTCCAACTCAAGTACAAAGCAAGTTCTATTAATGGTCAAAGATCCTACTGGAATGTTTCAAATAAATTACATTACATTGTTATGGCATATTAAGCAAATATTGTTTTGGAAATGAATTTTAACCTTTTTGAACTAGTGGGGGAAGCTGTTTCACTACACTTTTTAAAAACAAACCGGAACCACTACTCCATATAGCCCTCAGCAATTACCCTGTGATGTTTCCTTTTTCAATCTTTTTTTGGGGAAACTGGCATTTAACTTTCTAAGCTATTGATAAGGAGTTCAATGAATGGGGAAGTGAAACTACCAAACACCCACATTAATTGAGCCCTTATTATCCCCAGCAACTTCTCAAAATAGGGCTTGTAACACAACTTAGATTTACTGATTATTTTCTGCATACCCCTTTGTGTGCAAAAACACCAAAACATTACAATGGAATGCAAGGGTCGGTTGGACCCAGGAGCTATTTATCCATCATTTCCCCCATGCTTTCTGCTCCAAGCTGGATGCACCATAATACAGGAGTTAACACACGCATATTCCAAACTTGTGACATTGTAGTCTTATCTGAAATGTTCTATTGGGATATACAGTATTGGGTCCTTTCTATTTTCTGCTGTAAATTCAGTATTTCAACCAAGCATTTTAAGTTTGTTTTGCTTTCTTCTCTTTTCTCACTTGGGGCTTCCAAATATGCATCTGAGAAATTAAAGTTAATATTATGGGGTCAAATGCACGCCAACAGTTTTAGTGTTTGATTTTATTAGTATTACATTCATCATACATAAGCTATGTTAAACAGGAGTGATTTAGTGATTTGAAATTAACTTTATTTCCAACTAGTTTTCTAAAGGGGGGCATTCAGCCCCAATAGTACATTGGTACTATAATAAAGTAAATAAATGTTGTGCTAAATGTGCTCAGCCTATTTTACTTTCTTGTATTATTATAATGTCCAAATGAGATGGCTATTTCAAATATAACATACTCTTGCCTTTGTAGATGCATCACTAAATATGTTGTTACATGTAAGACAGAATATACATGCTAAGATCATTTTTAAAGAAAAACTGCTCTAAAAAGCACATTTGCATTATTTCTGAAATGGCATTCATATTTTATACAGTTTCTGCAAAAAAACAATATTTTAAACCATCTAAAATAGAAGTAAATCTCTGTAACAAACAGCCTGGTAATCCATATGTAAAATGTGAACATTCCAGAACATTAAAGTCTGTTCCACGAATGGTAATTGACTGAATGCATTATATTAAACATTACAATGTGTGGAAGCTGTCTACCTGCCCCATCATCACACGAACCAGTAACAGTTAAATTAAAAAGCATGTTCCTGATTTCTTCAGTTCATTTAATGAGCCAAAACTTTATGTGAACATTCTGCTATTTTACATGCTTTATAACCTACTCATGACAGAGTCAAACTATCTAGAATTTATCAGAAAGAAACCAAAATACAGAATACCACAAAGCCACTAATTTAGAGACCCTGATATCAGATGTAGCTAATGTTTATGCAAATGTTGTACTAATGTGTATCACACATTAATCGGAACAGAAGGAGCTTTCCCCTAGACTTATAGAACATTTTATATCTTCCATTAGATGAACAGTAATAGTATTCACTTTGACTTCGACAAATCCCTTTCACAGATACAGAAGGTTAATTGGTTGTTACTGCACAGTAAAATTCAATACCAAAATTAAAGCACACTTTAAAAGAAAAATAATAATCTTGACATACTGCAACTTATTTTAAATACATTTACAGATACTTTTTTTCTAAATTAATCAAGTTTAAATCCTGTTCATCATACCACCTTTAAACTATATTTTGTAAGATTAACCACTTTATTCGTAACTCTGTCAAATAATCCAGATGCTACTTTTTCTATAAAATGTATTATTAATATCCCCAGTATATGAATAAATGTTTAATACAAAATTGATATACATTTCAAAAAGAACAACTGTGTTATATTGTAGTAAAAAGTAACAATAGTATATTTACAGCTGGGGGAAAAACTTAATAGGGTCAAACTTATAATACACTCACTAAAGTTACAATTAGGTACTTAAAACATGTGGCATTTCTTCCAAATTCCATTATGGTAACAAACACAAAAAGATGCTGATAGCCAGTTCCCTTAAGTGCATTTTCAACTTCATTCCTTATACAATGTTAAGAAGGAAAACATTTTATTTGACTGGTGGCTCAATGGCGCAGCCTATGTGTAGAAAAGCAGAACGCACTCCAAATGTACAGTATTGCAAAGAGTCAAGGCATCTCACTATAGCATAACTACAGACAACTACAGACAGCTTTTGCAAAGTTACCACAGGTACTGGCAATAATTACATTGCTGTACTGTTTCAACATATAGTTTCCAGCTTAGTAATCAAAGCTCAACAGCAAATTACAAGCTATCTAAACTAAAATAGGGCCAGTTTATACAAGTTATTGTAAACAACAATCAAGCACTGTGATTTTATTTTGCAAAAAAGTCAGAAAGTTCATCTTTATTTTGTGGCATTTTTCTTCCAAGCGTTCTGCATTGTTCTTTGCAAAAGAAAACAGACCCTTTTGTTTTCACTTGCATATGTCTGTGCTGCATGAAAGCTCTTTATGCTTCACTTCCTATTAAAAATAAGTCCAAATATGATACATTCATTTGAGGAGATATTAGTTAAGCCTGATGGTTATGAATAAATCAAACTTGCTTCCAGTATGGCACTGAGAGAAATATGAATTGCACACCACTGATATAAATCCAGAAGTCTTTTTTAACATCATAAAGTTGAGCATTATAAAAAAAATAGATTAAGTATGGTGTTTCATTTTCTTAAAGCTTATCTAGTGCCCCAAGTACAGGTAAACTTACCTGGAAGTAGCTTTTACTGAAATCAATAGGAGTTACTTCCATGTTAATGGGCTTAGGACTAAGGTACAAGAAAGATATACTTATTCATTCAAGAGAGAGGAACAAATATTCTCCTGTTTAATCACAACCTCATGAGATGTCAGTTGAAAATATTCAATGGCAAAATACATGCCCAAGACCATCATTAGTATATCAGTATACATCCTCTTTAAAAGAAAAAAATGTTTTCAACACTTTTATTCCTTTCTTTAGACATCGTCTTCTCAAGATGATGTTGTATTCTAAATTTCTCCATATAGTTAACTTTGTATATTTTCTTTTATGAACTGAAGTAACACTAGCCTTTATAGAAGCTGAGAATACTAATATAAAAGAAGTCTCATTCTTTGTTATGCAGAGCAACATCCTAATCCAGACAGTGAAAAGAACAGTATTCAAAAATTGCTCTGAATTCCTTTTTTCTATTATTCCAGAAAAGTGACCTCACAAATTTACTCAAGCTGAGTAAACATACAATATGGTTTAAACAGCATAATGTTATAACAGTCAATAAAACAGAATTAAAGTGTATTGATATGGGTATATAAAAATGCAGATGCATTTTGTAATCTGTTTGGCAAAAGACTGTATTCATTTCTACTAGAAAATTCAGGGTGAGGTGGAGGATGCATATAATGCAAACCATATTATTCTTTTTGTTGGGTTTTCCGGCTTAAAAACAACTATTAGATAATCAAATGCTGTCTTCTCCAACAGTATCAGGAAACTTCATATTTTTTACTTCTAGTCTTACAAAGGGCTTACAAGTTATATTTATAGGAAGGAATTGCCATATAAGCAAAGTGAACTAATCTGTCCCATGGGGATTTTTCAAGAGTTTATTCATATTTTGTTATGCAGATCTTTTTACAACAGCTTAGCTTGAGGAGTGGTATGAGCCATCTTTTCTATTCGTTTTTAAACACTTTTATGGTTTATGAAACATTGAAATTATATGCTATGCCATCAAATTTGCCAAGCCAGAATACAATGTTTAGAAACTGCATGACTGATATATTACACCCTACATGGGGGGGAAAAGATAGCTTGCAATATAATGCTAATTCAAATAGACATTTTTGTTTTGCTAAATACCTAGACATATCTGAATAGAAAGTTGATTTTTTTTACTCCAAAAGCTTTTTTACTTCAGCTTCTCATAGTTTTTATCATTGCAGTGGCTATGCATTTCCAGTGTGAGATTAATTCATTACTTCAAAGAAAATGTTCTAGTTCTGCTTTGTGTAGCTTTTTTTTAATATTTAAAGATACACATATGCATTTTTCAGCTTTAAATATATTTCCTTTACTGCTTACTCCTTGTTAGTCAAAAATAAGATTTCAGTCACCTCCTCCAACTTACAAGCACACTAAACAAAGATAACGAGAAAAGCTTATATAATCAGAAAGTGATATTATTTGCAATCGAAGTATGACCTGTAATTGCATCTTATTAGAAGACAAACACTCAAAATCTCTG
The DNA here is from genome assembly GCF_964188305.1 of Podarcis bocagei. Lineage (NCBI taxonomy): Eukaryota > Metazoa > Chordata > Lepidosauria > Squamata > Lacertidae > Podarcis > Podarcis bocagei. Next base: position 51,443,964 of record NC_138128.1, on the reverse strand, counting down.
GCATTTTCTGAAGAAACATTACATAATTTCCTGATGGCTAATTTATGTTTATCTTTTAGTGCTTGAACGTGAACACAAGACACTCTGGGAACTGCAGATGCATGTCCTGTAGAAAGATATAACTAATTCAAACAACATTTTGGAACTGGACTGGGGGGGGACCAGGAACAGGTCTTTTAGACAAGAGCTAAGGGTAATCTGTCCGAGGGTTCACATAGGAGAATGGTGTTTAATTTCCCCCCTAAAAATTTCAGCAACCAAAACTCAGTCGGTCATTCATTTAAAGTGTTCTCCAGCAGTATTTGGTTTAGCATTCTAAACTGAAGGTGGTCTGCATGTTGAACTTAGCACTGTGCGGGTTATAGTCTTTGTTTGCAGTCTTAACTGGGGATTGCACCTTAGCTACCGTAGTTCAAGCGTAAAAATACTTTGTCTGCAGCACTATATGCTGCTGCCAGAGACCCTCTAAATCCTTGAACCAACTGTGTCCTCTGGTGTCACAGAAGATAATGCCAATTTATTGCAATCTGTGGCTTTTTTAACTGATTAAAATTAAGCCGTAAACATGTGACAATGGAATTAGCACATTTAGAGAGTCCCTTTTCCCACATCCCATTTTGCGCCAGTGTGGCTGATCCCTGCAACTCTACGCGGGTGCAATTTTAATGACTTAGCTGGGTTTTGATGTTCTTAGAAAAAGCAGCGCTTGGTGTTTGTGGAGAAGGTAGATATGGAAGCTGAGAAGCTGTGATTGGAGACACAGTGACATCGTCTCTGTTTTTCGATAGGATCGGTGTCATTTTCCTCCCAACGATAAGACACCTCACTGACAGAGCCCGATTAGGGGAAATTTTATAATAAAATTCACTTCTGTAGAATGAGGGTGGAGTGATAAACATTTCAGCCTCAGGGTAGAACGCAAAAAAGATGCTCAATCTATTTATTTATTTCTGAGGGGGGTGTACTTCTACCAACCGTTATCCCTCTTAAAGTCATTGTGTCTGTTAATATTGATGAGCAAAAAAGAATTCTACTGAAAACATCTGATTTGTAAGATAAAACCTTATGAATAAAAAAACGATCCTTTAATGTGGTTACAATAGTGAAAGTACTTCACTATACTTTGCAAAATGATCATAACATTTTAAGAATAGTTGTGTGTGTGTGTGTGTGTGTGTGTATGTATGTGTGTGTGTGTGTGTGTGTGTGTATATATATATATATATATATATATATATATATATATATATATGGAGTGTCACGGAAATCAAGAATAAAAGGAAAGCTAAGGTTAGACTAGCTTATTTTCCAATGTGCACTTATGCTTCCCTTTTGCTTAGAAAGCTAAAAAGCTGCAAAATAAACAGGGAAAAACAGATGCTTGTGGCCCTCTAATGCTTGAAGATGTACTAATGCTCCAAGGAAGAACATAAAACAAATATTGATTTTCCTTTTTTTATTACTAAAACATCTTTGCTTCTGTGTTTGGATAGTTCACAGAGGCTACCGTTAACCTGGCCTCTAGTGTCATGAGTGGTGCATTTTTGTATATTAATAGGCATTGGCCATTGTGTCTAGAAGTTATTTCACATAGAGGAGTTTGAACTCAGTGAATAAAACACTCAGAAGATACAAAAAAAAGAGAGAGCTAATTTGCCTCCTTCCAGAAATAAAAATTACATCTTGATCATTTTTGAACTTGGGTGGGGGGAGGGAGGGAGAGTTCTGTAACATACAATATATTCTGAAGACTAGTAATATAAAGTAATTTTTTACTCATTTTTTATCAGCTTTAAAACAAATCAAACACCAGATCTAATTGACAGAATATGTATCTAGCATGGGGTATTCATATTAATCATGCAAGCTCTATATGACCACATACATATAGAGACATCTGAAGGCTGTATCTAGCAACATGCTATATTGTATTTCAATGGCAAAGGATATATCACAAACAATCCTGTGCATATTTACTCAGAATAAAGTCCCAAGTGGAACTGTCTCCCACAAGGGAATTGCATGGGATTGAAGCGTGAGGCCCCAGATTCCGCTTTCCCAGAGAAAAATCTGTCTGCAAATAATGCAGAAACGAGTGCTGAACTTGTGCTATATTCTACTATATTTCTGGAAGTGGCTTGTCTGTTGGGTGAAAGTTCAAACATAATGCGGAAATTAACAGTTAGGGACTGTTAACAGCTGACTGTACTACAATAATAATAATAATAATAATAAATTTTATTTATATCCCGCCCTCCCCAGCTGAGCCGGGCTCAGGGCGGCTAACAACAATCAAATAAACAATCAAATAATGACACATTCTAAAAAAATTTCATTATAAAAATTAGTTAAAATCACATTGGTGGCAACCGATTAAACAAAATTCTGTGCAGGTTGCCAGAGGAGGGGGTCAGGCTGCGCCCTGACTAAAGGCCTGGCGGAACAACTCTGTCTTGCAGGCCCTGCGGAAAGATATCAAGTCCCGCAGGGCCCTGGTCTCTTGTGTCAGAGCATTCCACCAGGTTGGAGCTGCAGCCGAGAAGGCCCTGGCTCTAGTTGAGGCCAGCCTAACCTCTCTGAGGCCTGGGACCTTGAGGGTGTTATTATTTGTAGACCGTAGGTTTCTCTGTGGGGCATACCAGGAGAGGCGGTCCCGTAGGTACGAGGGTCCTAGGCCGTATAGGGCTTTAAAGGTTAAAACCAGCACCTTAAACCTGATCCTGTACTCCACCGGGAGCCAGTGCAGCTGGTATAGCACCGGATGAATGTGATCCCGCAGCGAAGACCCCGTAAGGAGTCTCGCTGCGGCATTCTGCACCCGCTGGAGTTTCTGGGTCAGTCTCAAGGGCAGCCCCACGTAGAGCGAGTTACAATAATCCAGTCTGGAGGTGACCGTCGCATGGATCACAGTGGCTAGGCCAGGGCGAGAGAGATAAGGGGCCAACTGCTTAGCTTGGCGGAGATGGAAAAATGCCGCCTTTGTTATAGCTGTAATCTGCGCCTCCATAGAGAGGGAGGTATCGAAGATTACACCCAAACTCTTAACAGACGGTGCTGGCACTAATTGCACCCCCGCAAGAGATGGGAGTTGCCCCCTCGACAGAGTTCAGACATAGCTTGTTTGTCCCCACCTCTTTTCAAATATTTTTATTCATTTAATTTATATGTCACTTCATGTTTCAAGAGACATCCAGCTCCCATAAACTATTTTTACAGATGTAAATTACATGTTTTCACTTAGCAGAATCTAATATGCTATTTTAAAAGGATTTTATATTCTATTATATGATAACTTTCTCACATTATGAAATGCCATATTCAGTTCTTATAAATTGCCATATCTACTTCAGTTTAAAAATAAAAACTGAAAAAAATCATGAGCAAACTTCAAGAACCAAAATAAATTCATGATTTATACTTATTCACAGTTTGGAAAAATTATTCAATAGCATTTTAATTATATAAGTTTTTCTACATATTTTACGATTTCTAATCTGCACCACATTTTAAGCACCATTGAAATTATATCTTCTGCTATATTAACCAGCCTCTGGTTAAGAACTTAATTCATTCTGGAGGTCCGTTCTTAACCTGAAACTGTTCTTAACCGGAAGTACCACTTTAGGTAATGGGGCCTCCTGCTGCCGCTGCACAATTTCTGTTCTCATCCTGAAGCAAAGTTTGTAACCCGAGGTACTATTTCTGGGTTAGCGGAGTCTGTAACCTGAAGCGTCTGTAACCCGAAGTACCACTGTATTACTATTACTACAATCATTATTACTATTGATGATTACCACTTCTTGATACTCCTCATTCAGATGTAATAAAATATTGTAGTAGTAAAACCTACTACAATACAAAGTCATAAGGCAACAAGATTACAGAGCCACTTAGAGGCAAAACCAGGAAGAGGAAAGGGAACCAATGAAAGCAGGGATTATCAGTAAAAGGCAAGCCTAGTCCCAGGGAAAGTTTTCATTTAGCCATAGGTGTTGGAAACTTTTAAAAATAACTTAGTGGTTTCAGTATGTGAAATACCTTGAAGAAAAATATCACCATTTCATGAATTGTCAATTGTTTTTGATTTATTCCAAGTGCCAGATTGCATACAGCTAGCCAAGGAATAATGGTGGAAATTCAAGCCTGTGAATACACTTATGAAAATCCAATAAGCTTAAAGGTGTCAGATGCCTGCTACTACTTCCTCTCCACCCCACATCCCCAGCTAATTACTCAAGAGCAGCCATCAGAAGAAAAACCCACTGTTTACTACCAGCATGCAGGCAGAAAGAAATGTGCATCATGTATTGCATACTTCGCCAAAAGAACTAGGACATGGGATCTTTCACTGTAATACAACTGAATGGTACAACATAATAGCAAACTGAATAATTACAGAATTTGCATTCTGAGACATGTTTGGAAATAAATATTGCAAAAATGTTGTGATTCAGCAAAGTCTAGAGTGCCCATCCAAATAGTTTTCACCACCAGGAGTCTTCTGCACAAACCACTGTTTAAGATTCTCCAGCTTAGAAGGGGTGGAGCATAATAAAAGTGAATGAAATGCCTGAGATACGTGTGTACAGTTCTGGATTGCAACCAATGTGCTTATGGAAAAGGATGCAAGGTCTTTAGAAACTTGTCAGCACAGGGTGTAAGATTCTTCTCTAGGGCTGTCCAAAGAGAAAAGGGGGGATCTCCAAAGCACTGAGACAGCATAAGCAGCACCAACATATGTAGTGAGGTACAAGACAGATGCATGTGCCTTTGTGTCACTATAATGTATTTATCTAGCTAAAATACCATCTCCATTACCATTTCTCAGAAGGGAAGTGTCTGAGTGGTTAGTGGAAAAATTGATATAGTGGGATGAAGAATAGCTGGTAAAGAGATAATCCACTGTGGCTATGTAGTTCAGTAGCACTTTAGCTCCAGTCTTCATTGGGTGGTGAGTATAAGGCGACAGAAGAAAAGGATGGGCTTCTGTTGTTTGCATTTGATGTATGAGGGAGACATGGGGAGCGCAAAACCACAGATGTGAAGAACAAAAGCCCAGATTCACCCCCCTCTCTCTGTACATCTTTTACTAACTAGATGATGAAGACTACAGCGGAAATACTGCAGAACGTTTGAAAGATCATGTTCTATTTCTCTAATGCTTCCTGTTAATAAGAAATGCAAATACCTGCAATTTACTACTTATCCCACACCCAAAAATTTATCTCCAGATGCTCAGTCACAGTTCATAAGTCATAAGTGACCTTTCCTTAAAACGAATCTTCCCAGATTATTGACTATAAACACTCAGTGAAACCTTCTCCGTGCAATCACTGGGGGCAGCAGGAGTGGGGGGAGCTCAAGGGACACCTCTATTTAATAAACACATATCTGTAAAGATTTAAAAAATTCATGTGTGCTTTCGCTTGACATAATTGAATAATTTGAACATAAGAATCCTACCTAAGTTGATGGTGGATCAGAGTATGCCGGCTATGGGAACATTTCAGCGCCCATAGGCACAGTAAGACTCAAAGTCCCTGTAGGCTTCAAAGAAACACTTTTCCCCCCTTCTAGAACTCTTTGCTTTCTAGTAAAGCTGCAACCACAATGTTCTCTCTTAATGCCACCATAAAAAATCAAAACACTTTAAAAACAAATTGATGTACTCTTTAATATAGTCATCACATCATCACAGGACCCTTGCACCCTGCATGGTAACAACCATGGGGATGCAAGCCACATCTCTCTTTGTTGCCTGCTCCAATGCTCATAAAGGCAGAGAGGGAGGGAGAGGGAGACTGACGGACTGACTCTCAATTGAGATATTGGCATCTTTGATTGACAAGGTCTAATCAGCTTATCTCCACACTAATAAAGTTAATAGCCTGTGGAGCTGGTATATGCTCAGGACAGAGTGAACTTTTAGTAGCCAAAGCCTTAAGAGCTGAAACTAAGACTCCGCTCATCCAAGCTAGCTTAAATCAGTTCCTAATGGGCTCTTTCAATATAATCAATCTGAAAAAAATGGAAGTCTGCAGCCACTTGACTTTATTCCTGGAGGCGTTGTTGGAGATTTAGGAAAGACCACAGCAATGTGCTATTTATCTACAGTGAGAGCGAGTGTTAAGTTGCAGATTTCTGAACCCTTCTCGACTTCACATTGTATCAGTTTCAAAGGAGTTACTGTACACATATCATTTCCCTCTGCAGGCGTTTTGTGGGAAATTTCACCTGTGAACCTCCTGCTTATAGTGATGAAACTTGGATATAAAATCCCCTGTACAAGACAGCACAATTAAAGATCACCAAGAACATAATTTTAAATCAACAAATAAAGTTTGTACTCTACCAGAAGCTGCAAGCCTGAGAGATAGAAACAACTATGCGAATCTCAAGATAATTTTTAAACAAGTTCAAAAGGCAGGAATCCCAATGAAACAAACATGTAAACTGAGACAAAACTTAAGAATCCACTGAGATCCTGTGGACAGACTGCTAGAGCTGGGTTTGAGTGGTCAGGATTTAAATACCAGGCTCACAGAAGTGCTGGGGGATCAGCTGTAAAACAGAATATGGTTTCATGTGAATGTATGAGCCCGTTATGTATGTTAACGTTAATTGCTTACAAGCCATGATTTGTGTGAGGTCAACAAACTAGGATGTGATACCATGTTGAAACTGGGTTGCAAATTGTAGCATGCTAACTGTGCTTTGCTCTTATATTTGAGTTCACAGACCACAAAAAAGTCATAGTTAGAGCCTGTTACCTGCCTCAAAAAGCTGTGGCACCATGGAGATAGAATGGGCCTACAAAAGTTGAGTGATGAGCAGATGGCAGATAGGAGCAGGAGCTCAAAACAATGTTAGCCTGTGGTACATCTGGAAACTCACAGTGTAATTAAAGGCAGGTGTGTCCAGCAGGTTAAGCGCAAGATGAACCTCTTTGATATCTTTTGCTGATTCTGAGTGAACCAAGGGAGGCCACAGTTCCACTGAAACAGTCTACAGCAGTTTCATACTTTGATGTGGACTGCTCTAAACTTGGTTATCATGCTCCTGTGTATCTCCCAGCTGCAGAGCAGCACTGGTTGTTTCCTAACACTGACCTGGTGTTCCTGCCATGGAAGGTTTCTAAACCTGGGGGTATGACTTGGGCCAGCTGGGGAAAAAAGTAACTTCGGCCACATTCATTGTCTCGTAAGAAGAGAGCTATTAAGCTAGAGACATTTAAGTTGGCTGGGTTGTATGGCAGCCATTAAAATGAACCTTCTGCCCAAATTCCTATATCCCTCCTTATCTTCATATTTGATCAGTGGCTCAACAAATGGCAGAGACTCCTTAATGGATTTATGAATAAAGGGAAGCATAGGCTTTGAAAGAATGGGAATGTTAAATCTAAAATTCTACTATGATAGCTTCTAACTCAAGCAGCCGATTCATATCAACAGATGCTCGAAGGTCATCCCATGAGTCTAGCTAGAACTTCAACTTTCTAATTGTGTCAAAATCTATGTAAGGTTACTGTGCTTGTGAGTACCACCAGCAATGGCATGGTTTTGCTGTTTATTGTTAACAAAACCACAGTTTCACCTTATGTGTGAACCCAGCCAGAATAACATTGAGATAGTCAAATGGAGAGATGATGAATAAATACAAAATCATTTAAATATATTTAGCATTATTATAATAATTGCTATCAGAATTTTGGGGTTATGCAAATTTACCATAGAATGCATCATTTTTTTTTAAAAAAATACATTGTAATATGGGAACTGATAAGAAAGACTGAATACTTATATCTAAATGAGTTGCTTTCCTTGTATTGCATATGCATCAGCTGAATAAATATATTTCTAATAATTCAAGACAAGTTTGGGTTGAAGTCATTCTTCATCATTATATAAAACTTTCAAGTCTGTGTGTGTGTGTGTGTGTGTGTGTGTGTGTGTGTGTGAGAGAGAGAGAGAGAGAGAGAGAGAGAGAGAGAGAGAATAATATTGCCTCACTAACATTTTAAGATTATTTGAAGATGTGTCACCAGGCACCTAGACAGACATGATCCAATAAACATTCTATACTTGAATTGTCAGAAAAACTTTTGACAAACTGTAAATTCACATGACAATTGGTCACTTTCATGTCATTTTGGCTTCAAAATGAGCCAGCATTGTAAAATTGCCACACAAGCTGGATTCAATTTATAGCATGCCACTGCAAACACACAAATATATAACTATTTTAATCCATGCTGGATATAGACTCCTGTGCCCAAAAGTGGCTGCTCTCCACAGCAGAGATCCACACAATCAGCCCTTTCAAGTAGTAGCACATAGCTAGTTAAGAGGTAAGTCAATATTTTTGGTCTTCATTCTTTTCATTCTTATTCACTCATAAATCCATTCCATCCCACTTCCACATTAATCACATTTTAAGCCATAATTAAATATGTATTTTTATTTGCAACACTTGGATTTCTGGACACCATTTCTTTTAAAATATGCTCTTTAAAAACTATGTTGATATACTGTTGGATAAATAAATTCCTATTCATATATCAGTCCAGGTGCTGATCAGTTTGATTCATATTAGAATAAGCAAAGATCATGCTTTACTAATTTACATGGTCGTATGTATTGGGCCAATGTAGCTCTTGAAAGGCAACTAAAGAAACTCAGATTATATGGTCTAGGGCTGGTCTTCCAACTGATATGTAACTGAAGGTAGGAGTGACCAATAAGTACATTGCATATATTATGCCTAGCATTCCAAATTTTAAAAGATGCTAATAAAGATGGAAAAGAAACAGTAAAGCAAATCAAAGTGATTCCAGAGGACCAACTTCCTTATCAAAAAACTAGTAAAGAATTGAGCATTTTAGTTTACAAAAAGGACAACTTGGAAGAGGTTCCCCATGAACTTCTGCAAAGATTTTGGAGCAATCACAGCCGACCCCCTAGGAAGAGACTTCAGGAGCTGCCAACCCCTAGCCACACTTATTTTCACTCTCTTTATTATTATTTTTCCACCACGAGGACATTCATAGCTTATGCAAAGAAAAACAATTTAATCAAGTTGTATTAGTTTAGTTCATCCATTCTTCACCTTCCTCACCAGCAGCTCTTTGATCAATGAATACCTGACTAATTTCCTGATTTCTTCCACCCCCAGAGAATGGCAATTTCCATCCAAATTATTAATCAAAACAATTCAACCATTCCTCCCACCTGCATCAAAAGAACTCCCCCCCCCTTCAAATTAGTTGTTAAAATATCTAAGTGATTTGACACAGAACTATTTCACATGCCAACTTTAGTGTCAGGTCCACTCAGTGTTCAAACACATGCCTTACATCCACAAGGTCCCAGGGTCAATTTCTCAAATCTCCGTGTAGGGGGTGGGAAATGATCCTATCTGAAAACCTGGAGAGCTGCTGCTACTAGGATAGAAGCTCCATATAAGGAAGCTTAGGCTCACTTTTCTTTCGTCCCTCCAAGTTTTCAAGTCAGGGAAGGTCACGAGGGTCGCAACTGATTAATGTCATTTAAGTAGCACATTGCACTGAAGTTAAATGGCTTTTACCATGTCAATGAGAACAAAGCAAGAAGACAACAATCCACTCAATTTTACACCTGCTTTTAGTAACACTTCCTATAGTCTTATGCTGTTTTAACTGATGATGATGATTTTTAAAGTTTTTTTAAAAAAATGATCTCCTTTACTGTAGTTGAGTTTTCATGTTTCATAGTAAGTCAATATATTTATTTAACATATATCCTGCCTTGCCTCAAAAGAGCTCAAGAGAAGATACAGGGCCTTCCCCTACATTTTAACTTCACAACAGCCCTGTGAGGTAGGTCAGGCAGAGAGTTGGGGAATGGACCAAGGTCACTCTGTGAACTTCACAGGTGAATGGACATTTCAGTCCAGTCCTAGTCGGACACTGTAACCACTGCCCTATACAGTCTCTATTGGGTGGCGTACAAATGTTGTAAATAAGATTTGCATGAGATATATATATATATTATAGTTAATATTTGAACAGGAACCTGAAGCTGCTGTGGGAGAAAAAGCCTTAGGAACTGAATTTGGGAACTAGAAACAGCCCAAATTCCAGAGGCATGCCACTTTTAATTCCTGCTCTGGATTGTATCAATTGATTCCTTATTCTGTAGAGCAGGCATAGGCAAATTTGGCCCTCCAGATGTTTTGGGACTACAACTCCCATCATCCCTGACCACTGGCCCTGTTAGCTAGGGATGATGGGAGTTGAAGTCCCAAAACATCTGGAGGGCCGAGTTTGGCTATGTCTGCTGTACAGCTTCAATAGCTAGACTAGAGAATAGCCATGGACTTCCTGACTCGTTTAGTTAGCACATAAGAGGCCTAGCACTATGTGCAAGAACAGGAAGGTCAGCCTGAGGCTTTGCTTGTACATGTGCTCCCCACCCCCCACCCCATGTAGCTGGAAGAAAAAATTGATTTCACACTTCCAAATCCCACTTCTCACTCGCTTGTTGCGTCATATGAAGCAGATATCAAGCCAGCTTCATTACCACAGCTTGAAGTTGGCTTACTCTGAGGCCAACCAGTTTGTTTTAAACCACAGTTGGTTTATAAGACATAGCAAGCTAGGATTAGTGGAGAGATAACAAAATGGTAGCAAACTCCTTTGGGCTACCATTCACTTGGGCTCCATTCTGCTTATACAGTGGTGCCCCACAAGACGAATGCCTCGCAAGACGGAAAACCCGCTAGACGAAAGGGTTTTCCGTTTTGGAGGTGCTTCGCAAAACGAATTTCCTATGGGCTTGCTTCGCAAGATGAAAATATATTGCGAGTTCCTGCGGGTTTTTCCCCTCCCCCCCTTTTCCCCAAGCCGCTAAGCCGCTTATCAGCTGATCCGCTAAGCCTGCTAAGCCGCTAATAGGCTTGCTTCGCAAGACGAAAAAACCGCAAGACGAAGAGACTCGCAGAACGGATTCTTTTTGTCTTGCGAGGCACCACTGTACATGTATCGCTGAATCAAGGGATGTTATGTTCCATGTAAATGCAGGTGACGTGGTTGCCAGTTTGGGTGCTTTCTTCGCAAATGTGAATGCGGAGCTTTTAAGCAGCATAGGAGTCAACTATATCAGACCATTGTAAGCACGCAAGGTACAAGATCTGCACACGATGGTGGTAGGATTCCCATTAGCTAATAGATTGTATTTATCTTAAGTATGGCTCCTTCTCCCAAACTCTTGCAATGTGTTTGACTAGAACTTTTAATAAAATGATATGAGGAACTCTGAGCAATATTTTTATTCAGAATGTGGTTTTATGTGATAATTCTTTTTATACAAAATCCACTCAACTGCTATCACTCAATATAATCTTCACTGCTGTACATCTGAAGATAATGTTGCAATAAACTTAATTTACACAGCTTATTTTTCACTAATCTCCCAGTGCAGAAGAAGGAAGAGAGTACTAAATTGCGCATTATAAACTATGACCCAAAAGGTACTGCTCATTTCTAGTTCAGTGAAACTTCACATCCATGTTTTATTATTCACATCTTTGAGAAAATTAATTGACTGGATTTTTCCCTCAAGAAGGAATGCAAAGGCAAAAGTGCCACTAATAATCTAAATTCTGAAGTAATTTCAAAAGTCTCTGAAGCATGTCGTCCTTTCCAGTACCATTGCTGTCAACATAAATACCTGACCTATAAAGCAAGCAAACCAACACCTTTATAAAGCCAGCTACTCTTGGTGAAATAGAATACAAACCTACAATTCCAACAAGGTTCTTCTTGAAGCAGCAATGAAAAGTACAAATGTACTTAGGCAATAAATTAAAGTGGTGTAAGCCTGACCTTGAATGCTAATTAGTTTCAGACTGAAAACAAATTATTTCAATCACTTTAAGATATAGAAAGTGTAATGGAAGCCATGTAGCTTTGCTCCTCTATCTCAAAAAGTTGAATACATTGTTCAACTTAGCATGAAGAGACTGGGGGTGGGGATGATTGTTGTTAAAGGTATATTTTTCCTTCCTTCTTGGACCAGGTGACCTTCAAAAGAAGAAACCTGTTCATCAACAGGAAATGCTTTGCTTTACCATCCTTTCTCTGTTTTTCATCTGCATTTATATAGCCAACCCCGTAAAAGTTAAAGAAAAATTTCCCTATTACAAAATATGGAAACCTAGATATTTAGGTGTCTACTGTACCATATTTGCCGCCATTGCAGTACAATATTATTGATGGGCCATAAAGACGACAAGGCAGTCTTGATCACAACTGGTTTCTACATTTATCACATCCAGCATAGAGATAGTAGTTGGATGTCCTGCATTTTATAGACACCAAAATTGGTTCTAAGGCCACCAGGTACTTTTTCACAATACGAATACAGTGTCCATGGTGGGAGTGGCAATACAGCAAGCAAGCTGGGATAAGATGTTAGCGAGTGTTCAATCAGCCAAAAAAGTTGAAGAATTACAGAGCTAAAACCCTAGTGATGATTCTCCCACTCCCCACTTCATTAAGCATTCCAGTTTCTGACCTCACCCAACTCTCCATCCCAGCTTGTCAAATGTGCCAAGCAGAAAGCTGGGCAGGAGTATGGAGAAGCAGAATTTGGTACCAGGCCTCCTAAGATTACCCTTGTTTGGCTTCTGTAAAGTGTCTGGAACTAATGGGTAGGGATGAGCTTGCTCTCCTTTCTCAACCCGGTCCAAGAGCAATAATCATTTCCTGCCTTTTGCATCTGCTTGTTCGCTAAAGAGGTTGGTGTAAGAAATCAGTAGCTATGAAAAACCAACCTACATGGTGGAATTTAACAACACAATGTTTGAGCTTTCTTAGTGTCATGTTAACAGATGAAAGGAAGATTGTATAAAAGCAAAGTCTGTTCCCCCAAGACCCTTCACACAAGTTTATTACTTTATAAAGTGGAATCATTTTTGTTTGTCTTGTGTGCCAGTTAGAGTCTATCAAACAGGAAGTGGGATTAAGATTATATCTATCTAGAAATTAGCACTTTTGAAAACAACTCTCACTGAAATTGACAGCATTTGCTTCCAAGTAGCTGACTTTAGTATCAGCCTATAAATCATTTATCAGAATTTAGAATTGAAATAACAAACTGATAAATGTGAAATAATGTTGTTTGGGCATTTGAATACCGGAATAAAATTTAACATACATCAAGACATGCATGATTTAACATTTATGTTTGCATGTAACAAAACTAGACAGAGCACTAAAACCAACCTAAGATATTGCAATTAAATACAATTTGAATCACAACATTCCCTTCAAACTTCTGTATAGTAACATCTTCATTTACACACCTGCCATTGTTATCTAAACAGATAAAAATCTACTGTTCAATAATGATTTAAAGAATTGTTTCCAGTTAGTTCAGGATTAGCTCACTCAGCCATTATAGTTTTATGAAGAAGTGTGTGTTTTGGCAGCTGAAATATACTTTGTTCTAAATTGTATCAGAGAAAAAGTAACCGAACTCCCCTTAAAAAGGGAAAACACCACAGTGCTATAGAACTGGTATTATTTTCATGCTAGGGGAAACATGTTCTCTTCTCTTGTTCCATATTATGCAATACAAATCTCTCTTCAACCCTTATTGTAACTGGAATTGAAATGTTTCGACATTACACTTTCTAGGTGGTGAAAAAGATGATGCTAAAAACAGATATAAATAGGGTGATAATGAAGAACAAAATGTGTAGCATTTTGTTGCAGTTATACTTTGCAAATTAACAAGCAGTATTGACTTCCTTTGAGGTCAATAACAGCATTTATCGATCTGAAAAGTTAATACTGACTGAGGTCAATATTAGATCTCAAGGGTCAACAATTCTGGATACTAGTGCTTATTTTGTATCCATACATAAATGTGACATAGGTAAAAAGAGGGCACATTTAATCTTCAGAGATCTTTTAAAAACACTGGATTTTCATATGATACAAAAATAATAGAAGGTGCAAAAGTCAAAATACTATGTTGGGTCTATTTTCTAACAGTTTTTAAAGGAAACTTAGTATTACTAAGCCAGAGATATACTTTCTAAACTGCAATTTGGAAACATGTATTTTATATTTCATATAGGTTCATCATAGAGCCAGGATTGTCTACAGCTCCATGTTGTCTATATTTGGAGATAAACCTGGTTTTACTGCCATGCCTGTTTGTTTGATTTATATCCTTCCTTCCTTCCTTCCTTCCTTCCTTCCTTCCTTCCTTCCTTCCTTCCATTATGAAACTCAAGGACAGGAATATAGGATTCCAAGATGTGTTCCATCCAGGTAGTGACCTGACTGAATGCTACTTCGCTTCAGCGGAATCAAGTTCCTTTATATCAAACCTTACAACACGAGTGGATAACTTCAGACCTGGGGAATCACATGCAGCCCTTCAGGCATCTCAAGTCCTTCACTGGTCCTGTTCCCTCCAGTTGTGGATGTTTAAAAGCCTCTGGCTTTTGCGTTGCTGGAATGTTGACTACTGTACAAAGAAAGAGTCACATCCATTGCTCTGTCCACTTGCCTCTGGCCCTGTACACCATTGGCATGCAGACCTTGGAAGGCTGCTCATGATGCTTTGTTGTTTAGTCATTTAGTCGTGTCCGACTCTTCGTGACCCCATGGACCAGAGCACGCCAGGCACTCCTGTCTTCCACTGCCTCCCGCAGTTTGGTCAAACTCATGCTGGTAGCTTCGAGAACACTGTCCAACCATCTCATCCTCTGTCGTCCCCTTCTCCTTGTGCCCTCCATCTTTCCCAACATCAGGGTCTTTTCCAGGGAGTGTTCTCTTCTCATGAGGTGGCCAAAGTATTGGAGCCTCAGCTTCACGATCTGTCCTTCCAGTGAGCTCTCGGAGCTGATTTCCTTAAGAATGGATACGTTTGATCTTCTTGCAGTACATGGGACTCTCAAGAGTCTCCTCCGGCACCATAATTCAAAAGCATCAATTCTTGATGCACTGATCAATTCTTGATGCTCATGATGCACTGATTTGCAATTGGTGGTCTGTGGACCCCAGGGGATATGAACAACCCACTCAGGGAGTCTGTGGCACACACCCCATTTCGGGGGCGTGTTCTCATATGACAGCATGGTGCCCAAAAATGCCTGAGATCTTGGCACCCAAAAACATTCATTTTGGGGTGCCATAATGTCTCATGGGTCACGTGACTTGTGCAGGAAGAGGCATATCCTGGTTTTGCATTGGGACATATTGGAGGGTACGGTGGCATCATTCACATAACAAAAACCACCACAGAGATATCAAGAGTAGGAGGTCCATGTCTTGGCTTTTGAGAAACAGGGGGTCTGTAGTATTTAGCTAATTGCGAACCACTGCCATGATGGAATGTCGTATTTGGGCTAAAAACACTCCCAACCCTGTCCTAGGTGGTTAAATATGTGGGACAGTTCTTTATTCTCCGGAAAATACCCATAAAATATGCACAGTTTAAAGAAACATTAACCTTAAGATGTTTACAACTACAGGAATTGGAAATATTTGAAAAACCTTCTTTTGGTTTTAATACGCTAAACAAATATTGTGATAGCCATCTTCAAGTGGTAGTTGGAACCACATTAATGGAAGTGGCTAGATCTTAATCTCTTGGTCACCATAGGCACATGCATGACTTCCCAGAGATTTTCTCACATAGGTAGGAAAACATGGCACAATATGTGGTCATTGCCATGGACTGAGATTCTTTTTTAAAAAGTGGGATTGCACAAATTTATAGTAGACATATAAATGGGTATTGATAGGTAAATATGACCTCCATGCCCAGAAACTGCATGGCAGTTTTTGGAAGGAAAGCAAACAGCAGGGGAGGGATATTGCTATCATAACAGAAATTGCAAATTGTACCACATGGCCCTTGGCAAGATCCAGCCGGAATCCATTTTATTCATTCTTTATTGATGTTCTTTCTTGCCTACAAACTTCCCTTGCACTTTCGCAAGTTTAAGAATTAGTGTGGAGATTTGGTGTGAGAGGTTTGATTTAAAGGGGTATTTTTAGGAGGTGAGGAGGTGGGAAGAGAGAATAGCCCTGCAGCCCTGTGAAGAAGCTTGTGAAACAAATCCTTCTGTATCACTTTCAGAAAAAAACATGGTTGTACACAGGATGGTATGTGCATGTCTAGATGATGGTTCATTTCAACTATTACTATAAAATCAAATACAGTGGTACCTCAGCTTAAGTACTTAATTGGTTCCGGAGGTCCGTTCTTAACCTGAAACTGTTCTTAACCTGAAGCACCACTTTAGCTAATGGGGCCTCCTGCTACCGCCACGCCGCCGGAGCCCGATTTCTGTTCTTATCCTGAAGCAAAGTTCTTAACCTGAAGCACTATTTCTGGGTTAGCGGAGTGTGTAACCTGAAGCGTATGTAACCTGAAACGTATGTAAGCCGAGGTACCACTGTATCTGCACTAGATAGACAAGATTATACCAGGAAAAACAAGGGAGACGTGACCAGAAACACTCTAATGTGTTCCATCAAGGCTATATTATTCTCAAGCATCAATTTTCTTGTGCAGCTCAGAGACAGGAGGGTTTTTTCATTGTTCTTTATTCATTAGGTACACAAGTAAGTATAACTTGAGATCTTCGAGTCTCCAAATGCAAAAGCATAACAAAGTACAGTACTTGAATGATGATCCACCATGACACAAGAATGCTTTTGAACCAGGCTTCACTTGGAAGAGAATGTGTTCCTATACAAATAATTTTTTAATGCTAAACTTTGTTCTTTTGTGCAAATGGAGGAAAACATTGTTAGCCCAACAGGAAATAGAGGTTAAAGGCTTCAAACATGAAGAACAAAAAAGCAAAATGTATTTCCCCCCACTAACCTAAGCCAGTCAAATTTTCCACTTGATCTAAGTGGTACACAAAGTCCTAGTCCAACAAGAACTCATGCTGTGGATGTCCTGTGTACTCACCTAAGAAAATACACAAACACTAAGTAAAAGAAGAATTCCACAATATTAAAAGTGTGACTCAAAAGAAAATCTGAAGCCGATTCCTTTTTTCAAGAAAGTAAAGTGCAATCCAACAGGGTCATGAGTTTGGTATCAGAAAGTAAATTGGAATGTTGTATTCTACTACCTGCTTTGACTGCTCACTATCTTTTTCTGTCATACAAATGCCAAAGAATGGATAATATGTCCCAAATTTCAATCTCAAAAGTTGATCAAACCAAATACAAAACATATTATAAGATGTGCTATGAACGTTTCAAAAAGGTAACCAGATCTTTCCTCTCTGGTGTACCAAAAGAATTCAGAGTTGTAAATTCAGGCTGGTATTCCAAAAACTATATTTTTAAGGATTCAGTATCAATAATCCTAACAAAATTCTTTAGACGTTCCAACAGCCAACTTATAGATCAAATATGCCCAAAGTACTATTGACAGCATTTGCACGTAAGACTAAGCCATACCATAGTGCTATGCCCAGAGCAAATTGAGCCTATGCAAAGCCCGGACTTCTTTGGTCCTCCCCTGCCTGTTCTGCCCCCATCCCATGGGGCCAGGAAGAATAAACTAGGATTCAGCAGCACTTCAATTGATTTCTGGTTTCTCATCTTGTATCAACCAGGATCATGGTTGAAAATGATGACAACCCAGGAACTGGCTAAAGTAAAATAAGCTGAAAATGCACCTGACTTTTTCCTCCTCCTTATTAGAGCTACATGGGAGGAGAGTATGCAAGCCTGAGGCTTGTGCACATAAAGTTAAAACATGACTAGTGTTCTGTGCGAATGTGCCCATTGTATCACACACTTTAAACTACTGTAATAGAGAGCTACTATTAACAAATAAACCTTTTAAAAGTTGACTTTTTAAGTCTGATGATTGCAATGTTTTTCCTTGCTATTTCAAATTATTTCTTAGGATATTTTCTTCATGGAGGAATATGCATGACAAGCATTTAGTAATCCAAAATGTAATAATTAAATTCCTTTGCTGAAGTCCAGACATATATGAGCACTTGAGGGGCAAGTTTGGTGTGTATTTGCAGAAGAAAATGTGTGTTAAAACAGTTGCGGAAACTGTTAGCCCAAGAGGAAGTTGTAAGGTTGTTTGCATAACCAAAGTATCCCACCTCTCCTTGCCACTGCAACCCCCTGAACTTTCCCCAAATATCCAGATACGCTTTTGGGGACATTCCAGAAAACTGCAGGTAGTGAGCGGGAACAATTGCCAAATTGGAGGCACCTCTGTGAGTAGAGCAATGTTTTCCCACTCTCACAAGCTTTAAACTTCTTAAAGTACCCCCACTATGCCATAAGCAAAGGAGAAGGAAAGTAGAGATTCCAAAGGAACAAAAATATGAGCCAATGCCTACTAACTAAAACACTGAAGGTGCTCCCTTCTCAAAAAATAGAAGAAAAGAAAGTTAAACTCTTATTCATCTGTGGGCTGGTTAAGACCATGTTGCATCAAGGAAATGTTAACCCTCACTTTCTAATGTATTTCTCTGTGACTTTCCTTACTGCTAAATACCAGCTCTTTGGAGGAAGCAGAGTTGTTGCACAAGGTCTCCCAACCAACTGTAATTGTGCAATCCAGAGTTTGCCAGTACAGACAGTCCTCGTTCTGCGTGAGAGTTCTGTTCCAGAGCCCAGCACATGTTGGTGGAATGTGCATAAGCCCACACTGACTCTACTCTGCTCCCTTTCATGACGTCTTTATGATGTTTTGGGACTAGTTCTGGGTTCGGCGCCATATGCGTGTGCACAATTGCATGTCATTCGGACATGCCTAAATTGGTCATTGCCTGCAATGTGATCCCACTTGAAAATTTTGACAGTCTGTAAGTGCCCATAGATTAATAAGTAAAAGAAACTCATAGCATAATCCCATTTGTAACTACTCAAAAGTGAGTCTTATTGAGCTCAATAGGGTTTCTCCCAGTTAAGCAAATGAATAGAGGATAGCAGTCTAAATTGCCCCTACCAAATAGGCTGGGGTTTTTTAAATAAAAAAAATGAAAGTGTTATTCTACTTTTCTTATTACATGAGATGGCAAAAAAAGAGAAAGGTATCACTTATACCCCTCTCATATTGTGCTGCTATGGATTAAAAAGAAGCTGACAAATGCCATCTAGAACTTGACAATATGCATTTCTGAAACAAACCGGCTTTAAAATAAAACAGTAGCAGAGAAACATGGGTACGAACAGTAAATATCTAACCTAGAATGGGAAATAG
Organism: Podarcis bocagei; assembly: GCF_964188305.1. Taxonomy (NCBI): domain Eukaryota; kingdom Metazoa; phylum Chordata; class Lepidosauria; order Squamata; family Lacertidae; genus Podarcis; species Podarcis bocagei. The sequence continues at coordinate 51,424,711 of NC_138128.1, read as the reverse complement.
AACATTTTTAAAAAACTGACAGTGTCTGGCTGCTGCCTAACAACTGTTCTCCATGCAAAAAATTTGGATTAAGATTTTAGCAGAGATATCCCTTCTTTGGCATATCAAAGAAATACCCAAGGAAGAAATATCAGAATGTACCCCAATCTCAGAGGTCCCGTTTCACTAATGAAATGCTTCCTATATAGTATTCACACATGCATGCATGAATAATTCATTACAGATGAATCAAACAGGAATTAAGTGCAAATATAGGAGCAGCTTCCAAGCACTAGGCAATTGAAATATGGCCCCAGATTTTCAATACCCAAATTGTGTTGCAGTGTGTTAAGCTGAGCAGGAAGTATATGGAAGTTTAAGCGGCCTTAACAACCTTCTGAAAATGCAGGCTCAGATATGTAACTACTATTAGAATGCCATAATGTTTGAGCCCTCATTAGCAAACACTGTGAAAGTCAACACAATATGAACAGCTTGCAAAATGGCTTGGTTCACCCTTCCCCGTGTTAATAATATCTTTCACCAAGCTTCCCAATTAAGTCCCACTTGAAAAGGGTATAGCTAAGTACTGGGGATTTCTTTCCAAATTTTATATTTAGTTAATGGCATTGTTTAAATATTACTACATTACTAATGACATACACTGACCAGTTATAGACAGTGCATTAAAAAATTGCCTTTCCTCTGCTCCAACAGCTTATCAGTAGGACACATAGGATGTAACAAGGGTTGTCCATCTTTAGGGCCTGTGAGCACACTTGGATTTTTCAGAGCATGCTGTGGGCACTTCTCTACTCCCTCAGAGTCAGAAGCCATATGCACAAATACTTAAACTTAAAGAAACATAATTGCCCATGTGTTGTTGCTTTGGTGTTCTCTAATGTTGGCATGAGAGACTGGGAAAGAACCTTAACATCCAAAGCTCAAATCCTATTGTACCACAAGAAATGTTAGCTTGTAATGGAGCTAACTAACGCAAGAGGCATTTTCTTAATATTTCAAATAATGAGTTCTCTCATACAGAGGCTTCCACAGACATGCTGCTATTTATACATGATAACTAAGTACCGCTTTTTGAACTCACCTCACAAAGCAGCTTACATAAAAAAATTAAAACTATATAATAAAACAGCAAAGACAAGCCCAAAATGGGTGTGCTGAGACTTGCCCCAAGAGGGTTCTTGAGAAGCCCTGTGGTGGCAGTCGAGGGAGTAAAGGCCACCTCAGTTGGAATACTGGGAGCTAAACAGTGAACAGCTCACCAAGTTGCTTTGCCTTTTCCTTCTCTTCCCACTCCACATAGGGCAAAGACAGTCCTTTTGTTACCCCCTCTGGCAGGATTTGGGGATGGGAGAGGCCACCTCTGCTGGAATACTAGGAACCAGATTGTGGACTGCTCATCCATTCTTACTAAGAAAAATTCCAGCAGTAACCAGAAACTATCTATTCTACAGCGGTCCTATTGATATTAATAAGTGCAACAAACAAGCTTTGACAAAGCTTCAGCTGCTGTACTTTCCAAATCTTAGCACAGCTATACTCCTTATTGCAAAATCCCAAGCATGTTTACCTGGAAGTAGGTCCCACTCTGTGCATTGAGACTCAACCCCTTACAAGGGTGTTTAGGACTGCAGCCTTAATCTGTGGAGGTTAATGTGTTGAGGATCTTGCCTTAAGAACATAGCCAGCTGTGGATGTTTGAACTTGCTGACCTTTGCATCCTTTTATCATCGAGGTTTTCTATTAAATCATGATAATGCAACAGACATCTTGAGATGCCTTTTTCTACTGGAATCTGTGCACACGGAAACAATGCTCCCATCACAGACAAAGAATGCTCTGGCACTTCAGAGACTAATTGGTTTCTTGTGTTATGAGATTTTGTAGGTAGAAGTCATGCATTGTAGATTTTTTTAAATAAAAAAAAATACATATAATGCTATGCGGAATTAGCAAACATTAACTAAGAATTTGCCAGCACCATTCTGCATATCAGTGCAATTTACAAATCCGGCATGAAAATGGTTTTCTGAAACTTGGATGCCTTTAACATGCATTTAGACAAGTACATGAAGGGTAAGGCTAGCAATATCTGCTAATCCTGATGACTATGTTCTACTTCCGCTGTTGTACCCAGTATGCTTCTGAATAGCAGCTCCTGGAAACCGCAGGGAGGGAGAATGCTGATGAACTCAGATTTTGCTTAAGAGTTTTCCATGGGCATCACTGTGGTTTGAGAAAAGGTTCCTGCGGCAAGTTCCAAATATCTCATAAGCCTGCTCTGCAGTAACTCAGAGCAGGGCTGTTAGTGCGGCCATTCTGTTCTGCGGAGTAACATTCCTGTTGAGATATGGCAGGCACACATTACCTTCACTTTCTGGATGCAATCAACAGCATATTGGTTCCAATACACTTTCCCAGCTAGGTAAATAGGTCTTTGCAATAAGTGTCTGTTGTTTTACTTATGTTTCGGCTGCTTATTTAACAATGTATTCGATGGTTGTCAAACTTCAGGCCTGATAGTTTTATAATGCTAAGAACTTAGCAGCAGGCTGGATCAGGCCAAAGACCCATCTGTTTCAGCTTCCTGTTTTGACAGTGGCCAACCACATGGGCACTGAAGCCACAAGAAGAACCTGAGATCAACAGCACTCATCTCACTTGCGATTACTAGCAACTGGTTTTCAGAGGGGTACTGCCTCTGACAGTGGAGGCAGAACATTGCTATCATGGCTAGTAGCCACTGATAGCCTTACCCTTCATGGATTTACCCAATCATCTTTTAAAGCCACCCAGGTTGATGGCCATCACCGCCTGTTGTAGCAGTGAATTCCACAGTGCTGTCTGCAGAAGTGCATTCTTTTGTTTGTTCTGAATTTATCTTTTCAGAGGTGAGGAAAACAGAATTATACACTGTATTTCAAGTCTGGTAGCACTATAAATTTGTCTTTGGTGAGGTGTCAAAAGTCCAAGTGCTTTAACTGGCAGAATGGTGAACTTTGCAACACAGAGACTCACGTTGACTAAAATCTGGCTACTGAAAGTGTTACGAACATATGTCATACCATAATCCAGAAGGAATGCATATGCATCTGGTATGTGGTACAGCCATCTGCTATCACCAAGTGATCTGTCACACCCACCGCTGGTTGAGAAGCAGCACTGCCATCGGTGCCGATTTTGGGCAACAGCGCACCAATTTGGGGAAAGATCTCACTCAAAATGGAAGTGATCTTGACCAAAATCGGCACCACTGGTAGTGGCACAGATAGTGTGGCTGGCAGGGCAGGCATGGCCCCAATAGACATTGCACCTGGCAGGCTATTACCACTTGAAGCAGTGGCCTCACCCTGCCTAACGTTGGGCCAGCTCTGGATACAGGTATGGTAGACACTGGAAGCAAGTGTACACATGGGGGAGGTGAAAGAAAGCACTTTAAGTTATCAGAGACCCTTTGTAATTTCCTATGAAAAAGTGAGAAGGAAACAGGTTGTATTGTTGTCAAAGAACACAGTAATTTTGCACCAAGTCTGTAATGAAAAGGCACCACAGTTAATGCTGATCTCTAAAGTGTTATATAACCCTCTCTGGGATGGTATAACGCCAGGTGTGTTCAACATGTCTGGCAGGTGCTATAAGTCTCTGTTCACTTTGTTAGAGCTTGCTTGCCTGGTCATAGCTTGAAGATTTGAATAAAAGTTAAGTTGGTCTCTTTGTATCCCAGCATTTGCTTCACGTTTAAGTACATAATACAGGAAATGCTACAAGACTTTGGGGAAAGTTTTCCATATAAAGATACTGGAAATTTGACAGCTGTGTTTCCTCTGAAACATAAAATACATGTTCAAAAGTACTGACTGAGTTATCAATAATAATCAAACTTTTCAGGGCTGAACTCGTTTCCTATTCATTTGCTACAGTTTCTATGTAGTTCCATTGCAGAAAAGCAGCAGAATGATGACTGGGAAAACTGGTTATGCAAAAGGTTGAACAGGAAACTGTATAAAATTCAGAGGCTGTCTTTAGCTAATATAAATTATAAATTTATTAAAATGTTAATTTTAGGTACACAACTAAAAGCAAAAGGAGCAAAACAACTGGAGTCTACAGTGTGTGTTACCAATCATTGCGGGTGGGTAAACTGACTACATGTAACTGCACATTAAGACAAATGTAGAATTTAGACAAAGTATTCCATCCCTTTTCAGATGTATACTTTTAAACCTCAGGAACTGTTTTCAGTAGATGTCATGCCTTTTAACTTGAAAAAAGATAAGCGCAAATAAGCTCCCAATTGTCTCCCCAATATGTAAACCACATCTCGGGCTGCTGTCTCTGCTTCGCCTTTGAAGTTTCCCTGAAATGTCATGTGTTGTGAAGACTGCTGTGCATAAGCAAGACAATTTGCTCACTCTCAGAATTCTTACCAGTTTCCACTGCTATTTGGTATCCAGCCTCTAGTCTCCGAGATGACCTTTCCAGCCTCTCTGTGTTATCGAGCAGATGCGCCCTCTGAAAAAGAAAACGGGAATGAAAAATCAGGCATCCGTCGACAGTATTCGCCCCCCCACAACTACACATACAGTATCTTCTCTCTATTTTTACTTTTACAGTAAAGAAATAGCTCAAGAAAAGCACTTTAGGAAGCTGGATATGTGATCATTCAAATTATTTATACCTAGGCATTTGGATAATACAAAGTAAATGTTTCATTGATATTATACGACCAATCAATGACAATAATATGGAGAACATATAAAAGGTATTTTAATACATGGATCCTCTAATTTTGCCATAAGCAAGCACAGTTGTTTCCCTAGAACAATTTATTAGGGCACATCCCAGGTTTTGCAGGTGGTAAATGTTAATACTTTTATTGTTAGCCGCATATGGTATTATGCTAAAAGTGCTATATAAAGATATAATTCTGTCACATTCATTTGAAGACCAGGACCAAAATATTGATGCAATACAGATCCAAGATTTTAAGTAGAATACTACACAGTGTATAAGCACACATTTCAACACACTAAGTTTAAAGAAATATATTGTACTGCATAATTATGTCACCATGACCTGTGATAAGAACTGAAAAAAAAATCATTTGTACTGATTTTCCTTCTGCATGTTGATCTCTTCAAATTACTTTTGAAATACTGAACTTATACTTCTAATCAAGCTGTCAAAATACAGAAACTAAACACAAGCACACATGTTCCCACCGCCTCCTTTTCACCCTGAAAAACAACCCAGTTTGGATGCATGTCAAAAAACAACTCCTGGAACTTTGTCTTGTTGACAGATGTCATTTAAAAATTGAAGAAATGCTTTCTAATAATAATATTAAAAAGTAGGTGCCATCCATATTATCTGAGTGGCTGTCTGCTGAAATGATCTACCTTGCTCTAATGAGCCCCTATGGATCTTGGGAGATGCAAGCTGTATTGACATGCACACTTAAGCTAATACACCTAGACCAGTGCCTCCAAGCTCTAGCAGCCAGGGATGCTGACAGAATATCTCGCTTCTATCTTCAAAGAAAGGAAGTGATTAGTATGTTATCATTACCATTCAAAACGTGATTTCCCTATTCCCTCCCGGCACAGGTGACACATCTCTGAGATGCGGCCAGACGATGGAGGCAGCTAAAGCCACATCAAAGCTTTCCTTGAATTTTTTTATTTTTTTTTAGAAATCATTAAAACAATGCATTTAGATCAGCACAGATAGAACCCAATGTGAAGGTCAGGAAAGCTGCAATAACAGTCTATAATAATTAATAGAGTCGTCTAATACACAGTGAATAGGTTAAGAGTAAAATGCAAAAAAAATAAAAATCCTTCTATATTTGGAAGAGGAGGGGGAACAGTCATGGCACAAAGGGAAGAGCAGAAAGAATTAAAAAAAATAGCATTCTATAATGTAAGTTACAGGACGTGTGTGATAAGACCAAGGAACAATTTTAAATCATTAGTACTAGTTATTAAATAACTTAAAAGAAAAAGAACATTTCATAACGACCGGATCCCTATATTTTAGAACAATAGAAGTATAAAAACTTCTTTGAAAGCAAGTCAAATAACATTTCTTATATAAGAAAATAATATTGCATAAAGAAAAATATCAGATTAAGCTGATCATCTCAGCTTGCACAAAATGTTGAGTCTTATTGGCCTAATAAAACGTTGGACATCTTTCTTTCATTAGAACCAATAAGAAGATTGCTGGGTCAGCGGGGGTGGGAGTATGGTGGAGAAGAGAACTAAAAAAACAACAACCAGAAAACAAAAACTCCACTACTCCTGTGACTTTAAAATCATGCATTTTGTAGACACAGATCTTATGGACTCAGCGCAAATAATCATACCATTAAAAAGCCAGTTCAGCCACAGAGAAATCACTTTAAAATGTTTTAAAACTAAAAATTGGTTTTTTAAAATAAAAAAATTGCCCAAGACTACACAAGCACAACTACTTGTCGTTACCAAGATCACAATTGACAAAACTGAATTTAAAAACCATCATAGAACATCCAAAGTTCAGGTTAGCTTTCCTGTTAGCAATCAGATGCCCTGCTTCTCCAAAGCACAGCACGGAAGGATTTCATTAGACTATGCTGTTCCGTACTACTGATTTCAGGTCCTTTTCACTCAAGTCATTCTACAGTAAACCTCCTTCCCCCCCTGTAAGTGGTTGTGTTATTTACTTTTCCGTTTCGGAGAAATATTGTTCCTTCGGTCACGAAAAGCAATGACCTAACATCAGCGGCTGGTGCTTTCAACACTTCCACTACAACCCCCCCCCCCCGCCAAATTCATTTCCCCACCCTATCCCCCTGCCTTTTGTATATGAAGTAGTGCGAGGTGACTCAGGCTGTCTTTTAGCTTCACAAAGAGCTTCTCCATGGAGTTACAGATGGAAGTTTTGCAAAGTGGCAAGCTACAGCTAGAGATTTTGTCGTTCCATGTGGGCTGGATTCAAACTGAGATCTCAGAAACTAAAAGAAAACAGAGCAGCACAGCCTCCATAGAATTCTGCCTAAGACATCTGTGCTGGAACACAGCTTTGTAATGAGAGGAACTGTACATTTTATTAACAAACAGTATGGGAAAAATCACAATTGCTTTTAAGATCATACCTCCTTAGGAGAACTGTAATTGGGAAAGCCTTGATGTTTTACTATTTGACTAGTTTAGAACCTTGGTGAATCACTGCAATAGCCATCATTTGGGCTTTAATGTGCATTTTATACTCTATATAAAACACCACTCCTTTTACAGCTTATCCTACAGCTAATATGGTAACTAGAAATTGCAGTAGTGAAGCTTGCACTGCATTTCCCATTCTACTCTTTGATCTTGACTTCCACTCCCTTTATTAGCTATGCATTTAATATGCTCCCCAAAATATTATGTAGCAAGAAAATGACAAAATGATAGGACTTACAAAGTGAGCCAACAGCAAGGAAATACAATCCAGAATACATGTCATTGACAGGCATTTTTAAAAACTGACAAAAAAGTAGTCCAGGTATTCAGTAAAAGCCACTTCCCCCCCTTGAGTCTGCTAAAATTTAAAATGGATTTTTGTCTATATCTAATTAACCACTTTAATTATAAGATCTATTAATAAACCTTGATTTTCCGTTTACAATTAGCCTTGTCACATATATTTCCATAATTGCTTTATATCACAACTTATAATTATATATTATAAAAAATATGCATACATAGGAAAAAGTTTAGCTTTGTATTTATAGAATGTATGTCTTCTGAATGTATGTAGTCTGAAATGGCCAGGTAAGAAATCATGACATTCATATGCTTGTTTACCATGTTAAGTTTTTTTTAAAAAATAGAACTGTACAATTACTATGGTCTATGGACTATTCCAGAGCTGAAATAAAACCCAAGTATGTGATTTAAGTATCCATATATTTCCTATTACCATACCTCTCCTTTCTCTGCCTTTGCTATCTTTTCCCTTCCTTCCTTCCTTTCTCTCTCCATGAAAATTTTAACTGTAAGTTCCTCGGGGCAGAAGCCTGTCTTTTGCTTATGTTATTCTGCAAAGCACTATGTACACTGATGATGCTTACATTAATAAGAAGAAGTTAGAAAAGAACGCAAGGACATGCTTGTTCGGCTGCATACTTTCGTCACCACATCAAACCTCTATACTGCAAGTTGTATAGCAATCAGGAAGGAAAAGTGAATGATTGATCAAATAATCTTAATCTAATAAGAAAATATTTGGACCAAGAATTCCCCTGAATTTTGCTTGTGTTACATTTGCTTGCGTTCTCTCCAAGTATGAGCATCAGCACTTGAAAGTGTCCCTTGCTTCTGACCTCTTTTGAATTAAACGCATTTAGATTGTATCAACAGTGTCATCCACCAACCGCAAGACTAAACAAGCAGAGTTTGCTGTGTTCACTCTTTCGCTGCTAGGAAATCTGAGGTGTCACTACACAGCCACCTAAGAAAACTGGTTCCCTAGCAACGTTTACTATACCAAACCTCTAAGAGAAAGTAATTTGATTTTTTAAAACAAAAATAATAGTGTAAGCATTTGTTGTACTATAAAATAAGACTGAGGGGGGACCTTAAAAAAAATATATGCTAGTGGCTGTCAGGAAATGACCATCAGGTGCTTTTCATATCTGCTTAGACGTATTGCTGCCACTTCAGGTCATTTCATAGGGTGCAAGCAAAAGGAACTCTTGATCTGCATTCTCTACAGCATATGCACAAATAAATAATAAATACTGAGACACGACTGAATGTACATCTACCTGGCTTCTATTTTCAACATGCATGCAGTATTTTCATACTGTTTGGTATGCCGGCAGGTATACATACTGCTGTATTGCTGGTATCTGCTTCAAGCAGAGATTTCCCCCCACCCCTAACACTGTACCTTCTATAGTAATGCTGGGATATAAAGGTATTTACTCCATCAAAGATTGTGTGATGCAGATATCATTACAGGATCTGATTAGATCATGGTATTCTAATAGAGATCAAATAGTAGTTTTCCTTCTTTTTTCCAGTGTCTATAAATTATCCCCTTTCTCTGTGCTATCAAAGAATGTTAATTTTAAAGGTTTGATCTAGGGATTCCCATGTAAGTGTATAGTTATTATAGGAGGAAAAAGAAAAGAAAAGAAAGAAAGAAAGAAAAAATAAAAAGAGTGCTGGAACATTTTTAAGCACTGTAATCAATATCTTTTGCTTTGTACTTATTTCCCTGTAACAATGACCAAAAAGATCTACTTCAGATTTGGAAAACCAGCTTTAAAGGAAAAGCTAGACAACAAAAAGCAAGGAAGTACTCACCTCTTCACGTAATTTTATCAACTGCAACATGAATGCACAAAAAAAGATAAAAAGGAAAGAAATGGCAGGAAAGAAAGATCAGTTGTGTGACAGGATACAGAATTAACATTGACAATTTATCTGTTTACATGTTTAGCATTTAAAAATCACAGACAAACACATTAAAAGAACCTAAACATAGACTACATGCAGAGTTTTTTGAACGAATAAAGATCACTTTCTCACACTGTCACATTAAACAAAGAGAATAGTGTGAAATTCTCTTTTAAACCACATCTAAGACACCATCATGAAATAAAGGGGAATGACTTCATAGAAGTCTATAATATAAAGGGGGAAAACAAGTTTACTATTCCTCTCTTCTAAGATAGTACAGTTGAAGTGATTTTGTATATACAAGTTTTCAGAATGTTTTTCTATTTTTTAGTACTGACACCTGCCTTTTTATTTCTCTCATATATTATCTTGATCAGAATAACTATAGTAAGTGGCTACTGAGGCATCAGTTAGATTGTGAATATCTTGCAAATGCCTGCTCTACTTTAACACAGCTACTTTTAAAAATAATAATATGCCTATGCAATTTAGTATGGCATATTATTACTTATGTTAAAAATGAATGGATGAACAAATTAACTAATGTAATGGTAGAGAATTACTGTACATAACATAATTTTGACCACACTATCTTTTACAGAATTTATCTCCCAAAGTTATTATCATTGCTAACCCTTCCCCCTTTTAGTTGCCTACTTTTCCTAAAGCTACAGTAGCAGGGATCCTTTCAACTGATCTAGTCAGTTATACTTCAAAATATTCTTCATTTAGAACATTAGCCAGTTGTGCTGGGCTACAAAGAAGCACACCTATTCATTTGCAACAAATACAGAAGGAATGATGGCTTGCTACTAAACAAGGGTGAATATTCTCTCATTGTGGCTACCTTATTTTGGCAATTAAGGTGGCCACTTTTGCACTGACCACACCAATTTATGCACTAATTTTAAACAGATAACCTTTTTTCTACAGTCAGGAAGTTTCCAATTAAAGAAGAAACGGAAGATGCCCCCTTAGGTGTCACTCTAAAACTAAAAGATGTACCGCTGCCAAACAAAACAAGAGATGGTGCTTCTGATCACTGGGAAAGCAAGCTGCTGCAGTTAATAGCTCTTTAGAAAAGAAGCTTTCCAAGGATCTGCTATCAAGTAAACACACAGGCATTCTCCATCCCCATCCCACCTGCCCTAAAATTTAAAGCCCTTTGCTAGGAATCACTCTTTCATTTGCTTTCTTGCTTCCCCCTCACTTCTCGCAGCACTATTCCCACCCACCCCCCACACCCTTGAGGTCACCATTCCTCAGCTGGCTGTGATACTTTAAGGGCCAAAGTTTAAAACTACTTTTCTGCAATAGAGACCATTTGGGGCATGACACTCTGCCACAGTCAATGAGAGTTTTAAAATGCTCCACATTTGTTTTTTCAATAGGTCCCAAACAAAAAAAAAAAAATGTTCTATCTTGTTTGTGCTGCATGGCTGAATTTAAGCTCTGCATAGAATTTGCAACTAAGCTAAGTAATGGCAGATTTTCTTTTTTTAAATGATGACTGAAAGAAATTCATTCAAATTAACAAAAGATTTTCCCCCATTTAACAATGATGGCACTCGATGAAATTCTGCAACTGCTATTTTAAAAATGTACTATATAAAGCTTGTCAAATTCAAACAGCATTAAAATGTGTGTAGCCACCATTTTAGGTTATGATAATCAGCATATTTTCTGAAACAAAGATTCTCCTTTTTTCCAATTTGATACAAGCGGTAATCTGTTCCTTTGTAGACTAAAAAAAAAAAATCTGGTTTACGCTGGTTTGAACCAGTGGAATCTCTTGTGGCTAAGCCTTCTGCTGTGAGTAGAATCAAAACTGCGTCGCAGAGTGTGTGCACGTCTGTGAGGCACGTCACGTGACATGGAGAACTACCGAATTCCCCCCCGCCCAAGAAGCTGATAACGCTACTGCCGTCTCTGCCCGCATACAGATAACGAATAAATGCTGAACTCTATTAAACGCCCTTTACACATTATCGTGGGTCGAACACACAATTTTCTGAACTTGTGATGACAGTCTATTTATTTTGCTATAAACTCTCGGCATGTAACGAACAGATTTGTGACTGGTAATGATCTGCTCTGCCAGGGCTATATGAAGTGATACAGACCTCCTTTAGATCTTGGGGAATTAAATTGACCAACTTCACCCCCTGGTCTGTTTCTGGAGTTTTGACACACTTTATGCACAGCAAGTCCAAATCTTACATTATCAGAGCTTAGTTGTCAAAAATTAGGTAACCATATCACCACAAAATATTTATGTTCTATAGGTAGCATATATGCTGCCTTGATGTACTATTTTTTCATTTTAGACCAACTGAAAAAGTCTAATTAAGAATTTTCTCACATTAGCCCAACAAATCTAATTTCAGAAAGAAAACAGTGTTTCATATCAAATTGTGGAATTTGTAAATACCAAACGAATACCCAATATATTTTTGCAAGCAAACAATTTATTAATGAATGATATGCTTCTTTTTCTGAACAACAGACCCACCACCCTCTCCAGCAACCACAAAATATTAAGTGGAAGGTACAGTACAACTTGGTACTGTATTGCTGCACTGAAGCAACTGGGCCTTTCAAGTGATTTGATGGATGCAGCCAGACATAATTACAAAGACCAGCTGAAAATACTAGAGTGCTTAAAATACTACACTGCTTATATATATATTCTCATTCTGTGATGTGTAATGGACAACATTTAATTGTTTACTATAAATTAGTAAAGTGTGCTCCTGGAGGGAAAAGATAACCCAACTATGAACCATCCGGTTTTTCCCTCCTGCCTTTGTACTGCAAAATGTGCTACATCTGATTATGTTTCACTCGATTTAAATTGGAAGAAAATTAATCAACACAAAGCCAAGAAATTAACTAAATCCAGAATATAGTGAGCCCAAAGCCATTTATCCCTATCAAGGATGTTTCTTTTTACAGAGAAAAAGCACAGACTGGGAATAGGAGCTTTTACATACATTAATATACCTATCTTGGGTCTGCCATTGCCTTAAAGTAGGCAACAAATCATGAAAATCATCTTAGACAATGTTGTCAACAGCACAGAACCAAAATGCCACAATATAGAATTTCAAATATTTCACATTCTTTACTGTTTCCAACTAAGAGTGGTTCGCAAATTATTTGATATCCAATTCGGTATACATACTAGAATAACAAAGTTATACCAGTATACCTCTGAAATACCACTAGACAGAGTGAATCAACAGGTAACATATTCCTCACAATCACATATGCTTAAATGTATTACACACAGAGTTCACATTCTCAAAAACTGAATATGTTTAATATTACTGACACTGATCTAGAGCTCCCTGACTTTAGAAGTTTCTAGCTCTCTTGGCTAAGTCTCTATTCAGATATTTATCAGGTGGTGTGAAGAGGTCAATACTCCTACTTTGCCAAAACCCAAGACAGTTATTTTTATGCAGCATCTGCTTTTCAGTGATTTATGTATTGATTTATGTTACATTTGGGGATTAGAGTGGTGGACAAACTACTTTCATTTCTGCAATTTAACCTTAACCTGATTAAACGGTCAAACAGCAGCAAATGAATTTGACAGATCCACGACTTTTAATATATAAATCAAGGTGTTCTACACTACTGTTACAGAAATGAATCTGAGGATTGGGCATATTGAAATTCTTCACACTTTACATATATCCTTTGGGTGCTAAAGCTATAAGGCTTTCTAAATCTAGGCCCCAAAACAGCTGAGTGATACAGATTGAGAATTGTGCTTCCTCATTATGGATAGTCTTACTAGTAACATGAAACAAGAAATAAAGTATTATAGAACATTTGCACAATATCCCTGAGAGGGAAGACAACCAGGGCTTTTATTTAGCCGGAACTTGCCGGAACTCAGTCCCAGCACCTCTCAGGTGGGCGCCATTGTCATTATAAGAAAACAAGGGATGCATTCATGGTTAGTTCCAGCACCTCTTTTTCTAGAAAAATAGCACCGAAAAAGACAATTTTGGCAAACTAGGGTATATGTATAATGTCAATATTTAGGAAAATGAAGAAACAATATTTCCTTGCGTTTATATTTTGACCAACGTCTGCCACAGAATGATATTTCTTGAATTAATTTCAATTAGTTTCTTCCTCCTTTCATAAATATACAATCTACAAATATATCGCTGACATACGTAAAAAGTATCAGTCAGTAGTTTTCAACCTCAAAGGTTGAGAACAAAAGTAAAAAAAACTATTCTACAAAAGAGTAAACTCTGTTTTAAACTAGAGTTTTTATCATAACTTTTCTTTCAAGGCTGGTGTCACATGTAATTTACTGTGCAATCTGAAAACAAGCAATAGAATTTGAATCCAGGAGCCTAAACCTCTTTTTTTGAGGTTTGAACTTTATCCATGGTATCTGAATGTCCAATGTTTTTTGTCTGAAAATGATGCCCACTTTTAGAATATCTTTCAAACTTATAGGGAGTTTGGACAATACCCTTATTAAATAATTGCACATTAAGAAGCTGTAGGCTATAAAGGCAGGACCACAATATAGTCAACGTTATATGCTTTATAATCCCAATGATTTCAATAGGAGAATGAAGCATAACTCTGTCACAATACAATGGAACTTAAAAGTTCTTAATCAGCAGTAGCTGGGTCCTTAATTAGGCTATATCCTAAGTGTACGAGCTAATTTTAATGTATTATGCAACATATGGCAAGTACAGAACGTTGCTCTCTAACTCCACATGTTAAAAGAAACAATAATTTAATACATACAAATGTATTCAAGTATTACCAAGTTTTTAGAATAGAAACATTATGAATGGAAAGTTCAAATTGAAATCAGTAAGAAACTTTCTTTAATATTAGACTTTCTTCTAACTTCACACACCATTTCTTTGTTATTAGGCATTTAAAACTTCAATCTAATTCTGTCAAGTTTGAATTAACTTCTTCATGTAGGAAGGTCTCAAAGTAGACAAACCTGGGAACAGGTCTTAAAAACTATAGCTAAAGCTTTATATAGATACAATAATGTGTTAAGCTGTGAAAATACTTGTTTAATAATGGGGGGGGGGGAATTCTACTAGGACATTGGTTACAGTGTAATGAACACAGAACATAATAAGATTAATTAACAGGCATATAGTTCTTCCCTTAAAACACTAGTGTTTTATACTGTATCTATTCAAATGGTATACTTTTGAGCATAATTTGCAGTTTTACTCAAGAGAAGAATATCTGATTCAGAGAAGACAACCTACATAGAAACAGAGAAACTGTCAGATTCTGAAAGCTCATTTTCATTTGTTTTGCCTGCCAGTGTTGATTTAATTATGCTTCATTCTTATCAAAGCTGCATTATGTAATTTTTTATTCCTTTTACATGTGTTTGAGGTGAAGACCTTGGCTTTGTCGGCAAACATTGTGTTTCAAGTTATTCTTTAAGTACCAAATAATAAAGAAGAAGAGAAGAAAAGATTCCCCCCCCTTTTTTTAAAAACCAAAAGATAGCAGACAGCGATCACAAGGTAAAGGGTTAAATTGTAAGATCTCCAAGAAACATTTTGAAGTTGATTAAGACCCCAGCTTTGCATTAAACAGTATCACTTCCACATGAGTTGTTACTAATGCTGTTAAGGAGCAGATTGAGAAGCCCAGTGTGCCAATGACCTCCTTCACCCTCCAGCCACCCACTAGGGCTTCTTGATTAGCATCCTACCTGGATCTCTGAGGAATTCCCATCATCCCCTAGGAGCTCATTCCGCACCTCGTCACTGTAGGCAATCCGTGACCTTTTCTGTAAAACAAAAAGAGAAAGGGGAAAAAAATGTGAGCAAGCAAGGCTCCGGAGTCATCACTATCAAGGCTGATCATCTCAAAACCTCGAGAGCCCTCTAATGGATACCCATTTGATGGAAAAATCTCTAAAGAAAGTTATCACAAAGTAGTTTTGACAACAGGGTGTCAAGTGCAATACAGAAATTACCAGCACTTTTGGCGGGATCTTTAAATTAAATCCCTTCCCCAAAATGAAACTAGCAAAGCACAGCATACTCAGAAAAAAAATTTCTCATTAAGTTCAATAGGGGCAAGCCCCAAATCCTGATTTTCATTCACTGAATTCCCTCCCTCAAACCAAATGATCCCTATGTCATTTCACACTTCCCTAACTCTGTTTAACCAAATGTCTGATTATGTGAACCACTTGGATATACGCCAGGTCACAGAGAAGTGAGCTTATATTGGAGAGCAAGCAGGAATTACAATCTAATCTTTATATTTGGTATAGCTATACCAAGAATGGAAGTGCAAATATCAAAACAACAAATCAATAAGACCGGGGGAGGTTTTTTTTTTATCCTGTTCAGTTTCCTTCCTATACTGTACTGTATTAAAAAACTTTTAAACAAAGAACTGCTACGTCTCAAAAGGCCGAACACAAAGCCTGAAATCCAGTTGATTATAATCACATAGTGAACTCAGTGCTCCAAAAGGGAAGAAAGCATGCAGACAAACAAGGGTTAGCTTTTTGTGGGGTGGGGGGGGAGATTCAGCTAAACTGGACTGTAAGAGATCTTCCTGAGTTGCTGCTTTGGGGAGAACTGATGCACTGCCTTTTCCTCAATTGGAAGCAGGCATCCATGATTAAACAATCTCCCTCCTGCACCGGGATACTAACACAGATTAGATTGCAAGGCATCATACCGGGCAATTCTTATTGGATTAAACTAGATGTGATAAAAATTGCAGCTTTGTTCAAAATCCTTTTGATGTATTTGGTCTTTTCCCATGGTGTATGAGGCAACAGGGGAATCCTAACATTGAGCTTTCCATGCAAGACACCTAGCTAGCTTCTGGGAATATGCCAAATGAAAGTTGAGCATGTAACAGCATTCAGTAGCCAAGCATATGAAAAACCTATTACATAAAAACTGAAAAATTGTAACATCACTGGGGGAAAAGCTAGTTTTAAACTAAACTTTCAAGCACAATATTTGAAAGGTCTCACTCTTTCCTGGCCCTCATGTGAACTGGTCTGTGCTCAAGCTACCACACTGCATTAATTGTTACACTTTGGTGCCCCCCACCCTTGAAAGCAAGATTAAAGCTGAAGTTTGAATTCAAAATGCAGAATGTAAACTAATTTTATTTCCAATGTTTTACATTTTTCTCCCTTCTTTGAAAACAGGTTTGCAGATTTAGCTGGCAATTCAATCTGAATGCATATATTGAATTTAAATCTGATATAGTGTATCAATTTTCAACTTTCAAGACAAAAGAAAAACTTTCAAACAGATCAATTTACAAACAAAATGCAAAATGAGAAAGCAGTTGCTTCACCAAGCAAGTAAACGGTAAGTTTTAGACTTCTTTTAATTTCAATGGTTATTTGTGGCACCCTTAACATTATGAAACCCCTAGTATTCAACAGAGTATATATACTAAAGCCTTAGTCATACAAACCATAGAACTTGTATAATGGACATAGCATATCCTACCCCCTTTTTACTATTTGGATATCTCAGACACAGCAGTTTCATATTAACCAAGTAAAAGCAGTCTCTACAGCATTAAAGGAAATGGGAACCTTTAAAGAGGCTGTGGTATCAGAGCTGCCTGTTTAAATTATTCATTTCATCACTATGGGGGACTAAAACACTCTGCAGTATGCAAGAATATCATATGGAGATGGGTTTTGTTTTTCTCTTTTTTCACCAAAAAGCCAACAAATTGGCATAGATTGCTCAATTATGATATTATCCTATTTTTTGTTTGATATACATCAGACAAGGAAAGAAGTTACAAATGCATGTCAATACATGATCCAATCTTTCTTTTCCATTTAAGATTTTCAGTTTAAGATTAAGTTTAACCATACACGGTCAATAGCTACCAATAGCAATGGTATTTGTGCTGTTACAGATATGCAACCACAATGATCTGAAAATAGCCTGCATTGCCCATAGGTTTGCCCATTAAGCAACTGGACTAACTTGTGTGTGCTTTTTCAAGCCTGCACCAGAGTATACTCATATGTGCACACACAGAGAGAGCTGGGAAAGATTTTAGTTTAACTTCCTCTTAATTCACTGTCCAGGTTTGGAAAGGAACAAATGCTTTTTGCATCAAGGAAAATGGGTGTGTGTGCACGTGTGCATGCCTGCATGTGTGCATAAGGCTTACAGCCTAAATACACATTACATTGATCACAGCAAGTCACATATAAAACAGGCTCTGTCTCTTGAGAATTCAAAAGCTCCCTCAGAGAAAAGTAGTAAAGGCCAGAGGGGATAACAGGCAAACACACAGGGAAGCAGAAGCCACTAACTGCCCCCTGTCTATCTATTTTATTATTTCTTCTTGAGTGGCTAATTGTCTCTAGGGACTGAGAAGAAGATGAGTAAACATAATTACACATGAGATAATTTAAAAAAAAAACACAAACCCCAGACAGATTGAGAAAAGCAGGCAGTGTGCTGTTCCCACAATTTCCTCCCAGCATCCTCTTTGTCTCAAGGAGAGCTCAAGAATTTGTAATTCCTAATAAAGGGTTGGCGAAGTAAGTAAGAGCTCAAGAATTTCAAGGCAGGCCCTGGCTTACATTGTGGCTGCTTTGGACATGAAGAATGTCATATGTAAGTAGGCTCTTTACAAAAACAAAAGACATGTAGCTTGGGTTCAGTACTGTGACTGGGTGGCTCATGGAAATTCAATTGTGACTAATGGGGATTTGACCAAGTCTATGAACCTGGTTGTCAGAGGCACTGCCATTCCACCAGGTTCCAACATAAAAGGGAGGAAGCTGTAGCTCAGTGATAAAGCATGTGGTTTGCATAGGCAAGGTCTCAGATTCAATTTCCCACATATCCAGCTTAAAGAATCTTAGGATGTAGGTTTAGAAAAGACGCAGCTTGATACTTTGCATAGCAACTGTTAGTCAGAGTAGATGGTATTGAACTAGAATGTAGCCACTTGATGAATCAGGAGTCTGAATAGGCTTAAAGCAGCTTCATATGTTCACACACCTCCCAGCATTAGCGGGAGAAACCTCAGAGACAGGTGTATATTTTACTGTGACATGAAATAATAACCCAGCCCTCTCCAAGTTCCTGTGAGAAGGGTTGGGGAATATTTCATCATGCTGGGCTTTGGAGAAGGTTGAAACAGTACTTATTTCATCTCGTGAGATTACCACTGCATGAAAGGGGATATTACCATCTACATGAAGCCATTAGGAGTTTTGGAGCAAAGTGTCATAAATAGGGGGATGATACCCAACTCTATTTCTTTGTTACATCTGAAGCAGGAATGGCCTTGAGTATCTGGATGCAGTATCTGGATGCAGTTGAAGACTGGTTCCAATAAATTAGTAAATTGCCTGCCCTCAATGTGGTCTTACTCTCCCTGAAGGAACAAATGTGTAGTTTGGGAGCACTCCTGAAACCACCTCTGTCACTCAATGCACATGTAACCTCAGTGGCTAGAACTGCCTTTTGCCAACTTCTGCCTCAGTGGCTCTGAGGGCCTTTTGGTAAAGCATCTATGGCTGTTCATGGATGGGGTAGCTTGACCGCTGTTGCTTATGCACTGGCAACCTCACAGATGGATTACTGCAATGGATTCTAGCCAAGAGGCTGCGGCTGATGCAAAATGCAGCAGCTAGGTTGATTGTGGGGACAAACTGTCACCAACGTATCACACCTTGCTTATAAGATTTGCACACCTAGTCTGCAACCAGGCCAAGGTGTTGGTACTAACATATAGGTATTAACATTCCTATACAGTTCAGGAACAGGAACAGGTTATTTGAGAGACCACCATATCTCTTATATATCCAGTAGATCACTGGAGTTTGTTGGAAAATTTCTTCTGCAAGCTCTGAAGATATCAGAAGCCTATTCCACAGTAACTTGGCACAGGGCTTTTAGTCTGGCCATTGTGTTCTGGGGAACAGCATTCCTGTTGAGATATGACAGGCTCCCACTACCTGCACTTTCTGGAAACAGCTGAAGACATGTTTGTTCCAAAAGGCTTTCTTAGCTGGCTAAATGGGTCTTTTCCAGGAGGGTCTATTTTGTATTATTTTAGTTCCATTGGCTGTTTTTTTCAGTTTTTAACTGTTTCCCCCCAGCTTTTATGGTACATTGCACTGAATAGATTGTGTAGAAAGCAATTAATAAATTAAAGATATCATCATCAATAAAAAATATTAGTCCTCCCTCAGTTCTCCATATGTTGAAGATTGAACATCTGCAAGCAGGGAGCCTTTTCTACTCAGGTTCACTCCATGTGCAATTTGAAACCCTGACCAGGATTCTACAAAAGTAGAACAGGCTTCCAAGTGCAAAAGTTCACATAGACATATGGGAGCAGCAGTGGTGATTCAACAGAGATCATGAAGCCATGGAGCTCCTCTGTGAGTGCCAACAAAATATGCAGCTACGAAAAGTAGTGCTGGCTGCTAAACTAGAATATGTTGACCCCTGGATTTGAAATATACTTTTTGCTATACAGATAAGAAAACATAGCACTAGCAACAAGTAATTTCAATTTTTTTAAAAAATGTATATAGTAATTCTTCAGGCATCTTCTGGCACTTGTCTGCCTTATCCCAAGTTTCTAAAACCTAGAGGTGGTCACTGGGTCTAAAAAACAGCATCTATCCAAACAGAAATCTGTTCACTTTGCAAAAAAATTTACATTGTTTTGACAGAGCTTCGTGTTCTATGGAGATTTTGTTGTAAATTTGTTTTAGTTCAATATAATCTACATCAATAGCAAAGCTAACATTTATTGTCACGGTCCCTTTATTATCATGATCTCTCTCAATTATAAAAGAAGCAGTTTTATAGAACAACTAAACCTTTTGACTACAATTAGGTCCGACTCTGCCATATTCATTAATAAATAATTTGATACTACTTTTGATCACAATTTCATCCCAAAATGAATTGATCACATAAAAGACCAGGCCTTTGAACTAAAGTGCCCATTTGTTCTCTCAGAATCTAGCTAAAATATCAATACAGTACTCTCATTTGTCTTTAAAATAATAACTTCAAATAATATTACTAGCACCCCTAAGTGAAACAGATCATCACTAGAAATAGCAGTAGAACAAATTCTACAGTGCAATCCTATACCCACTTACCTGGGAGTAAGCCAGAAAAACTCAATTAGACTTACTTCTGTGTAGACATGTATAGGATTTCACTTTTATTGTAACAATTATAAAAGGTGCTTTATGCTCCTAATTTCACCATTCTGTATTGAGTGTAAATTTGTACTGTAGCCAAATGCAGGCATAATAGTTTGTGCTGGAAAATGTCACACACACTGCTACAGTTTGAAGGAACCCAATTCATAATGCATTTTATAAATAGTTAATGACTTCTATACATAAGCTAACCAGGCAAATCAAGAAATTGTCAACATTTTTAGTCTTAGTTGTCAGTTACCACTGTCTACTGCTACTTTATATGTATGTTTCTGGAAGAGACAGAAGCTTTACAGATTCTGTAATCCAATGCCTTTTCTGGGCAGCTCGATATGAGCTTAAGAGTTCCTATATACAGATTCTGCCCAGCAAAGGGCTGTCAAACACAAGTCCCGTCCCAGCACTCCTGACTCTGTGTGAGTGTGTGTGCGCGCGTGCACAAGATGCATTGTGAGCACAAAAGTGCTGCTTAATTCTACTAGGCACGGAAATACACATACGATTTGCTTATAGTTCAAGAGAAAGGTATAGTTTTGCACAGCAATGGGGCAAGGTTATCTCAATTCAGCTTACCAAGAGTGCTGCATTTTTAAAGCATTAAGAAAACCGAGCGGATACCCGCTAAATGAGCCAAGTCTTTAGGACAATTCTCTGGAACTGCAAACTCAAATGCCTACCAAATGTACAGCACCATCTAGACGATAGGAGACATTATTCACTGCCCTTCCAAAGAAATCAACCTAGAAGTAGACATGCACTCTTTCCTCAAGTGAACGGATTGGTCAGCTGGCTGAGTTTTGTAGTTCTAGGCAGAGTTTAGTTTGGTGAACACAAAAGTTTACAAGCATTACCATGGTCTGCGTGCAATAGCTTATAAGGTCAGTTATCACACCCATCCTACCAAAAGGTGAAGAAAATATACACCAAGTTCAGATTCCGAATAGAAGTGGGCTAAAACCTGGTGAGATGTGACCTCAAATCCGGAAGTAAAATGGTTATTGATTTAACAAGCCTAATGCAGTTGCGTAGGTTGGCTTCATAATTCTGGATACTAAACCTACTATACCTTGTTATGAGGTTCAGAACACAGAGCAAAGAAGCCACCAAGTCTGGTTTATAATCATCCATAACCTTAAAAGTCCACACAAACACAGATAGCAGGCTCAGACTGTTCAAAGACTATTCCAGTAGCTACTTTAAATGTACCACAATACACAGACCTTACACCAAGGAACAATTTGATTCCAGGCAGACATCACTTGGTAAAGGAACAGGATTTTTTGCATACTGATTCTCTTAAAGCCCTGTTCAAACAGATACACTTGCTCAGTTCTGTCTGGCAATTTGGCTTTAAACAATCTGTCTGCTTGACCCAAGTCTTAACATTTCCCAACTGAACTGAATATATTCACAGGCAAACACAGTTAAATTAGAAATGAAATGAATTAATTCAGCTTAAACTAATTAAGAACTGTGATCTGCAGCACCACCCCAGTGTGTAATTTTACATGTGTAGCAGAGTACATGTAGCCACAACTATAAGAATTCTGCTAAACTACTAATCTGAGCATAACAATGAAGTTAGCCTATTACTAAATCATATGAGAAGTTAATTTCCATGGGCCACACATGGCAAAGCAATTGCTTAAATTGCTTCACCTGGGAATTTAATACAATGTTATCATCAGACCAGCCACATGGTAAATAGATTTATAATACTTTCCATGTGCTAGGTTATGTTGCATATGAATTAAGCAACAATCTGGTATTACAATACACTCTTTCCCACACCTGGTGGACAGTATTTTGTTAAATTACTAGCTATACAGCTACATCAACAACATAAAGCTGGGAAGAGCAAGGGGAAGAGAAACAATCTTCATGGCACATGACCAATTCCACATAGTAAGTAAATGAGATGTAGATGGGGAAAGGTGCCCAAAATTATCAGCCGCCCACATCTGTACAGCAAAATTCAGACTTGTTCGTTTCTATTCAGTTTTGGTTCTAGGTTTCCATATCATATGCTTTAAATTAATCACTGGTATTCTGCAGTGTTCATAATAATAAGATGGCGCATTAGCCCATTCATCTTGGTTCAATATATTTCCTGCAGTCAGCCAAATAACTGAGGAATGGAATACTTTCATGACATCTCAACTTAAGTTATTATTGTTGGTTAATACAATTCACACAATGTCTACTCAAATAAGGGGACATATACAAAAAAAGCAGGCATATTTCAAAATATAATATTCCACAACTCACCTATGGTTTCTTTGCAAATTATTTTCTATATTGATGTGATGCAATTCTAACAGATTGAATTGATCAGCTGTATGTTTTTGTCAAAATAAAGTTGTATTCAGCATGTTTGGTTTAAAAAAACAAAACAAAAAACCCGTAGCATTTTTACTTGAAGTTCTAAATGCTTGATGAATTATGTCAGATTGACTTTTTCTACCCAATCATGTACTTACAGCACATCCTATGCATATCTGCTCAGAATAAAATTCCACAGAGTTCATTGGGGCTTACTCTCAAGAAAGCATATATAGGATTAAGACCTTCATCATTATTTTTCAGTATTTCTTGTGAGCCCAGCACCAACAACAATTCTGCATCAGTTGTGCATTGGCACTATAATTGTTAACACCTATTTTCTATTATCACATTGTCTAGGGCAGGGATAGGGAACATGTGAGCCTCTAGATGTTGCATTTCTCCCATTATCCCTCACCACTAGCCATGCTGGGTTGTTGGAAGGGTTCCACCAGCTACACACACACACACACACAGAGAGAGAGAGAGAGAGAGGAGAGAGGAGAGAGGAGAGGGGTCACTAACTAATATAATGAGAAGGGAGAGGGAGGGCAGAACAGGAAATCCAAAGAAAACGGCATTCCCATTCTGTGTTGATTATGGGACCCATTGAGCTCCATGCCCTTGGGAGTCTCCATCCCTTCCACAAAATCAGGCCAATCATAGGAGTCAACCTGACCATTTCCCCAACAGTACTGAGAACAAAAGTATTGAGAATGACTTACAGAAAAAGGCAAAAAAACCACCCCACCTAATGAAAGGTTTGTTTTTGTTTGTTTTACTTTTAAGAGACAAGCACAGGAAAGAAGGGGGAAAGAGGAAAACAAACAGGAAAACCATCACCACCCCAGCTAGTCCCAAGTACTATGCCATCCCAATTGTACGTTTTACAAAAACTGCAGAATTATGAAAAACGTGTTTTTAAATTGATGGTTCCTCTTGCCAAACAGATTAGCGATCTTTATCTTAGGCATCTGAATCTCATCAGTGTGAACACGCTTACAAGCATGCATTCCAACAACAGGTTTTCCTCTCACCTAGCCAAATGAAGATATGAGGACACAGACAAGTTTCACAGAAGCCTTTTCACCTGGAACAAAGACTTTAAATGATTAAATATTTCATCCATGGTGCTTTGCATTGAAATGAGGAAATCTCTCTTCCACAGCACTGTACCTCAGGCTGTGGAACAGTCCACTGGCCATGCATTATGCTCACAACGTATGCTCCTGAATGGTGATAATGCCCCTTGCTTTTCTGAATGAAAAAATGTGGGCGTATTTAGAAATTTCTCACTTTTGCATGGTTGGGGTGAAGTCTACTGTACACCTATTGCTCTAGTAACAGCCATTTTTGCATCTGGTCCCACCCACCAATTACATGCAATCTGGAAAGTAGCCCAAAATGGACAGCAACATTCAGCCTGAAAAAAATTTATTGCACCTACCAACCAGATAGAACTGCCCCTGTCCAGGAAAGACACAGGAAATAGAGCAACTGCTGAATGCACAATTCCTTTATACAGCAGAAAGGTCTTTGCCAGAAGTCTCTCACTTTTTGGATTAGAAATATATGCAAAATAAACAGGGCAATATAAGTATCTACTAAGGAAACCTTATGGAATATTGAGGCTTTTTATCCAGAAAGAGGGAGGGGACCTTCTTAAAATGTTATATGACTAGGAGAGTTAACATTTTTCCAATCGTACTTTCAGCTGGGAGGGGGTTTTTTTTAGTCCTAACTGCAGTGGTGAGAAGGCTAAAACTCCCCATCCCAGCTGTGACCTTCAATGAAAACACACACACATGACTACAATTACACTTGAAAGAAGCCTTCTGTGGGAGCCAATAGAATACTTTTTTAAAACTCAACTGATGTGGAGGATGGGTGGGGTTTTTTTTGAGAAAGAGGTGAGCTTGGGAGGGGAAGGTTAACTTCCTCTCCTTAGCTCTGTGACTCATCTGAAATCACCCATCCTCTGCTGTGACTCCCCCACTCCCAAAGCTGCTTGTCACCCATTGCAATTAGATTTTAACAAGCAATCTATTGGCTTCAAAAGAAAGCTTCTTACAAGGCAAAGTCAACTCTTGAGCCAGTATAATCTACAATTATCCACTGTGTTTCACTAGTGTTTTTTACATACTGTCTACATTATTTCAGGCATAAATAGAAATATTTGTGATCCTCAGATGAAGGGAGCTATAGAAATTCTATAAATAACTAAACAGAAAATATTGAGATATATTGCTACTTAATACAAGGGGGGAAATCCACAGCACATAGAAAGACACCACCCAAGTCATAATAAATCACTGATGAGGGACAGAAATGCAAAATGCAACATTACATAGTTAAAACATTTTCATACAAGCATTAGTTTCTTGATAGCGACCTTGGGTACTAGCATCCTGCTTAATGGATAATATGGGGATTTTAAAAAAATAAACTTTATGTAACAATCATACATTCATCAACAGGCTCGTGTACAAGGTCAAAAATCAAGCTATTTTGTAATGTGATTTTTTTCTGCTTCCATTACAGAAATAAAATAATTTTCTCTTAACTGAAGTTGTACAATTTTTTTTCAAAGAATTAGAAAGCACTGCATTTTCCACCTCAAATAAAATTATTTAATATCTTAATAGTAAGTAATGTATAAGGTTTGATAACTATAATCACATTATTGGAGAGATTTCACCTCTCCACAGCATTCTTTTTTAGAGTGGTAGAGATTAACAAAGACAGCAAGTCACACTTCCCATTCCATATATTCTACAATATTCTGTCGCTCCTCTTCCAGCCTCCATATGGCACTTGAAAAATATATGCTCCAGAGGGTTTCTTTTGTAACTGTGAAATAATACAACCACCCCTCTTCTTGACAAACTGGGCAACACAAGAAGATGAGAGAAGTTATTCAACAAGCAAGTATATAAAGGATGTCAGGAGGGGCCCCATGAATAAGAAAAGAGAGGTATGGGAAACACGATGGAGGTGTCAAGGGTGAATTTAAGAGGTTCAAAAACCTTTACTACCCAGAAGACACAATATCTGCCTGTTCTCAATCTACAACAATGCTTGCTGCTTTGTCTGAATTCTGCAAAGGCCAAAATATCACCTGCTCTCTGGCCAATCAGCTCTCTACACTGCTCATGCAATCCTAATCCAAAACGATTGTTATAGTCAGAGGTTCCTCTCATCTGTCCTCCAAACAGAATAACTAAGTGAAAAACCAGCATTTTACTAGTGTTAGCCATAGCTGTTCCACAAGTTCCGGCCCCCTCCTGTTACCACGAAGACATTCCAACCTATCAAAACACAGGAATTAGCACACAGCTGTAGTACAATGTTGGTAGGTCTGCCTCAGGGTAGACCTATGCAAAATAATATCAGCTCATGCTCAGAGCTGTTTCCTTGAAAGCCACACCTAAGCAGCTGGGCCTCAGAAGTGGCTCTGATTCCTGAGCAGTCCTGCTGTTTAATTTGCTTTGGCTTCACTGACCTCCATCCTTTTTGTATGAGCAAGCACCACTGGACAAACTCTTGTTTTTACAAAATGGATGGGGTTTGACAGAATTTATGTTAAGCTGTTAGGATAGCGTGGGAATCATGACTGTCGCATTCTCCAAACAGCTCAAGGTGAGATGCATGGTTCTCTGTTCCCCCATGTTATCCTCACAGGAAGTTACACAGGCTGAAGTTACTGTTTGGCTGTGGATTAATTTTACGAGATAACAATGATTCAGGAGGCAGATGCAGCCTACACTTGCTAAAGCCCTTTATTTTTGAGGATCAGTGTTTCTCATCATGATCCCTCCTGCTCAAACCTGTGATAAAAGACTGTGGTGGCTATGAAGATTTGGTTGTGGTAATAGTTTACTCCACTGCTCATTTTCCTTCTCTGAAGTCAGTTATCAAGAATCTTGTCTTTACACACACACACACACACACACACACACACACACACACACACGATTGATTGATTGATTGATTGATTGATTGATTGATTGCAGTTATATCCCACCTTCTTCTCAAAGGAGCTCTAGGTGGGGTACATGGCTTTGCTCCTCCACATTTAATCCCCACAACAACCCTGTGAGGGAGGCTAGATTGAGAGGCAGTGACTGGTCACCCAATGAGCTCCAAGGCCAAGTGAGGATTTGAACCCTCTTTTCCCAGGTTCTAGTCCAACACTCTAACCACTATACCACACTTGTACTCTCTTCACTCTCTCAAACCTGTCTAGCCAAGCAGCTTGAAACCTAATTTAAAACCCATCCCCTCTGCCACAAGCTTATTGTATGCTGATGGGTACATTCCTATGGTACACTTTCAACCAGAGGTTACCCAATTTTGCCATGGTTTACAGCAAAAATGAAACAATAGTCTAAAAACACTTTAAAGGCTAGTAAACATATTATTAAATAAACTTTTGTAATAAGCCCAAAAAAGCTTATGCAATATTTTTATTCCCATCTTTAAGATGTTAGTACTGTTGTTTTTGTTTCCATAGCACTTTATACACTACTACAAAATGTAGAGTGGTTCAGGGGATGGGTTAGGGTGACGTACGTTAGATAGAGAGGCTGGCCCAAGGTCATACAGTGAGCTTTGTGGCTAAGTTTTGAACTTAACCCTGATCTCCCATGTCCTAATCCACTTGATATACCTACCTTGTATTCCACACTCTGGAAATAAGTAGATAAGGTGTGGAAGGGAGTGATATTTTCCCATCAGCTTGGAAATTTAGTTTTTTGGACCTATGCAGAAACTTTAAGAGTAACCAATTCAAGCTGCAATCCTGTACATACTGATCAAGGAACAATCTCCATGGTATTCATTGGGGCTTATTTCTGACTAATGTATGGTTGTTGCAGTGTAGACCCACACTAGAAATTGTGACAGCAATTCTGAAGCAAGGTAAGACACCTGGTTAGATGCAGTGATTAAATGTCCGCTGTTCCTTTGCAAAGGAGGATAGTGAGAGAACCAGGACAGGTAGACACACATTTCTCCCAGCAGAAAGGCAACTGTGACAGCAGTGACCACTTCTGAACCAAAGGTAATATAGTTAGCACCTTCCTAAACTGAAAAGTATTTGCACAACAGAAATGCTTGTGTTATAGTATCTTTGCAAGAGTGCTATTAAGCTCAGGTCCTGCTTGCCAGCTTCCCATGGACATAGGGTAAAAACAGGATTTTGCTTAGATGGACCACTTTCCTGACCCTGTAGATTCTTCTTATGTTCTTATGTGACATCATTCACTGATCATGCAAAAGTCAGAAAAGCAGCCTCCTTGCTTTCTCTGCAACGTTTAACAGTCCTGATATTTACAGAAAAATACCAAAGCAAATAAGCAAAAGCTTTGGCAATGCTGATAAATAACAACAAGCAAAAAGTACTTTAGTAGGAGCAGTTTCTCAAGTTTGGTGTCTAACAACCAACCATCTCTAGCTTACCTCACAGGGCTATTAAGAAGATAAAAAGGGGAAGGGGAAGACAATGTACACATCCTTGAGCTCCTGAGAGGAAAATCAAGATACAAATGTTAGGAAACAACTAATATCTGTAGTTTCCCAACTCTCAGCATATTTTGTCAAACTCGATAAACAAACAAAATCAGAGGCAGGGGGCCTTTTCAGTAATGGCGCCGCCCTGTGGAACGCCCTCCCAGCAGATGTCAAACAGATAAAGAGTTATGTGATTTTTAAAAGTTTTTAGTGTGTGGTGTTGTATTGTGTTTTTACTATTTTTTGTTGGGAGCTGTCCAGAGTAGCTGGGTCAACCCAGTCAGATGAGTGGCATCATCATCACAATAATAATACAGCCTATGGGAATTTTAACTTGCTGCAGCTGTAAGATATTTATTTTATTGTTGTGTTTGCTGGTTCATTTTGTATTTTATAGTTATTAATATACAGTAACCATAAAACAAAAATAATAGCCCAGTGTTCAGTCAAACAGACGCTATAATGATCTCTCCAGCATTGCTGAGAGCAGGAGCTTTTGACTAGTATTACAGTTAGCAACCAGTTTAAAGGTATTTCACTCCCCCACATCACTTGAAACCAAATCCATATGAATGCATGATAAATGTTACTTTAAAAAGAACCTTTGCTGACACCTAGCAGATAGATCATTAATTGCAATTTTTTTGCTACATTTTGGCAGGCCAACAAACATATAATTAACAAGTGAGCTTAAATATAGGAACTAGAATGAAATAAAACAACTCTTTTGCTTACAAATATTCCTTTTTATGCTGCATACTGGGGAATCTGATGCATTAGCTGTCTTGGCAACCCTATTTGTAATGATGCGACAAAAGTGAAATGCTTAGCAAGTTGCAACACTTGAAACAGAGCTGGGGGTCTAATGGCCAATTGCACTTTGGGGCTGCAAAGAAACTCAATCCTATAAAATGAAACAGTGGAGTAAACACCAACTAAATTGCCTTATATTTACATGTTTTTAGGCTACCAACAATAGTTAGATGTTATGCATAATACAAACACAGTGACGTTCCAGTTGGATTTACACATACTTTTCGTACATGGAAAGGCATGAGTTTCTGTAGATGTATGATGCTGTGCCCAAACCATACATCAAGTCACAAGTCCAAAATGTTTTCTCAAAAGTAAAATACATACATAGGTACAATACACTACTAAAAAGCACTATTAAAAGTTTTATGGTACTGGTAAGTGTGCTACCTACATATAGGAGAGAAAGTACCAAATCTACAAAAAGCCACAGACTTCTATTAAGTAAATGTACATGTGAATTTACCATGCTATTTGAATTTTACATAACAATACAATGGTACCTCGGGTTAAATACACTTCAGGTTACAGACTCCACTAACCCAGAAATAGTGCTTCGGGTTAAGAACTTGGCTTCAGGATGAGAACAGAAATCGTGCTCCGGCGGCGCAGCGGCAGCGGGAGGTCCCATTAGCTAAAGTGGTGCTTCAGGTTAAGAACAGTTTCAGGTTAAGTACGGACCTCCGGACCGAATTAAGTACTTAACCCGAGGTACCACTGCAGTCTTCCTTCTACGTTTTCAATAATTTTGTCACATAGTAATTCCTGCATCCCCCACCCCAGTCAAAATCTGCTTGCTAAATGTGGGACAGATACTTCTTAAAACTCTCTTGACAATGGTGCAGCTCAGATGCAACTTGGAGCAGGAGTAAGCACCCTTTATATGCCTAGCTTAGTTTCAGAGTTTTATCCCTGTTTACAATGTCATTTTGGATGTTATGGTTTAACACACAAGGGGATATCCTGTGAAGCCAGGTGTGTGAGAGGGGGAGGTTTGTTGGCCCAAGAATATTTTATATCAACACGGATATTGATCTGCTTCCAGGCCAAGTTCAATATTTTGGTACTAACGTATAAGATTCTATGCAGCTCAGAAACAACTTGCCCGAGGGACTGCCTCACTTTACATACCAAGTAGGTCACTGTTCTGCAGGAGAATCAAGTCCCCAAAATATCAGAAGCCCACTCCACAGCAACTCAGAGTAGGGCTTTCAGTGTGGCTGACACTGCTTTGAGGGGAAACGTACCTGTAGAAATATGGTCTGTGACTCCTTTACAGCTTAAAATATCGATTTACAAAGAGTCTGTAATCGAATATTTGTTGAGGGATGATTCTCCCAAAACTACCAAGATGGTTTTGGGGTATTTAGCTGAGATTTATAAAGCTAAATCTAAAGTTGCCTGATTTATTCAATGGTGGCTATCTAGTCTTTTATATATTGTATGTGTTTGGATTATTAATGTATTTGGATGACTTTGTACAGTTTTATGATTTCATTGTTTAAATTTATGCCAATACAGGCCAATAACTAATAACTAACTACCGTATTTTTCGCCCCATAAGACGCACCGGCCCATAAGACGCACCTAGATTTTAGGGGGGGAAATAAAGGGAAAAAAAATTATTTCCCCCCCAGGTGCGCTGCGCTAATCCAGAAGCTTGGGGCAAGCTGAGGTCAGCGCGCCCCAAGCTTCTGCGTGCCGGCAAGCAGTCCGCTGCCGCCCCAAGCCTCCCGCACCCGGCAGGAGGTCCCGCTGGGTGCGCAAGGCTTGGGGCGGCAGCGGACTGCTTGCGCGCACCTAGAAGCTTGGGGCGTGCTGAGCTCAGCGCGCCCCAAGCTTCTGCATGCCGGCAAGCAGTCCGCTGCCGCCCCAAGCCTCCCGCACCCGGCAGGAGGTCCCGCCGGGTGCGCAAGGCTTGGGGCGGCAGCGGACTGCTTGCGCGCACCTAGAAGCTTGGGGCGTGCTGAGCTCAGCACGCCCCAAGCTTCTGCATGCCGGCAAGCAGTCCGCTGCCGCCCCAAGCCTCCCGCACCCGGCAGGAGGTCCCGCTGGGTGCGCAAGGCTTGGGGCGGCAGCGGACTGCTTGCGCGCACCTAGAAGCTTGGGGCGTGCTGAGCTCAGCACGCCCCAAGCTTCTGCATGCCGGCAAGCAGTCCGCTGCCGCCCCAAGCCTCCCGCACCCGGCAGGAGGTCCCGCCGGGTGCGCAAGGCTTGGGGCGGCAGCGGACTGCTTGCGCGCACCGAGAAGCTTGGGGCAGGCTGAGCTCAGCACGCCCCAGGCTTCTGCATGCCGGCAAGCAGTCCGCTGCCGCCCCAAGCCTCCCGCACCCGGCAGGAGGTCCCGCTGGGTGCGCAAGGCTTGGGGCGGCAGCGGACTGCTTGCGCGCACCTAGAAGCTTGGGGCGTGCTGAGCTCAGCACGCCCCAAGCTTCTGCATGCCGGCAAGCAGTCCGCTGCCGCCCCAAGCCTCCCGCACCCGGCAGGAGGTCCCGCTGGGTGCGCAAGGCTTGGCGCGGCAGCGGACTGCTTGCGCGCACCTAGAAGCTTGGGGCGTGCTGAGCTCAGCACGCCCCAAGCTTCTGCATGCCGGCAAGCAGTCCGCTGCCGCCCCAAGCCTCCCGCACCCGGCAGGAGGTCCCGCCGGGTGCGCGAGGCTTGGGGCGGCAGCGGACTGCTTGCGCGCACCGAGAAGCTTGGGGCCAGCTGAGCTCAGCCCGCCCCAAGCTTCTCGGTGCGCGCAAGCAGTCCGCTGCCGCCCCAAGCCTCGCGCACCCAGCGGGACCTCCTGCCGGGTGCGGGAGGCTTGGGGCGGCAGCGGACTGCTTGCGCGCACCAAGAAGCTTGGGGCGGGCTGAGCTCAGCTGGCCCCAAGCTTCTCGGTGCGCGCAAGCAGTCCGCTGCCGCCCCAAGCCTCGCGCACCCGGTGGGACCTCCTGCCGGGTGCGCGAGGCTTGCAGACACTCGCCCGAAGCAGGGGGAGCCCTCCAGAGGGCTCCCCGTGCTTCGGGCGGCAGGCTGCCGCCCCAAGCCTTGCGCACCCGGTCGGACCTCCTGCCGGGCGCGCGAGGCTTGCAGGCATTCGCCCCATAAGACGCACCCCGATTTCCCCTTCATTTTTGGAGGGGAAAAAGTGCGTCTTATGGGGCGAAAAATACGGTAACTAATATGGCCTGTAATTTCTGGAAACAATTGAAGACATTTGTTTCAACAAGCTTTTCTAGGTGGGTGAAAAGGTCTCTTAGATGTTCATTTTGTGTTGTTTTACAACCTTCAGCTATTTTTGTACTGTTTTAAAAACTATTTAAAAACTATTTTTATGATACAGTTGTAAGTTGTCTTGACACACAGGTAAAACGTGGGTCCCAGAAGTGGTATGTGCTTCATTGGAGGTACCACCTGCCTTGAAGGAGGAATTTCTGTGCTCTCTTCTTAAGACAACCACCCTGGACTCAGAAACATTAGCAAACTATTGCCCAGCGATAAATAACTCCTTTCTGGGTAAGGTGCATGAGACAGTGGAGGTGGCACAGCTTCAGGGAGGTTTGGAGGAAGCTGATTACAGTGGAACCTTGGTTCTTGAATGGCTAAGTTGATGAACAAATCGGCTCCCGAACGCCAAAAACCCAGAAGTGTTCTGGTTTTCAAAAGTTTTTCGGAAGCTGAACGTCTGATGCAGCTGTTGACTATTGTTTCCAGGACGCCTGCACCAATTGGAAGCCACACCTTGGTTTTTGAATGTTTTGGGAGTTGAACAGACTTCTGGAACGGATTAAGTTTAAGAACCAAGGTTCCATTGTACTTGAATCCATTCTGGTCTGGTTTCAGGTCTGGACATGGCACTGAAACTGCCTTGGTCACCCTGGCATAAATGACATTTATTGAGGGGGGCAGAAGGAGTGCCACCATCTCACTCTCTACAAGCAACAACCAATTGATACACATTCAACTGACACGCAACTGCAAATACACACAACTCTGCAACTCGGAAGTGGCCGGAGAAGGGGGCCTGGTATAACGGGACAGAGTGGGCTTACATAAGGTTCACCAGCATGTGCAGGGGTCAGAAATGCAACCCGTGTGCAAAATGGTCATTGTCTGTATAAGACTTAAGGAAACATCTTTATACATTTACAACTTAATACCACACAGTTGATATAAAATACATGAAAAAT
Organism: Podarcis bocagei; assembly: GCF_964188305.1. Classification (NCBI taxonomy): domain Eukaryota; kingdom Metazoa; phylum Chordata; class Lepidosauria; order Squamata; family Lacertidae; genus Podarcis; species Podarcis bocagei. The sequence continues at coordinate 51,391,223 of NC_138128.1, read as the reverse complement.
ACACTAACTTACCTATTTATGACAATGAAATAAATATGTAATGAACATAATTCAATAAAATATCCAAATGTAAACTTTGAATCACAATTGCTCTGTTGTACTACATATTTTCCATAATCTACATATTCTATAGTTCTCTCCTACATATTACTTGTGGGACTTCTAATGCTTTCAGCTTCAACCAGGGGTACTGGGTTCAATTTCACACTCAAACCATGGATCTTGGGCCTGCCACTGCCTTTCAGCCCATGCTATTTCATAAGATTATTCTGGTGATAAATGGGGAGGGGGGTCTCGATCACCCTGAAGTAAGATTGGGATGCAAATGCAATAAATTAATTGTCTATCCATGGAGTTTGATTGACCTCAAACTGAAAACAGTGCGGAGTCCTACCATTTCATTGACCAAGGCCTTTCATTTTTCATAGTAGGCAACTAAGCTCTAGTATTTCTATCATTTTTATCTTGCACCCTGGCAATTCATTATTTGATAAGTAAATTATAGTTTAACCTTCATAGTTATGGAATTAGTTCAGTAATGATACCTTTTTACAACAATCAAATATGTGGTACTATTTGTATCAAGGAAAAATTGAACCTGCATAAACAATATCTTATTGATGCATAAATATCTGAAACAGTAGCAGGTGCCAGGCAATACCCAGATTCTCTTGCCTATGGGTGCCTTTAATGAAAGGTTACCTGTCCTAAACCTTACATAAGATGACGAAACCCCATGCTTAATACACACACACCCGACTATATTCAAAAATGTCTCATGCCTAATGCATTTCTCTTCAAATACTCCCCCATGAGTTTAGGAATCTTATACCATCTAAGCAAAAACAGTCATAAATTTTCCAAGGTAACACATGCTTAAAGTGACAAAATTGTGGCTCTGATCTTAGAGCCCTCCTGGCCATACGACTTGGATTGAGGAAAATGGTGGAATCACAATGCAGGCAACAGTCGACAGTCTTCTTTTAGCAACCATCCCCTCTTGGTGAAAATGCAGTAGCTAAATAGCATTCTCCTTCCATTCAGCCATCTGCTGTAGATGTAATAAGGTACATAGCTCTGCACCAGCCATTATTATTGATAAAACAAAACCAGTCTCTCCTAATCTTTAGATCAGGATGTTTAATCTTACTAGTCTACAGAGAAAGTTATTCTCTTTCACGGGACTGCTAACTAAAGGCATTGTAGTTTTTCCTCCCTCTCTCTTCTGTGATGTGTACAGCACACTTTGTGCCAGCAACCTCCCTTGAGTTCAGTGCTATGTTCCAGATTATCAACCAGCATGTTGTGTGTGTTTGGTTTTGATCAAAAAAAGTATATATATATATATATATATATATATATATATACACACACACACACACACACACACACACACACACACACACACATTCATTCACCAAATACATCTAACAATTCACCAGAAAAGGCTATATGTCAAAAGACGTTGGCACAAAAAGCATTGCACAAAAATAAAATTAAGGGAAATAAATGTGAGTGGAGGACAACAATGGATATAATACTTTGTATTTCTATTTTAAATGCCTCTCTCTATGCTATATGCATAGTAGCTAAAGGCAAGCTGGAAACCAGCCAGGTCCTGGCTGCCAGCAAAAATTTTGTCACCTCCTTTGAACATCTGAAGTATGTTTACCCAATAGATTTCATTAAATTACACTTCCATTAGGAAGCATACAATGTTGATACGCATCTCAAAGATAAAAGGGATTGCTAAGAGGCATGTCATCCTGCTCCCCAGCTGATTGCTATTTCTGGGCCAATCAAGGAAAGGAGCCAGAACAATACTTAGTTAAAAAAAATGCAGCATCTCCCCAAGGACTCCATGCTAAGAGACTGCAGCTCCATTATCAAAATGAGCATATCATTAATGACAATACAAATACAGTGCGTTATTTTAATACAACTCGTACACAACAAAACAAGCTGTATTTGGGTCATTAGTTGAATTTGTAAAGCAGTATTTCCCAGGGTTAGCAACTCTTTACTAAGGCAAGAAGTTTTTTTTCAGGTTGGTAAGGACAAGGTGAAGATTTCAACCCAAAATTCAAGACATCCTTCTCAGCATCCATGAGCAGCAGAGATTTTTGAGAACTTTATAGTACCTACAAGCAAGTTAAGCAGAAGCCATTCATTTACATAAAACAAGAAACCATTTCACCATTACAATCTGTGTGATTAAATATTATGCAGGGAGGTTTAATGCAAAACACCAGAAGCATAATTTAAACTGCCACAGGTATGAATTTTCAAATCATTTATTTGAAAAATTGCATACTGTTTGCCAACTGGCACAACCACCCAAGGGTAGACAAAAATGTCAAATTCATGGATGGGGGAGAAAGCATATTTATACAGTGGTACCTTGGGTTACAAACGCTTCAGGTTACAAACTCTGCTAACTCGGAAGTAGTTACCTCGGGTTGTGAACTTTGCCCCAGGATGAGAATGGAAATTGCGCAGCAGCAGCAGAAGGCTCCATTAGCGAAAGGGCACCTCAGGTTAAGAACGGTTTCAGGTTAAGAATGGACCTCCAGAACTAATTACGTTCGTAACCTGAGGTACCACTGTATTTGGAAATGAGAGAGAATGCTATAATTTTTATTTTATTTTTTGAGTGAGAGGTACTTAAGTACAAAGACGTGGACTGCTGAATTGATTGTAATCCTAATCCCAGTTACCCTAGAGTAAACCCCACTGAATTCAAAAAGATATAGACATCTGAGTAGAAATGGCTGGGACTGGGCTGTTAATCTGTGAGTATTACTAGCCCTGGCTATGTGTACTTTCTTAGGAAAGATGTCTTACATCAGGTCAGATCATTGGTTCATCTAAATCAGTACTGCCCCCACTGACTAGCAGCACGTCTCCATGGTTTCAGATGAGGGTGTTCCCCCACCTGACTCAAAGATGCAAGGGACACGACTTGAACTGTCTCAACACAAGGCATGTACTGTAACACTGATTCTGGCCCTTCACCGTTATATTTCACAACGTGTCTTAAGCAATGGTCTGGCAAGTTATTGACCTAAAAGGAAATGGTACTCATTCTGGAGTAATTTATAGCAAACTGATGCTTCCGATGCTTTTTTTCTTTTTTTTAAGAGACAACAAATGAAAATGTGATGAATTCCTCATTTAAACTAAGACTTCAGAACAAAATGTTGGGGAATTTACAGCTGATCCTCATTGATACCAACCTTATTGAGATCAACCAACTGGCACATAGCCATCTCAACAAATGTTCTTACACAATATTATGCAACTTCAATTTCAGCTGATTTCTTTCAACAGGGAGACAAGCTTTTGGTTGAGCTATATTTGACATACCATATGAACTCTAATTATCTGTCTTTTTGCAATTAATCTTCTCACAATTACATTTCCTGCACCTATAAGCATCCAGCTGGGAACAGAGTTTTAATCTAGGAAATAAAAAAAGACGACTCAGGTTTCTAACAAATTGCTTCTAATTAACCAGAACCTTTCCTAGTCATTCCAACCTAAAGATGCCTACAGCAAGTTAAACATTTTTTTGTTTGTGTTCTTAATTATATTTTTACAATTTCATTAAAATTTCCCTGATGAATAAGTAGCTTGTTGGATATGCAAAACTCTTATCATTTAACTAAACAAATATTCTGCTGAGAAATAGATATGCAATAAAAAAGCTAAGTAACTGCATTTTTAAAAAATGAAACAATGGAATAATGAAAACACTGATATGCAACAAATTTAGAAGGCAAAGCCTCATAAATCAATGGGGTGAAAGGTACATACAGGCTGAATCGAGGAACACCAGTGAGGATTCCAGACTGATATACTTTGAATAGTTAAGGTTTAGGATGATTTGGAGAAATCTGTTCGCACATATGCCTGCTGCGTTCATCTGCCCATGGCACCACCTATTCCTCCTGTCTTCCCACTAGTATTTCTTCCACACTCCTTTCCATCAACTCTGGAGTGTCTTCTAGTACAACAGGCTAAGCTACCATGTTTCCTTGTTCGTTGCCATATGCTCTTACCATAAGGAACTTACACCCAGAACTGAAATGGAAGTGACACAGACAATTTCACAAATGAAGTTGCTTCACAATATTATAATTATCCCACAATAAAGTCCAAAAAGGAATATGTGCAGCAAAATGTTGCAATAATAATAATAATAATACAATTGTTACTGTTGTTGTTATTTATACCCCGCCCATCTGGCTGGGTTTCCCCAGCCACTCTGGGCAGCTCCCAACAGAATATTAAAAACACGATAAAACATCAAACATTAAAAACTTCCCCAAACAGGGCTGCCTTTAGATTTTTTCTAAAAGTCAGGTGGTTGTTTATTTCCTTGACATCTGATGGGAGGGCATTCCACAGCGCGGGCGCCACTACCGAAAAGGCCCTCTGCCTGGTTCTCCTGCGTCAGGTGCTCCTTTTCCATGTTCCAATCTGTCAGGTGTGCCCTCCTTCATGACACTCTGAATCATTCCCCCTCACCCCAAACGCATGTAGAAGAGAACAGCTTGCAATGTGATCAGGCTCCCACTTTAGCCCAGGCTGCTAGATATGATTGCAATTATGCACCCTCACATCCTGCTATTGTGCACATCTACTTAAACTGAAGCAAACATAGTGATCTGCAGGATACTGTAGATGGAACATCTTGCATGGAACATCTTGGTTTACGACAAGCACACAGGATCAGTCATAGCATCGGTGCTTGTTAATAGCAGTGAGCATCTGCTTCAGATGAACCTGAACTGAAGTTGCCTGCTTCAGAGAGATTCAAACCTTGACCAAAGTGAAACTGGCCTTCTACTGCTTTTTCATCTAGTGGTGCAGCAATAAAACTGCCAGCACATATGCAAAGCTAAGCAGTTCCGGTTTCAAATTGGATGGGGGAACCATGTGTTGAGATTCCTGAATTGCAGGGGGTTGGACTGGATGACCCCCTGGGTCCCTTCCAACTCTAGAATCATAGGATTCTAAGTGGCTGAAAGCTAATCAGGCTGTGCACAAAGCAGAGTGTCTCAGGCACAGACACTGAAAACTAATCAATTTTACCTCAAACCCTTCATAAAAGGGAAACACCAGGCAGAGGGGAGGGAAAGGGAGAGAAGAAGGGATGCAGTTTTGTAACTGACAGCTTTATCTTCCAATCAGCTGAGGACCTTTCCAGGGCTCTCCTTTTTACTTACTATTATATAACTTCGGGGTGGAATGCTGAAACTGTTCCAGAAACAGTTCCAGCATTTTCAGTGCAATTTGTGATTACGTGCCTGTAAGAGAAGCTCGGAGGGGTTTTGAGCTTGGCCTGAGATTGGGGTATCCCTCTGCCCATTGCTTTCTGTTCAAGAGGTGCTCTCACAAAGCCACAATGATAAGCTCTGATTTTTTCAGTGTTGAAGGGACAAGGAAGGGGATCCCTTAAAACACACACACACACAAAGTCAAACTTTAGAGGCTCCCTTCTGCTATATTACCATAGTGTACACTTTCACATACTATTTTCTAGTAAAAAAAATCCTTCCAGTAGCACCTTAAAGACCAACTAAGTTAGTTCTTGGTATGAGCTTTCGTGTGCATGCACACTTCTTCAGATACACACATATTTTCTAGTAGTTTCATCTATCCACTCCATCACAGTGAAGCCCCTTCTGGGACTTTGGTGCCAAGCAAACAGCATAAATAGCAACAGCTTAAATTGTTTTTCATTTGTGACTCAAACCCCTCGACCTTTCGATCCAAAATTGTACAGTGAACTTACCAAGGACTGGACTAGATGATGCCTACGGTCCCTTCCAACTCTACAATTCTATGATTCCATAATGTTGACAAAATAACAGGAAGGAAACAAATCCATTTTTAAAACAACAACAACAAATTTGCTCTTGCTCAAAACCACTTGTACCATCTATGTGAAATTTGGCAGGATGACTTTCTCAGAAGGTACTACTATAACTTTCGCATCTAGTTCTGTCAAAAATGTTACAGCTGTTTGATTTCCTCATTGCACTCCATAGGGAGATAGTAAAAGCATTCAATTTTCTGAAGCAAAGTTCCATTTTGAACCCAAGGTCCAAAATGTTTAAAGTGGCTGAAGGCAAAGTGGCCCACAATCAGAACCAACAATAGTTAATGGCATTCAACTAAGCCAAGCTATGAAGCTATGGTTTAAGCTTCACTTAATATTCTGACTTGTTTGGAAGCCATTAATCCTACTTTCCTGGTTCAGATGTAATAGTAGGCCATAGCTGGCTGGCAATCTCCTGGCTTGTTTCCTGACTCGTGTGAAGGCAGAAGCCAAGCAGCTATGTGATGGTGTACAAGATTCATTCATATCTCAACTTACTCAGAGGAGATACAGTGGTACCTTGGTTTATGAACTTAATCGGTTCCGGAAGTCTGTTCTTAAACCAAAGCATGCTTTCCCATAGTGGTGGGGGACTCAATTTACAGTCAACAGGAAGCAGAACATTTTCTTATTCCAAGGCAAAGTTCACAAACCAAAACACCTACTTCCGGGTTTGCAGGGTTCTTAATCCAAGTTGTTCATAAACTAAGCTGTTCTTAAACCAAGGTACCACTATACTACTGTTCTAACACAGCCAAAGTCACAGATGTGGATACGTGTCAAACATAGCAATGAAATGAAGAATCAAACCAGCTACAAAAAATATGCATTAAAAAAGATCAGCTTGTTTTCATGCAGCTGTTAAAATTACAGACATCATATTGTGTTAGTGGGTTCACCAACAGTAGGTCTAAATCACTGTTTACATTTAGTGTAAACAAACAGTTATTACTTGGTCAAGGAAACATGCCTAGCATTACCAGTGATTTTAATGTAGGACACTGCATGCATTTTTTAAAAGGCAACCCTTGTTTTATGCAACCCATGAGCATACTTTCCCAGGAACTGCACATTCATTGAGTCAAGCAAAAGAAGATTTCTCAGATAAGAAATAAAAAGAATTATAAGGAGGTGGGGGAAACTACATTTGGGTGGATAGAATCATTTGAGTAGAAGCACTAGAGAGATGCTCTTAAGTGCAAATCTTTCTTGTTTCTGCATTATTTTCAGCGCACATGAAAAAAGGAGTGATAACAGATGTTTTTTTTAAAAAACTTTGAAAAGTTTTTTTTAAAAAAAAACATGTAACTTAAAACTAACATCTCTTCCAACACAGAAAGGTTAAGTTGTGGGGTTGACATTTGCATTTGTTATGATGTCAGTGCTTCCTGCCTATCAGCCTATGTACAAACAATATCTAAAGATGTCATCTACATATTTATACCAAAGGAGCTTATGAACAAGACCTGTCAGTATATTTTAGCACCTCTCCAAAACGTCAGCTTTCATCATGTATAAACACAACATGTATAATTTATTAGTTTGGTTTAATATAAAAAGTTGACAATCAGATGTCACCACAACTATTGATAAGGTAAATAAGGACTACAGGAAAATGTCAAAAAGTTATTAAAATGTTTTGCAGCTTCCTGAGTGAAATTGGATTTATCGGCTCTTATTTGTCAATAGACACATTGCAGGTTTTCTTTCCTTTATGTGGCTATATATACATGCAGCCAATACTTTAGTTAACAGAGTAAAGAATAATGGTCAATGAATAGCAAAGGCCCTTTAAAACAAAAATGGAAAGGCATGCAACATTCTTGTATAAAAACAGTTAACAAGTGAGGCATTTATTTTCACCAATATTCATCATGGGTGAGTATACATCTAAAATCCCATATTCTTCAATTCACACATCTACTATCATATCTCAATTTGACATTTCTACTTTGGCCTACGTTTTGGGTTTCCTAGAGAAGACTTTGGGAGGGGATATCTGCTACAGTCAAACCTCGGTTCCTGAATGGCTCCATTTTCGAACATTTTGGCTCCTGAATGCCAAAAACCCACAAGTAAATGCTCTGATTTCTGAACGGTTTTTGGAAGTCGAACGTCCAACGCGTGCAGCCAATCGGAAGCCGCACCTCAATTGTCAAATGTTTCAGAAGCCGAAGAATGGATTACGTTTGACAACTGAGGAATTGCTGTTCCAATGACATGTACATCCCAACCTGAGATAATTCGCTATAAGGTACATTGTAATAGACAAGCAAACCTATTTTGCTGATTCCTCTCTCTATATACTTTCAAGAGTAACACTGAAGTCATGCACACTCAAGTAGTATTCCAGCAAAATAAGGAGTTCCAATAAATGAGCCAGGCTACAAACTACAGGATGCAGTAATAAATGATAATATGCAAAAAGAGAAGAGAATTAAATAGTTCTACAATGCCAAAGGCAGGACCAACTGGGTTTTCTTAATCCATCTGGCTAAACAGGTAAATCCTTATCAGACAGTACAGGGAAAATAGTTGGGACAAAATATCAGAGTTAACCAAGCAGGGAAGAATCTCTTCTTTAAACTTAATGTAAGAATTAGTTAGGATGCGTGGCACTGTGGGTTAAACCACAGAGCCTAGGACTTGCTGATCAGAAGGTCAGCAGTTTGAATCCCCGCAACGGGGTGAGCTCCCGTTGCTCGGTCCCTGCTCCTGCCAACCTAGCAGTTCAAAATCACAAAGTGCAAGTAGATAAATAGGCACCGCTCCGACAGGAAGGTAAACGGCGTTTCTGTGCGCTGCTCTGGTTCGCTACATGACCCGGAAGCTGTACGCCGGTTCCCTCGGCCAATAAAGCGAGATGAGCGCTGCAACCCCAGAGTTGTCCACGACTGGACCTAATGGTCAGGGGTCCCTTTACCTTTACCTTTTAAGAATTAGTTAAAACTAGTGCTGGACAAAAATGGAAGCAAAGCATTTTGGGAACAGTTTTGGCTGTCTCCTACCCTGCAAAATACCTCTTCCCAGACTGCATCTCCAAATGTGGATGCTGACCACCAGAACTTAATTTTCAATAGGATGCAATGTAAATACATATCTGCACCCCATGTTCTGCATGTACAAAATGCAACTAGAGCCTGATTGGTGGGACAGTCTAACCATACTGTTAGAGCAAAAGAAAAAAAATTCCTTCCAGTAGCACCTTAGAGACCAACTAAGTTTGTTATTGGTATGAGCTTTTATGTGCATGCACATTTCTTCAGATGCCTACTAGAGGGCAACAAAACCAGTGCAGGGCAGAAACAGAGAGTGTTGATCCAGTTATCGAGCTGGAGAGAACGTCTTTCCTCTTTTCCACTACCTCTTCAAAGTGTCAGCAATAGAACAACTTCATTTGTCCTATGTGATGCCATTACACCAAACTGATTGGCTAGATTTAACACCCTAACACTATAGCACCCAACAAAAAGAGTATGTTCCAAGTTGGCACCAAAGCAACAGTACACTGGGCAAACAATGGCAATGTCAGCCCCCCAAAAAAGTTTGGCACGGGGGGGGGGAGTCAAACTTCACTCACACACAAAATAAATTACTTAATAAAAATATCCCAGCTGCTGAGCTTTATGGTACAAGACCAATTGATTCATCAGCTCAAAGAGCTGACTCAGATTACACTTTAATAATAAGTACACCATGCAATTACAATAAAAAGTATAATGGGGGATTTCTTTAACAAAAGGTTTTGCAACATTTTTTAGCTGTGAATATATAGCTGTTTCTTAAACAATACTGTAAGATGTATTGAAGGTGGTTGAAAACAGTTTATCTGTTCCTTTTCCAAAATAATTTGTCATAGGACACTTTATCAGCCCCCAGTACAGAAGTCCATTTCCTGCACACAACTTCACCTTAAAAGAAACACTATTTTTGACCATGGCAATTAGTCTTTTCATGTTCCAAACACTAAATTCTATTTTCCCCATTAATTTTTAAACCTATGTGGATCTAACTTAAAATAAACTGTACATCAAAAGAATGGAAAATAAACAGCCAGGAACACAATTTGACGAATTGGATTTATTTAGCTAAACAGGGTCCATTGGATCTCTTTAATAGGCTGACAGTTGCACTGGGCTGGTTAATAAAACATTCAACACAGTGTCTTCAGCCAATATAGAAATGCAAATCCCACCAGAAATATTTTATTCATGAAACAGTAATTTCAGTTACTACCAAAGCTAAAAAAAAACACAGCACCCACAAAATCCACAAACCTAACTTTCTTTGCAAACAAACAGTGCCATCTAGTGCTGATATTAAAGGAAAGCAAGATGAATCAGTCTGAAAATGCTCAATAATTATTTCCAGCATCTTTGCTTTTAAGAGTTTTCTTGTTCTATCTCCCCTTTTAATGAATTCACCTTTGAATCATGGTCACTGGAGAAAGAGGGGACAAAAAGGGAAGAAAGAGACCAGTTACCAGGTACCATAAAAGAATAAGACAGGTTTTCCTCTCTCTAGGCACCCTGTAATGACTGGCAATTAACTTCCAAATACACAGACTTGTATTTCAACACTAGACAGGAAGACCACAGAGCTAGGTACATTTTTAGGTGAGCTAGCTAGATTTTTTTTGGCTTTGGTTCTCCAAACAGTCCCAGCCTTGCGAATCTGATTAATTTCTATAGAGGCAGATCCAACAGAATTCTCTGTGGCCTCTGTTCTTTTGAGTATGTTACACAGATAAGTTCAGAAACAATATTCCATTCTGCCATGGAGGCTTTGTATCATCAACTGGGAACGTACAGAATGGAGCCAAAGAAACTTTTATCAAGTGTTCATCTGTGTCTCAAAGGGTAGTGTCAAAAAAGAGTTTTCCTGGTAGAATGCTTGCAAACCTGAAGACAGGAAAGGTGGGCGGGGGGAGAGAAAGAGAAAGAAAGGGAATAGGTAAGCTTCCCCTCAGCATGTGGCATGAGTTGTTGGGTTGAACCACCATGCATTTTATTACAAATATTATTTTTTTCTGGTGAAAGACAGGACCCCCCCCCCCAAGAAAAGATTGAAGAAAAACATCAGACTATGTCCAAATATCACATGGAAGGAAGCTGGGCAAAGGATTAGAAATGAAGGGAGACAGGAAGGATGCAAAGAAAGCAATATGAGAAGAGAGCAAAAATATGCTCACTATAGATACAAACTATGGATACACACACACACAAATATTGCTGAAATACAAAACGTTCATCTTTGTTTCGCCTCAGGTCTTTTGTTTTCTACTTTTTAACTGTCCAGGGACAATATATGAGTCGTGGCAGGGATGGGGAATTGACCCAGATGCCCAGATCTGTATCTTTCCTTCACTTCACAAGCCAACTTGGCAGGTGGACAGGACCATCCACTTGTCAGTCATCAGAGCTCATAATATTGTCAGCTGATTGACAAGTGGGTGGTCCCACCTATCAACATTGGTCTGCAAAGGTGGAGCAAGACAGTGAATCACTAAGCCAGATGTGTGTGGGGGGGGTTTCACCTACTTTCTACAGAAAAGGTTAAATCCTGCTTTCTGCAGAGAACAGCTGCTTATGCAGCTGTATATGTACCTGCCCCACATATATTAGGTGTGGGGCAGGTGGGCATGGTTTTTGGACAGCAGTTTGACTGAACTAATAGAAAGACCTGGGGGGGCCAAATCTGGTTTGTGGGCTGGGAGTGCCCCACTTCTGAGATATGGGTCATAGTTTGGTATCCCTAACTTACATCCTTGGAGCATTGGATTTTTGCTCGAGTAAGGTTCTTTGTTTATTTTGATTCCTTGTAGCTTCAAATAGACAAGCAACAATTATGAATAAATTACAATAGTAATCAATCCAGCACTAGGGCGAGAGCATCTTTAGAGATAAGAAAATGTGTTCCATGCATGTATTAAGCTAAAACAGTATCTACTGTATTTTGTATCTCACAGATAGAAATGAAGATATTGGTTTCTTTCTGTGTCAATTTCAGGTGTGATCAGAAGTCTGTTCCATTCCCTCCTATCTGTCTTTTTAAAAAACCATACAAATATTTCTACTAAAATATGAAATAAAACTCATATTTTATTTCAATGTCCGCATTTCTAAACATATTTATTTAATGCATTTTGAAATATTTTTGAGCCAAAAACTACTATAAAATTCAGACATATGTGACATCTAAAAGATAATGATGTTTCAATGCATGTATTAGTCCGGGAGTTACAAATTAGGTCAGTTCAATTAAAAATGAGAACTGAATGCAATCCTTCTTCATCCCTATCCATAGATGATAGAATTACCAAGATACAGTCCATGAAAGAACCTTATATCTTTAACCTATCCCTTCTCGGATAGCATAATAATCCAAAGAAAAAACTTCTATGCTAGTAAAGTGCCCTTATAATTGCCCTATCACAACCAAGGGATTTGGAATTTTATAAAATTTCCAAACCAGTGGGAAATAGATTTCTCACCCCACCCCGTTTTGTCACTATTGCCTTTTGCTCCTACTCATCTATCATCTGTTAAAGCGAATGGGACTCCACACAAATGAACAAAAAAGGTAAAGGAACCAGTAGTGGAACAACATAGGAAGGGGAAGTCTGTCATCATTTGCCACCTCTGAATTTTTAATAGCACTGAAACTCCAGATTGTGTTATTGAAACCTTCAATTTACTAAGCTGCTTATTAAATGCATCTAAATAAGAGTGACAGTGGCCTAAATTAATGAGAGAGGAATGCTATTACTTAATCAACCTATCCGCCCTTCTCTTTTAACTTGCTGTTCCAACCCTTTCTCAAAATCCTTCTTGATGCAGCTCACTAGCCATGCATAGAACAAGATTCTGCAAGCAGAATCCTAAAGGCTCAGGAGGGAAAAAAATAAAGTGAGCTTAACTTGATATGTTCCCTAAGGAATCTCAATTAAGTCATCCATAGCCATGGAGGTTAATTATAAATTTAAATTGTTAAATTGTCTTTCACACTTCCTTCAACGATATCACTTCATCCCTGGTAAGTTTAATAAAGATATAATTCTGTCATGTATGCAAGCCACAGAAGAAAATTTAATATGCCCTTCTCAATTGAAGAAGGAATGAGCTGGCCAGGAACTTGGGATACTACTGAGTTTCAGCCAGCTGTCTTATAATGCTTAGTTTCTCCTAAAAACTACAAATCATTATTTATTCACAGGTTGTGAGAAGTACTCTCTAGAGTGACAGTACACTTTTTATAGACAAACACAGCCCTTTTAAGTTGCAAATTGTTATACACCTGCAATAAGTTTATTATTGCTTTCCGTGACATAATGGCAGGCAGGGCTGCTGGCACCAAGTGCATGCTACATATAATGCACAATGTGCAAACATGTAAATGCATTATATAAATATAATATCTAATTACACGGTAGATTTGTATATTGCTAATATACTCTTAAAAGAAACAGGCAGGTTTGGGGGGGGGTGTAAAAAAAATAATAGGGTGGCATTCAACAAATTTACTCAGAGTTGCCCAATTAAATACAGTGGTATCTCGGATTAAGAACTTAATTTGTTCTGGAGGTCCATTCTTAACCTGAAACTGTTCTTAACATGAAGCACCACTTTAGCTAATGGGGCCTCCCGCTGCCGCCCCGCTGCCGTCACAAGATTTCTGTTCTCATCTTGAAGCAAAGTTCTTAACCTGAGGTACCATTTCTATTTCTGGGTTAGCAGAGTCTATAACCTGAAGCGTCTGTAACCCGAGGTACCACTGTAATGAACATGACTAAGTTAAGTGCATCAATTTCTATGAGTCTACTCTGAGTAAAACTAGTTCAATGCCACCCTAGGTGTTTGGCTATTTTGAAAGACCCTTCTAGCAGTAACATCATGGAGGGTGTTTCCAGCTACCCCACAACCTACTCTTGGAAGAGTTGCAAGTGGCTGCAGGAGAGGGACACTGAGCAACATGTTTCTAGGACTAAGGGGAAAATGTGAAGCTCCCTGGTTATTTTTGCTACTGGATGCTACATGTTGTTTAAGTAATCCTGTTACAGTGTTGAAATGTGGTTTTAAAAAATGTTACTATATTTGCTATTGTTTCCCTATGTTATTACGAAGTTGTTACTATGTTATTCATTTGCTGTGTAAATTATGAATTGTTTTGTGGTTGTTTGAAATGTATCCCTGTTTTCTTTGTTGTAAGCCGCTTTGGGCATGATTTGTTTTGTGGGATAGCAGCATGCCAAGAAAATGAATGAATGACTCTCACTTCTGGAGAACCTATGCTTTTGCAGATGCTTGCTGGACTGCAGTTTCCATCACCCTTGAATTTGCTCTGCTGGCTGCTGCTGGTGGGAGTTGCAGCCCAATAAAATCTAGAGAGCCAGAGATTCCCTGTGCCTGTTGTATAGTCACTCTCCCCTGGAATAGTCCTTTTCTTCTGGAGTGCTTGGAAAAAGAAAGGGGGAAATCTCTAGGCACATGGGTGGGCCTGCATGAAAGCATAACCCCTTGGGTTCCAGCTTCACCTAGAGACTATAGAGGCAAATCAGTATGTGAAAAGAGGTATATGTACACAAACACCAGCTGCTTTTTACAACAAGGCCAAATGTCTCAATATGCACTGGTGGTGTCTCTCAGATGGGGGACATTTTTAGGCCTACCTGGATATACTGAGGACTGAACCTGGGACCTTCTGCATGAAAAGCTATGAACTATGTTGTGGATAGGGGTGGATATATTACTCTGTTCCTGAGCCATGTCAATTTCACATGTTTTCATTCCATCCCATTTCCATATTAACCTGCAGTTAAGTTGATTTGTTACCTGCCCTTCATCCTAAAGTCCCAATGCGGGTCACAACAGCTTAAAACAGAATGTTAAAAACAGTTTAAAACAAATTACAATCACAAAAATAAGATGGGTCCTAAAAATATTCACCTAAGGTATCAAAAATAAGAATAAAGAGAAGAATCTTCAGTATTCAACGAAAACTGTCTAGTGACGCTACCAGACACATTGCTCTGGGAAGGGAGTTCCACAACTTTCAAGCTGCCGCAGAGAACATCCTCTGCCAGACTGCCCACCCAATTTTCTGAGGGTGCTATAACTACCAAAAGGGTCCTCCTCTGCTGAACTGAGAGTGTGTGTAGGGAGTCTTTCATATATTTGGGGCCTAAGTTGGAAATGAACTAGCAACCAATACAGCTGTTTTAAAATGGAACCTCAGCCAGTAATCTGGTTGCTGCACTTTGGACCAACTGAAATTTCAGTTGTTTTCAAGGGCAGCTCCATGTACAGCACAGCTCAGTAATCCAGTCTGTATGTTAGCACAGCAGGAGTATTAGTATTATCATTACCATCATCACCATTGCCATTTATGTTCAAAAGGAGCCATCGCTGGCAAACCAACGAGAGCTGGGGAAAGGCATTCCTAAAGTAATCTGAGCCTCCACTGACAGTGATGAATCCAGTAGCCCCAAGCTATGGACGTGTTCCTTCCAGGAGAGTGTAACCATGTCTAGAACATGCCATCTCCACACCTCCTGGACTTGAGAACTCAGGACACCTCTCTCTTTTCAAGATTCAGCAGCAATTTATTGGTCCACATCCAGCCCATCACAACCTCTAAACCGTGCTCGAAAACCTTTACTACTACTGCTGAACCAACAGAGAGCTAGAGCTAGGTTTCATCTGCATATTGATGATACCTCGCTCCAAATCTACTGATGACAGCTCCTAGTGGCTTCATGTAGTTGTTAAATAGATGTCAAATAGCAAGGGGGAGGGCAAGACAGAACCCTGTGGAACAAAAGTGTGGAATCTGAAAAAAGAACTATGTTCCATTCCACACAATAGTCAAGAAGCACAGATCAGGTTAATTTGCATCAGAATTCACAGAAATCTATATCCCTTAATCGTACCCAGTTTTGTGCAGAGAATAATCTGCTATCTTTCTCTTAAAATATGAGACTATATCCCCTGTACCACATGGAACCTGATGTTTTTACTAGGCAATGTCCTCAAGGGAGAAAATTGTATTGTCTATAGTTTTCATTATGGAACAAATAGTAATACAATTAAGTTATATCCAGTTCTACCCATACAAATACTTTATAATATGAAAAATACATTGGTTTTCAAATGGCAAAACGTTAATGTTTTCTCCACAGCATTATTAGAAGAGGATGCTCATTTATATACCTGCAATACTGAAATAGGAATAACTGGTTTCTCAAAAAGCAGGCAAGTTAACAAAAACTGCTATTAACTTGTTTCAGTCTGTCAATTTCCCTTTAAAACAATACAGTACACTTGGAAGACTTTCCTGCAAATAGCAAATTGCAACTCCACATTTGGCCACAAGATAGCGCTAACTGCACAACACTCAACAAGATACAATTTAAAAACACACATTTGTATTTTTTGAGCCTTGGTAGATAAAAAAACCTGACCAACAATAAACTCCATTGGGCTTTCTAAACTGCAATCAGTGAAAACAACTCTAAAGATTTTCTATCTTGTTAGCTGCAGCTTCCTTCTTTCATTTCAGCAGACTATGTAAGTCAGGCAAAACACAAAACAAGTTTTGTTCTGTCATTTTTGTCTTGTTTTATTCAGTATGAACATGCTATCTTTTAAAAACTAGTACAATTAAGTACAGAGTATTTTCTTATATGCTTTGTGCTTTTTATTCTGTGGGACCAATGCAACTACTAAAATAGTTATTTCATGACTGCTCAAAGGGAGCACTTATAAACTCTGTTTTACTCATCCACACAGAAGTGGCATCTTAGCCTTTTACGGGGAACTTTAGATGTTGTACCTTAAATAGTTCATTATTTTGCAACAGGAACTAATAGAGCTGCTTCTCCTACACAACTATTCTAGAATGGTGGAAACTCCAAATAATCTGTGTGACTCCCCTAATAATAACTGTGGCACGTTAACAACTTGATTTATTATTACCTGTCTCTCGGGGCAGCTCATTACCTCTTGGAATACATGGGCAGATCTCGAGAACAAGTAAGGGAGAGCCTGTAGCTTGAATTGAAGCCACATTGTGACATGGCTATTGTGAAGTCCAGTTTTGCTTCTGTCAATATGTTATCACTGTGTAAGAAAAGGCAAGGCAAACCAAAATACATACTAAATCACACCTCCTTTAATACCTCTTGCCTGGAGTACAGGAACAATGCATTAGCCAAAATGAAGAAAACAGATCACCATTGTAGAGCAGTGCGTTTTTTCTGGTGAGATGTAGCCGTACGCATACCCCTAAACATTTTGTGAATATTTGTACTTTTGTCCATTTACTGTTTTTATTTTTCCTGATTTGAACTATAAAATGGTGATTTTCTTGAGTCAAAATGAGAGTACCCCTAAACATTTTTAAGGGGGGGGGGGAATGCACTGGGGAGATGTATCTGTGCCTTGTATCTGTGCCTTCTGTCATTTATATAGTGGAATGAATGACAGAAGATTAAAACATGGTGAATACTTCCTAAGAAAGGCTCTCCAGAATGGCCATGATGAAAAGAGAGAGAGAGAGAGAGAGAGAGAGAGAGAGAGAGAGAGAGAGAGTATAGAAACTTCTGACACTGGCAAGGCTGGAATGTAACCTATACAGTGGTGCCTCGCAAGATGAAATCAATTCATTCCGCGAGTTTTGTCGTCTTGCGATTTTTTTCGTCTTGCTAAGCACGGTGTCAGGAAAGTTTTGGAAAAGCTTCAAAAATCACCAAAGTCTTTAAAAACCTCAAAAAAGGCTACCACACCGCGTTCTATGAGTTGCTCCTCGAAGTCAAGTCGCAACTGTATTAACGGTGTTAAGAAAAAGGAAACAAACTTGCAAGACGTTTCCGTCTTGCGAAGCAAGCCCATAGGGAAAATCGTCTTGCAAAGCAGCTCAAAAAACAAAAAACCCTTTCGTCTAGCGAGTTTTTTGTCTTGCGAGGCATTCGTCTTGCGAGGTACCACTGTATAAGAATCACATCTTTTGCTCAGCCTATTTTTGTATCTGTTCCTGCCCAAGCCTAGCATACAGCCTACAGAATGTTGCCCACAGCAGAATGTAGCTCTTTGGCTAAATAAAGGTCCCCCACCTCCACCTCAGCACTACAGCAGCTGAATGCTAACTGAAGATAAGGCTTGTTTGCAGTAGGTGCAACATGTTTCCGCTCACAAAACACTGTATGTGAATAAACTCACAAAATCTGCTTCAAGTTTTTCCATTTCTTGCTTGTAGCTCCTCATTCTACTGCTGTACATGCCTCGGCTCTGTGGAGGGATTTCTCGAACTTCAAGCTCCATTTGTTCCAGCTAATAATTAAAAACAAGAAGGGGAAGGGAGTATGAGAGAAAAGACAAGTTGAATTAAGCCAGGAAGAGTCGTGTGGCAGTTATGCACTACATCGTTGACAGGAGGGAAGTGGGACAGCTTTCCAATTTAGCGATAACCTGACAACAACTTTTGTCCCTGCACTGAGGGCCTTCTAGGTGGCTACTCCCAGACTTTGGAAGAGGCAAGGTGAAGACTTGTTTGTTCCAACAAGCTTATGTGGACTGGCAGCTTTTAATGAAAGGGCTGCTGCCATGCTATTTTTATAGTAATTATTGGTATGGCTTTAATAGCTTTTATATATGTATCTAGTTTTATTTCTATTGATGTTTCATAGCTTTTTAATCACCCTTTTTCAATGCTTTTAGAATTTCTCATATTTATATGTAAGCTACCTTGAGTCCCGTCAGGGAAAAAGGCAGGGTATAAATAAATATAATAATATTAATAATGTCACTGAACTCCTTTGGGAGAACACATGCTTGAGCTGTTACTCTCAAACAAGTGATCCTGTGAAATAGCCACTTGCGCATAATTTTTCCTTTGCTTCAGAGCCCTCCGTTTAACTGTTGTTCCTGAGCTTCGTATTCACACTGCTTTCTCTAAATTTCTTCTCCCTGTCCCATTCTTTTAGCGGTTTAACTACACAGCAGTTTTGCAAAAACTGCTCTCTGGCAGTTCTAAAAATACCTGTGAAAATAAAAGAAATGGGGAAAGGATGAGAAAAAATATGCTGTTAACTACACTCCTTTACTATGTTATTTCAGGTGATACTGTTCTCAGTTATGAGTTTCAATACACAGAAAAGTTGTGGCAGTGGAAGAAGTTCGGGGAGGATGTATTTATGTGTATGTTTTACAAACAAAAGCTCCTTGATAACAGGGATGAATAAGCTTCTTCTAGAGATTCTGGCGAGCTTTTGGGGGTGGACATAAACAGTTCCAGGTTAGGTGGCTCATGCGGGTGACTTAATATAAGCCACCTTCACACAAACGTCTTTTATACATCTTTCCCCAAAGGTGAAAAAACACAGGTTGCAGTAAGCTAGGAACAACAAAATCCTTGGAAAGATCAAAGACAGTGGAAATCGTCTCTTTCCTCTAAGGATAAGGCATCATATAAAAATATCACGTTCTTTGTTTCAGTTGAGCAATGTGCAGAGTTTACTAATTTACTGATAGCTGAACAACCTAAAAATAAGGGATTGAGGCGGAAACACTGTATGTTCCTCCTTTGTGCAGATAGTAAGATACAGAAAGTAAGATCCTGATAATATAAGCAAGTCAAGTACTTCTACATCAGTTTACAAAACTGTTATCTGTCTCATTAACATATTCACTGGACCCATTAACCCACATCTGGCAATTTGTGCACAGAGATGCCCTTTCCACAAATTCCTTGTAAAATGTTAGCAGATCTGGGGAAAGCATAGACAATAAAAATAAATTATTATTGTTAATTAAATTTATATCCCACTCCTCCTTCCAAAGGATCTCACACTGGCAACATATACATATGTGTAGCTCCTGACAATGACTAGAATCATGAATCTGTCCAAGAAGAACAAATGAATTGAAGCAATTAAAATGATTAGCTAGTTTAACTTTGAAGAAACAAATGATCAGCAACCTGATATGAGCAGAGTTAGATTGCCTAAATCCAATCCCACCATAGGACTGCTATGTAAAAACTGCATGCTTTGGGTGGCAATGTTTCAAGTTTGATTTTTACTTCAGCCTGTTCAGGAGACCTTTTAATGAGTTGTATTCCTTAGCCAGTTTTGTTAAAATTGATTTTTATATGCAAGCCTTGACATTAATCACCAACATGTTAAGTAATTGCTGGAAGTCAATAATTGCTTTAAGCACCTGTCTAAAATTGTTAGCAACAAGATCGGAAAACAAAAGTATGAACAAAAAATGAAGTACATTAAATGAAGATCATCATTAGGATGGAAATGTTAAAACAGGATATTCTTTTTAATCTTAGAGAAAAGTCAGCCAATTTTGTTCGTATTATGACACAAGGAGGAAAATAATGAGCTATTAGCTCAACTTCTACTCATTCCAACATTAAAAAAGACAGAGAACTATTTTGCAGAAAGAAGTAGACTGAGTGATTGGTTACCACAAAGAGACAGTGTCCTTTAAAAAAAAATGAACAGGAGCTTTTTTCTTTCTTTCTTAAAGAGCTATGGTGAAGGAGAGATTGTCCTATGGTTATTTAGTTATCAATGCCTTTTGTAATTAATAATTTACCTTTATCACTTATGTGAGGTAGGAAATTTCCTTGTCATCCTTACATGTTGGTCAAAGAAGCTAAAGTATAGATTAAATGATCTGTCAAAGGTCAGAGTACCTTATGTGGATTGCTTTAACCAATCCATAAAATGTAATAGATAAACATTCCCTTATACACCTCAAGAGCTGAAGGATACATCAGTTCTCCTTTAATTAGTCTTGACCTATTTTTCTACATGAAATATAGTAAATATGAGAACCAGAATCTAAGCTATAGTACAAAATCCAATTTGGACTGCTATTGGATTACTGTTCATTCATTGCTCTTAAAAATAAGTTTCCCAGTTGCAATCAGACTTTCAGCATTTCTCACCATCCTTTGAAGCTTCACCCTACATACCTCTGAAATTAAAGGTAAATCATGAAATAGGGGAAGCTCTTTAAGGAATGATAAAATGAATGCTCAGAAAACTTCAAGTAAATACACTTCTGGATGAGACTGAAAAGGTAAAGGGAGATACAGTATATCCTGAAGTACAGTTCATTATGGAGGTTTGGACAGGTCTTGTACACCATTAACGATGATGCTTTAGCTTGTTTCTCTATACAGATAAGAAACAGATATATATGACTTGTAATGGTCCAGCTTTCCAGCATAAGCATTCTACTTGGTTATGAGATTTCCTCCCCACATTGAGACTAACCTGGTTTAGACACAATGTCCCTCTAGTAACAACTGAAGGGTTTTTTATTTATTTGTCAGGCTTTTCAACAGGTTCCGATTGTTTATTTATTCTTGTGCTATTTATTCTTGTATATATTATATTTTTAAACTGCCAGTCACCTTTTTTCATCTGATTAGCTCCACTGCCCTAAAGGTAGACTGAAAATCCTTAGACAGATGAAAAATAGTCTTGTGCAGAAAACATGATGGAAGTTAGTAAACATTCCTTTTGGAACTATATATAAGTGGTTATAGCTTTTTCTGAAAGCCCAGGGTTAGGGTTAAATATCAGACAAAAACCTATTTATACATGTAGGCATTTTAAATCCCACTGGTGACGGTAATATAGTATTGTTTGATCTGCTATTTTAGTATGCTGTTTGATGGGACTATATTTTTTTAGTTTGATTTTATTTGCTACCCTTCATTTCACAAGTCCAGGGTGATTCACAATAAATTTAAACTATATCTATCCATCTATAGGGACGCGGGTGGCACTGTGGGTTAAACCACAGAGCCTAGGACTTGCCGATCAGAAGGTCGACGGTTTGAATCCCTGCAACAGGGTGAGTTCCCGTTGCTTGGTCCCTGCTCCTGCCAACCTAGCAGTTCGAAAGCACATCAAAGTGCAAGTAGATAAATAGGTACCGCTCTGGCGGAAAGGTAAACGGTGTTTCCATGCGCTGCTCTGGTTCGCCAGAAGTGGCTTAGTCATGCTGGCCACATGACCCGGAAGCTGTACGCCGGCTCCCTCGGCCAATAAAGCGAGATGAGCGCTGCAACCCCAGAGTCAGCCACGACTGGACCTAATGGTCAGGGGTCCCTTTACCTTTACCTTTATCTATTTATAGCTGTCTGTCTGTATCTAAGTGATAGCATACCAAATGGGTAAAAGTAAAAGTGGTACCAGAGATGCCTGCAACCAGGACCAATTGACATATTACAATCCCTGCATAGAAGCTATTGAAAAGAGAATCTGCATTATCTGTGGCATCTCATTCACCAGCAAGAACATGCAGCATGGGTGCTGTGCAAGAATACATGGCATTTTTGTGGTGACTCTCCACAAGATAAGCAGCCCACATATATTACGCTGCCAAGTGGATGTGTAGCAACCTCCATACAGAGGCTAGTATACTTTCAAAAGTTATTAGCTAATCTGACCCAGAAGATGTTATTTATAAGAGCCCAAGTACCACACAAATCCATTCCCTGAGCATCTCCAAGGAACAGATGCTATACTCTATTGTATTCATCTTTCTGCCAGCAACTGAAGTAGCCCTACAAAGCTGAAGGTATGGGAAGAAAGTGAGGAGATTCATTCTCTTTCATACCCACAAACTGAACCCACCATTTCATGCATGTTTGTATAAACAAGGCCACTCAGATACATACAGGCACAGATCCCACTCCTTCGGTTACTCTTAGGCTTCCTCCCTTTTGCTCACCATAGCAAGTATGCCGATGCCCTTTGACAAGTGTGACAAGCCCTTGGCTTCATTCCAATTTTGGGGCTACAGAGGTATGCAGCAAGGGAAGGACAATGGTTTGTCCACTCCACAGCCACATGCCCCATACAGAGAAGCTGTGCTAAGGTAAAGGAAGCTGCCAGCACTCACTCCGGAGTCAAAAAGCTGGGATGGGGAAGCTTCCTAGGCTGGATCTACAGAGATAATTTTAAAAAATATGAAAACCCAATGTGAATTACCATTGACTTTGGGTTGCAGCTCTACAGCACCATCTGGTGTCACATTTTTATAACACACTTATAACGTTATCATTGACCCGTGTAGCTGAGACCCTTGACTAGCCTCTGTGCACCCCAACCATGGGCATAGCCAGGATTTATTGGCAGGCTTTATGCTAGGGGGTGGCAGAACTGAATTATCTCCAATGCAACTGGTCAGTTAGTTAAGTATGTTTAGTTATTTACTACGCCCATGACCTCAACAATGCAGCAGGCATATATACGCACTGCTTTGCTCCCTGATTCAAGGTTGCAGCCAAACCAGTGACCACCACCTCCTACCTTTTCTAATGTAAAGCAATTAAATTAGAAAACCCAGCACCTGCTCCAGCTTCAAAGTTGGAGCTGGGATGGGGAGCAGAGAATTGTTCCGGATCTTGCATAGAGGCACAGTATGATGTCAGTGACAAGGCAATGAAGCATGTCAAGAGAAACAAACATTGTGTGACCCCTGATTACATGGAAACACAAACAGGAGGTACCAAAAAAACAAAACAAAAAGAACAGTCATGCTTTTACATAGCTACTGAGTTTTGATGTAAAGTCAGTAACACACAGATTTCCAGTTAGATCTGTGTGCTTCAAAGTCTATGTCAGGAAGCAGATTTGACTAGGGAGAGATCTGTGAGCCAGTAGTTCATTGTCAACTGTAATACGCTCAAAACATGCACAGTTCACACAAAAAGAGCATTCACAGCCGATCACCTACCCATCATTGCTTTCTTCCTACAATTATCTCTTAACCACTCCTCATTCTAGCCAAGCTACGACGAGATCCAGACAAGTTGCTTGTTCTAACACAGCCTCCACAATGTTAAACACCTTCCCTGGGTTTTTTGGTCACCCTCTGGAGGAATTTTTAAGGTTTGTAGTCCTTTCCCACATTTGTGGGACAATCTAGGCTTACCCAAACCCCTCAAAATTAAGAACAGGATAATGGGGAAATCCTGTACAGTATCATTATGCCTATATTGTTCCTCTTCTCCCTAGATAAAAAGTTCTGCTGTATAGTCAGTGCTAGTTTTCCAGCAGATGCAACCAGCCAATCATGCTGTACTGCTCACCTGTATGACTCAGTGTGTGAACTGCTGAGAAAGTAGTTGCACTGGTGCCATCAAACTCAACAAAGAGTTCGAGTTCACTCCCATCTCTCAGCATGAGATTAACTGTTTGCCAAAACTATATTCCAACACTCTTTCATTTTAGGATCTTTTCATTTTCTTGTTGCCTCTTCCAGTAAGCTTCTTGGATATTTTGCCTCCTCTCAAGTCTTCTGCAGCTACTTCTGTTGTCTTTCGTCTGCTTGCCCATACCTTGACATTTGGAACGTTCCATGAGCTACTCCCCACCTCTAATAAAAGATGGACATTATCTGAGAAATAGGCAATGAATATCCAAAGCAAGGACCTCTACACACCAATGTACCCTGCTCCCAATCTCATATGGCAGCACTTCTGCAGAACTGAGAACTTACCAACTCTCTTGCTTCTTCCAGCTGCTTCTCCACATTTGAAACCATTTGCTTCTTCTCATCTGAAAGCAAAGGGGGGGGGGAGCACCAGTGAAAACAGTTCTGTTAATGTGAGCTTCTATACTCATTTCATCTTCCTCTGTCATTTGGAGAGCAACAGACTCTTGCAGCTTAACTCGTGTGAAAGGTGGGTGTCTCTTTTGGGTACGTTTGTGGTACTCAAGTTTTTGTTTGTGTGTGCCTGGAGAAAGGTGTGGTGTTTATTTTCTGGGACTCTGTACTATTATTAACCATGGATTTTGAGTTAATGATCATATCTTTGGAGTATTTTGTAAGGCGAGAGTCTGGCCCTACTACACAACTGTGGGGTTTTTTTAAGCCTTTAATCCACACACCCAAATTCTTTTGATTTCCAGATGTTTTGGATTACAACTCCAATCAGTTCCAGAATACACAGCCAATATGCAGGGCAGATGCAATTTGTAATCAAACAAGTAGGGAGAGTGATGTTGCACTCAGGTCTTGCTTGCAGTCTTCTCATAGGCATATGGTTGGCCACTGGGGGAATGGGATTTTGGACTAGATCAGCCTTTGGGCTGATCCAGCAGGCCTGGTGGAGGTTGGGAAAGTCTACTTTAACCCAACATTGTTTATTTTCATTCAGCAGTGTTGTGGTACATTTTGAAGTACATGAGTTCATCATAGTATTCCCAAGGAGAGTCCAAATATATTGACCCATTATTATATGCATACCAAAGAGCAGTAGTACATAGCATAATACCTAATTTGATACAACCAGCCAGACTGCAATCCTGGGCATAGCGTCCTGGGATAAACCTGGTTTAAAAACAGAGCCTTTTTGCTTTATTTATTTTTTTCAAATTATTTTTATTAATTTTCCAAATTATTACAAATCAAATCAAACCAAATTAAATTAATTTAGTTTTTTTGCTTTATTTTTAAAAAATTTATTTATTAATTATTATTATTCTTTCACGCAATGTTAGCAATGCAAATGGCAATATCTCTCTGCAAGATTGTCTGCATTTCTAATTAAAATCTAATGGTTGCATTTCAGCTGGCTGAAGATCTTTTGTCAAAGCTCTGGTTAAGTCTTTGCAGTCAGAAGTCAGCACCACTAAGTTCACTGGAGCTTACTCCCAGGAGACCATGTATAGGATTCCAATCATGCTGAGCCTAATAAAGTGCATGACTTTTTCCATGCTAATGTGTCACAATCAAACCTAAAAGCTGCTCTGGCAGAGGATGCCATCACATCTCCTCTGGAAAAAGTCCCAGAGCTGCAGTTCCGATGCTCCCTTATCCACTACACCACTATTCTCATCTCATTACTCACATGTCCCTCCCACATCACAACTTGTCTTCAGCTATTTGGGATTAATTCTTTGGTCTTTCACATCTATCAAGTAGCACAGGCTGACCTAGATAGGATGGCTGCTGACAGTGGCTTGTGCTGACGCAAGAACGCTGGCCTCCACTTGGCACTAGCCACCCTCTCCAGGTAGGCACTTGTTTGAATAGGCTCTGGGGCTGCAATTCTTTGCACACTTACTTGGAAGTCAGAAGGCCTTACTTCAAAACAGGTGTACATAGGGCATTATACGGTTTTCTGTAATGGTGCGTTCAACTAGCAACAACCGGACTGGCTACAGATCTGAGAAAGAACTTGATTTTAAGGACCGTACACTGACGAAAAGCAGCAAAATGGATCAATAACTAGCACCAGGGCCTGATTTAGGTTTGATGAGGCCCTAGCTACTGAAGGTAATGGGGCCCTTTATATATCCAGCTGCCCTTGGTCAACAACAAATGGTCACTGTTTTTTGTGTTGAGTGGTAATTTCCATAAATTACCACTCAAAACAAAAAACAGCGACCATTTGTTGTTGACCAAGGACAGCTGGATATATAAAGGACCCCATTACCTGATAGATATCTAAACCCATCTGCACATAACAAAATATGTATTTTATCAAAGTAATTGTTGAACTGAAATACAGTTAAGAAGAAGTATATTAATAGTGAAATTTTTTGAGGAGGGCCAAGAGAGTAGGGCCCTAAGCTATAGCTTGTTTAGCTTATACAGTACGTAAATCCGGCACTGATAGGACTCAACAGAAAGAGAGTGGGGCAGCTTGTCCGGACTCTGGAGTAGCCCACCCACCCAGCCTCAGAGAGATGGGAGCTATTCTGCTGATGTCCTGCTTGCGGGCTTCCCGTAGACAGACATGGAGGAAACAGGCTGCTGGACTAAAAGGGGCCACCGGCTCTTCTTTTGGCCTCACACCCGAAAGCAGTCAGGGTCGCCAGCGCAGGAGAGACCAAGAGGTGCCGCAGCCGGGAGGCGAACCCTCCTCAGCCGCCACCGCTCACCTCCGAGCAACTTGGGCACCTTCCCGATGCGGTTCGTAATCTCCGCGGTGAGAACCGAGAAGTCCTGCTCGTAGCCCTCGAAATCGGAGGACATCGTGGCAGCGGAGAAGTCTGGTTTGGAGGGGGGAAAGCCCAGGCGAAACGGCCCTTTGAGAAACAGAGGCGAGTTGACGGGACCTTCTTCCTCCTCGTCGTCCTCCTCCTTCTCCACCACCGCCGGCAGCCGAGGAAACCAAACTCGCCTCAGCTGCTCGCCGCTGCTCCTGTCAGCGCTAGACTTCCGGGTTGCGCTCCATCAACAACATTCCCCCACGGATCCGCCGGCCGCGAGGCAAGGTTCCGCTGGACCGCCCGACCGCCTTCGCCCGTTTCCAACCTCTCCTGGCAAAGAAGCTGCTCGGCTTCTAAAATTAGAAGCCTCTTAAAACAGGCGGCGGGCGGAATCGGCCTCGCAAGTTAGTCCGAGCATGGGCAGAGAGCTCAACTTGCTCGCTCCCCGCCACAGAACAGCGGCTCCCTCGGATCCCGTTTATCCCGACGGCACGGAAAATGTGCGCTGCTTGTATTTGAGGGACATATTTCCGAGCGCACCTGCCAGGTTGGTGAGGGCGCGACGGAGTGAGGGCGGAAGCGGAGGGTTCTCTGTCCGGGTCCTACCAAGGTGCCCCGGGGAAGTGGCCGCGCGGAGCAAGCGAGAGAGCGAGCAAGCGGAGGCGGCGCGCGGGGCATGGCTGGCGGGCGCCGTCTCGGGAGGACGCGGCGGAGCCTCTGGCTGGAGTGACCCTCGCCCTGCGCGGGTAAGGCGCCTTGTTCTGCCCCGGGCGGGAAGGGCGGCCGCGGAGCCACCCGACCCTCCTCGTTCTCTTCTGCCAAGGAATCCCAGAGGAATCCCTTTCAGCCCCTGGGGAGAGCAGGAGGGCGGGACGGAGGAGCGGCTGCGTCGCGACCTGCCTTCGCCCCGCTCTCCTGGCTTCCTTTCGACCCCTTCATCCTCTCCAGCTTTGGCCATGAGGTTTCCGCCTCTTTCTTTCTGGGTCTTCGATTGCTGCCAGACAGGCAGGCAGGCACCCAACAGATAGCGCTTTTCCTTCCTCTGCCGTTTCACCTGTGGAACTGCTGCCTGTTGCGCATCCTCTAAGAGACCGAAATGCCGAGAGGCCCTAGTTAGCGGGTGCAAGACCTGCTCCCTCTTTTCTCTGGCCGCGTATTTCAGGGATGCATTTAATTATTAGCCGTTTATTTGGGTTTTATTAGAGAGTTCTCATGGAGAGACCAACGCCATGGCAACAAGCCCTGGGAAAAAAAGCCTCTGACGGCTTAAAGAAACCATCCAGTGGCTTTCTTAAGTAGGATTTCTTTTTTTAGTTATTTGCAGAAAGTTTTGTGTTTGTGCTCCTCACATCACATTGCTTGATCTGAAGGCAGCCCTGTTTAGGGAAGTTTTCAATGTTTGATGCTTTATTGTGTTTTTAATATTCTGTTGGGAGCCGCCCAGAGTCGCTGGGGAGGCCCAGCCAGATGGGCGAGGTTTAAGTAATAAATTCTCCTTCTCCTTCTCCAGCATTTTACAGACTTCTCTCCTTCGCTGTGCAGTTCAGTGCTAGTAAGCTAGAATGGGGGCAGCTTTGTCACATTTCCCTTTATTTTGTGTTCCAGGCCCTTGGCCTGAAACTAAGTAGCTTCTCCTTTAGTGTTTTCATACTGCCAAGTGGAATGGTGAAATTGACTCTTGGAAGCCAAAAATTCTGCAAGCTTCTAAGGGTGGATTCGATACTTGTACGAAAAGACCAAGGCAACGTAGATAGTCCGGAGGCCAAGCAGAATGTGGGAGCAGACATAGTAGCAGCAAGTTATGAGGACATTTTCCACAACAAGGTCCACAATAAGTATTCCCCAAATTTCTCATAGCTGTTCATATGTTGTTAGGGAAAAATTGTAAGAACTACCTGCTCTGGGCAAACCTCACCCTCTCTGTTCTGGAAGCTCCACCTAAAGTTGAGTAACTCCCTGAAGTAGGTAGATTATGTGATTCAGATGTAACTGATGTAGAGTTGTAATAGTTTCTTGGTCTCTTCTGTTAACTGACTGGAAGTCAGCAATATCCTGTAACAAAATACAACAATATATTTGCCAGTAGGCAATTGGGGCTTAAAAGAAGTTTAACTTTCACAATTTGTGTGCAAAGGCCACAAATAAATAAATCACTCTGTTAAGCAGTTTGGTTATTTAGTATTTAACTTGTGCAAAAGAAATAGTGTGTGTTCCATACATTGATTATATTTAATGACAGGCTGAATGTTGCCTCTGCTGTTTCGCTCTCATCTGTTATAATGCAAACTCACTTTAAATGTACAGGTGCCTGATGGACACCTTATTCTTTCATTGTACATTACCAAGAGGGAAACATAACTAGCTGAATGGACTGGAAGCAGTGGCTGAAATCCAAATAGCTGTTTAAGCACCTTCAAGGGGTATGTGCTACCAAATCTCCTTTTCTTTGAAAAGCTGAACCCACGGTCACATCACAAACTACCAGAGTCTCAAAATCCCTTTGAAGAAAGATAGCCCCATCGGACACATGATTCTAGTCTCACGTTTCTTGGAATCCTTGCCAAGAAGTACTGAGGATACAGCAAGATGAGTTCCTTATGCTTTCAAGAACAGGCTGAGACGAGTAACTCAGAAACAGGAAGATTGTTCTGTCTGCTTAGTGAAATAATTGTGCCTCATTTCCTTAAATAAATAGCTGTTTTTGTGTATACCAGATGGGTCAGAATAGACAGGAGGGCTATTGTCTGGTTTGGTTTGCCCCCTCCCCCCCCCAACCAAAAGCAGTATCATAGCTTGTGACTGTTCTTATTCCATAGATGAATCAGATTTCATGTTAAATGGTGCTTTTTAACAATCTGAGAGCTGGGCAATAAGCAGAAGAGGGAATGAAGGGCACAAGGACGAAGTCTGAAGGACACATGGCTCATTTTCAAGCCAATAAACTGTGGGTCTGATATTGTTATGTCTGAACTGAGCCTGTGTGAGAAGCAGCGCTACATTTGTCAAGCTGTTTTTGTTTCTAATCCAAATAATTTATCTTTGAAAGTATTGTTATTACTATTGTTTACTTTTTCTCCCTCTGTTTAGGTGTGTGGTAGAGGCAGCCTTTCCTTCAGACACTCATGCTGAAGAACTTCTGCACCTGATGAGTCTACCAGATAACCGCAAATGGCTTAACTCCAGCTACTTTGCACTTGCTATTTGGACATGTAACCATTGCTATAGAGATGAAAACTTATGACAAGTGGAAACATATACCTGAAAGGAACCACCTGAAATAGGAATTCACGTTGTTGCAAAATGGGAATGCTTTGTTCAGTTATCAGGTTTGAAAATCTCCATGAACTGAAGCGACTGTGCCACTGGGGCCCCATCATAGCTCTCAGTGTAATAGCAATATGTTCTGCCATGGCTATGATCGATGCTGTTCTGTGGTACTGGCCTTTGGATACAACAGGAGGAAGTATCAATTTCATCATGCTCATCAATTGGACTGTTATGATTCTCTACAATTACTTCAATGCCATGTTTATTGGGCCTGGATACGTTCCCTTTGGATGGAAACCAGTAAGCAAATGAGATATCTTTTTTAACCCTTCACTTTGTGTGTGTGTGTGTGTGTGTGTGTGTGTGATCACAGCCTCCTTCCCAAACCTACCAGATCCTAGCCTAGAACAGGATCTCTGGACCTAGTTTTATTATCTGTAGAATCGGGTCAAGATGGGAGCTGAATTTTCGCAGAGCACCATAGGAAACTCACCGATAACTCAGTCACCATCTTGAGCAATATAAAAAAATTCCTTCCAGTAGCACCTTAAAGACCAACTAAGTTAGTTCTTGGTATGAGCTTTCGTGTGCATGCACACGAAAGCTCATACCAAGAACTAACTTAGTTGGTCTTTAAGGTGCTACTGGAAGGAATTTTTTTATTTTGACTATGGCAGACCAACACGGCTACCTATCTGCATCTTGAGCAATGTTTGTTGAGTATGAAATCAGCACCACATATGTGAAGTCAAATTCAGTGATCACCTGGTGGCCTCTGGTGAGTAAAAATTGCCTCCAGGTGACAAGGTGTACTGACTGTGCATTAGCTGCCAGTCAAATTACTTTCTTTTAAGGGGAACGTTCAAAATCTTCTTTCCTTGGAACAAGATGGTTTAGAAACAGGTTCCGTTTCTGGTGGCGTCCTTGTAAATAAGTCCTGTTGACCAAAGTGGGACATACAGCCTAATTTAATGTGTATTTACTTACTAGGACTGTAAAGGAAGAAAGATGTTGGGAAAAACAACAACAGGACTAATGCCTAGGACAGGAACCTTTGGTTCTCCAGATCCTAAAGGACTACAGTACCCATCATTCACCCACCATTGGTCATGCTGCCCAGGATTGGTGGGAGATGGAGTCAAGCAACATCTGTAGGGCCACAGGTTTCCCACTGCTGGCCTAGGAATTTCAGTTTTATCTTCTGTAAATTTCTGGTGCCCCATAGCACAAGTGGAAATGTTAATACTTGTGGGGATTGGTGCTTAATTATGCAAATGAATATAATATACTGAATTCTCCTGCAAAGTTGGTAGTGCAGGGGGATTTTATGGGTAAAGGTTGAGATTGCCATCTCATGACTGCTCAACCCAATTAGAGAGGAAGCTACACCCAGACAGAATAGCAAAAGAAAGTATATAGACTATACGTTAGAGACTTGCTCCTTATTTGCCTTCTTTTTTCTGTTTTTGAGGAAAACTCTCAGGACTGCATGTATCTACAGTACTGTAAAATATGCCAGTCTTACAAGGCTCCCCGCTCTCATCACTGCCGAAAGTGTAACAGGTACAACTGCTTATGTTTGTATATTGTTCAAGTGCTCGGTTAATAATCGTATAATACCCAGATCTGCTAAAAATGGGGTTGGAAGTGGCCACTAATTAAGCTTTAGTGATTGGGAGTAGGAAGGACTGGCTGGTGGTGTGTTTGTTGAACAGGACTATTAAACTTGGATTGCTTCTTAGGTGTGTGATGAAGATGGACCATCACTGTCCCTGGATCAATAACTGCTGTGGGTTTCAGAATCATGCCTCCTTCACTCTCTTTCTTCTGCTAGCCCCTCTTGGATGTATCCATGCTGCTTTCATTTTTGTCATGACCATGTACACTCAGCTTTATAACAGGGTAAGAAAAAGCTCTTGACATCTACAGAATTGAGTTAATTAACGTCTGGAAATATAGGTGCTCCATCCCTCTTTAACCCTACCGTGTTTTACATCTGCAGATATAACAGGTGTCATTTGTCGTGTGATCAAATGCATGCCATCCTGGCACCAGTACTGCTGCTGTCTCTTCGTAAACATGTGACTTTTGCTTTGTCCCATGTCTAGACTGTGTCCTCTTTGTTATTTTTTTCTGACCACAAGTTGGCTTTTCTGCTTATCTGCAAATAATCTCACAGGCACAGCTTAATACTGAGAATGTTTGAAAGCAATTAATAAATTAAGCTTGAGTAGAAAAGGAGAGCAAACCAAAGCATATTAATAAGAGAGAGACTTTGTAATGTAATCAATGCATTCAAAAGTTCTTTCTGAGTTTGGGAGATCAGATTCCCCCAGTGGTACTTAGCACAAAATAGCGTGTGTGCCATCTGTTCAAGCTTGGGTTGTCTTTTTTAAAATGGGGACCGCACCAAATATGTTCTTCAGGCAAGACATAATTTCTGAGATGCTCAACTTGCTTAGGCGTGTAGTAAAATTTCTCAGTGAGTTTTGAGGCACTGCCAAAATACTGTCATGCAGAGGAAAGATTCCTACTGTTTGCTTCTTCAGTCAGCAATTTGCCTGAATTGCCGTTCTTGGTTTCCTTTCATAGGTATCCTTTGGATGGAGTTCTGTCAAGATTGATATGAGTGCCGCCAGAAGAGACCCCCGCCCAATCATCCCATTTGGGTTGTCTGCATTTGCTGCATCTTTATTTGCTTTGGGGCTGGCACTGGGAACAACTATAGCTGTTGGTATGTTGTTTGTTATCCAGGTGAGTCTGATGGTTTATCTTACAAAGTGGCTGAAATCTCTGAGATTTTGGTAGGGCACCAACCCATGATGGGGGGAGGATTCTTTAAGCCTTGTTATATTGCAAATCATTGTGTCTTCTGGGTCATCTTTTGGTGCTGAGATGAGCTCCTTTAAAGGTGTGTGTCATTGCCAATCAGCTGATCAAGGCGGACAGCACTCATTCAGCAAGCTCGCTGTCAGCTCTCATCAGCTGATCGGCTCTGATGGGCTTCTTCAGTCGTACTTGGGAATTCCGGAGGGGCAGCTAAGTAGTGCAGCCCATCCCAGTCGCATCATTACAATCCCCCCAAGTGTTGGGCAGGTCAGAGTGGTTTGGGAAAACAGTCACATGCCTGATTCAGACTCCTCCTGGGCCTAGTTAGACCCATGTAATAGAGGTTCCCAACCATGGCTATAGAGGTGAACAATTCAGAGAGTAGTCTTAACTGGTTGAGCTTTTAGAAAGTTGCTTTTTCTCTATGTCTATTCTGATGATGAAACATTTCATCCTTAAGATCAAGCAGGGGGTGGAAGGCTCAACTTGTGGTTCCACCATGATTTACTTGGTAGGCCCCACATCTGGAATAATCTCACCTGAGTTGTTTGTTTGTCTGTCTCCCTCATTGATGGCTTTCAGATGTCACCTGACAGTATTTTTATTTGCACAGGTTTTTGTAATCTGATAATAGAATATTTACTCCTCAGAAGCAATGTAGGTATGGCAAATCACTATAACCCAAATACCTACAATGTTACATTATATATACTGTTATATTCCTTGTGTTATTTTGATGTACATTGCTCTGAGCTTTTTTGAAGAAAGAGCGATCTAGAGATATCCCACATAAATGAAGGAATATAATTCACAAAAACGTTTCTCTGTAGGGTCCTGAATGCAGACCCTGTTAAGTGATTTTGGTTTGATACACTTCTGCAGATAAATCTCTCTCCTTTTCTTTTTCAGTTGAAAGTCATTTTAAGAAACAAAACTTCAATAGAATCATGGATTGAAGAAAAGGTAGGGTTTTGTTCTGATGCATTTTAAAAATATATTTTGCATTAGAGCTGCTCGGTCAGCTGAGAAAGATTTCCCCCCCCCCTTTTTAATTGAATGGAGGGAAACCTTTGCAGATGCTTCCCTCCATAAAGACAAGGCTACTTCTTCCACTGAATTGATGAGTGTTTCCCACACTTAAGCAATACTGTATATGTGTTGTGTATCCAGACAATAAAGTGAGCAGCAGCTCCAGAAACTGGAAATAGTCTTTTAATACTCACTGTGACTGTATCACTAGAGGTCAGTATAATATAAAGAATTTAATGCTTACTTGTATTAGATAATATTTGTTCAAGATGTACAAATGTGAAACATTTGTAGTTTACAAAAGCAACTCAAATTAGTAAAACCAAAGTTAGTGTTATACTGAAATGGAAGCAATTTTGAAATGGAAATTTTCTTATTATTACGTCTTTTAAAAATGCTCATTTTTGATATTTCACATAAAATTCCACAGCCATCTCTCTGGGCAAAAGTTGATTCATTTAATCTCTACATCATTACATAAAGAACCTCAACCTATAATAATAATCTGTTTTTGGTCTTAAAAATACAAAGTCTTAAAAAGCTTATTTGCCTAGATACTTATATATCATAGCTCCTTACCTCTGGTTCTTAAATCCGCCAGCCTCTTACCTTAGGACCCTGCAAATTGTAGTGATGCTTCTGATTCCTCATAGGTTCCTTTTGCCCGAGTACAGGAGTAGCAAACCACATGTTACTGGTCTATAATTTACATCATCCCAGACCACTGGCATGATATTTGAGGCTGTAAGAGTTCACAATATGTGGAAGGCTATCCATGTCCTGGCATGTAATTTTGAGTACTGGGTTTCTCTTTTTTTCCTCCACCTGACAAGTACACTGGGTGCTAGCTCCTTTTAATTCTATTTCTGGTCACTGTCCATTTCATTGGGAGTTGCACATGATTTCTTCTGAGGCAAATGAGCCACCGTTCACTCTCTCCTGCTTCTTATATATTAAAGTACATACAATCCTTAGGCTGTGCCTACAACTAGCTTTAGGATTTTATTGTCGCATTGTACTTGCAGGCCAAAGACCGCATCCAATATTACCAAACAAGAGAGACCTTTATTTTTCCGTATGACCTGGGAAGCAAGTGGAACAACTTCAAGCAAGTGTTCACATGGTCTGGAAACCCAGAGGGCGATGGCTTGGAGTGGCTCACAAAGGAAGGCTGCCATCAGTACAGTTTGACTGTAAGCTACTATTCTTCATCTCCTCCCCCCACTATGAGATTAACTTAACTATACTGAAAGCTGAGAAATTGTACTCCAGTGAAATGTTATCTGTCTATTTCCCCAAAGACACTCAAAGCAGTTTAACAGTAATAACAACGGGGGGGGGGGGAGAAAATGTAAATCCCTAAAGAAAACCCCACATGCCTCAGTATACATTCAGAGCAGGAAGTTAACAATCTCCAACCCATTTAATGATTCCAGCAAAAATGCCACAGAACTGGGCCAGTCTTAATTCTCCTATACGTATTCTTTTGCAGATAGAGCAACTGAAACAAAAAGCAGACAAGCGAGTGAGAAGTGTAAGTATGTCTGCACTGCTGGTGTTTTAGCATATTGCACTGAAATATGCCTGGGCTGAATTACGGTAATATATTAATATAATTTTTTTTTTAAATGTAAGATAATGGGATTTTGAAGTTAGTTTTCAGTGATATTTCGGGGAAGCATTTTTGCTAGGCATGTGATAGTCTCCTTACAGAATAAAGCATAAGTCTATATTGTACAGGAGGGGTAACTAACTCATGGACTTTCCAGGCCCCCCAAAGTTTTTTGTGGCCTCCAAGTCTTCCACAATCTTTTTTTTAGTTGATTACTCCTGTGGGTCCCTAGTAGGAACAACACCAGTCGGAAACAGAAGTCTGAGCTCATGTCTCATTTTCAGCATGGATAAGGCACTTTGTAGTCAGCAAGTAGCATCAAGAAATGCATTTTTAACAGAATCTGACAAAACCTTCAGGTGCGGTACCAAGCAATAGAAGACTACAGTGGTGCCTGTTGCCCTCTTACCAAAGGCTTGAGGACGTTCATCACGACTCCATGCACTGAAGAACCAAGAATTTCGCTTCGCAAAGGGGATCAGATTTTAGCCACCAGAGGCTTGAAGTTAGTACTCACTTTGTTATTCAAAGTTCCGTTGAAAGATAATCCTGGGGTGAACAGTCTTACCAATTAATTTATTCATTCTCTTTCAGACACTGGATGTATGGAGACAAAATTGACTCGGCAACTGATGGTAATTTTGCATTTGTGTGCATTGCACTTTTTAAACTACAGTGTTTCATTTCAATCTTACAATTTAATCCAAAACTGATTTTCCAAATTCATTACTTTTCAATGCTTCCAAACACAACAGAACCAGTGTGAAACAGAACCAGGCCCTGGTTGGAGAAATAAGTGTGGGGGTCTGATACAATTAAAAATTAAACATTTATCTAAACATGAGGCGTTCATGTTCTCGAGTTCTAAGGGCAAGGCCTTCCGAAGATAACCTAAGAGTAGCTTGCAAACAGCATGTAAAACCTGCAGAAAAGGAGAATCGGATCGACACAGCATCTACTAGTGACCCAAACAAGAGCAATGTGCTCACCACCCATCTGCTGACACTTACCATATCTAGGCTAGATTTCAGCAGAATATTAACTGCTTGTCCATAAACTGACAAGTGTGTTATTTTGGTTAGAGATTGCTTGACCTCTGTCATTTAGAGAACAGCCGGCATCACCTGGAGAGTACCCCATTTGCCCCCCCCCCCCGTTCTGCAATGATTTGGGGAGGTAGGGAAGTAAAGATGCCTGGGAAATGCTATGTTTTATGGCTAACTTCTGCTGTTTTCTCTCACTGCTAGATGGCAACAGAATCAGAGGCTGGTTTCCAAGGAGGTGCGTAGAGAAATGCCTGTATGATTCTGAAACGGATCAGCCGTCGGACAAGGAGAAGAAAACAAGATAACCCTTTCCCTGCCTTGCTTTTGGAAACGGAAAGGTTCCTTTTGGACCACTGTCCTTTTACTTGAAATGTTCTGTACATTGTTCAGTTCATAAATCTATAGCAAAGTGTTTTTGTATGTGTGAGTGCTCACAAGGATGGCTCCCCTAGTGCCATAATCTTAAGTACTTTTTGCCATTTATAAAATGGAGAAAGCCATTCCATTAATGCCTTTTGATATTAAAACTTTGCAGGACAGAACATTTGACCTGTTTTCCTTTGTATTTAATTTTAGTACTGCTCACTTAAAAGTATCTTGTTTTATATTACATTCCATTGGCCTTTCACCCCCACCTTGGATGCTGGGAAAAAACATTTCGTGTAGTGACCGCCAATGCTGGTAAAAGATTTGATATCTAGGATTATTTTAAATTTTGAAATCATGTGCATTTTCCCCCCAGAATCACACACACACATGTATTATGTATGTATTATTATTCTATGGTGCATAGTGGCAGGTGAGCTTACTGCTAAATTGCTGGAGAATTTTTGCAGTAAATTTTTGTAGTAAAGAGAAAGTTGTATATTTGTCGTGAGCCTAAAGACACAATACCACATTGCATGTGTAGTACCTTCATTAAGTTATTCCTGTTTGCACTGATGGCTGAATGATGTGAAAATTGACTTTAATAGGTTGTATGTTGATGAGAATTAACAATGGGTCATTTGTTCATCTATGTTAAAGCAGGTAGTCTTAACTCAGGACCTCCTTTTTTTTCTCTTTCCTATGCCAAATCCTCTGGTTGTCTGAACTTCTTTCTCATAGGCCACGGGTGTTAATTTTTTTCACGAAATTTGTTAGCTGCCCCTCAGCATAGGACAGGTTACAGTTAAAATACGGTAATCAAAGCAATAAAATGCATGGAGAAACAGCAACGCCAATAAAAGCCAACTGAACAACAATGACAGCCATTTTTATAAGATGTTGTAATGTTTGGACAACTAAACTATTCTCTGGTGTCAAAAAGAAAGTTTATACTAGTGGCGTTTCTCTTGGGGGGGGCATTCTAAGCACAGGGTGCAACAACTGAAAAGGCTCTCCTTGCCCCTTCTAACATCAAATGGTGGGAGAAACAGAAGGACCTCCAGTGAAGGTTGTAAAGTCCCAGCAGATTCACATGGGTGTATCTACACACATATAAAAAACATTCTGAAAATCCTTTTTTTTATTAAAAAAAAAAAAAAGTTTTTAAAAATACATTGAATTTTCCATAAGGCTCACCATCGCCATCTAGTGTCACATTGTGTATCGCACTTAAAACACACTTAAAACTTTTTCTTTGCAGCCATGGTAGAAGTGTGTCCTGCAAGCAGCCAAATTCTGAGAGCCACTAAGGACTTCGAAGACAACACCCAGCACTCTTCTGTAATATTCACATTCTAAAGTTCTGTAAATATAAATTAGCATGTGCAAACTTGCAGTTACAGGCTTTTGTCCCTCATCTGAAATACTTGGCACTTCTCTTTCAAACCACCCCAGATATATCATCCAAACCAGCTCCTTAGTTTCATTTCCCAACAGTTCCTGCTCCAAATTGGTTCAACCACCTCCCCTCAATAATTTTAATGGCAGGTTGGATTTTATGGCAACCCCCCGCAAATTAAATATCCTTCCCAGATCACCTACTAATATTCCCCAACCAAAAATTATTGCCCATTTCTCATGTCATACTTGTAGAATTTCTAGATGCT
Source organism: Podarcis bocagei (assembly GCF_964188305.1). Taxonomy (NCBI): domain Eukaryota; kingdom Metazoa; phylum Chordata; class Lepidosauria; order Squamata; family Lacertidae; genus Podarcis; species Podarcis bocagei. The sequence goes on along the minus strand of NC_138128.1, from coordinate 51,352,549 downwards.
GCTGGACTAAATTTGGTTGACATCAGTTCAGGTTCTGAAAGCCCTGCTTAGCCGTGTAGTCTAAGCATGTAGAATCATGATAGCTGCTAGTTGTACACGTGTAGATACTAGTTTTCTCAGTGTTGTTTTGATCTTCAGGTTAAATGAGCGATTTAATGCAATGAGCACCTATCACATATTTAGAAACCAGTATTTCTGTGAAGTCTGAAAACCAGAACCAAACTCTCGATACAGGAGAAGTCAGATAGTTGTGGGTTTTTATAAAGACTGGATTACGACTGTAGCAAATCCTATGTGCTCAACGCTAGGCAAAAGCAAATGTAGCTTCTACTGTACCAAGAAGAAAACCCACTAAGATAATAAAGCAGCCCTACTGATGGCGAAGAGGATCAATGATACTTCAAAGAATATAAACAAATAGCTCTGATTTGGTGGGAAAGAGGTGCTTTGATAGGAAAAGTTGCAAAGCATCCCTGACAGATCTCGCCTCTATATCCTCCGGCCCCCATTTGTATGCTGTGTTTAATGCCTGTATTTCTCACCACAGGCTACTGTTACTAGTCTGCTGCAACAGATCAAAGGTGCTCTAGTTACTCATCTACAGTCCTGTCCCTGAAACCATCTTTGAGCACTTTGCTTTTGGAGTTGCAAAGAGAGCTGGAGCACTTGTAACCAGTAAGAGCCAAGGTCAGATTAATAACCATGCCCTTTGACATTAAGGGCAACTTAAATCTGTACAGGAAATGAGGCACCAGTCTTGAAAATCCAAGATGTCCCCCTCCCTGAAAAACAACAACCAACCCTTAAATTTGGAATAGATTTTATACATGCTTAAGGGAAGTATCCTTCCACGTATTGAGAAATGGATATTTACCTTCATGGAATGCAGAGAGGTACAAGATGTACTAAGTCAAAAGACACAAATTTCAGAAAGTGCTATCAGTTTATTTTTCACATACATTTTCAGCCAGCAGGAATAGTTTGCGCCTTAGCGGAATTTGGATACCCAGACTTTAAAAAATAGGCATTAAGTACATTTATTGCCAATGAGGCATTTGAGCACCCATCACAGAAGGATGGCATTCATGGCTTTTTCTCCAAAAGCATATACAAAGCTAGAGTAAATGACTGTACAAATCAAGACTATATTACATGGGGCAGAGCCTTTCAATAAGATTAAGTTAGTGTTTAAGCATACTGGTCCTATACAATCTCATTATGGCCGTTAGAATCAATAATTTTAAGAGACGTCTTACTTTCCCATACTATCTTCCACATACGGCAACTATCATCAAGTTCTTCCCATTTCATTTAGATTTATACAAATCACAAGGGACAACAGTAGTCACTGAGGCAGGAAGGCAGCTTTGCTCTGAATAAAAGTCTGGCATGTTCCTTTTGAACAACGTAGTATATTACACAAGATTCACCACAACTAGTTGCTACCTTAGCCAAACATGTTTTTCTTTAAAGAGGAAAGGACACTTAGTTGATTCAGGTCCTTCATTTTTCAGCTGTTTAGGGCCTACCAAGTGCTTTCACTGTAAATACAATTAGCTGAGGCTCCCTGCCCCCTAACTACATATTAGCAGCATAGATGGCATCAATTTGACTTCTGAAGAATTTGGATACTTCTGCTCTCTTTGCCTTCAGTGTTGGAGTCAACAGTCCATTTTCAACTGTGAGCATCTCTGGATGGAGGTAGAGATCTTTCACCTGGTTGTGGAGACAATATTTTTGTCATAATCGTGCCTCATGCATTTGTCTGAGGTAGGACAGTTTGCCTTATACCAAGGTTCCCTTGTTTCCTTTGAGAAGCTATACTCTCAAGCCCTTGGGGTCGAGGAAGTCTGTAGTATTTCCTCAAACAGGCCCCCACCCCTATTTTGTTTTTGTATCAAAAGAGCTAGTTGTTGACAGCCACCATTTCACAACACACCAAGTGCCCCTTTGCTTAGGTGCAAAGTTCTATAACCATTTGTTACAGTATGGAGCGTATCATGCAGATTTCTGGTGTGATAATCTTGGCTGTTGGATGCCTACCCCACATCAATAGAGGCATTGCAGCAGATCTCTGGACTTGTCAGAGATCAAAGTTTGAGATAGAAATCTGAACTACATGTCCCAGAATGACAAGATACCTTTGAAACCTCTTGGAAGTCCAGAGACTTATTTATTTATAATTTTCACTTTTACAAATTTCCACATTTACAGAAGTACGGAGATTTAAGACCAACTTATTCCTCCAGTATCTATGACAGACACTCAATTCCTTTTGTAAAGGGGTAAGGGCAGAGCACTATGGAAACACCATGGTGCTGATTTAAATCTTTGTATAAGCCGTTTTATGCATTCTTTCCAACACAGAGTATGCACAAACCCGTCTCTCTACTTCTGGAGTTCCGCGTTAAGAGTTCATTCTCTTTGAAGCCACATAACAGCAATAGCCTTGAACAAACTACATACTCACTTGTTCAAATGACTTGAGGCCAGCTTCTTTCCCCAACCTGGTTATGTCTGACAGGATAGCTTTCTTCACTACCTAGAAACAGAAAATATATTGGTAGGATTTAAACTAGCGGGTTTGAAAAACTTATAAGTTTATCTTAATGCCTTTAGAGACTAAGACTACATAAATGCAAACCCATTTCAGACCTGGAAACGATGCAAGTAGTACCATAATATCTTAACAGATTTATGTTTACCAGTAACTAACCTATATATGGTAGCAACACGGTGAAGAACAGAGACTTCCAGAAGCAGGTTACTGGTGTAAGTCACCCCTCTATCCCAGTCAGCATGATTGTGGAATATTTTTAGCCAATGGTTTTCCCTTTCTACGAATCTTAACTTTATGGAATGAATTCACATTTGTTCTGCAGAAGTATTTTTCAGGAGTCAAATCTCACATTGTGCTAGAAAGTGTTTCTTGGGATTTTAATGAGTTCAGTTCTGTGCATGCAGGCTAAGGAAGGCACCAGATTTTAGAAATCTGAGAGAAATGTATAGACCTCAAACACACATTCTTTCCCACCCACAGCTGCCCAATCCGCTGGTTGTTAAAGCCTGACACCATAAAGCAGTTTAATTCTTAAGGAATTTGTGTGGCTTGGTGGTGGAGTGGGAAGAGACCCTCACAGAGCCATGCACTTAGCAAGTATTGTGAACAAAAAATAGAAACAAGGACTATTGCCTCAAAAGCCTTTTTAAAAACCTCAAAGGGAGAGGTTATATGTAAATTAAATACTGAACTCTCACAAAATTCACTTCCAGGATTGCTGCCTATTTCTTAACACGCAGTTGTTCACACCTCAGCAAATGTGTGAGTTAAGCTTGAACATGGGGAGTTTTATTAGCACAACTTTCTAATCAATCAGCACACTCAAGATACATATGAAGTTAACATGCAAGTTCAGACATGAAAATGCTGCTAAAGTAAAAACTTTCACTGCAGTGACAAGTAATTATAATAATTGCCTGCTCCTCTCGCTTAACCCACAATACAAGCCTAGGTTTCCAACACACAATTTAGAATAACTGTTCTAATCACATATCCAATTTCCTCCCATCTTGGTTTAAAAGCTACCTTGCTTAAATCTAGTTTAGTAGGCTGTATTGTAGGATTGGGTATACATTAATAATTTTAGCAGGAAGCAGATATTTACAAGTTTATGTGCTATGGCACAAAAGACTCATATCACCGCATGCAAAACTGCATATCCAAACACCAAGTGAGAGTCAAGAAGCAAACTGGCTCTTTCATTATCGATCTCTGAAATCCAGTTTACAATCAGACAATTTCCCCTTCAAGTTTACCGAATGAACTTTTATCTTCAGTAACTTGGATCTTCACAAAGTGAGAGAAAGGCACTTACTGTATTTTTGCAGAGTTCCTCAAATGAACCTTTAACTCCCAACTTTGCTGCAAACTCTGGAAGGGTCTCTGGATCAGGAACCACCACACTCACCAAGAATGACTGTAGGAAGAATGAACATTCAAACTCCAGAAAAAAAATGGGTGTTGGTGTGTTGTATGTATTCGTTCCCAAAGATTTCCACTTGGGCACATTGAGTTCCTTTGAATCTCAATGGTCATGTCATACTATAAAGAAGTTAGCTTCTATGATCATGCAATCTGTTAGGCCTTCATTATGTCCCCGCAAGTCACCCATCTCAGCAGCAGTGTGTGTCTTGACCATTCTGATCAAACTGTCTGGCCCTAGAAACTAGTTAGCACAGTGGCTGAAGATACAGCTCTGAACAGGGCACACTTACCTGTAGGCTATCTCCATGCACAAAAACCTGTGCTACAGGGGCACTTCTGAGGTAGATGTTTTCAATCTTTTCAGGTGCAATATATTCTCCTTGAGCTAGCTTGAAGATGTTCTTTTTTCTGTCAATTATCTTCAATGCACCACTCTGCAGAAAGTACAAAAACGAGTTTGGAGACAGGAATAGAAATCTATTTATATCCCATATTTTTCTCCGAAGAGCTCAAATTCACATACATGGTTCTCCCATTCTTTATTTAATCTCCACAACAACCCTGTGAGGTAGGTTAGGCTGAGAGGCAGCGATTCGCCCAGTAAGCTTCACGGCAGAGTGGCGATTTGGATTCTGGTCTCTCAGCTCCTAGTCCCACACACTAACCGCTACACCACACTGGCCTAAAATTCCCAGAGTGGTTTAATGATCAATCCTCCTTCACAGAGAACTCTGGGAATTGCAGATATTTGAGGGGAATTGGGATCTCCTAACAACTTTTGGCCCCCTTAACAAACCACTGCTCCCAGAAATCTTTGTGGAAAGCCATGACTGCTTAAAGTGATATAGGGTTTAAAATGCATTATGTAAATGTAGAATGCTTTAAAAATAATGCATTGGTGCCATATTCAGTAATTCAATCTTTGAATGGTGCATTGATAACAAACCCAATCAGTAGCTTTTGGGAGAGTCCTTAGTGCCTCACCTCCCTAATCCACAGTGCACTATATGCAAGAAAGCACGTCCTTGGGCTGTATTCTCCACCACCAATTTCACAACTTGTAGTAGAATGCACACTTTGGGGTGCATTAATTTATCTTGCTATTTGAAGGATACATGGGGAATGCTTACTGCTGCAACATATCGAGAGTCACTGTGAAGTTTATCTTATTTTATACATCAGATTGTGTTTGGGTGCCAAGCTTTGCAGGAACAACTTCCTTATCTTTGCAAGGGAATAATTACTGCAAATCTCATTTTAAACACTTTCAAGTATCCTTTCTAGGAGCCATTCTCTACAGCCAGTTGCAGAAAAGCTTGGAGACCAAAACAGAGGCCACTTCTAGATAATCTGTTTTATTGAGAATTCATCCATGTACAATGGTACATCGGGTTAGGAACTTAATTCGTTCTGGAGGTATGTTCTTAACCTGAAACTGTTCTTAATCTGAGGGACCACTTTAGCTAATGGGGCCTCCTGCTGCTGCTGCGCAATTTCTGTTCTCATCCTGAAGCAAAGTTCTTAACCCGAGGTACTATTTCTGGGTTAGCGGAGTCTGTAACCTGAAGCATCTGTAACCCGAGGTACCACTGTATGTTTGTGGGGAGGTTATAGGATGTCATGTCAAGCAATTGTTATCTCACATTCCAGCATATTTTAGTCCACAATTTCATTTTGTTGGAAGTGGGTTAGTTGCATCAGAATTCCAAATGGTGCAACCTGGAATTAGCCAGCATACTGTTCTGTGCAAAGTAGTCAGCAAGCTGCCTCAGTGACCACCAACTTACCGGCATCCATTTCCCAATGTCCCCAGTATGAAGCCACCCATCTCGGTCAATAGCTTCATCAGTTTTCTCAGGATCCTTCAAGTAACCCTTGAATACATTTGGCCCCTTAATGCAAATCTATAGAAGGCACACAAAAATAGGTGTTAGACCCCATCTATTTTAAACTTCAGCTCACAGAATGCTACATCACAAAAAGGAGCTTACCTCCCCTTCACCGTTAGCTGCAAAGTAGTTCATTTCAGCAACATCGTCAAGTTTTACAACGTTGCAAGCTAGGGGGGGTCCGACGTGACCTAAAGAAGAACACACATGCAGAAAATTTAGTTTTTTTCTCGGTACAATTTTCCCTTCTTTACCTGTCTTGGCAGCTGTTTAAAATCGCCAAAATTCCATGGAGGTGCATATGAAGAAGGGCAAAAAGTGGCTGTTGTCGTATCAACCCATTCCTTATTGCTACCACTTACATATCGAAGTAACTGTTAACTTCCATAATCACCTTTTATAGCCTAAACAGTTATAAAAGTCTCTCCCACTTCCACAGCAAAAAAGCAAGCTCTGAATAATCAGATTAGAAGTTGTCTTAAGTCTAACTCATCTTGCCAGTATAGCCCATTCTGCTAGTAAATGGAAGGATAAGTCATATTTAAATACAAGAAAGCAAAAAACCTGTTGCCCTCCCCCCCATAGTTATGTGATCAGTTACATAGAAAGAAGAAAGCAGCCGGATGAACTGCAAAGCATCCAGAGAAGCCAAAGGAAAGCTCCCATCTCCCCCTGGCCCACACAAACACAGAAGATACAACTCATCCAATACTACCTTGCCCATCATAAGATGTTTCTTTAACTCATGCTGGCCATCTATTATACGCTACTATAAGCCAACTGAAGCCCAAGTCATGGTCTTCAGCCACACTCAGAATTTTAAGAAAGCATACCAGTCGTCCAGTCTCCCGGCAATGAAAATGTGCAGCCACCTGTGCACTCCGTTTGGCCATATGCTTCAAAGATCTGTTTTGGAAGACAAATATTTAATTAGATGGCGCCCTTTAGTTCCAGTTCCAGTTTGGATGGGTTTGTTTTATGACAACGTGGAGTCTACATGAACAATTCAATGAACAAGGCAAGTTCTGTCATGACAGAGATCCACTGAAGTCGGTGGTACTTCCTAGGGGCGTTGCTCAGAAGTGGAGCCTATAGGACTGGATTATTTGTGAAATGTTTCCATAATTCCTCCCCTCCCCCCTCCCAGTTTAAATACTTTAATGAAATTCATAGATAACATACACAATATACAAAGATGAAAACTATCATGTACTAATAATCATATATGTTTACAAAAATTAAATTTAAATTAAATTTATGCAATCTCTTTTTTGCTGACATAGAATAGACTTCCTATCATTTTCCGATGCATATAACCTTTCTGGTGATGAAGGTAAAGGTAAAGGTAAAGGGACCCCTGACAGCTAAGTCCAGTCGTGAACGACTCTGAGGTTGCGCTTTAGAGGCCGAGGGAGCCGGCGTTTGTCCGCAGACAGTTTTTCTGGGTCATGTGGCCAGCATGACTAAGCAGCTTCTGGTGCAACGGAACACTGAAAGCAGAGCAGTGCATGGACATGCCGTTTACCTTCCTGCTGGAGAGATACCTATTTATCTACTTGCTCTGCGTGCTTTCAAACGACTATGTTGGCAGGATCTGGGACCAGACAACAGGAGCTCACCCCGCTGCGGGGCCTTGAACTGCCAACCTTCCAATCGGCAAGTCCAAGCGGCACAGTGGTTTAAACCACAGCGCCACCTGTGACTTCCTATCATTTCCCAATGCATATAGCCTTTCTGGTGATGAATGTACTTATTACCTTACCCTTTCTGTACTTTAATACTTTCTTACAACAATTAGTACCTTTTTGCTTGTTTCGTATTCTATAGATCTCTTACATATCCCATTTTTGAATCAATGATTGTCTTGTATTACCTCTTAGTCTGTTAGTCAATTGCACCATTTCCACATATTCCAGTAATTTGCACTGCCAATCTGATAAGGTTGGAACTTTTTCCAAAGTGTTTCCATAATTTTGCCTACAAAATATACACTCACTATTAAAATCAAAATTATGGAAATTATGGAATAGTTTCCATAATTTTGATTTTAATAGTGAGTGTATATTTTGTAGGCAAATGAATTGTTCCATTTTGTTTATTTATTTATGAAGAAGTGTTAATGTGCTTGTTATTTTTGAACTTGTTTTCATGTATTCTCTCATTTTTTGTATATTGCCTTCTTTGTTATTTTTATTCCATGGTTGCCCTTACCTGACACCCAAAGGCTGCTCTGAGGAACGTTAGGACAGGTGAAGATATGGGGGCAGCTCCAGTGACTACGATTCGCACCTTCCCACCCAAGATTTCCTGTGGAGAAGGGAAGAGAAGAATGTAAGCACAGGCACCCCCGCGAAAGGTATCGTGGCATTGGTTCTGAAGTCTAAAAAGGGGAGCACGTACCTGAACTTTATTGAAGACTAGCTTGTCCCAGATGCTGGTGTTTCGGATAATGCCTTGCTTCACTTCAGCATGCTTCCTGGCTACAGCAACTTTGAGCAATAACTGCTTGAGGTTTGTTTGGGCACCACTTTGAATCTGCAAGAAATCAGGGCACTGTACTACTAAAGGGGATGTGGGCATCCAGTGACTCCAGAGCTAACCTCTTCATTTCTCGCGACCCCATTTCTCTGCCCTTCCCAAACATCCAGCCATTATGCCCCCTAGCCTTAAGATGGATTTTAAAGCCAGGATGGGACATGGGGGAGTTTAGGAGAAAGCCCTGTGGCATTTTGGGGTGAGCTTGCCATTTCTGGTTTCAGGATTTGGTGGCGTGGGAACTTGGGAGGGTACAAGGATTGTAATCGAACTATTCTATGGAAAATTTAAATAGAAGCATAATATACCCAGTTGCAATTGTACTTAACAGGATTCAAGCGGAGGCAGCTTTATATTAGGTACAATGTTTACCTTGTCATAGATCCTGTTGAGCAGTCTTGGCACCACTGGGAAGATAGTCGGCTTCAAAGTTTTCATGTCATCAGTTAGAAATCTAATATCTCCTTGGAAGAACCCCACTTTTGCTCCATTGCTGTACATTACGGTCTAAAAAGTAACCATGGAAGACCTTGAATATACTGCAAAAGGTACTAGGATTGAGACTCCACTCCCAATCTGCCAGTTGAACCTCTGCCCATTAAAACATCTAGATATCAGTTGCCTCCGTTCATTGTTCTTTGTGAACACTGGGTATTTATTTAATTAAAAGCTTAATTAAAGAAAAACTTTTTCAGAACATAAAAATGGATTGCTGTAAACTGTGTTCCTCAAGCTAAGTTTGAGAGGTGTTTCCATGTGTGTACACATACACATACACACTCCACATCTCAAGATCTTGCTTGCAACATTTATCATGATATACAAGCACACCTTGTTGTCACATTAAGCAGGAAGGACCACAATCCTTTTGCCAGACGGGTTGCTTACAGAGCCAGCCAGTGGCTAAGCCACTCATGTGCCACTGTTTAACCTTTTGAAGAGACCCAGGAAGCACCACACAGTTGCTCCCAGTGGCAAGAAGAACTTAGAAAGGGGTTTACCTGCACTACTCTCTCAAACATGTGAGCTAGAGGAAGGTATGACAGCGATACATCCGATGGCACACAAGGACTTGTCATCTGTAAGAAAAGAAGCAGGCGGTGTCACAATGATGCTCCAGTTCTACAAACATGCAAAAATGTAGAGTTTGATTGTCGGCGGCCTGACCAACCTAAATAGTTAGCTTGGCCTATGCATATGGTCACTTACTTCTATAGTCTTCATGAACGCAGCAGCATTGGCAACAATACTTTCATGTGTTAGCATGGCTCCTTTAGGGTTACCTACACAGATAAAAACAAACAAATTTGTAGCTCAAACCAGGAATTTAAGAGCTGAACTACACACTGTTTCAGGCAACCTGAACACCATGAAACAAGAACACTCCTTTCATTATTACTATTTTAAAAAGTATGGGCTGCCCTTTTTCACTAAGTGTGCACTCAAAGCAGCTTAAAAAAAACACAACTTCATGGTTTAAAAATCATAAAATGCAGCATAAAAATCTACCCCTATAGATTTCTTTTTGAGAGAGGCATGCAATACTTCTAACCAGGCCAGTTTTAGCTATTACAGATAGCATGCAATCTTTCTATCAGAATAAGAGGTGTAGAGTCAAGTGCCCCCTGAATTTCTGCATCAAATAACCATTTTTGAAGGCCCAGTGGGAAATCTTCAAAATGATGTTAAGTGCTACTTCTCTTTCCTTGCTTCCCTCCCAAATTGTGTGGTAGTCTTATTCTACGAAGAGCTGTCAACAGTTTCACCTCAATACCATCAGTTTTAATAGGATTTGTGTCTCTTCCTCCCTGTAAAAGTATCAAGGGGACACAGAAATTGATCGTTGCCCCCTCTCCACATTCCTTGAGAAGAGTCCAAATTTCACCCTGTGAAACTGAAGTTCCCGTTCAGGCAGCATGAAGCAATAAAAAGAAAAACCAACAGAAGTTCTTTGCATACTAAAACACATCAGGAACATATTAAGGTAAAGGTAAAGGGACCCCTGACCATTAGGTCCAGTCGTGACCGACTCTGGGGTTGGGGCGCTTATCTTGCTTAATTGGCTGAGGGAGCCAGCGTATAGCTTCCGGGTCATGTGGCAGCATGACTAAACCGCTTCTGGCAGCAGTTTAGTAATGCACGGAAACGCCGTTTACTTTCCCGCCAGAGCGGTACCTATTTATATACTTGCACTTTGACATGCTTTCAAACTGCTAGGTTGGCAGGAACATATTACCTGGCATAAATACAAGGATTTGTATGAAAACCCCTCAAATGCTTCTGGCATGAGTGGTTATGGCTGGAGCTTTTTTTGGTTTTTTTTTGTTTCAGTAATTGGATGGGCTCCATTATCTCCAACATTTGAGGTGAGTCTTAAAATCTAAAAATGGGATTAGCGTTTGTCCCTTTTGTCACAAAAGATGGTGCCTATTGATGTTCTACCAAGTTATTTACCTGTTGTTCCGCTGGTGAAACAGACTATGGCAAGATCTTCTGGCTTGGGAGGCTGAAATAAGATAACAATTGAGTCCAAAATGGGTTCAAGCTTTTAAAATCACACATGGTAGTAAATAGACCTCATTGGTTGAGTAAAATAAAGGATGAGTACTTACAACTGGTCTGCTGAAGTTGTGTTTTCCTAGCATCTGTAGGAAAACAAGCAAGAGCAATTAAGCAGTGTCGCTAAGAATGGGGCAGTTGTGGTGGACAACTATTACAGGGTAGCTCAAGAAGTAGATGTTCTGAAGTGGTTTGGGGGGGAGTATGAAGTGATGGTCTGGATGTAAATTGAGATTAATCTAGATAGACAAGAGCCATTTGTAGCATTTATGATTGCATAAAGAAATCCCAACAATAGCTATGCAGCTATAGCACTTTACATATTAAGACAAGGCTTGAGAATGGGCAGAGGGAGAGAGAGCATGTATTTAGCTGAAAATTCATCTTTTAATTCCCTCAAGATGAAGGTGTGTGTGTGTTTAAAAAAAAAAAATCTGCGCGCGCGCACACACACACACACACACACACACACACATCTCCCACCTTTTGTCTGTCCTAAGACCCCAGGACACAGAACAATCAATTTATGTTATGAACAATTCAACTGTTTTTTCTGCTTAAGTTTGGTGCCTGGTTTTTCAAGGTTTACAAAAATGTATTTAGAAAAAAGAATTCTACTCTGGAATGCTGTGCAATGTATGGGCGTAATTATAGGAACTGGAGTGTCAACACAAGGGGGCTTGTGAAGAAGGCACAGCAGAGACTGTACTTTTTGAGAATTCTAAGGAAAAACCATCTTCCGCAGAAACTGCTGCTTGCCTTCTATCACTGTGCCATTGAGAGCGTGCTCACTTATGGCTTATGTGTGTGGTACGGAAGCTGTACTACCCGGGACAGGTTGGGGTTGTGCAGAGTTGTTAAGGCAGCAGAGAGCATTGTTGGCTGCCCACACTCCACCTTAGAGCAGATTTTGTTACCATAAAGCACCAATGCTGCAGCAAGCAAAGGCTCCAGCAGCTCAGTCAGCTGCTTGTGGCTGGAAAGCCAGACAGGATGTTTGTGACTGTTGCCATGGAAACAAAGGGGCAGTCCAATCTGAACTGAGCACCGGATGTTAGCTCAGTGTGTGTGTCATATGACCTGTACTGGAAGTACATGGGTGGAGTTTCTTCTTGCTGTTGTCGAGTGCAGACGTGTTTCTCTGTACTGATATGAGAGACAGAAATAAAAGATGTAAATAGTTTTCTGTCTGCTTCTTTCCCCTCTCTGGGGGACACCAAAGGGGAGAGAGGGTGAACGGTGTGTTCCTCTCACACATCTGAGATGAATCGCCGGGACCTCGCCTGCTTATCAGCAGAGTGGAGACGCGGGGAGGTCGACAGGAATATCTGCCGGTGCCTACGCTGTGGCACATTCCTCTGACCCAAGCAGAATTCCAACAGTGGCAGCCTTCGGATGGTTGCTGTTTTCTTCGATCCATCGGACATCTGCATGAGAGGCTGGTGAATTGTCCTCCTCTGCTCCATGGAAGCCTGAAGTGAGAGGCTGATTCTCTGCAGCCAGAAGCTGACCAGAAGAAGCTGACAGCCAAGCCGATGCTCAAGGTATGAGACTTTAAGGGCTTAGAAGTGTGAATGCAGATTGATTCATTCACTGCTTCACGGAGAGCGAGTGTGGGAAAGCTGCTCCAACTTAGAAGAGGCCTGCATACCAGGCATTTTTGTGGTTTCCTGTCCGAGGAAAGGAATGCGCTGTTGCTAGGCAACGTCCTTCAGAAGGCTGTGCCTCAGAGAGGAGAAATGGAAAGCTACTCGAGAGGGCTGGACAGTCAGACAATGCCTCAGAGAGGCGAAAACAAAGTTTGTTATGACTAGGTCCTCACGAACTGCTGGAAGGGACTTTCCAACGCAGCCAGTGTCAGAGTTGCCAGGTGTCAAGAGTGTAAACAAGCCAGCTATTGGATTTTAGAGGCTTGTCTTTTAGAGTCAATGCAAGGACTCAAAATGGATGCCAAGAAGGGGGGAGGCTTGCCTTCTCCACCCCTCCTGACCAATGACATTTATTCATCTTGGTCTGTAAAGATGAAGGCCCTGCTGCAGAATCAGAGGCTGTTTGGGGTGATTGAGAATCCCATCCCAGCAGCACCAACGCGTGCTTGGGAGTCACAGAATGTGAAGGCTAGGACTGCTATAATTCTGTGTGTCTCAGATGCGCAGCTTGTGCATATACAGCATTTGGAATTTGCGCAAGAGGTTTGGAACGCGCTGCGTACAACGCATCAGAGAGATGCTGGTTCTTCAGCGTTGCTGTATTTTGAGAAGTTGACCAATCTGAGATTAGCGCCTGATGGAGATGTTCAAGCGCACCTGACAGAGATGAAGTTTCTGCGTCAACAGATGGTGGAACGCAATTTCCGTCTACAGGAGGAAGTGTTTTGCTTCATGATGATAAACAGCCTTAGTCGCACCTATAAGGTTGTTGCCAGTCAGCTTGGTTCCCTACCGGCAGCTCAGCTAACCGCGGAAAGAGTGTGTGCTGTGGTCCTGAACGAACACGACAGACTTGCTGCACTGGAAGTGAAAGACAGAGGGAGGCAAGAACAGAGTTCAAATCTTCCCACTGCTGAATCTACTGGAGAGCATGCCATAGCATTGAGTGCCGTCCGATGCTATAATTGTGGACAGACTGGGCATCTACAGCGAAACTGTAGGAAGCCGCGACAGTCAAAAGGAGCCAAGAACAGCTCAACAAAGCCTGAGGCGTCAAGCAAAAGCCGTACCAAGTGCCAGATGAAACCTGCAAAGGCGATGATGGCGAAAGGAACCACGCCAGATGTTGGGAACGCATTCATAATCGATACCGGCGCCACGAAGCATCTCTGCCCACACAGAGAACTGTTTTCGACGTTGAAGAAGCAAAGCTTCACTGTGAAACAAGCCAACGGTCAAGAACTGGAAGCGACCGGAATTGGAACTGTGTATCTTGAGAGTCTGAACTTGACTATAAGCGATGTTTACCTGGTTCCAGAACTGAAATTTAGTCTGCTGAGTGCTTCGCAGATTGCAAAGAAGGGACTAAAACTGTACTATGATGCTAAAAGATGCAAGATCTACAAAGATGGAGAACTGTTTCTTACTGCCAAAGAGAAAGATGGACTGTATTTGTTAACTTTTGATCAAAGTGATTACATGAAATGTAATACTTCTGATTCTAACGAAATTTCTCTTGCAGGTGTGACCAGTGTGAGTACCAGGAAGGTGTCCAAGAAGGTCCACAGAGCTTTTCAGTGGGTGTATGCTGATGTGATTGGTCCTCTAGAACCATCTAGAGGCGGTGCAAAATATTACCTTGTGTGTGTTGATTGTTACACTAATTATTCTTGGGTTTACTTGATGAAGAAACCGCAGGAAACTTTAGAAAAGTTTCAGGAGTTTTGTGACAAGGTTAAAAGTATGCATGATGCTAACATTGTTTGTCTTTTCACAGATGACAAGCCAGTTTTTCTTTTACAGGATTTCCAGAGGTTCCTGGATGAGAAAGGGATAAGACACAAACTTGCTAGTTCCGAAGAAGCATGGAAGAAATGTGTCTGTGTTAGGGTGAACAAAGAATTGCAAAAGGGGATGCATGCGCAATTGCTGAGTTCACATTTGCCACATGATTATTGGGCCGAATCTCTAGCGTCCTATCTTCATGTGTGGTTGAGAAAAGTCTCAACAGAGTTGGGATGTTCTCCTTTTGAGAAGCTGTTTAACAGAAAACCTTCTGTTGCCTATTTTAAGGTTTTCGGGTCTCATGTGAGAACAGAAGCTCCAAGTGGGGTAAAGAATGCCAGAGGCATCTTTGTGGGTTATGAAAAAGGTCTCTACAGAGTAATTTTGTCTGAATCTGGTCAGGTGATTCTCACAAAGTTTCTAGAGAGTGCTCCTGAACAGGAAAGAGTGATAGTTCACACATTTTCCACAGATGATTCTGATGATGATGATGATGATGAGTTTGATCTTATTGAGTTCAGTGGTACTGATGATGATGACACTGATAGCTCAGACAGCTCAGTTGTCACAGTCATTGAGAGGAAATCTCAAATAATGACTAGACCCTCAGAAAAGGAGGATAAACCACTGATAAAGCTTAGTACTGGTTCTCCAGAGAGTTCAGAGGCTGAACCAGAAAGCAGAGAAGAGCAGCAGATCTTACGAAGGTCTGAGAGAGCAACGAAGGGTGTACCACCCAAGAGGTATTCAAAGGAGTTTGCTAACCTTGCATATGTTGCTGTTGTAAACGACCAAGGAAAGATTGAAGCTGTGTCTGAGTCAGAGACAAAGGCACAACAGAGAGTTGTTAACCAAGGAAATGCGAAGTCACACAACCAGAGAGGTACATTGGTAAAACCAATGGCGGGTAGTTCCAAGGGTGGAACTGAAACAACAGGGGAATGTTATAAGTATAACAACTGTTTGTTTTCTTCTCTGGATGATGCTTTGCTCGCAGCACGCATTGATACTTTAGGGGGAGTATGTTACCATAAAGCACCAATGCTGCAGCAAGCAAAGGCTCCAGCAGCTCAGTCAGCTGCTTGTGGCTGGAAAGCCAGACAGGATGTTTGTGACTGTTGCCATGGAAACAAAGGGGCAGTCCAATCTGAACTGAGCACCGGATGTTAGCTCAGTGTGTGTGTCATATGACCTGTACTGGAAGTACATGGGTGGAGTTTCTTCTTGCTGTTGTCGAGTGCAGACGTGTTTCTCTGTACTGATATGAGAGACAGAAATAAAAGATGTAAATAGTTTTCTGTCTGCTTCTTTCCCCTCTCTGGGGGACACCAAAGGGGAGAGAGGGTGAACGGTGTGTTCCTCTCACACATCTGAGATGAATCGCCGGGACCTCGCCTGCTTATCAGCAGAGTGGAGACGCGGGGAGGTCGACAGGAATATCTGCCGGTGCCTACGCTGTGGCACATTCCTCTGACCCATGCAGAATTCCAACAGATTTATGCCACAAGGTGCCATAGGAAGGCACTGGACATAGTAAAAGATCCATCGCATCCTGGTCACTGTCTCTTCGAGCTCCTGCCGTCGGGACGGAGATACAGGACGATGAAGACAAGAACGAGCCGTCTTAAGAACAGCTTCTTCCCCAGAGCGATCTCGGCCCTGAATGGGAAGCCTGGACTTTGAAAGTCATCTAATCTTCCTTGCTGTATTATACTGTCTTGTTTTAATTAGTGTTTTTATAGTTGACTGATTTTGTGTGGAGTGCCCTACCTGGGTGGATGGAGCAGCCAAGTAATTTCGTTGTCCCCGAGAGGGGGCAATGACAATAAAGATATTATATTATTATTGTTGTTGTTATTATTATTGTTATTATTGTTGTTGTTATTATTATTATTATTATTATTATTATTATTGTTATTATTATTATTATTATTATTATTATTATTATTATTGTTATTGTTATTATTATTATTATTATAGCAGTTTTTTTAATAATAAAAAAATGGCACAGAAAAGGCCAAGAATAGAAGGATCAGCATGAGTATTAAGGATAAAAAATTGAAAGAGGACTGGAGACCACATTGGAAGTTGTGCAAGGCCAGAATCACTGGTGAAACTGAAATATGAATATTGTGGCAAAGATAACCTGCCCAACACATACACCGCTGTCCAGCCAAGCCACAGTCCCAACAATTGTCAATGACCAAGTTCGCATGGCACATTAAACCAAGGATGCCTTTTGCATCCCAAGGACCACAGACAAATGTAGGTAGCATATGAAATGTGTAATCTCACCTAGTTTATTCACTCACACACATACCTCTCAACCCAAGCAAGCAGGAAGTGGTGTTGGAGTTAAAGGACACATTCCATCCAGGCAAAAATATTCAAGGAGAATGCAAAGCATGACTGGTATAGGGTGTGGCTAAGGACAGTTCTAAGAAGAGTCCTGAGGACTAGATGGAAAGGTCTGGATGGCCATATCTGGCCCCTGTGCCTGAGGTTTCCCATCACTGCATTGAACCATAGTTTATTTTGTACTATTGTTTAATATAAACAAGCAGCATGTTGGTGCACGCTACTCAGTCCCTGGTGTGCTTCTCCCCCTTTATCCTTTGGCATGCCGGGGAACAAACCAACCAAAGGTTCATTTCATGTTATTTGCCTACCAGCACTCATGGTTTGTTCCTCTCCAAACAAACTACATGTGGAAACAGAAGGGCAAGATACCAAGCAATTTGATTAGAATCTGCAGCTTTGGGAGGAATACTATGGCCATGCTTTAATATCCACCCAGTGAAGTTGCTCAACACTTTTCAGAAGATTCAGTTCCCACATGGAATGGGAGATTGAGTAAATTTACTCAAAGGGATACTATTTAAGCATGTACTCAAAGCCAAATCCCAAAAGATGTCACAATGATGAACATACATACTGTACTTGCAGTTTCTAGAAGGTTTAACCCAGGCTTCCTCAACCTCAGACATCCACATGTTTTGAGACTACAATTCCCATCATCCCTGACCACTGGTCCTGCTAGCTAGGGATCATAGGAGTTGTAGGCCAAAAACATCTGGAGGGCCGAGGTTGAGGAAGCCTGCTTTAACCTCTCTCAAGAGTAGACTTGTCAAGCAAAAGGGACCCTGTACCTCAATTTCTTGTAATGAAAAGATTTCAACTCCCAGGGAAGCTCCTTTTTCCTTTAATGTGCCATCAAAAGGATCCATCAGAATTATCATCTTCAGTCCTGGGGTCTTCTTTTGTTCACAGTTCTCAAGTATCACTTGTGCTTTCTCGGGTTTGTCACATATCACTGTAGCAATGTCAGCTAAAGGAACACACATAACACTTGACAACCTCCATCATTGGACTCAGGTTACGCAGAACACACAAGCAGCACCAGCTTGCTGAAGCAGACATCTCCACATGCCAATTTCATGTGGCAATCATTTAAGAAGTGGAAAGCGGAAATAATGCATTGAGCGCAAGCACTCTGTGTGCCAGAAGCTTCTGGGAGCTGCAAGAAATGATAGCCTAATTGCAAGCCACACCTGGGGTTATCAAGACACAGACACTTAAATTTACTGTGAGGAGTACAGGCCTCTTAATTGGGCTTTAGAGCCTGTTAAGTATACTACACCATTATTATTATTCCTGCCGCTCGTACTAGCTTGTAAAAACACTTTGAGCAAGCATGTTGCATGCAAATGCCAAATGTCTCTTTAACCCAAACAGTTGCTTTGGGAGGGAGCATTTGGGATTATAGGAGAATTTAGGGCATTTACTCCTTTACCCATCCTGTATGTTTGAAAGCAAGCTTTTGTCTACAGGTTTCATGATCTACAACACCATGCATTTCACTGAAAGGAAAGAGCTGTTGTGGGGGGAAAGTAAAGGTAAACATCTTCCACTGTTGTTTCCGACTAAGGTCAAGCAACTTAATTACCGGTAGGTAAGACTACCATTGCATGGTTTGTGTAGCTTGGATCATAGCTGCTATAATTGGAAGTCATACTATACTAATGGAGTACAATTAAATGAGCACCCAACTTGTCCAGACTAGTACAAAAAGTCCACTACTATTCTGCTACCCAAGAGACATAACTTCTGGGAGAATTAATCTCAACAAGGTTTCCTGTTAGGATTTTAAACTTGTGGCTTTCTCTCTCGTGAAAAGCATTGGGTGCTTTATAACAATTGCAGTAAAAACACCGGCTAGCTGTATTTCATTCCATTTGTGATTTTAACACTGAAAGAGATTTTATCTCCAGACATTTCCAAGAGTTTCATTCAAAGAAGCTACAGCTCTTTGCATTCAAAAAGTTGGTTTCAAAAAAGTGAGCAAAATAAACTTTGAGGAAGTTCAAAGCTTAGTAACTGAAATACCAGCAATGGAGTGTATGATCCTCACCTGTATTTGTGTGTGTGTGTCTGCAAATTGAGTTTAATGGCCACTATTTTCATTTCAATAATGCCTTTTTTCGTTTAGGCTAGCATAAGTGTAACTATAGAAGGGGGCATGTCTTCTATTTTAGCATTTTGAAGCCAAGATGAGACTAGCTGCAAGCAATTGCGTTGTTTCATTTCTTTACAGAAATAAATACCCTGTTACCACCCCTGCGTAGTCTTCTGAAGACAGATTATGTTCAACACTGTCACAAGTATCTTGCTATTTGTCAAACAGCCTGAAGAAGTTTTCCAAAGGCAGGCTCAGAAAACCCCACCTCAAGAAGGAGCAGGACCAAAAATCTGACCAGGGACTTAAGTTGGTTGAGAAATGCTTTGCTCCTCTACTTAAGCAAGGTCTTTGTCTCATGGGGATTCCAGGGCTTTTTGCAGTCAAAGATCCAGCATACCGACAGCTGTACTGACACAACAGAGATTCAGCTACTAAAGCTCTTTCATTTGGCTCTATTCAAAGCAACATTGTTATGTCACATTGAACAGGACTGGAATTACAGAGGAGGAGGAGGAGGAGAGGTCAGTTCCATTAATGACACAGGGTTACCTGCTCCCCCATCCTCAGATTTTACACCTGTCTTTTACTTACCCCTCTCCAGACTAACGAAGCAGGGGATACCGTATTTTTCGCACCATAGGGCGCACCGGACCATAGGGCGCACCCAGTTTTTAGGGGGGGAATTCAAGAAAAAAAATCTTTTTCCCCCCCGCAGCCCCAAAGAGCAGCGTACAGGCTGCACACAACCTCTCCCTGCCGGAGGGGTTGCGTGCAGCTATGGATCAAGCCAAGGCAGCGAGCGGGATGGATCCCGCTCGCTGTTTTGGCTTCCCCTTTAGCCCCGTGCAGCCTCTCCTTGGCGGAGGGGCTGCACAGGGCTTTCCTGGCTTTACTGGGAGGTGGGGGGATTCCCTCACCTCTCCCCAAAGCCCGCAGAAGCCGTGCAAACCTTTTAAATAGATCATGGCTTCTCCTGGCTTTCCTGGGAGGCGGGGGGATTCCCCCACCTCCCGCAAAACCGGCAGAAGCCGCGCGCCTTTTAAAAGGGCTGCACGGCTTCTCCTGGCTTTCCTGGGAGGCAGGGGGATTCCCCCACCTCCCGCAAAACCGGCAGAAGCCACGCGCCTTTTAAAAGGGCTGCACGGCTTCTCCTGGCTTTCCTGGGAGGCGGGGGGATTCCCCCGCCTCCCGCAAAACCAGGCTCCCCCCCCCCAGCCTTCTAACCAAGTCGGGGGACAGCGGCAAAGGCGCGCTGCGCTCCTGCCGCTGTCCCCCGAGTTTGCGGGGCTGGCGACGGGGAGGAGCAGGCTTCTCCCCCCACCAGCCTTCTAGACAAGTCGGGGGACAGCGGCAAAGGCGCGCTGCGCCTCTCCCGCTGTCTCCCGAGTTTGCGGGGCTGGCGATGGGGAGGAGCAGGCTTCTCCCCCCGCCAGCCTTCTAGCCAAGTCGGGGGACAGCGGCAAAGGCGCGCTGCACCCCTGCCACTGTCCCCCGAGTTTGCGGGGCTGGCGACGGGGAGGAACAGGCTTCTCCCCCCGCCAGCCTTCTAGACAAGTCGGGGGACAGCGGCAAAGGCGCGCTGCGCCCCTGCCGCTGTCTCCCGAGTTTGCGGGGCTGGCGACGGGGAGGAGCAGGCTTCTCCCCCCGCCAGCCTTCTAGCCAAGTCGGGGGACAGCGGCATAGGCGCGCTGCGCCTCTCCCGCTGTCTCCCGAGTTTGCGGGGCTGGCGACGGGGAGGAGCAGGCTTCTCCCCCCGCCAGCCTTCTAGCCAAGTCGGGGGACAGCGGCAAAGGCGCGCTGCGCCCCTGCCGCTATCCCCCGAGTTTGCGGGGCTGGCGACGGGGAGGAGCAGGCTTCTCCCCCCGCCAGCCTTCTAGACAAGTCGGGGGACAGCGGCAAAGGCGCGCTGCGCCTCTCCCGCTGTCTCCCGAGTTTGCGGGGCTGGCGAGGGGGAGGAGCAGGCTCCCCCCCCCCGCCAGCCTTCTAACCAAGTTGGGGGACAGCGGGAAGGGCGCACTGCGCCTCTCCCGCTGTCCCCCGAGCTTGTGGGGCTGGCGGTGGGGCTCTCCTGAAGCCTGGAGAGCGAGAGGGGTCGGTGCGCACCGACCCCTCTCGCTCTCCAGGCTTCAGCGAAAGCCTGCATTCGCACCATAGGACGCACACACATTTCCCCTTCATTTTTGGAGGGGAAAAAGTGCGTCCTATAGTGCGAAAAATACGGTAATTTTTCTGAGTCATTTCCACCTTTTAAGAAGAATTTGGGTCATATTAACTCAAATAGGAGGGGAATTCTTGGAACTTTTGTCCCTCTATTTGAGGACCAAATTTCACTTTATAGTAGTCACTTGTCAAGAAAATAACGCCACGCCCCCCAATATAAAGAAAGAGTAGAAGAATGTATTTAATGGCCAGAGAAAACAGCTTACCTTTGTTAATAACGTACACAATTGCATCAGGTCCCAGAGTGTCATAAAGGGGAACTGCAACCATTGAGTAAGTGTAGCAGGCAAGCTCAGAGATCACCCACTACAGGAGAAAAGAACGGAAAAACACATAAGCATTGTGTGGCAATATATAAAACAGCATGTTTAAGGATCAGGTATATTCTAGTAATCCTCCCATTAGAGCTTCAGGTGTTAATTGTGTTGAGCTTGTGAACTTGCAGGCTTGCACCTGGCAGGAACTATATATGACACATCTATTCCAAAGAGCACGATTAGTCAAGGAAGCTTGATTTTATCAGCCAAGCTGCAGAAGTAATTGTGGTAGATACGCAAGCCATTGTGCAAATTGGGGGAGGGGGGCCACT
This sequence comes from Podarcis bocagei, assembly GCF_964188305.1. NCBI lineage: Eukaryota > Metazoa > Chordata > Lepidosauria > Squamata > Lacertidae > Podarcis > Podarcis bocagei. Next base: position 51,330,879 of record NC_138128.1, on the reverse strand, counting down.
CATTAGGAAATTGTGAACACATCACGTATTAATTCCAGCAAGACAGGCAACATGCCAAAGCTGCTCCCAGCACCAGACCAGAACATGGATACAACATGAACAGGCAGCAGGTCCATTCACTTCTTCTGCTTCCAAACATTAATATCAAAACAATGTACAAATTTAGGAATGGTTTTACCAGAATACTATGGTCAACTAGGATTCTCACAAGTTACCTCTGGTCTATTCTGAGCAAAGATGCCAATGAACTGATCCCCTGAGGGTTTACATCCTTTGTGTAGAAGACCTGATCCCAGGTGTTCAGCTCTGTCCAGCACCTAGAAATATCAAAGATAGTTAACTTGACATTATTGGCAAGGGATTTAGGTCAATTTTCCAGTTGGTGTTTTAACCAACCTGTTGGTAAGACAGCCACTGAAAAGGTTTCTTTGGTTTTCTGTATCCTAAGCAAGGGCCATTTTCTGCAAGGAAAAAAAATGAGATTATGAATATGCCAGCATAGTAGAAGGGTCTTCAAGTGAACTGAAGGATACCGAACAAGAATCCACAGCTTTTAGGCATCCCTGATTTGCTGACATCATCAGACGGATTTGTTGCCTAGATGCTAAATTGTGTCTTTAATTTGCAAGATCTTGAGCAACTGAACACTTTTCTGCATTAGAGGACTCTAGACAGCTTTGTGCAGAAATGCATTCCCATTCATTGTATTAACCTTCCTTTAATATTAGATGTGGTTTACAGTTTAAAAATAATAATACTTGAACAGAAAATCAAGCAAATTTCAAGAAACATTAGAATGCCTTCTTACGGGAAAGTTTGAAATACTTTTCTTATACAGCATTCACATATTACTGTGATATGTAGATCCCCCTCATCAAAATAGCATCAGAAGCTGGCCAAGGACCAAAGCACATGTGATGCAAGAGATTCACACTGGATCTCTTATTTGGACAACATAGGTTCTTGGTCTCCAAGTCTGAAATTGGTCAGTGCAGCAGTGTTGGCAGTAGAATTATGCAAATACAAGACACTATACCCATCTATCTTCCTTTCTTGCAACAGGTCAAAACAAGGGGTGCTGGGAAGTTCAGATCAATAATTGGTAGTGGTTGCTGCTCTGACAAAGTTTGGATGCCTTACACTGGCTTCTTTTTAAAGAAGTGTTCTCTTCTTAATTCAGGAGATCAAGTCATTGATCTACCACATTATATGGTTTGGCCTCAAGCATTATGCTCCAACCTCATGAAAATGAAAGTCAGACTTTCTATTTCACACCATTCGTTTCCACACCAATTATAAGGAGCCCTGCAACATTTGTGGTGTTAGAGGATTTGTTTTTATATTCAAGTCATCTCTAAAGCAAGCCAGCCATTTCTGAAGAATATCCTCAGTAGGCAATCACTGTGGGTAGAAAAGGATGCTCATCTCAAGGACCAGAAACACACAGAAAGACTGCCATGAATCCACATTCACATATGGAAAGTCCAGTGTTATTTTTCTAGAAAAAGAAGTGGTGGAACTCACCACCACCACCTCCCTTGTTCTCTTATAATGGCAATGACACTCACTTGAGTGGTACCAGAACTGAGTTCCTGAAAGTTCCACCTGGAAAAGCCCTGGAAAAGCCTCTGCAAAGAATCATTCTGTTAGCTTTTCCCTACTCAGCTTCATTAGCTTCATCAGGGGAGAAGTACTATGGCAACACCCTCTCCATCCAAAACTGTGGTTTGAACAAGCAATGCTAAAACAGGCCATCCAAGTTGTCCCAGTGAATTCCCTACTCACCTGAGACATATCGTCCTCTTCTGAAACTTTCATATAAGGTCCGTGCATCCTCGTGGTAATAAGAAAGAAGCTTGCCATCAGGCATAAGAGCACTTCTTCTAGCTCCTCCCTACGTTCAGAAATTATTCAGGTTAGTTGGCAATGTGGATGATGCACCACAAGGCCCCACTCCCCACATTAGACTTAACTCAGATTAAGACTACCCAAGGTTCTTCTCCCCACAATCTGTACATAGGATAAATGGCTACACCAGTTGGGGGGGAACCAGCAATGCATTTAATGATGCATGAACCCCTAAACCACCACCACAAGTAATAATAATTAATGGACACCTGTATACCTGAAGGAGCGTCTCCACCCCCCATCGTTCAGCCCAGACACCGAGATCCAGCACCGAGGGCCTTCTGGTGGTTCCCTCATTGCAAGGAGTGAGGTTACAGGGAACCAGACAGAGGGCCTTCTCGGTAGTGGCACCCGCCCTGTGGAACACCCTCCCTTCAGATGTGAAGGAAATAAGTAGCTATCCTATCTTTAAATGACATCTGCAGGCAGCCCTGTTCAGGGAAGTTTTTAATATTTAGCGCTGTATTGTTTTAAATACTTGATTGGGAGCTGTCCAGAGTGGCTGGGGAAACTCAGCCAGATGGGCGGGGTATAAATAATAAATTATTATTATTATTATTATTGACACAGACTTTCCATGTTCCCTTGATCCGAGCCATGCCTTAAGGCCTAGAGAAGTCTCCGCCTGCAATAGTCCTCTCCTAGATCTCCCTTTTCGCTTCTAGATGTTTCCTGCCTCCCACCACCTTAAAGTAAATTTAAGAAAACCAGCAGCAGTGAAGCTAGTTCAGTTTCAGAAGCAGGGGGAGAGTAAACTTGCCTTATTAACTGGCAAGTTATTTAAGAGCCACTGTTATAGCATTGAAGTCAAGCAAGTATGGAAGCGCCAGTGCACTTCCTCTTCATTCATCTCAGGCCATTAGGGTAGCTATCAGACCTCCTTCAGAGGCCATCTGTTTCTAAGACAGTAGTAATTAGATGTCAACAAGATCTGTAGCCATTTCATTTGGCTGTCCTCATGAATTGAGCACCATTTCCTCAAGAATTTGTTAGTTGACTCCATGTTAAGTGAGATGGTGCATGACCCACAAAGATGCTTTGTAGGCACACATACAGAAGCTGTTGTACTGATGGTCAACCAATGTCTGCAGCAGATTCTGGTTGACTGGTTAGCTGTGTGACAATACTGTCCCAACCAAGCAGCCTTTGGAGAGAACAATTAACCTGACAAGTCTGTTCACCTATTTATCTGGTGTACAGCATTGCAGCCAGTCAGCCGAGCTTCAACAGTTTTCCAGCATAGGGGGAGGTATGCTGCCTCCCCCCGCCCCGCGTCATTTGTGCTGGGGACAGCCCCAGCCAATCTGCGGCCAGGTTGGGTATGGCTGTGGGCTATTTAATTTTGGCATGGCCGGCCGGCTCCCTCTTCCTTGCCTCTTCTCCTGGAAACTTTGTTACTTGGGTGCTTTGGCATGCAACAGAATCTAACATTTACAGGCATCAAGGAAATTGTGCAGCTGCTGCTCTCTATTTAGATCTAAACTCTTCTTGATCCCAGGTATGTTTCTGGGGGTAAGTGTGTCAGTTTTCCCTGTAGCGTTCATGGCTAGCACTCAAGTAGAATCCCAGAACAAAATAAGAATGCAGATGAGCACAGTACCATCAGCATACATGCCAACAATATCGGCTGTTGGAGAATGTAGATTCCCACCGTCCCCTATCTACCACACAATACTCACTGAGAAAGGTCATAAATCTCAAGCAGTTTCCATAGCAAGTCAAGTACATTTCACACAACAGCATCCAAAGAAGGGTAAGCTAAGCAATTCATACATTTCATCTAGCCCATTCATCTGCCAACAGCAGCTGATGGCCGCTTTTTCTTTTCTTTTACCTCAGTGCCAACTGACTGCTTCTTCAAGTCAACGGGAGCCGCAATTGGTTTTGGTTTGGTTATCAGCCATAGGAAGACTGTTGTTCCGAAAGTAACAAGACCAATCAAAGCAGGAGTCGGGAGTGGTGAAAACAAGAACTGAAGTATCCAAATCATCCTGTTGGATCAGTGCAGACAAAGTGGTGAAGCCTAAAGCAAGAGGCACACAGCAATTAGAACACCATTAACTTTTCATACATAGCTTAATAAAGGTGTTATCCAGTAGCATGACAACGAAATGTTCCCAAGATAGTTGTTATTATCCAAGGCTTAATTTAAACTGAAGGCAACCAATCCACCATCTAGGTTAGCATCTGATCATGATGTACTGTAAGTAACATGGTACAGATAACTAACTTTGGTTGTGGTAGATTCTGCAAAATCTCTAAGAAGAGCAACTTATTCTACTTTCTAGTCATGTTTCTAGTCCCAAGGATATGCTATTCATTCTTATCTCCATATCCTCCTACAGAGTCTATAGAGCTCATTTCCAAGTACACATAAATAGCTCAGTGGTGCAGCATCTGCTTTGAATATTTAATCCTACCATTGGCAGTTCAAAGAATTAGATGATGCCAAAGTCTCCTACCCTGGAGCATGCAGTACTTGTCTAGAGGGACCAATGGTCTTGCCTACAAGGCAACTTCATATGTTCATGTAACTTATGTTTCCTTGTATGGTTTTGTTCCCCACTTCCACAGCCCCTGCCCCAGAGACGGGCAGTTGTCATTCTGGGCACATACACTATTGGAAAGCTTAGCGAGAAAACTAGTTTAAAGAGTTCCCAGCTCCAAGACCACTCCATCAAACACTGACGAGGACTTTGCTGGCATTTTCAAGAGATATGGAAGGAGACTCTGCACTTTCACAAATTGCGTAACACACTACAGCTACTGACTTTTGCCCTTGGATGTGTGGTTTGCTGACTTCTAAGTGTATTCAAGAGCTGCTCATACAGGAAGCCCTTTTCACCCATTTATACTACGAACTATGCTAAAGTTTACACAACGATGAAGTGAGCTGACTACATCTGTTTATCACTGAAGTCTTGCATCTGACCCAAGTACAATTCCATTCCTTGTATCTAACCAAATACCAATGCACCTCTAAGCTCACGCTATATCTCCCCCACCAACACAAAAGCAGATTTACAAAGTAACTGCTGCTAAACAAATGACTGCCCCATACTTTGATATCTTATTGATATCGACTGGGGACAATAGATCAGGATTTGTTGGTAGATCTATGGATGATTTGCAGTTGATTGTCAAGGGCTATTCAGCAACAGCAAAAAAACAACTCCTTTCCTGCTCTAAATTACATTACTGAAAAGAAGAAAGCTTGGAGAAAACAGGAAAGGGGGTTGTATGTAGAAGGACTGTTGTCTCCGTTCATTTGTGGTACTGAAAACAAATTCCTGGGCTCAGAATTATTTAAATCTAAGTTCTAGTTTATAAGTTTATTTTTCTAACCAAAGGCCATAACAAGTTTAACGAATTTGTAACAATAGTATTGATAAAACAGAATATCCATCCATAATATAAGGCAATATCCATGATGTGTGTGAGAGAAAATACCAAACACCAACAAGCTTAAACGTAACTATTTCAAATTAAACCTCCAAATCACCATAACAACATAGTGATTTTATGGAACTCATTTCTTCCTGATTTTTCTTGCATAGAGGGTCTAAATCTAATTGAGTGTATGTGTCATTTGCACCGGGTCTGGCGGGTGCATTTTGCAAGTGTGAATCTGGCCATTCTAGATTTAGCTCAGCTATGAAGATAAATTAGAAGTTTGCTTTGTTTACAGAATAGTCCTAGATCAAAAGGACTTTATCTTTTGAGTTCAGGAACATCCATATAATCATAGCTGTCATTTTTTATCTGAACTGAACGAGACAGGTTTTAGAACTAGTAGACATATAGAGACAATGGGCTATATACAGGTGACTCTCAACTTACGTGAGGGATACATTCCGGGATAGCACAAAATCAAAATTGTGTATAGTCAAAACACATTGGATACCATGGCAGGTGGAATTGCCAAAGTCTTTCTCCCCCCCCCCCCATGGCTGTCGCTCCCCCCCCATGGCTGTCGCTCTCTTTTTATTTTTTTGAAAATCCTAGCTTCTAAAGCTGAATGCACACAAGTTAAATGTGCATAAGTTGAGAGTTACCTGTATTACTAATGTTTTAAAACAAAATCTACCCTGCCTAATTTTCCAGAAGTAACCAGGGTGGCTAACAAATGCGATAAAGGATAAAGCACAGGTAACTACCCCCGATTAAACCCCATCATAAAATCAAAATATAAGTATGAAAACTACAACAAATATCACAGTGTTCAGAACTGCAGGATGGCCATCAACATACTTGGCAATGTCAGCAAATGATAGTTCAATGAATGAACATTTATTATCTATATACCGCCTATCTGACCGGGTTGCCACTCTGGGCGGCTTCCAAATTAAAACATTAAGCACAGTAAAACATCAAGTATTAAAAACTTCCCTATACAGTAGTCAGGTCTTTACCAACTACCTGTAGCAATACAACAAAAGGGCTCTGAGGCACTTGACTCAACAATTTGGCATTATTTATGATTCTTTATTCAATGCCCATATCCGCCTTCATCCAAAGTTCAGAGGGCAGTTTACAATTCATTCCACAAAGTGTCTGCCATGGTGGATATCACCCTCATCCTGGCTGATAGCAGCCTTGTCAGGGCAAGGGATTTGGAGCAGAGCCTCTGATGATCAGAGGACATTGGGGGGGGGGCTATACAGAGAAGGGCCTTTAAGTATTTATTAAGAGATTCCCGCCCAAGAGTCCTTTAAAGGTAGGAGGGTCTACCATAACATCCCTCCATCCCATTTCCTATGCTACTAACTGTATCCATCCCTGGGAAGGCCAGGGAAGCAGGCAGTTATCACTGTGCCCAAACACTGCTTGAGCAACCACTGCTGCTGCTGGGAAGAGTAAGGAGACAGATTATTACCCAGCTGCCCAAGAAGAAGACACATTTGGCTGCTATCTGAAATGGGTTGCCAAGTTGGGCACAATAGCAGAGGGGCTACTTTCCCCTGTCGCCATTGCGGAACCTTAGAAGACCAGCAGTTGGAGCAGCCAACAGTAACATCTGCAGCCTAGAGTGGACAGTTAACGCATCATCTTCCAAGGATGCTGGGAGGAGGCAGGAGCGACAGCCTATCCAGCTACTCCAAATGAACTGCTCTACATCCATGGGGGCTTGTTCTCTTCCATGTACCTTTATCTTGTTAAACAATCTATGGCCTTTTAAACTGTGATGGGGGTATTGTTTTGGTTTATTATTCTGGTATTGCATTGTTGTGCTTTAATAACGTAAAGCGCTCTGTGAGCTTCAAGCGGAGGGCAATTTTGAAATTTAATAAACAGCAACAATAAAATGGGAACACTTTAAAAAAGAGAAAAGATGGCTGAAATATATTGCTTTTTCAAGAAAAGAAGTGCTACCTTAAAAAAAACCACCCCAAAACCTTGTGTGTTAATTTTCATTTTGGAGGCTGCCTTAGCTGTTATCAGGCAGAATGATATGATAAATCTCGTTCACACTCAACACACCCTGATTAAAGCAGCCTTTGACAGCCTGGTACCCTCTCCAAGTGCTTTAGACTAGAACTCCAATCAACCCCAGCCAGAACAACTATAATGGGTGGGGCTGTGGGGAGCAGGGTAGGGGAGGGTAGGGGTGTGTGTGTGTGTGTGTGTGTGTGTGTGTGTGTGTGTGTGTGTGTATTGCAGTAGAGCATGATCCTCAAACCTGGTGCTCTCCAAATGTTTTGGACTATGTGAAGGACAAACCTTAATAAAACTCTAGTCCATGGGTAGGCAAACTAAGTCCTGGGGGCCAAATCCGGCCCAATCGCTTTCTAAATCTGGCCCACAGATGGTCTGGGAATCAGCATGTTTTTACATGAGTAGAATGTCCTTTTATTTAAAATGCATCTCTGGGTTATTTGTGGGGCATAGGAATTCATTCATTCATTTATTTTTCAAAATATACCCCAGCCCCTCACAAGGTCTGAGGGACAGTGGACCAGCCCCCTGCTGAAAAAGTCTGCTGACCCCTGATGATATAAGCAGACAGGTCTCTGACTCTTGCCTCCCAAATCCCATAACACCCGCCCGTGTATTATGTAAAAAGTATCTCATACATTACTATTGTTGTATAATGAAGAGGAACTTATTAAAGTTGTTGCTGGTTATTAGAGCATTGCTTAGTTGGCCAATTATTCAGCTCTGGTCATTTTTATACTGGGCTGAACACATTGCTGTGTGTTTGTAAGTTGCCTAGCAAGGACCTTGTCCTATAAACGCAGCCTAAATATGTAAACAAATAGACAAGTATATTATTCAGTCTACATCCGGTAACTCCTGCAGCCAAGCTGGTGCCAAGTGTATTCCTCTGCTTTCCTTTGGACCACATTAGTGAGGCTGAGAGGGGGGGACTTGTTGTCTAGGCAGCCCAGACCCTCCATACACATTGTCCAAAAGTGCACCCCACAGAGGTCACTTCAGTGCTGCTAACACAGCAAAAAGCAACACAGGCACTGAGATTGTTCAGCCCAGGAGGCACAGTCCATTGTCTCAAGACAGATGGATAACAACAACTATATTCAGTAATCTATTAATCCAGCTATTGCTATTCTTCCCATGCTTCCTGTCCCCACCTATATGGAGAACAGTCTTGTATGGATTGAAATGCTCTCTTTAGTAAACTATTATTTAATGAAAAAACCCTGCCTGTTTAAAATTGAGTTAAGGTTCTCTCGTGATGGCTCAAATGCTACAAAGCCAAGAAACTAGATGCCAAAGATTATGCCTTAACAAGTATGTCATGACATTTTGCAGCACCACAAATTATGTTTGCTTGCAACATGCACCCACACTTTTCCTTGATCTTTCTGGCACAAATCCTGATGGGAGGAATGAATTATTTTGGATGAGCAAAGTTGCCCCACATTGTCCTGGTCCAGTATTGCCTTACGCAGCATCTGAACACTGCTGTGTTGCCAGAGAAATCATCCTGCAAATTGACCCATGCCTCTTTCTTGCTTACATCAGTATCTAGTAGGTTGGGCTAAACAAAGAGATGGGGATCATCTCCGATTCAGCGGGGCAAGAATAACACTCCTGGTGTGTGTGAGAATAGGGTTGTGAGGTGTGGAGTAGGAATTGCAGTGAAGAGCAGGGGATATGCGTGGTTGTGGGTGTGCTCCCCCACAAAACATTTTCAAGTTTCCAAACATGCTCATGGGTCCAAAAACGTTGATGAGCCGTTGTTTAAGAAGAAGAAGAGTTTGGATTTGATATCCCGCCTTTCACTCCCTTTAAGGAGTCTCAAAGCGGCTAACATTCTCCTTCCTTTCCTCCCCCACAACAAACACGCTGTGAGGTGAGTGGTGCTGAGAGACTTCAAAGAAGTGTGACTGGCCCAAGGTCACCCAGCAGCTGCGTGTGGAGGAGCGGAGACACAAACCCGGTTCCCCAGATTACGAGACTACTGCTCTTAACCACTACACCACACTGGCTCTCATTGCAACCCACTTTGTATTCCATAGGCATTGCACATAGTATGCTTTCTTTCCCAGTTCTGTTCTCATGAACATGCATTCAGCATGCCTCCATTATATAAGACTTCTCAAAGGTATTCAAGCCTCCTTTTGATAAGGCATTTCTCTCACACAGTACTTGTATATTACAAGTGTACTCATTGCTAACTAGAAAGGCCACTTCTCAGAAGTCTGATATGGACCAAGACTGTCCAAGATTCAGTAACTTTACTCAGTTTTTATTTAACTAGACAAGCCATAGTTCAATGGCAGAGAACATGCAGAAATTTCCAGCCTCAGTCCCTGCCATCTCCAGGTACAACTCCCATCTGAAACGCTAGAGAGCTACTTTCAGGCCATGTAGCAGATAATAGGCAGCTAGATGGACATGTGTTCCAACTTGACATGATACATTTTTCATGTTCCTCAGCAAAGCAAGGTTAAAACTAAACTATAAAGATTTCAAGCAAACTCCTAGAAGTTATTCATCAATTATGTACAGCAGCAATCAGAGCATTCTTATTCCCCAGAACAAAACATAAAAAACAGTGGAAGCTTTCACTCAGCTTCAATTGCGTTTTTAGTCAGTCAAAACCAAACCAAAACCCCAGAGCTACATTACTATTTATATAAGGATGTCTGTGCTGCATAAAGGGATAACTTAAGCCTTGACCTTTGAATCTCTGTCATAGAAACTGGATAAGCAACTGCTGCTAGAAGACCCAAGTAGAAAAGCAAGTCGGCTGTTGAACTGTGTCGGTATAAATACTATACCTTTGAGTTTGATTCTCATCTAGATACATAAATCTATGCAACAAAAGCCACGTTTCGAAGCATAAAGGGGTCTTGAGCAAACTACTGTTGCTAACCCACTACCGCAGAGTTGCAATATTACCACCTTCTACCCTTTTAACATCCTCTCAAGATACAAATACAACTGACTGAGTAAAAACAATAGCAACCGCCAACGAAAAGAACCATATTCAGACATCCGGTGTGCCTTTTGCTAACCTCTAAAGTTATCAATAGTATGCACAAGAGGAGGAGGACAAAAGCCAGGCACGCTTTAGAATTGATCTGTAACATACTAAATCTGACAATGTTTCTTCCACTTACCAGCTAGCAGCCTCCCACCACACGCTTGCAACAAACTCAGACTCACGGCCTTAAATAGCAGCCACTTCCAGGAAGTGCTGGGAACAGCTCACACGAGAGGGAGGCCTCTCAGGCAGGAAGTGACTCATTATTCTCAGGCTATGCACATTTGCTTAGAAGGAAATCACTCTGCACTCAGGGGGGATTTGCTTGCATGTGCCTTACGTAGCTCCAGATAGCTGCAACAGGAAGGGAAGTGGGCAACCACATTTAGGCTAAAAGCACCAGCTTAAGACCTTCATCTCCATTTAAAAACAAACGAACATAATTGACCAGAATTGTGACAAGGGAATACAGAGTTCCCGCACAGGAGAAAGAACTATTCTGAACTCACTTAGATATAATTTTTAATTTCACTGCAGAGAGGATGGGGTTTGTGAAAGTCCATGAAGTCCAAGCGGTTCACCCCCTAGCCTATGCATATTTATTCAGATGTTCTACTGAGTTCAATGGAGCTTAATCCCAGGTGCATGGGATGGTTCATGAATCATATAATTCAACCCCCGTCATCTGAATCTGCTTCTGCTACTTGCCCTCTTTGTCCCAGCTATGTTATGGTTTGAATATGATGCTAAACAATGACAGCGCTGCCTTCCCCAACCTGATTCCCTCCAGTTGTTTTGGACTGCAACTTTACCACCCTTGACCATTAGTCTTGGTGGCTGGGGCTGATGGGAGCTCTAGTCCAGCAATGCTGGAAGGGCATCGGGTTGGGAAAGGTTGATTTACTATTATGTGAAGGAGCCTCGGGCAACAGCTCACTGCAGCAGCGACGAGACTGCAAGCTTCGAGCTCAGTGATTTTTCATTAACTGTGGACTGTTGTTCTATCTGAACCTGGTCAAACTCCAATTAGTTTTAGGGTTTAGGGAAACAGGCCAACCATGGTTTATTAAGTTGGCTTGTTTCTTTAAATCATATCTAAGATTTACCACTTATAATTGTAAGTTGGTATAATAAGCTGCAATTACCTGAAAGCAAAAGCTTTTGATCTCTTCCCTGCAGGCATAGTGGCAGAAGACAGGAAAGGAGGAATACCAAAAACAGAGACACATGCATGTAATCCTAAACTCTGGTGTAAGTGTCGAAACTTGCCTGTCTGTTGTTATGTCATTTTTTTCTCTTCATTGGAACTTGTGTTCCAAGTGGCCGGCTCTTTTGTTGCCTCTGCTACTTTAAGAGTAACCTACAATGTAGCAGGTGAAACTTTTCTATCCCTGTTATCTCCATATCTGGAAACACCTGCTTAATTATAGCCTATCAGGCTGTTAATGACATAGGTCTCTTTTTATCAGCTTTGGCTGATACAGCAGCTACGGTTATTCCTGGAGCAAGATAGTTTGATCATAGTAGTTCAGGCACTGGTAACTTCAAGGCTGGATGAATGCACTGCACTCTATGAAGGGCTTCCCTTGTTCAGTCCATAAACTTTAGTTACTGCACAGCGTCTCTGGCTCCTTTAAAATAAAAGTTGTGAAGCAAAACATGCAAGTACCATTTAAAGAAACTGCTTTGCTAGCTATGAACCTGCCCCTGCCTTTCAGTGCTTTTAGCCAATGAGTGAAGTCAGATCTGTGAGTGCTAGAATGAAATGCAGAGGCTTCCCAAAAGAATACTTAAAAAGGGTTTCTGAACGAAGAAGGAAGGGCTTCCTATTTCTTTCTAGCCAGATTTTTGGTCTTCCTATCAGCCCAATGTGTTTTCCCCTCCTTTTTGTGCATACATTATTTTATTTTATTTTGTTCTAGTTTTAAACACTCTGCAAATGCAGATACAACAAAAACCCATCATTAGTACCGCATTTTTCGCTCTATAGGTGCGCACCGACCCCTCTCGCTCTCCAGGCTTCAGGAAGCTATCCGCAAGCCTTCAGAGCACGGCGGGAGTTCCTGCCAGGCTCCGAAGGCTTGCAGATAGCAGCCTGCAGCCTGAAGCCCGGGGAACACAGCGCTGCGCTCCCTGGGCTTCGGGCAGCTATCCGCAGCACTTGCCGCCGCCCCTGGACCTGTTCTGGGGGCTGTTGTCGGGGGAAGCTCGGGATTCCCTCGGCCCAGCCCCGCGGCCAAAAATAAAGCCGCGTGCAGCCTCTCCCGGCTGGAGAGGTTGTGCGTGGCTAAAGAGGAAGCCAAGACAGCCAGTGGGATGGATCCCGCTGGCTGTCTTGGCTTCTTTGCTCTTTGGGGCTGGGGGGAGGGGAAAATAATTTTCTTCTTCTTTATTCCCCCCCCCCCCAAAAAACACTAGGTGCGCCCTATGGTCCGGTGCGCCCTATAGAGCGAAAAATACGGTATATCCGTATTGTAGGGAGGTTGGTATTCTGGTTGAGAAAGGATAGGTTAACTCAGCCCTACAAAGTAGTGCAGTATTATTGTACTACTGTTATAGAACAGGGGTGCTGAGAGAGGGTAGTGAATTACCACTCTGTATTCAGTGTTGTTATACAGCTCTAGGGAAACAAAAACAGAGGAGTGGTCTGTCAAATTGATTTTAGCAGCAACATGGGGAGGAGGGGAAATATTTGCTTTCCCAACCACGAGGGGGGAATAGGATAATGGTGGAAGAGGTTGCTGTTGGAATAAACTCTAAAATTATGGGTATATTCATGTCAAAGGCTCAAACCCCTTTTTTCTCAAAGTAAAATAAAAGGGTGACTGACCTGTGTTGATAGCATTGCTGTAGTTACTGTGAGGTCTAAATCGTAAAGAAGCACAAGAAATGTTCTTTAATGGTTTAATATTGAACTGATCCACATATGGGCACCTGAACTTGGGATACTGATAATCTTAAATCTCTTTTGATGCATGCATACACACCTGCCACCTGAAACGCCATGCCTGGTTTTGCACTGAATACAGTATTGCCAGCCAGAGGCAAACTAATGAAAGATATTTTCTGGGGTCGGGGGAAGCTCGGGCTTCCCCTGCCCCAGCCCCGCGGCTAAAAAGGAAGCCAAGACAGTGAGCGGGATCCATCCCGCTCACTGTCTTGGCTTCTGCCAAAGCCGCATGCAGCCTCTCCCGGCTGGAGAGGTTGCGCGCGGCTAAAGAGGAAGCCAAGACAGCCAGCGGGATGGATCCCGCTCACTGTCTTGGCTTCTTTGCTCTTTGGGGCTGGGGGGGGGAATAATATTTTTTTTCTTGATTTCCCCCCCTAAAAACTAGGTGTGTCTTGTGGTCCGGTGCGTCCTATAGAGCGAAAAATACGGTAGTTCTGCTTCCCATAATTCTAAGCATTTTGTTCACTATCCTTTTTTATCTAGTCATGACATCATACGGCATGTGCTTTTGCAAACAGTTGTGGGAACTACTCTTCGCTTCTTGCTGGCAGTAAGCATGGCTGCAATGAGTTTTCATTACAATACTTCCTAGTGTGAAGGCATAAGGTTCCTCTGGGCAAGGCCGGATTTGAAATTGCACAAAAGTACTTTTTAAGAAACCCAACTTTCCCACTAAAACAACAATAAGCAGTTGTACTTCCATAATTAAATTCGTTGTCTGTGATCCTCACAGCTTTTCCAGACTGACACTTGTATGCATCACTACCTTTATGTCAATAATGCTGTGCAAGAGATTCAGAAGGATAGGGCAAAAAGTGAAGAATGTACCATGTCCAATGTTACCTGAAGCTTACAACATCAGCGCAGCACATGAGAGGAGAATCAAAGAGTTGGTAAAGTGATACATGACAGAATTTTCCAGTTTAACCAATTGTATATATGACCTTCAATTTGTATAGCATTCTTAACTGGTACCATTTAACGCTGTACAAAGAGAAAGCTGTGTATGATCTGTATTTTGATCTATATCTGTAATTGCCATATGTAGCTTCAGTTCAGTAATAATACAGTGGTACCCTGCAAGACGAATGCCTCGCAAGACGGAAAACCCGCAAGACGAAAGGGTTTTCTGTTTTGGAGGCGCTTCGCAAGACGAATTTCCCTATGGGCTTGCATCGCAAGACGAAAGCCCATAGGGAAATGCTGGCGGTCGGGAGCAAAGACTTTCGCCCACAGCCGGCCTTCAGAAGAGGACCTCTTCTGAAGGCCGGCGGAGGGCAAAAGTCTTTGCTCCCCCCCCGCCTGCCTTCCCCCCGCCTGCCCCGGGCGATCTTAAAATGCTGGCGGGCGGGAGCGAAGCGTTCGCTGCCGATCCCCAGCATTTTAAAATCTCCCCGTGTCCCGGGGAGATTTTAAAATGCTGGGGGTCGGGAGCGAAGCGTTCGCTGCCGATCCCCAGCATTTTAAAATCTCCCCGGGACACGGGGAGATTTTAAAATGCTGGGGATCGGCAGCGAACGCCCGACCCCCAGCATTTTAAAATCTCCCCGGGAAGCGCTCCTGCTGCCCCCGGACCTCTTTTGAAGCAAGCGGCTGTGGGGAGATCGCTTCTCTCCGCAGCCGCTTGCTTCAAAAGAGGTCCGGGGGCAGCGGGAGCGCTTCCCGCTGCCCCCGGACCTCTTTTGAAGCAAGGGGCGGTGGGGAGAAGCGATCTCCCCGTGCTCCGAAGCCGGGCGGGGGGGGGAACACCTGCCCCAGCCACCCCGCTTCGGAACGCTGCTCCGAAGCGGGGTGGGGAGGCGGGAGCACCTGCCCCAGCCGCCGGGCTTCGTAGCGCTGCTGCGAAGCCGGGCGGGGGGGGTGGGAACACCTGCCCCAGCCACCCCGCTTCGGAACGCTGCTGCGAAGCCGGGCGGGGGGTGGGAACACCTGCCCCAGCCACCCCACTTCGGAACGCTGCTCCGAAGCGGGGTGGGGGGCGGGAGCACCTGCCCCAGCCGCCGGGCTTCGTAGCGCTGCTGCGAAGCCGGACGGGGGGCGGGAGCACCTGCCCCAGCCGCCGGGCTTCGTAGCGCTGCTGCGAAGCCGGACGGGGGGCGGGAGCACCTGCCCCAGCCGCCGGGCTTCGTAGCGCTGCTGCGAAGCCGGGCGGGGGGGGGTGGAACACCTTCTGAAGGCGGGCGGGGGGCGGAAGTCTTTGTCCCCCCCTGCCTGCCTTCCCAGGGGCTTTTAAATCGCCCCGGACAGCGGAGAAGTCCTCCACTGTCCCAGGGTTTTTTAAAATGCTGGGGGTGAGAAGAAAAGCCCTTGTCCCCCGCCCCCCAGCCTTCAGAAGAGGTTCGGGGACAGACTGTCCCCGGACCTGGTCTGAAGGCGGTTTCCCTAGGAACGCATTCATTGATTTTCAATGCATTCCTATGGGAAACCGTGCATCGCAAGACGAAAAAACCGCAAGACGAAGAGACTTGCGGAACGAATTAATTTCGTCTTGCGAGGCACCACTGTAATAATAATAATAATAATAATAATAATAATAATAATAATAATAATAATAATCAGTCACTGAATGGTACAAGTGGAACAACTCTTCCTCTCGCGCTCAAGAAAAGGACACAGTGAATTTTCAAAAAAGGAATTAATTACCGTCGAGATTGGCTCCCAAAGCAGATATAAACCATTGATCATTTAAATGAATAATTCCAGGGGGGATCCATACAGGAAATGAGAGGCAGGCAGTCTCATGGCATCTTCAAAACTAATAGAGTTGTTGTACCCTCTGAGAAGTCTTTAAGAAACTTATGTCATGATACAGAAATGAAATTTTGGGTTCAGTGCGGCCTAGAATCAGGTTTTTCATTTATGATTGCAGTCTTATTTGTTAGATCACCTGCTCATCATCAGATTGCTTTGTATTCACCCGACACTAACAGTATTTTTATTATTATTTAGATATACCAATTCTTAATCCGCTACCAGTGTTTAACAGCTATCGGCTATTTTGTTTCCCCATAATCTTTAAACAGCAAAAACTAGCTATTTAGCATCACTGGATGTTGACTGGGAGAGAGTTAATTTCAACGCTTACCTTCTTCCTGTTGATCAACCACAAAAGTGAGTGAAAGCTTGTCCCCCACGAGCCCCACACTGAAGTTTAGCACATGCTCCTCTCACAAGTAGTTCCTGGAGCTGATCTGCTTCAGTCATCCATGCTCAGAGGGCTCTAATAAATCAACAGCATTGCACTCTGCAATCTTTGAACATACCTTGTAGCAGGTTCAAGGGTGGGGCTTGACGTGATCAAACAGATGGAATAATTTGAGCTGGTGAAAAATGCCTGTTTAGCAAAAGGCTAAGCAGTTAATGTTTACACAATAGCTCTACAAATTTGTAGGGTGTCTAAAGTTGAAAAACCAGCACTGGCTTTCACCAGCTGCTCATCAGAGCACCTAAAGCAGAAGTACGTAACCCAGCGTGCTTTTACTGGTGAATTTTGAATCTTTCTTATCAGAAAGCGGGGAAAGTTGTGTGAGGAGAGCCTCACCAAAAATATGTAGCAATGGTTGTACGCTGTTGCAATATGCTCCGATCAATGCATATTGATCGTACCTCCAATATTCTGGGGAAGGATGAGTGCCATGGTGATGTGAGTGAAAGATGAAATTGCACATGAAGATTAACTTTTTGAAATATGGCAATCCTAGGCAGTAGGTACTTGCAGCTGGTTTCACCCTCAAGGCACCATTCTGTGACTAGTTCTGGCTGGTGGACCATAAGGGTCTGGTGAACAAAAAAGTCTATTCTGCAAGGCGGAAGACTGCCCAATCCTGATTTAAGGCCATAGAACAACGAACAGGTTAAAAGGGGCCTCAATGTAACAGCAAGAGGATAATTCTATAGCTGAAATCATCTCATACCCAAAAAACCTCTTTGACAAACCAGATTGTCTAAAATAATAATCATTCAGTGTTGGGTTTAGGTGGGCCTTTTGAGGGTGGCAGGGGTTCGCCAACGTTGCTACAACAACCAAAAATGTCCAGCTCCTTATGGATGCCCACCATATTTTAATTATGTAACTTGGATAACTCAATCAGTAGAACATGAGATTCTTAATCTCAGGGTTGTGAGTTCAAGCCCCATGTAGGCCAAAAGATTCCTGAATTGCAGGGGGGTTGGACTTAGATGACTTTCGTGGTCCCTTCCAACTCTACAGCTGTATGATGTACATATGAAAATGGTCTTTTCCTGCAGCATAGAGCAATCCTAAGCATATTTACTGACAGCCCTCTTATTAGTATTAGTTTCTCATTAACATGTAGACAAGTTGAGCAAGTCTGTTCAGTCACCTTGTTATCTGTTCAGTCCCACCATAAAGGGCAGCAAACAGATGCTGAGCATACAGAATTCTACCAACACGATGGCAAAACTTAAGTGAGTCACGCAAGGATGGCCCCTTTCCGCCTGGTTCTGTTTCATTCATTGATAGCAGTACAATACCAGGGGAAGGAGTCACTGAGCCTTGTGAGACAGTTCATTGCTGATACAGTATATTACAGAATTCACCAGATATATTACTACTGAACGTTTGTGTGTATGCGTACACACAATGTGCCCCACATAAGTTATCTCAGCAATCTTTCAATATTCCCTTGAAAGTAGGTCAATATTATTTCAGTTGGAGTGTCTATGTGGGTTATGGTTGAGGGGTGGGATAAAGGTTCCTTCATTAATCAACTGCTGGGGCAAGATTTTAGCTGGGATTTCCTAGCTGTTACCTTATAATCATTATGCTCCTATTAGTTTGATCTAAGCTATTTATACAATGCCTTCCATTGGAATTTTGCAAAGCAGTTTATATAAAAGAATTAAACTAATAAGCTTCCACTAAAATATATATACAATAAAGCTCCACAGATAAGCTACAAGCAAAAGCAAAGACACAAAACCTTTTTCGACAGGTAGATCTAGATCACCAAATTCAAGTTTATCATTAGCTATTATTCATGATCAGTATCAGAAGCTGCTTCCGGAACATTTACTGTGGCTGCATACAAGATTTTTGCAGCACCCACACATTTTTACTATTTAGTCCAGATTTACACTTTTGAAGAAAAATCCTATAATTAAAAACAAAACACCTGTTGCCAGTGTCCAAATTGTGATATCTCAACGACCTGTTTGCAGTATTAACCCCCCTCCAAAAAAAAATCTGGAAGCAAAGAAATATCTGTTGCTAGGAAAAATAATCAGGAAAGTGCTAGTGAAGGCTTCCTCAACCTCGGCCCTCCCAATGTTTTGAGACTACAATTCCCATATCAAGGGAGTTGTAGGCCAAAAATATCTGGAGGGCCAAGGTTGAGGAAGCCTGTGCTAGGTCTTCATGCCGTGCTTGTGGGCTTTTCAGACTGTAATTTCCCAGTGTTTCATACTACTGCTGCTTACCCAGGAGGAAGGGGCAGGGGGGACCTTGCTGCTGGTGCAGTGGCAGACACAATCTGACACCATACTCGCACCACAGCAAGCTCGGCTCCTCCCACCCCTTTCAGAAACCATCTGCAACATGCAGCACTGGGAAGTCAGGTCAGCAGTGAGCCCCTGTCTGCACTACCAATCAGAGGCAACTGGTTGGCCACTGGGTGGGTTTCTGGTCTGATCAATCAGGGCTTTCCCTACATTTTTATGTTCTTAACACCCCAGCCCTCAGAACGGGGTGGCTCTTGAGTAGCCCTGTGGTGGCAGTTTGGAGAAGAAAGGCCACCTCACCAGGAGCTATGTGCTGGGAAGCTCATGATTTGTTCTGACTTATCTTTCTCATCCCCTCAGGGCAAAATGGTCCTCAGGTAGCCCTTTGGTGGCAGTCAGGGAACGTGGCCCTCAAGCTAAAAACATGTCCCCACCTATGCTTGGAAAGCATGTGTAAGGTAGTGTCAGCAACAGGAAGTGACAAGTGTTCCCTAAGACAGTGTTTCCCAACCTTTTTTGGGCAAAGGCACACTTGTTTCATGAAAAAAATCTCGAGGCACATCACCATGTGGGGCATGTTACAGCCCCGTGACGTCAGCGCGCAGCGTCACGCCGGGAGGGACGCACGAAAGTGTAAGTTTCAATTTTTTCCCCTCCCCCTTGCCTTCCTTCTGTGCCAACCGCCAAAAAGCCAAGAAAAAAGCCAAGACTTTAGGGCAGCAGGTCGACACGGAAGAAGCTCCTACCTAAGGACAGGTGCGACGGCCGTGTCCTCTTCTGCCACACTTGGCAGCCCTGCCTCACGGTCGTGACTCCCACCCTGATTTCTCCCCGCAGGTCGAGCGGCACAGGCAGCCCAATGTGTCCAGCCCAGACACAAGCCCCGCTTCCCCACTCTAGATCCTGAATGCGACCAAGTGCTCTGGACTCCCGAGCAGGGTGGGAAAGAGGACTCGCATCTGGTAGCCTCCGGGCTCCTCGCCTGCTCGAGGGATGGCATTGCAGGCAAGCTGCCGGCCGTCGCCATCGCCGCCCCCTCATGCAAGTGGACCTGCCCGGAGTGGTGGGCCGGGGGAGGCTCGCTCTCTGTGGGGATGTGGCCCGCACGCGCGGCCCCGCTTCCTCCTGCCCAGGGCTGAGCTCCTTACCCGCGATCTCGGTCTCGCGCACGCGGATCCCACTTATTCCGAAGCTCGCGCCACTAGCCGGGGCTCTCACACCGTGCCAGGGCGAGGCGGCGCGGCCCACTGACGTCATTGCGGCTCGCCGTCGCCCTCGACTTCCCTGTTCCCTCCCCTCCCTCGGGTCGCCGTGGTTACCGAGGACTGCAAGCTGCTCGGGCGAGCGTGGGGCATTAAGTGGGAGAAGGAAAATTAAAATTAAAACTCGCCTGAAGGCCGCCTCCCCGGATATGAAGCTATCTTTCGAATTTTTTAATTTTTCCCGCGGCACACCAGGCAACGTCTCGCGGCACACTAGTGTGCCGCGGAACACCGGTTGGGAAACACTGCCCTAAGAGATTTTAAATATCAGAGACTCAACAGGGACATTAAAGTGGAATCCAAGCATCTGCTTTAGTGGACTTGGACTTTAGGACTATTCATTGATTTAAAAAACTGGATCAAAGGGAAGAAATATTGGACATGTAACAGTCAGACACAAGAAGTTTAAAGATCATTCGGAAGGCTTCTAAGTCAGCATATTGTTATCACCAGTAAAAGGCAATAAAAATGTAGCATTCCTCCCCCCCCCCCCAGCAAAGCTGCTTAGAAACTTTGCCACAAGTGCCCACCAAATACAGAACCTTTCTGTGGATAATTAAATGATCCTAATCACACGTATTTCAAAATGAGCTTACATATATAAAATTTACACACTTAAGAGGGCTTAAAATTTCTGAGGTCCACCAATTGCAAAATAGCAGCAGCAGGGTATTTTTTTTTAAAAAAGTGGGTTCTCCCAGCCTCCATAGAACCACCACCAAGCTCACCATTCAAGGACTGTAGCAATGAGAACAATATTCTATGGATGCTACAACACATTCACGAGCTGCACTGAGTTCAGATTAAGCTGCAGTGCAGAAGGGTCATTTGTGAGAAGATTCTACATCAATATATTTTTGAAATGGAGGGCACTGCTTTGACATCTCAGTTTTGAAAACTTTCAGTGTGAAAACCGCTCTTGGTCAGCCATGACCATGGGATCACTTTCAACCATGTGAAGAGTGCAATAAACGGATTGGCAGAGCTTTGGCACTTATTTAAACCTCAAATGTTCTGTTAACACCAAGGTTGCAGGTTCAATCCCCATCAGGGACAACTGCATATTCCTGCACTGCAGGAGGTTGGACTAGATGATCATTAGAATCCCTTGCAACTGTGATTTTATGATTCTATGAACATCTAGTAAGCTGTAGGGTACCGTTTTCCATTATCTGGATCACTCATGATGGGCAACCTCATAGAGGTTTGCACTCAACTCTTCTTAAAGCCACAAGGGACATTATTATTTGCAAGCACATAATTGCATCCTTCTAGATTGTACTTGCTGTAACAACAGAGCAGAAATAATACCTGACACTTTGCCAGATCCTGAAATTTTGTAAACAAGGTGTTCCGTAAACACTCATTTTACAGAAAGGAGTACGCACACCAACATTTCCCTTGGATGTTTCCTGTCGGCTCAGTTAATTTAAGCAGAGTTTAGCAATGTCAGCAGCAACGACAAAAATACCTCTTCAAAAAATTTAAACCGACCTTTTGACACATCAAGATTGGAGGTAGTGCTGCAAGGAAGCTGTTTTGGTGATCAAGGATTCTGTTAATTAGAACTGTTGATGACATGTCATGCTACAGGCAGAGGTGTTGATATAATCATTTCAAGCAGTGGTATAAGTAACACAGAGAAAAGGACGGCATAAGGTTTGCAAATTGGAGAGCAGCTTAGTATTTGGTTCAGTGATGCAGTGGCACATGAGCAAATGCCCACAGAATTTCTTCCACATTTACTATGGTTCAGTGATCTCATTTGCTACTGCAGTCTATTCCACTAACACTGCTAGTGATCTTGGAATGCCCAAGCTTGTAATAGCCTTTCAGGCTCCTTGGAATATCTCCCATCCCCTGAGTGGCCAAAGGTTAAGCTCCGCTGTCGAGATTGCCATCGATAAGGTCAATGCGGATCCATCTTACCTAGGCAATTACAGCTTGGAGTTTATTTATGCCGACTCTGGGTGTGACGCAAAGAAGTCTCTGCATGCTTTCATCAACCAGTTTCAAAAAGAACACATTTCTGCCTTGTTTGGACCAGTTTGCTCAGAGGCAGCAGAGGTTGAGTATGAATTCATCCTGCTTTTTCTCTTTTGTTAATTGTAATAGACAATATTTGTTATCGTGTGTAGCCAACCAGGACACTTCCACACCATGCATTTAAAGCACATTCAATGCTTATTTAAAGTGCAAGGCTTCCCCCAGAGCATCCTGGGAACTGTATTTTGTTAACGGTTCTCAGAATTGTAGCTCTGTGATGAGTAAGCTATAGTTCCAGGGTTCCTTGGGGGAAAGCCATGTGTGTTATATGTGTGTTAAATGTACTTTAAATGCATCCAATCAGGCTTTACGTTCATCTCTTCTCCCCTGCAGATCTCACTGCACCCCTAAAATCTTCACTGGAGTGTCTCCCAACCTTTCAGGGCAGATTTTGAGGATGTATACAGAGCTGTGAGATGTGGGGGGCAGGGAAGAAAAGAAGGTGATTTCCTGTTGTGTGAGCAGATATTTATTCCACTTGTGCATAGTCCTGTTTACAAACCTCTCTCACCTTTCTAGAATAGCCTGTAGGTTGTAAAGACTGGAGTTCACTAATCTATTTTATCTAAAAGAGGTGCTCTCCTATGCAGTTGTGGAACTGCTGAGACCACAGCCAAGATATTGTGGGTGGGAGGCTGTGTGCCTCTACTGTATTTTAGGACACAGTTTGATTATATCTCAGACCTAGCTTAATTTCTAGTCTTTCCATTAGTTCTACGTACTTAGTGCCTGTAAACAATTAAAATGTGGCTCTGCATTCAGTGTGTCTGCAAAAAAAATCGCAAAACATTTGTTGTTGTTTTTAAAAAGCAAGGTGACTGATAATATCGCTATAATAATTGCTTGCCTGTCTCTTTGAAATATCGTTGGCTCTACACACAGATGGATTAAATCTGTCATGGCACCTGGTTGTTATGCACATGGTTGTTATGCAAGCAGTGGTTTTTGCAATCTTGATTTTGATGGGAACCTAACCTTGGCAACTTAAAAAGGAAATTAACAAACATTATGTGCCACTTAAGCAATCATAAAACCTCAACAAAAACCCCAAAACATTAAGGTTCTCAATAAAAGACAATTAAAATGGGCATTTAAAAATATTCACAATGAATTAGAATGAACAATTAACTAAAAACATGTAATTTCTATTTGTCTGGATAGGCTTGCCTGAACATAAAAGTTTTATGTGGCTTCCAAAATGAGTGCAGCAAAAGTGATGATTATAGGAGGGTACTTGCAAAGTGTGGGTGCTGCCACACAAAGTGGTTGTGGGCTTTTGATCTATTTTTGTCCCCAGCTAAGGAAAATCCCAGTCAGGACTTCACCATGAGCATATCCTCCGACATTTCTGGCACTGAAATAGGGATGCTCCGTTTTTGGTCCCGAGCTCTTGGGCCTGTATCCCATCTTTCCACCAGGTGGTGCACAAACAAGCTAGCAGCTGGAAAAGAAACTGGAATCCTGGAGGAGGAGGAGGAGGAGGAGGAATGGGCTTGCTTGAATTCTCTACAGCAGAGGTGGAGAAACTGTGGTTCTCCATACATAACCAGATCACAGCTTTCAACATCCCCAACTCCTAGCCATGCTGACTGGAGCTGATGAGAGTAGATGGGGAGTTCCAAAGAGAGAAAAAAAAGCCCTAGTATTAGGCTGGGGAGGGGAGATGCTGCAGCTGGGACAGCAAAGCTTTTCTCTGCAACCTTAGTCTGTTTTACTATGCTCCAGCTCATACCCACCAACATTCCTCCAATGAAAATAGGGGTGTCCTATTCAATAATAATAATTTTACTATTTATATCCCACCCATCGGCCTGGATTGCCTCAGCCACTCCGGGAGGCTTCCAACATATATAAAAGCATAATAAAACATTAAGCATTTTAAAAAACCCTTTCCTCTACAGGGCTGCCTCTAGATGACTGGGAGGGGGGTGTCAGATAACTCCATACCCTCCAACATTTCTCTGATGAAAATAGGAATGTCCTAAGGAAAAGCAGGACATATCAAATCAGAAACTGGGACTGCTTCTGTAAATCTGGGACTGTCCCTGAAAAACAGAGACACTTGGAGGGTCTGTGTTAAATGTGCAACCATTTGTACATATTATTAGAGCTCATGGAGATCTTTAAATTAGAGCCTGCCTATGACAAAAGCACAACCTGCATACATTTCAGATGGGCTTGGAAGCAAACAAAACATAGAGTGCTTTGGGGCATGATGGATATGCATGAATAAAGACAGCACAACTCAATTGTGATTTAAATATCTATGCATATCATTCTAGTAAATGGCTCACAGTGGTCTTGATAACTGGTCTCGCAATTGATTTGGGAGAAATATTGGTGTTAGTATCTCACCACAATGCTGAGTTTAGCTCGTGTTTATTTATGCATTAATATATATCAACTTCACATCTAATTATGTTATGTTGTGTTATGTTATTCTCTTCTTTTCTGTATCTACTTAAAGCTCCTTTGTTTAGGCAAGTTTATCCAGACATGTGGATGTGGACATGTTTGAATCTCTTTTTCGTTTGCCACTGACTTTGTATTTAAATGTTTTAAATTACTTTTTTTATTGATAATTTTACTATTTCTTGTAAACCAGAGGTTGTTGCTGTTGTTTTGTTTTTACAATCAAGTGGTATATAAGTTCTGTTCAGTAAATAAATACACTGAAATCCTATTGCATTGAAATGCTATACACTGAAACCCTTTTGTCATTACTTATGGGCACCATAAGCAATAGCAGGCAGTGAAATAGAGAAAAATGATTAACAGCTGGTTTTTGTATTTCCAGAAATGGGAAATCAGGCATTATGTGTTTCAGTTTCACATCCCCCAAAGGCCTTGATGCAATATGAAACCTATACAGCACATCTTCATTTGAACAAAATGCTATGAGTGACAGTCAACCAAGTTTACTTATTGCCTCTTGAATGTTCCTATTAAATCCAGTTCTTTTTATTATTCTCCGCCTAGGTAACTGGTTTGCTAGCTTCTCAGTGGAACATCCCCATGTTTGGGTTTGTTGGCCATACAGCCAAGCTGGAAGATTCCTTTGTTTATGACACTTATATCAATCTTGTCACCCCTCTGCAAATGATCGGGGAAGTCCTTTATAAAACTCTCCAGTATTTTGGGTGGAGGTACGTTGGCCTCTTCGGAAGCTCAAGTGATGTTTTCACTTGGGCTGAAACAGAGGAGTTGTGGGCTTCTGTAGAAAATCAACTCAAAAGTAACATCACCATCACTGCTAAGGTGAGATACAACACAAAAGATCAAAGCCTCCATCAAGACAAGCTCAACTATATAGCATCAGTTGCCAGAAGTAAGTTTTTTCTTTCGTTTTTCATGACAGGTTTCTGAGCTCTGGAGGTAAAGAAATAATTCTCCATGTGAGTTCATAAGCCTCTCAGCACCATTGTAAGATGAACTCTGTACATGAAGGATGGTGACCAAAACACTTTATTTGGAACAAACTCAAACATTGGACATGACAAAAGCCCAGCAGAAATCTATGTCCTCAGCTGCCTCAGGGCCTGGTACTTAAAGTGCCAGACCCTAGTGAACTGAAACACACATAAAACATGGACTGGACTTGCAAAAGGGATTTTAGTTCCCAATCCATTTCCCATGGCTTGGTGAACTGTATCTGGCCCATGGTCCACTGGTTACCCACCTCTTACTTAAATAACTTCTTCAAATAGAAGAGTGTCCTCTGCAAAACATAACACACTGCCACTCAGCTTATCAGAAATTGAAGCTCATTGCAGTTCTTTCTTCTCCCAATATGCTGCCTGTGTGTACCTTTGAGCAGATCCAACTAGTGGTGCCTTCCCACTAGATATGCTCTCCAGGGTGCTGTCCAACCAAAGATGCCTTGCTGCCATATGTGCTGTCCACTGGTACTGTGGGCATCAGTGTAGAGAAAACTGTATTAAACCTGTGTGATTACCTGTCCCTCATCTCTCTGGTGCTCCTGGCTCCTGTGTTTAATAAGGTGTTACACTTTAACTTCTTCTGGGAATTGACATTGCATTCCTAGGGTTGCCATACTTCAAAAAGTGAAAATCTGGAACAAAAAGTTGTTGAGCTTTAATTGCGTTTTTGAGCTACTTCTGAGGAAAAACAATACTGCCAACATGGGGTGCCATACATCCAGCTTTTCCCGGACATTTCACCAATTTCCACCTAGTCATTGCTTGCAACTCAGTATTCCAGATATGTCCAGGGAATTCTGGATGTATGGCAGCGCTACATTCGCTTGAAGATGCTCACATTGCATTAAGCCTGAAGATGTAGTCCTGTTTAAATTTGGTCGCGGTGTTTGGGAATTCTTACCGTAGACAAAAAGCAAGGAAGAGGTGAAATGGTAGAAGTTTATAAAATTCCACAGGATGCAGTGATGGCCACCAATTTGGATGGCTTTAGAGAAGGAACTGAACAAATTAATGGAAGATAAGTCTACTATAGGCTACTCACCATGATGGGTTTGCTGTGCCTCCTTGTTCAGTTGCTAGTAAACACAGGAAGGGAGAGGGCTCTTGTGTTCAGGTCCCTCCTACGGGTTTTCCATGTGGCTGGCCACTGTGAGAAGAGGGTGTCAGACTAGATGGGTCATTGGCCTGATCCAGCAGGCTCTTATGTTCTTATACCACATAGGTTTAAGTCATGAGACCACTTGCAGGATTTGAGCTGATGGAAGATCCGATTTGAGGGGCAATTTGGCCTCATTATTTGGGTTTATGCCTATTGACTCATATTATATACAGATTGCCCAGATATGCCCTAAGGAAATGTTGCATGCATACATGGAAGCCCAGGACGCATGCCTGGTAGGCAGAGCAGAAAGGCAAGATAGTCTATCACATATAGGGAAAAGGTAGATATTACTAACAAGATTGTGGTGGTTTTTTTATGGACTGAACCAGCAGGAATTTTTTATCCTATGTGAAAATTCTGATGGGATTCTCTGTGTAAAACTATTTCAATTAAGAAACTCTTTAAATGAGCAGAACTAAGGGCATGATGAAAGATTTCCCCGAGGTTATTTATTTATTAAAATTGGTATACCACCTTTCATCTGAAGATCAAAAATGAGAACACAAAATACATAATGAAAAACAAACCATACCCAAACACATTTAAAAGGCCACAGGTCGTTTAATCAGCCAAAGGCCTGATTATAGAGAAATGTTTTTGCCTCATGCCTCAAGATACGTAATGAAGCCACCAGATGAGTCTCCCTGAAGAGAGCACTTCACAATTATATATTACCGGATTATATATTGCTAAACCTTTGTAATGTTCACAACTCTCACCTTTCCATAACATTCTGTTTCACAAGCAAGAAAGGAGTGGAGGTGTCTAAGTCTGGGTGTGTAAGTCACATGGCTACACAAGGCAAAGAGCTCTACTTAATGCCCACTTGTAACAAGAACTATTTATACAATACTTAGTATAAATGGAGGCAGCATTCTCATACTTTTTTCTTTTTTAAAGTACCAATAACAACTGAAGTTGGGAATACTTCTTTGCTTAAGGAGTATTCATATGCACAGCTTCTGGTTACATTCAGGTGCTCTTGTCATGCACTTAATGCACAGGGACTTCCAGAGACCAAATAAGTGACTTTTCTCTCTCTCTCTGAAATATGATACACTTCTCTGGACTGCAACGCTTTAATCTTTTGTTCTGTGCGCTGATTTCAATGGGATAGTCATTTGGGTGATTAGGAAATGATCTAAAGTTACGCAAAGCATGATCTAAAGTTGCATTGGTTTTAATTACCCAAGATATTTTGTATTGCTTCATAGTGATGCACCCCAAATTACACACAATCAATCAGTAATTTACCAATACCCTTACAACAACTTTGTTCACCACATTATCCAATGTGCATTTATCAAGACATTGTTTTGGCTTTCTTTCCCTTTTGAGTTTTATACCACTGAGTTTGCTGTTGTACCAACTATTTAGTTAGGGTTGCCATATTTCAAAAAGTAAAAACCAGGACAAACCCTAAAGTTGCTTTTTTTAAAAAACAAACAAACCAACAATTCCAAAACCGCCAAAAAATCTTGATTTTCGATTGACTTGCCTAAGATCCAGGACAAAGCGCTACATTTTGGAAATTCCCCCCAGACGTCATTTCTGCCTTTGAAATCCCGGTAATGTCAGGGAAAATCCAGACATATGGCAGCTCTAATTTAGTTGCTGCTACTGGCTCAGTTGGAGGGTACACTTGACTTTTTAGATGCGCTGGGAACTGATCTGTACTATTTCTTTTGCAGTTATTGTTTTAATCTGCAGTTCTTTGGATGCAAGATCTATTTTGTTAGAGGCCAAGAAACTAGGTATGACAAATGGACCATACGTGTTCTTTGTGCTGCAGCAGTTTGAGGTCAGTAAATAGCTGCAATGTGGTGAGTATTTCTTCATTACCTTGCTAAAGGCATGGTTTTAAGGATTACTGTCCTCAGACTTACAATCTAAAAAGACACAACACAACAGGAAAATGGATTGTGAGGCAAGGGGGGGGGAGCAAACTCAGGTTTAAGTTCTTAGTTACAAGTTGTATGGATGGTAGGTCAGAAAAGCAATGGGTATCTCCAAATCTAGCATGCTGTAGTATTTAGAATTCTGGACTATGGCTGGGAAGAGTTGGATTCAAATTTTGCAATATCTATCGCCTTAGACACTATCTCTCATCTAACCTACCTTGCACACTTCATGAAGATAAAATCAAGCATCTATTGTGCTTGGCAGGGGGTTGGACTCGATGGCCCTTGTGGTCTATTCCAACTCTATGATTCTATGATTCTATACCAGTGTGGTGTAGTGGTTAAGAGCGGTGGCCTCGTAATCTGGTGAACCGGGTTCGCGTCTCCGCTCCTCCACACGCAGCTGCTGGGTGACCTTGGGCTAGTCACACTTCTCTGAAGTCTCTCAGCCCCACTCACCTCACAGAGTGTTTGTTGTATTCATATTGCTAAGCATTATGGGAATGGGGTAAGCTGCCTATTTATTACCAACAGTGCTGTCAATCACTCTTTTGTCTTCTAGGACAATTTTTTGAAAGAGACTTGGAGTAATGGGAACAGCAGCGTCCTAGATGCCTATCAGCCTGTGCTCCTCATAGCTCTCAGATCTTACAGAGAATACAAGACCTATTCTGATTTTGTGAAGGAGGTCCACAGCAAGCTGAAGGAGAAGCAGCTTCCAGACAGTTTCTTTTCTTCACACGGAGAGGTCATATTCACAGCCACAATTAAGATACAGTGGTACCTCAGGTTACATACGCTTCAGGTTACAGGCTCCGCAAACCCAGAAAAAGTGCTTCGGGTTAAGAACTTTGCTTCAGGATGAGAACAGAAATCGCACTCTGGCGGTGTGGCGGCAGCAGGAGGCCCCATTAGCTAAAGTGGTGCTTCAGGATAAGAACAGTTTCAGGTTAAGAACGGACCTCCAGAAGGAATTAAGTACTTAACCCGAGGTACCACTGTACTTGTTCCAAGGAGACATAACAAAAAACCAAGAGGAAACCAGGCTGAATGCCCCCATTTCCCCTAACTTAGATTATCCTAAAGGGCACTGTGATGCCACACGAAAAAAGGGCCAAATATCTCAAATTTTCTAAAGGCATGATTATCTGATCCACTATTTTGAATAAGGATCTTGTCCTGATTGTTGGCTTTATGTTAAAAGTGTAGGAAATAGATTATTGGTTTTTATGGTAGACGACATCAAAACATTTCTTGAGAGATTTTCTTCACTCTAAAGCCATGCTGATTAGTTTTAGGAGCTGAGGCTTTCAACTCATTTACGAACATGTGTAGTCTCATTTGACCTGCAACCAGACCCGTGCAGAGCTTGTCTGAGTTGCAAGGCAGGAGCCTTGGTAGAATAACATTATAAACTCACACAAGAAAGTAGCCAATCCCTTGCAGTCCCCCCCCCCACCAACTTAGCCCTCCAAGGCCTGGGGCAAGTGTACCCAGCTGCCCCCTGCCGCACTCTTCATGGGCCTGCCTGCAACCATATCAGATAACACATACCTTCCAAGTGTCTTGATTTTCCAGGGACAGTCCTGGAATGATGAAAGCTATCCCAGCTTCTGATTTGATCCCAGAATGTTCCTATTTTCTCTGCCAGTGCCAGCACCACTTGAGCTCAGGGAGGAGGATGAGCCACCACTTGTTCTGAGCAGAGTCGGCAGTGGCAGTTGTGACTGCGAGCGGATATCCCATTGCCCCTCTGTGGCCCTCCCACCGCCAGTGCCCTTCCACCATTCAGATTCCATTCTTAGACTGAGGTAAAGTTCTCAAACCAAGACATTAATTCCGGTTTTGCAGAGTTTGTAAACCAAATCGTTCTTAAACCGGACTGTTCTCAAACTGAGGTATCACTGTATTTGGGGGAACCACTTGAAGCATCCCTTGTGTTGAGCTATTTCAATTGGTTTTGTTTGATTTTCTCATTGCAAACAGCGGAAAATCTGTAAATTTTGATAATAAACCTGATTTGTAATGGGGGGTTGAATAATTTCAATTGCAACTGGATTTTGAGTTTGGAATAAATGAGTCCACTGCTAAATATATGCAGTCAGACAACTGAAAGAATAGTTTAAGAAACGTCTTCCCTCAGAAGCCCAAACTCTTACTGTTCTATATTGACTCTTTTCCAGGTAAGTTCTTATGCTGCCTACCTACATGATGCTGTTTTGCTTTATGCGTTATCCATAAAAGAAATGTTAGAAGGGAAAAAGGACTTCCGTGATGGAAAGGCCCTTGTCAACAGTTTGAAAGGTTACAACAAAACTCCAATGTATGGTAAGTTTGTGGATTCAGACTGCAAACACAGTCACTTGAGAGAGGGAGGGAAGCTGCACCTCTGTAGCTGAGCTGATACTCTGAACATTGATGTCCCTCCCATGTATCTTCAGGTAAAGCATCTCAAGGAGCAGGGCTGAGACAACAGAGAAGCTTTCATTCACTTGGTACTATCCAAATGTTTTGGACTACAACTCTCATTTGTCCCAGCCTCCATGGACCTTCTGGCTGAGGCTGATGGGTGTTAAAGTCCAAGATATCAGGTTGGTGAAGAATACAGAGCATCTGCTAGTACCAAGTCAGAAGGACCACCAGGCTTACTTCATGAAGCAGCACATATTTGGAGTAGATCCATTGATCTTCTACATAAATGTGCAAAGGAAGCTACTTTAACTATTGCCAAGTGAGCCTTAGGAACTTTCTCCATGTTACTCTTAGGATCTCATGTGATGCCAACAGAGAATGCTTGGGTGCAACTCTGTGATTGCCTGTTGCCAGCCCTTAAAAGTATTGTCTCTCCACGGTTGCATATTCAGTCAAAACAGCATTGATAGATAGAACAGAATAAACAATTTGTTCAACTTTGGCATTCACAGAAACTCCTCCCTGATTAAAAGTGTCCACCTTATAAGCACGTAGCTGAGCTATGGAGTTTCTCCAACAGCCATTAATCATGATGCCTATGTCCTACTTCCAGGATCAAAGGCAGTACTCCTCTGAATACTTGAGGACAACAGCAGGCAAGGGCTCAGTCATGTTCCTTTTGTAGGCATGTGATTAGTCACTGTGAGAACAGGCTGGGTTTGATGAGCCTCTGGCCTGATGCAACAGGGCTCTTGTGTTCTGCTGATCCTGGAAGTCTTTGCAAGTTAGCCAGTGGACTTTTGACTACTGCAAAATGGACAGGATACATAAATATGTAGTACATTGTGTCTTCCTATGCTGAGGAAGAGGCAGAAAAATAACACCAGTCAAAATGGGACAGGTGCGCTGAAGTGTGGGGAATGTGCTAAAGCTCTTATTTTTAATATCTTTTTTGTTTAGGCATTACTGGCCCAGTCAACATTGATGAATTAGGTGAGAGGAACATGGATTACTCTGTGTATGATCTCCAGGAATTTGGCAACTCAGTTCATTTCATTCCAGTTCTTAACTTTGATAGTGTCAGGAAAACAATCAGGTATTATTTGTGTGTGTGGTTCATGGGCACTTAGCAATTTAATCATTTGTACAGGAGATTTACCTTGTAAAGTACTATATAATCTTCTTTGTATTCATTCTTTGAAGGAGTATCTTTTCCTTTTTGCCCATTTTATAAAGGGAAGAGCTGAGACCAAGAGTCAGTGACTCACCCAAAGCCATTTGAGTGAATTATACAGTATGGCGATATTTGAACCCAGAACCCATGTTCAGCTGCCATGTATCCATGCATTATTGTGGTTGTCTGAAAAAAAGAGAGTAAGCAGCTGCTCACACATAGACCTCCATGTAATTCAGACACCCAGTTACTCTGATGTCCTGATCCCATGGAAGTCTACTCTCCAGCATCTGCTCATGCCTAGACTCTGTGGGGCAGCCCTGTTCCCTAGTGCTCCTTTGATGCCTCCACCTGCAACTTTAAATTCTATATTGTAACAACAAACTGAATTCAGCTTTACAAAATCATTTTTAATTCACCTGGTTCCTTGCAAAGATAACCACATTGCATGTGATCTATTAGTCCCATTGAGTTCAATCGGACCAAGTGGTTACAGGACTGCAGCCTTACTATTATTTGTTAAGCAGGAAGTGTATTTTGACTGCAACATCCTGAGTCTTGTTCTGGTTAGCAAGTCAGCAGAAGTCAGCCTGGTGTCCTCCAGATATTTTGGACTACAATTTCCTATAGCCCCAGTCAGCATAAATGGGCAGCACCAGGTTAAGAGGGACAAGATGCCTACTTACATGCAAAGAGGGATATGCTAGCTGTGTGGAAAGCTGCCATCTTCCTCCTTCTTAAATCAATTCAATGCTTCCTTCTTTATGAAAATCTTGAAATTCTATTTTCATTTAATATCTCTGAAATGAAAAGTGTGGATTTAAAACTACAAGGCTTCTTGCCTTTGATGCTACCTGGGAACAAAATGGTGGCAGGACTAGAAAGTCCATTGTCAGTGTTAAATTCAAAGGAGATGCGCTGATCATTCTGTTATCATGATCGCTCTGTCATTGTTCGCATAAGCATACCAGCAGATATAATGATTATGGGTTGTATGAATCAAAGCACTGAGGAGAAAGTGCTGTCAGCGCAAGGATTTCTTCACGTGCAATGGGATGTTCTCTGACTCTGCTTCTTTGTGACACCTCCCTAAATCTATTCTAGGTTTCCTGACAACCCCCCAGGCTGATTTGGGGATGGCACATGTGATGAGATAAGAGTGGAGGAAATCTCACAGTTGCCAGTACTAATCCTTGTCCTAGGGCAAATTTTAAGTTGAATGCCACCCATCATTAATTTTTTGGCAGGCTTCTAAAGAACAACTTATCAAATCTTCCTCTTTAACATATTATAAAAACATTCCATCATATTAAACATATTTTATAATAAATCTATCAGTGATATCAACAATGACCTGGTTGACATTAGGCCGGTTTGCCCAAACCTTTTTCAAAGGGGGCCAGATGTGATGATGTCAACATGCCTGAGGGCTGACCAAAATTGCTGACCTTTTTTTAGGATTGAAGTTGTTGAGCTTTTTGGGGATTTTATCCCAGGAAGTAAACTGCCATAGGGGCCAGATTAAACCGAACAGCGGGCCGAGTAAGGCCCCTGAAACGGACTTTGGACGTGCCTGCATTGGGGGATTAAGAAACCACAGCTAAGAAAATGGAGGATCACAGAAAGGATGCTGGCACTTGGGACTGGAACAGTGAGACTGGCCTCAGAGCAGTTGCATGATAGCTTCAGTTGCATAGGCTCCATGTATCTATTCCAGTGAACAGACAAATCTTGGACTTAGGTTTGCCCCTCTGTTATTGACAGCCATCCAGGTCCAAGGTAGTGCTGACGCCTGAGCTAACCACAATGTAGGATACCAGAGCATGTCCATATGCTGCCAAATCAACAAATATTTTCCGAGCATACCATTTTAAATAAATACAAATATGTTACACACAACTCATGGGTAAAAACGCATACCTTGACCTAACACAACAACCCATTTCTCAAAAGATAGCAAAGGCTGAGTGAAGTCCATGGAAGAAAAACACACACCAACAGTCAACTTCAATAAGTCACTTGCTGGACTTGTTCAAAATAAGCCATTCTTAACCTTTACACCCCAAATTTGGCATAGGCCATCCTGAAATATATCAGATCAGTTTGTTGAACCATTTTGCAATGATTCTTCTTTGACAATCACTCTTAGCAGAGTAAGATTAAAATAAAAAAATTCCTTCCTGTAGCACCTTAAAGACCAACTAAGTTAGTTCTTGGTATAAGCTTTCGTGTGCATGCACACTTCTTCAGATACGAAGAAGATTGTTTTCCATGAACACAGTTTTAACAGTGAGTCTGTAAGTGACTGTGGAGGCCAATTCTGGATCCACACATTTTGTAATTATAAGCCGCAGAACCTACTGCCCCCAGTTTCTAGTTAAGATGGCAGAATGCAATCCAATCAACTCACCCTTAAAACTGGGAAGAAAATGGAAGCCAAGATAATGTGAAGACCTAGGAGCCAGGGAAACTCTAATGAAGGGTTTTCCAAACTTGGGTCTCCAGCAGTTTTTGGGCCACAACTCCCATCATTCCTGACCACTGGACCTGGTAGCTAGGGATGATGGGATTTGTAGTCCAATAGCAGCTAGAGACCCAAATTTGGGAGACACTGCTCTAGTGTCTGAACCGGAACCTGAACCTGCTACCTGAAATCCCTCTATTTATATAGGTACTTTCATTCATAGGTTTGTAGTTTATGGCTCACTCTGAAATAACAATGCACTTTTAGTTTCAGATCTGGACTTAAAACCAATTTCTGCTTCATTTTCATGTGGAGAATTATGGCTATTTGTACATTCCTCTTTCCTTGTATGGGTACATTTATCACAAAGTATGTGTGTTAATGAGTTTTGGAAATAAAGAGCCTTCAGCTTTATAATTGATGCAAGATGCTGACAGACTTATTGTCTCTGTCCATAGCCCAACCAGACAGATTGACTATATCAGTTGGGCAGAAGGAGAAATACCTAAGGACAAACCACTGTGTGGGTTTCACAATGAACACTGCAAAACTCCAGTTACCAGTAAGTGTGATTATGTAATGCCTGCTGGTTAAATGTGGGTTATAAATTTATTACTACTACTAGCATGCAAGTAGGACATACTGCAGATCTCTTGTATGCCTTTTGCTGTATCAAAGCTCCTCTGTTCTTGTCTGACACAACTATGCAACTACAGCTGTGCAGTTCTGACCATTTTCATTCCACCAAGTCAAACCTGGATGTTTTTGTTACAAAGAAAACTGATTTATTTGTTTATTTTTAAGTTACAGTTGTGGCGGGGGCTGTGATCACATGTTCCATGGTATGATTGTATTATAATTGATAGCAATGCTTGTGTGATTTCTTGCTCCTTTATATTCTTTTCGCAATGGTGTGATGGCTTTGTTGCCTTGAATTTGGCCCTTTTTGCTTTGTTTTGTTTTTGGATGTGTTCCCAAGATTCAGCTTCATTTATATGTTCTTTAATGAACTGTTCTTTTGTTGTTAAAAGGTTCAGCCCTGATTGTTATGATAATTCTGCTGATAATATCGGTATTGGGGGCCATTGGTGTGGCAATGTATCTGAAAATCCACAAGGGAAACCTTCGAAATGATACGTGGTGGAGAATTAATTATGAGGATATCATCATTTTAAATGATAATAAGGTAAAGGATGAGTGTACTGAAACTCAAGTTCTTTATCCCAAGGATACAGTTCTCCAGGGGCTTATTTGAGGGGATCAGTTGCATTCATGTAGCACTTGTTGGTGGATGTGGAACCATAATGATATAATACAGATCTGAAGCCAAGTCTTTTCAATAGCCATAGTCTTCATTAGACACTCTGCCCCCTTGTTCCTCTTTCTCAGGACCCTTCACAGGTTGGTAGATGACTGCATGAAGCAGAAAATCTCTCATACTGGTGCAATTTTACTGCACTTTTTAGAAACCCTCACTTGCCATAGTCGTCCTTCAGCTTAAGGAGGGTTGACAGTAGAAACATCTCTCGTTTGCCCTGCTAGCTTTATAATTTTAGTTCATTTACAATATCACTCAGTAATAAAGGTTTTCTGGGGGGGTTAACAATAAGATCAAAACCACAAGAAGTTCTCTTTTTCTGACAAGATGAACAAGGTCTATATATCCTATATGACTACAATACGTTATTTCATAATTCATCAGTATCAGCAAAAAGAAAAGCCGATGTCAGGGTGGAAGGTTCTAGCCCAGCCTTCTCCCTAACGTGCTAGTTTCCTATATATAGGAGTATTTTCCTCTCCTATGATGTGAAGTGGTGCAGTTGAGACATAATTCCTCTTGTATTCTTTGTACAAGAACTATGTCTGTGTTTCATACTTACTGTAGGTACTTGCTTTGTTGCAACTTCATGTTAACTACTTGCCACCACTATTGCAAATAATGGTAATAACAATGGCAGGTTTTGAATATTTCAGTAATGGAGCGAAAATTAACGTAGCCATTTGGAATAAACTATTGCATTTTGGCATTTGTGAACTTAAATAATTAAATCAAAACTGAAATACAAAGTTGCTGAGTTGAGCACTGTAGCACATTCAATATTTGTTTGTCCCTCGTAAAGGCATAGGTTTCCAAAAAGAACCATATAATCAAAAATCTCATAGCAAATCTTGCAAACAAACAAATAGCACATCAAAAATGCCAAGCTGCTTGTTTACAGTAAGTTTTTCTCATGACAATGGCAATGACGTTTCAATCTGTGTTTTGAAATCTGAATCTAGTAAACACAGTTAACCCAAATTTTGCTTTCACTACTAATGCCCGTGTTATTTTCATTCAGGTCAATATATCAGCTTGTAACATTGCACCTTATATTATCTTTCAAAGGGAAACTTCTGTCTGTCTCAAGCAAGCACACCAGTGTCCAAAGGAACAGAGAGCTTGGGCTCCCATTTGTTTATTTCTAATAATGATGATTCTGGACCGAAGAAGAAGCAAGGGAAAGAAGTATTTTACACCACTGTAGGACTTTATCAGGTGCATATGTAAACACCCAGAATATATTGTGCCAAATGGAATTGTGTTCCATTCACTTCTTGAAATATACTCAGAGTCCTGTAGTGATTTCATGCTCTTTATTGCAGCATGTAAAACAGTGATTGAATTGCCCCCAAACCTAAGGCTGTTATATACATTATTTACACAATGAGTCCCATCTGATTGGCTGATTCTGCTTCCCTCTTGGAGCCTGATTGGTCTTTTCCTGCAGGCCAATCAGTTGTTGCATTCTACGATCCTACCAGCCTAATAGGATGATTAACTTCCTCCTGGAGCCTGATTGGTCTTTTCCTGCAAGCCAATCAATTCTAGGATCCTACTTGCCTATTGTTCTAGGATCCAAGCTTAGTACAGTGGTACCTCGGGTTACATATGCTTCAGGTTACATACGCTTCAGGTTACACACTCCGCTAACCCAGAAATAGTACCTCAGGTTAAGAACTTTGCTTCAGGATGAGAACAGAAATCGTGCAGCGGCAGCAGGAGGCCCCATTAGCTAAAGTGGTGCTTCAGGCTAAGCACAGTTTCAGGTTAAGTACGGACCTCCGGAATGAATTAAGTACTTAACCCAAGGTACCACTGTACATAACACTTCGTGTTATTTCTATTATGTACAGGAGAGCAGGGCACAAACTGCCCAACAGAATAAAAGCCAGAATAAGTCACAGGATTCACAGGTAGGATTGTAAAGTGTGACAGTGTTAATTTTCTCCAGGTCTTTCATTATATGCTCTAGCATTGTACAATGGACAGTATCTGTCTTGATAAAGTTCTTAGAATAATGTAGGCATGGTGTAAAGTAATAGATTGTGATGGTTTTCCAAAGGTGTGAATGTTCAGGTGCTAAACCAGACCCATTGGTTCTTATCAGTAACATCACATAGTGTAGTACAGCAACAGTAGGCACTATAATTATCTGCAAGTAATATTTCTAAAAGTATTACCGTAATCATTATATTACACTTGACTTATCACTGTTACAAATCAGCTTAGACTTTTGCCACAATCACCAAGCTGTACTTGTACTGTTGACACTTTTTTCAATTTAAATACAGTACATTTCTCATCAAGATGTAGGTTGTAATGCTGATCAGTTCCACATTAATATTTTAACTTTTATTGATCAGCAAATGTACATTTGTTTCCTGTAAATGGCACAGAGTCACCCACTGAGGCCAGTATTTAATTGTGGGGAAACTGAATTTTCTCAATTATTGCATTTGCTACTGTTGTCTGGAAAATGAACATATAAACACCATAGGAGCTTACTGGATATTATTTGTGTTGCTATAAGTTATAATTCATAAAACACCCACTTGCGCCACTCACCATTTTGTTTTATTTTAAAACTTATCTTTTTTATATAAAAAAATTGAAATTGTGCTTTACACCTGCGCTAGAACGGAGAAAAGTTATCCCCTGGGGGGGAGGGGGAAGGATGCACACTGAAGGAGGAGAGAGATGCAAAGTTCTGCTGCATGGGCAGAGGTTATGCCACCTGTGGAATAATTTCACTGGATTCAGCCCATCCATCTTACTATCTAGCATACTTATTAGGGTTTTATAATTCTTGAACTTGCAAAAGATGGAACGTATTAAGACGTTTATGAATCTGAGCTCAGGATTTCTCTTGCCTCAGACAAAAACCATCAGCTGTAATGATTGTTCTACAGTTTACCACTCATGGTTTGTCATGAGCAGCAGACTAAGACAAACCATGTTTAATTCACAGTGACACACCAGCAGCAGAAGTGGAAGACGAGCAAGGCGGCCACAGTTTCATCTCTGGCAGCCCACACCATGCAAGCCATAGTTGGGCTTAACATTACATATGAACCGGGTCTATGTATCATTACTATTATGTAATATATTCCTCTTATTTGTCTGCCCATTATTTCTACCAATATGTACCCAGAGTAGCTAACTAAGTCCTCTGTAAATTCCTAGAGTGGCATAGTTGATGCAGTCACAAAGAAAGATCCTCAATGTATCCCTGAAGATGCCTACCAGACTACATTCATTTCTCCCCAACAGTTTCTATGTTAATGTATTGTGCCTCTTACAATTTCTGTTTCAGGGAATTGTTGTTGCTCTCAAATTCATTGATAATCAAATAGATGCATGGATCCGGAAACCATCAGTTCTCCAGGAGGTTCGGGTGGTATGTTTCACTCCTAAATAGTTTAACATCCTGGATTGCAAATTTCCATTTTAATAGTAAGCTAACTGAAACAGGCAGGTGATCTAAAATTCACAACTGAAGTATGGAAGTTTATCGAGTATTGCAGAAAAAAACATGAACTGACTGAAATGTCTAAATGAGGCTATAGGTCGATATGCTTTGGAAAACAGATTTAATTAGCAAGGTCTCCAACACAGGGCATTGTCTTGCTTTGACCAGATATCTCAGAGTGGTCCCATAGCTTATTTCTTCTGCAATGCCAGTAAGAAGGAGCAGAGTAGGCTGAAAAAGATTGTATTTGCTTTGCTGTATGGTGTCAAATCTGGATACCACACTTCCCAACATTCCTTTGCTTTAGATGAGAGAATTGAGACATGAGAATCTGGTGGCCTTCTATGGGATATGTCCTGAAGCTCCAAACATGTGCATTGTGATGCATTACTGTAAGAAAGGTAGCCTAAAGGTGAGTATTGTACATCAAAGTTTAGAACAATTATTACATTAAAGTAGATCATACTTAATTGCCCTAGAAAGGATTACTAAAGCAGTGTGTTGCCAAGTCATATATACTATTTTTGGCTCTCTTCAGTATTATATCTCTATCTATCTATCATCTATCTATCATCTATCTCTATCATCTCACAAGACAGCCAATGGAGGTGCCCTCCAGATATGCTCCTTATCAGTGGTAGCCAACATGGTTAATGTTCAGGAATAATGGGATGTGGTCCAGCACATCTGGAAGGCACATGGGGGGAGGAGGGGGGAGTCCTCTTGCAGAAGTGGCAATAGTTGCTCTAATGGGATGCAGTACAGTGGTGCCCCGCAAGACGAATGCCTCGCAAGACAAAAAACGCGCAAGACGAAAGAGTTTTCCGTTTTTTGAGTCGTTCCGCAAGACAAATTTCCCTATGGGCTTGCTTCGCAAGACAAAATGTCTTGCGAGTTCTTGCGAGTTTGTTTCCTTTTTCTTAAAGCTGCTAAGCCACTAATAGCCGCTAAGCCGCTAAGCCGTTAATAGCCGCTAAGCCGCTAATAGCCGCTAATAGCCGCTAAGCCGCTAATAGCCGTGCTTCGCAAGATGAAAAAACCGCAAGACGAAGAGACTCGCGGAACAGATTAATTCCGTCTTGCGAGGCACCACTGTAGTTGAATACCACCCCAGTTAAATGTGTGGTTTGCCCCATGAAAGTCATGTGTACCTCAGTAGTGTTTACACAATACTTAAAGTTTTGCCTTTTCAGTCATTTCAAAGAGTTTTGTCTTCTTTCCATCAGAATAATAATAATAATAATAATAATAATAATAATAATAATAATAATAATAAATTTATTTATATCCCGCCCTCCCCAGCCGAAGCCGGGCTCAAGGCGGCTAACAACAATAAAATAATGCAACATTCTAAAAAAAATTCATTATAAAAATTAATTAAAATCAAATTGATGGCAACCATTAAGCAAAATTTCTCTGCAGATTGCCGAAGGAGGGAGTCAGGTATGAGCTAAGCATGGCTCCAGGCAGCTGATATATATTTACATGCCTACTTTGAGTGGAGTCAGGCAGCGAGTGCAATTGTATCTCAAAAGAAATATTTCTTCATTTTCATTTTCTAGGATGTTTTGATGCATTCTGATATCGAACTGGACTGGATATTCAAAATCTCCTTTGCCTATGACATAGTCAATGTAAGTATGGAGTAGTGGAATTGCTGCCAGCTACTAGGACAGTCATTAAAAAATGCTGTTATTGTAGTGACTGACTGCTGAAAAGAAGCCAGAAAGATCCATATCCATCACAAGCATCTGTTGTTTTTGTAGCTAAAGCATTGGTGTTTATCAGAGAGAGAGTGTGTGTAAACTGCATGAAGTTTTGCAACCCAATTCTAAGAGCACTGGGATCTTCAGATGGTGCCGAAACATTATCTGATGAAGTGGATTGTTTGGAGCATATCACACCAGTGTTTCAATATCAGAAGCAGCACTTTGAAAAGTGTTGTTTTTAGTCTTTGCATGTTACATGATCTAATAGCCCACACTTTTGATTATTCCATTTCTGTACCATGTTTATACATCAGTGGCAAGTGAAGAGGCTTTTCCATGGTTAGCATCAGTTGTGGAATGAACTTCCCTTGTACCAGGGCTGCCAACTCGTCCTCAGTATTGTGGGTGCCTGCCACTGCAATGCAGACGTGTGAACACGCACATGATGAGTTTAAGACCTCCAGAAAAGGCACAGGTGGCAACAACTAGGAAACTCTGATCTAAAGAAAAAGCCGCAATCCAGAACATTGAAGTAAAAATGTAAAAGTGTTACCTATGTAACCTTCTAAAATAAATCAGTGTGGTGTAGTGGTTAAGAGTGATAGACTCGTAATCTGGGGAACTGGGTTCGCGTCTCCGCTCCTCCACATGCAGCTGCTGGGTGACCTTGGGCTAGTCACACTTCTCTGAAGTCTCTCAGCCCCACTCACCTCACAGGGTGTTTGTTGTGGGGGAGGAAGGGAAAGGAGAATTTTAGCCGCTTTGAGACTCCTTCGGGTAGTGATAAAGCAGGATATCAAATCCAAACTCTCCTTCTAAATCTATGCAATGAATGAAATACAATCCAAAGCTAAAAAGTTCTTGTTTGTGGAAACTGCAGAATCCCAAGCTGACTTG
This sequence comes from Podarcis bocagei, assembly GCF_964188305.1. Taxonomy (NCBI): domain Eukaryota; kingdom Metazoa; phylum Chordata; class Lepidosauria; order Squamata; family Lacertidae; genus Podarcis; species Podarcis bocagei. Next base: position 51,288,852 of record NC_138128.1, on the reverse strand, counting down.
CTTTGTCTGGTACATGTATTTCATGTCTTTGTCTACACTGTGCGTTTTAATTTTAGGGTATGGTGTTCATTCACAACAGCCCCCTGAATTCTCATGGAAACTTAAAGCCCACCAACTGCCTGGTAGACAGTCGCATGCAGGTGAAGCTGTGTGGCTTTGGGCTGTGGGAATTTAAATATGGAAGGAAATCTCAGGTAATGGCAGAAGAAAGCAATTATGCAGGTAAGAACATTAAGTACTTTCCATTCCAAGAAAAAAAGCACCACCCACCAGAGAGTTTTGCATGCAAATGTTTTAGTAGAGGTTTATCTTTATTTTTATTTATTAAATTTATATACCACCTTTTATCCAAAGATCACAGGGTAGTTCACAGAATAAAGATACAAAATGAAAACACAAAATACAAAAACAAACAAACCAATAACTCCTCTCCCACAAACACATTTAAAAGACCGTAGATTATTTAATCAGCCCAAAGCCTAGTGATAGAGGAATGCTTTTGCCTGGTGCCAAAAGATATGTAATGAAGGCACCAGGTGAATCTCCCTAGGGAAAGCATTCCACAAATGGGGAGCCACAGCAGAAAATGCCCGTTCTAGTGTTGCCACATTCAGACCTCTCATAGAGGAGCTATGTGAAGAAGGGCCTCAGATGATGATCACAGGGTTGGGTTCAGTTTGTATGGGTTCAGTTCGTAAATGGCTCTTGTGGTCCTGAGCCATTTAAGGCTTTGTAGGTCAAAAACAGCACTTTGTAATGAGCCAAGAAACTGGCTGGCAGCCAGTGCAGTCAGGCCAGGATTGGTGTATGCTCAAACCTTCTTCTCCCAGTATGTAAACTGGATGCTGAATTCGGCACCAGCTGAGGTTTCCAAGCCATCTTCAGAGGCAGCCCCACGTAAAATGTGTTGCAGTAAGCTAATGTTTAACATTGCTTAAAGGCATGTTTATTGTGCTAAGGTCCTACCTTCGGGCTGAATGGTGGGTTGTACATTTAATACAAGGAGAAGGGGATGACAGAGGATGAGATGGTTGGACAGTGTTCTCGACGCTACCAGCATGAGTTTGACCAAACTGCGGGAGGCAGTGGAAGACAGGAGTGCCTGGTGTGCTCTGGTCCATGGGGTCACAAAGAGTCGGACACGACTAAACGACTAAACAACAACAACAACATTTAATACTGATAACTATAGTATACATTGCACCTGATGCGAACATCAATGAGGCAATGGGTCTTCTGCATGATGCCATTAGCAGGCAACAAGGCAAGTACCCCGAGGCTGCATTTCTTGTATGCGGGGATTTCAACCAGGCAGATTTGAAAGTGGTTCTACCTAAATTCTATCAACACATAAAGTGTGCAACCAGGGGAGAAAAGACTCTGGACAGGCTGTATACAAATGTCAAACAGGCCTATAAGGCCGAACCATTGGCACATCTAGGCCAATCTGATCATGTGTCCCTGCTCCTGACTCCTGAATATATTCCATTGAGGAAACGGACTCCAGCTATAAAGAGGGATATTACAATATGGCCAGCTGAAGCATCCCAACAACTACAAGACTGTTTTCATGACACCGATTGGGAGGTATTCGCCCAACAGGATGTAGAGACTCATACTGAGCAAGTGTTGGACTATATTAGGTTCTGCACTGACAATGTAACACGGAGGCGCCGGATAAAGATCTACCCAAACAGGAAGCCCTGGATGACAAGGGAGGTCCAGGGGTTGCTAAAGGCAAGAAATACTGCTTTCAGGAGTGGAAATAAGTCGCTGTACAGCTTAGCTAGAGCCGATCTAAAGAGAGGTATCCGTGTAGCAAAGGAGGCGTATAGACAGCGGCTGGAGAATCATTTACAAAGTAACAACACCAGGCAGGTGTGTCAAGGTGTACAAGAATTAACAGGGTATAAATCCAAGGACTCCCTGGCAGACGAGGGAGGGGCATCCCTCGCAGAGGATTTGAATGCCTTTTTTGCCCGTTTTGAAGTAACATCTGCAGCAACACCTGTTGAGGCTTTACCAACACCACCACCACTCCCTGTGAAGGCTTTGCCATCATCACCACCATTACCATCATCAGTACAAAGGAATGTAGTAGTCTCTGTGGAAAAAGAAGAGATGAGGAAGGTGTTGAAGGGAATCAACCCAAGGAAGGCCACAGGGCCGGATGGGGTAGCTGGAAGGGTATTGAGAGACTGTGCAGATCAACTAGCAGGAGTTTTCACTGGGATTTTAAATCGATCCCTAGCCCAGGCTATTGTTCCATCCTGCCTAAAGTCCTCTATTATCGTTCCAATAGCAAAAAAATCTAACCCGGAAGATCTGAATGATTTTCGTCCAGTAGCACTCACACCTATAATCATGAAGTGCTTTGAAAAGCTGGTACGAAATTATGTCATTGCCTGCCTACCAGAGGGACTGGACACATTCCAATTTGCTTATAAAACGAAAAGATCGACAGAGGACGCTGTGGCGATTGCCCTCCATGCCGTCCTTGCACATTTGGAGCAGCCGGGGGGGGGGGGGGTTATGCCAGACTGCTTTTTTTAGATTTCAGCTCGGCATTTAATACCATTCTACCACAACGTCTGATGTCTAAACTGGAAGATCTGGGGCTTCCGTTATCACTTTGTGGGTGGATATTGGACTTTTTGTCAGACCGCCCCCAGAGGGTTCGGTTGGGCCCTTATACCTCTAATATGCTTAAGACTAACACAGGAACACCACAGGGATGCGTACTCAGTCCGCTCCTCTATATTCTCTACACGTACGATTGTGTCGCTACTCACCCTAGTAATAGGGTTGTCAAATTTGCAGATGACACAACCGTGATTGGGCTCATCCATGAAAGGGAGGGTGAAACGGATTATAGAGATGAGGTGGAGCGGCTGATAGAGTGGTGCAGAGCTAGCAACTTGCTCATAAATACAAGGAAGACAAAGGAGCTTGTGGTGGACTTCAGGAGACAGAAGAGCAACGTCCAGCCACTTTTGATTGATGGGGTCTGTGTGGAGAGGGTAACAACGTTCAGATTTTTGGGCATTGAATTACAAGAGGATCTGTCCTGGAGTGTCAACACAAGGGGGCTTGTGAAGAAGGCGCAGCAGAGACTGTACTTTTTGAGAATACTAAGGAAAAACCATCTTCCGCAGAAACTGCTGCTTGCCTTCTATCACTGTGCCATTGAGAGCGTGCTCACTTATGGCTTATGTGTGTGGTACGGAAGCTGTACTACCCAGGACAGGATGGGGTTGTGCAGGGTTGTTAAGGCAGCAGAGAGCATTGTTGGCTGCCCCCTCTCCACCTTAGAGCAGATTTATGCCACAAGGTGCCATAGGAAGGCACTGGACATAGTAAAAGATCCATCGCATCCTGGTCACTGTCTCTTCGAGCTCTTGCCGTCGGGACGGAGATACAGGACGATGAAGACAAGAACAAGCCGTCTTAAGAACAGCTTCTTCCCCAGAGCGATCTCGGCCCTGAATGGGAAGCCTGGACTTTGAAAGTCATCTAATCTCCCTTGCTGTATTATACTGTATTGTTTAATTAGTGTTTTTATGGATCAGTCAAGTAATTTTGTTGTCCCCGAAGGGGGCAATGACAATAAAGATATTATTATTATTATTATTATTATTATTATTATTATTATTATTATTATTATTATTATTATTATTACCCAGTCAGCAGATACCTGCATTTCACATTGCAGAATACTGGAAAAACAAAATCTTGTCATTACATGGTTCTCTACCCAGCTGTTTAATGTATGTAATACAAGAGTCTCCACTCATGCTAGAAGGACTGGAAAACAGGAAAGAAAACAATTTGAAAATGCAACTGATTTGAATAGCGTTCAGATACTCTGAAATATCAGGGGGTGGGTACAGAAAGAATATCTCTGAGAATGCTGAATGCTGTGATTTCAAAGTTTATGACTTTCCCACAGCAAGGTTGTGTCTTTCCATGTTGCAATTACCATTGTCGGTAATATCCCCCCCAAAAAAGCTCAACAACTCTGGGCAACACCCCCCCCCAAAAAAAGCTTACAACTGTGGGAAATTTCCCCCATTTCCTTAATTTGGTGTCCCAAAAAATAGGGGTCATCTCATACACACGGAGAGCCAGTGTGGTGTAGTGGTTAAGAGCAGTAGTCTCGTAATCTGGGGAACCGGGTTCGTGTCTCCGCTCCTCCACATGAAGCTGACCTTGGGCTAGTCACACTTCTCTGAAGTCTCTCAGCCCCACTCACCTCACAGAGTGTTTGTTGTGGGAGGGGGGAAGGGAAAGAAGATTGTTAGCCGCTTTGAGACTCCTTAGGGTAGTGATAAAGCTGGATATCAAATTCAAACTCTTCTTCTTTATGGGAGCGGGTTATACACAGAAAAATACGGTATGTCTCCAACTGGCAAAGTCTCCTGGCAAGAAAGCAAATTGGGCAGGATGTTAGTTAGTGAGGTTTTGAGGGGTGGTGTAGCAGTTGGTAACATAAACAGTCGTTATTAATTACAGATGGGTTATGAAATAATAATTAATTGTGGTTGTTTGCTGGTTCACAGAGCAAGCTTCCATGGAAACCCCAGAGGGCGAAACTAGGATTGACAAATACAGAAACCTCCTGGTGCTTGTTTTCATACATTGCATCATGCACATGATAAAAGATGGCAGCTTCACGCCTTGGTGCTGGCTCTGGGGAGTGGGTGCGGGGCAATTTTCCGTGTCCTCAAGTTGTTAGCAGTGCCCACAAGAAGCGGTCTGCATAATGGTGGGGTCAAGGCTGGCAACTACCTATTAGCAGGTGGGCAGGGCCTGGCCATCCCAAATTCTAATATACAGTCATACCTTGGTTCTTGAATGGCTTAGTTGTCAAACAAATCAGCTCCTGAACGCCACAAACCCAGAAGTAAGTGTTCTGCTTAGGGAATGTTTTTCGAAAGCCGAACGTCTGACGTGGCTTCCGTTTGAGTGCAGGAAGCTCCTCCAGCCAATCGGAAGCCGTGCTTTTGAGAACCAAGGTACCACTGTATCCTATTACCAACAAAGCTGTGGTATTCATTGCTGCCAGCAACACACCTGGATGTATCTGGGGCACAACTATCTACATGGACTTCCCTGTAATTTAGCATATGCTATGGCCTAAACGGAGACGAATAAGCACCTGTAGAGAATGCAAAAAGGAAACAGGGATAGTTGAGGATTTCTGCCTTTGTGAATTTCTGTGTGAAATTATCTGTTCTGCACTTCTTGGAGTAAAAATTGTAGCGACACAGTTTGTTGGCATTTTGAACGAGTAAAGATTCATAATGAATAGCTATTTATTTATTTTTAAAATACAAATTAATGTGGAACAGAATGAAACGATAGGTTAACTTGTGCAAAAATGACACAGACCAGAAATGGATAGCTTTGTCCCCCTTTGGGAATGGGCAAAACTCATAATTACTCACCAATTACACCTGGGGTAAAACTACTTCATGGCAGCAATTTTAACAGACTGTTGAGCCTTTTAAATAAATGTTTTATCATTCCAATATTTTCTCTCTTCTTATTTTAGAGCTTTACTGGACAGCACCTGAATTGCTAAGAATGGCAGAATATCCATTCCATGGCACCCAGAAGGGGGATGTGTACAGCTTTGCTATTATTATGAGAGAACTGATATACAATCATGAAGATGGTCCATTCCATGATCTAAGCCAGAATGCAGAAGGTTGTTTCTTTGAGATCTGACCTTAAGCTTTATTTTTTCTTCCAGATGTGTAGGAAAAGCAACAAAATCCTTTGTGTGTGTTTGTACATCTAACATGTCCTCCTCCTCAAAATTATGCAGTCCATTAACAGAGGAAACAATACAAACAATATATAATTATGGAGCAATTATAATTATAAAAGTAAAGGTACCCCTGCCCTTGCGGGCCAGTCGTGTCCGACTCTAGGGTTGTGCACCCATGTCACTTAAGAGGCCGGGGGCCAGCGCTGTCCGGAGACACTTCCGGGTCACGTGGCCAGCGTGACAAAGCTGCTCTGGCAAGCCGGCACCAGCGCCGCACATGGAAACGCCGTTTACCTTCCCGCTATAAAGCGGTACCTATTTATCTACTTGCACCTAAGGGTGCTTTCGAACTGCTAGGTGGGCAGGAGCTGGGACCAAAAGACAGGAGCTCACCCCGCCACGGGGATTCTAACCGCCGACCATGCGATCGGCAAGCCCTAGGCACTGAGGTTTTACCCACAGCGCCACCTGCGTCCCTTTAATTATAATTATAGAGCAAGGGAAAGAAAGGAAGATGAGATCAAAACATATTAGGAAATTCTATGCCTGTGAATGTGGTTTCTTTCTTCAAACAGTAGTAACCCTGAAATTAAAACTGCTACTAAAGAAAACATATGCATTATGCAACTCCCTTTGAAAAGCAATTCATCTAATAAATGATTCTCAAACTCTTGTTAGTAGAAAGACTGGGCCTGATTCAGTTTTTTCCTTAACGAGTCACACATGTTTTCTATCAATAGCAAACTGTATTCCATACAATTTCTCGATATTAGCAATTTTCATACAGTTGCTAATATGCTAGAGCCTTCCTTTCTCTCTTTTTCTATTTTTTTTAATTCCATTTTTAAATTGTTTCTCAAGAAATATCTCAAAGTCATTTCACAGTAAAAGCATCAACAATATGAACAATTAATGACAGGTAGTAATACTAATATTTTCATAGAAATTGCAAAGTTTAAAATAGTGCTCGTGATCAACAAGGTGTAAGTGTTCCAAAACAGGGTGCATATCTAAAAAGTTTCTGAGCTTTGCTCAGAATCCAAATTTAAATAACTATTTACTGCAAATACAGGATATGGAAATTCATCCTATATTTAGCAAGTTTCATAAGTTAATTGGCTAACTCAGGGTCCTAAATAATGTCTACAAGATTAAGTTGCACAGTCCCAAAACCAATATTCCCATACTTAATGCCTAGTAAACCAAATATACTCCATATTTATTCAAATAAATTACTGTATTATATTGCAGATCTATTTCCAACTGGTTATGGCTGCAAGCAATATGCATTTAGATTACTATGACATATCTCAGTCTAGCTCATGTTCGAAAGGAACTGGCTGAAAAGAACATATATTGCCATTTCTTTAACAACTACATGGCTTGCTGGCCCATTTCTGGGTAAAATTCGAAGCTCTACAGTGCTTGGGAAGTTGTCCATGAAGTTGTCCACACACAAAGACTCCATGGGCCTTCTCCTCATCTCTGCTTTTGAGCAAGGTTGCGAGACAGAGACAGGAGAAATGTCTTTTGGGCTCCCCCCCCCTTCTCTTGGGGAGAGTGGCTGTGCACACCAGGTGTTCCAAGAATTATCTGAGGAATGGGGTTCACCACCTTAATGTGACATTTAGGAAGCTGCTTTATACTGAGGCAGACCATGGTCCATTCCTACTGACCACCAACAGCAGCTCTCCAGGTTATCAGACAAGGTTCTCTCCCAACCCTTGCTGGAGAGGCCAGAGATTGAACCTCAGACATTCTGCATGCAAAGCAGATTCTCTACCACTGAATTATGGTTCTTCCTCAAATGTTAAAAGCATATAAAATTAAGGGAACTGAAAGCAAAAGAAAAAGAAAAGAAAAGAATTAATATTCTGAAATCTGACTCATACTGTTTGTTTGGTTTTTTGTTCCAGAGATAATAAAAAGAATCCAGGACCCTAATTCTCCTGTTCCACTGCGCCCTTCCATTTCAACACAGAAATGTAATGAAAGGATCGTGGCACTTTTGAAGGCATGTTGGGATGAATATCCAGAGAGGAGGCCAACATTCCTCAACATCAAGAGAGCACTGAAAGATGCCAGTCCAGAAGGGTGATTATTTTCCTTCCCGTGAAACCAAGTATGTGTGGTTATTATTCAGGATGAAAAGCTAACCTTCATGTTGGGTTCTGTTCCTGAAGATAAAAAAAAAAAACCACACCTCAATTGTGTGGTTGTCAAATCTCAGTATTCTCACCTCTTTACCTCCATTTGCTAAACCAGAAAACAGTGAATGGGATAGGAAGAATTTCTAGGTGAGGCCAAATGCAGCCCACCCCCCGCCCCTCTATCTGACCCTTGGGACTCTTTCTAGGCCATGACTCTTCACTAGCTCTACTCTGCAACTCTGTCAAGTATTTTTGCCTATCTGGAATGTGTCCTTCGACTGTGATCATGCCTCTTGCTTGCCTGGAAAGGTGTGTGTATAGACACCTCTGTTTTTTGCATGGCTGGAATGTAGCCTCCTGGACCAAGGTAAGGGTCACGTCCGTTGCTCTGCCTATTTTTTTATTTATTTTTTTGCCTCTTACCGTGCTCACTGCTGGCATGTGGCCCCTGAAAGGTTGCCCATGCGGGAGTGTGAAAAGATTCTCTACACATGCATCAAAACAGTTCCAGAGACAATATTGCACTATCATACAAACAATGGAAAGAAATTTGGTGGAAACGGATACGCACCAGTTCCTTCAAATGTGTGTGTGTGTGTTTTTTGTGTTTTTTGAACATTTCCAGAAGTCACTTCGGTATCATGGACAACATGGTGAATAAACTGGAAAAATACGCAAATCATCTGGAGGAAGTGGTTGAGTCAAGGACAACTCAGCTGATGGCAGAGAAGAAGAAGACAGAAAAGCTTTTATCAGCTATGCTACCTGGGTAACAGAAACCCTTTACTGCTTCTAAGCCATTCTCCAGTAGAAGATGCCTTGAAACACTTTCACCTTTGGAATAAGTCCTGCCCCAGAATGAGTTGGCAGTTATGTGCATTAGGCCTTTGCTTGAACCCCAGTTTTCTTACATTTCATCAACCTAAAAAAAGTAATAACAAGTCTCTATTGAACATAGTTATGGATATAGGTTTGGAAATATTAAAATATGATTACTGAAATTGAATTGGGCCACCACATGCACACACACACACACACACACACACACACACACACACACGAGGTGGGAAAGCAAACAATATATACAAAAGATTCGTATATTAGTAGATATATGTATAACATGCAATATATTAGAGGAGGTTGCTTCAAAAAATTGCTTCAGAAACGTGTATATTAGTCAAAACTATGTATAAAGGTGTGTATTAGGAGAAATTAACACTAAAATCCTGAATAATTTTCATGGGGATTTAAAAAATAAATAATTCCCAGATTGCTGCAGAAATGCGAACTGAATTGAAAACAGAAAAATGAGAAACTGAAACAAATGGATTCCTTCATCTCTGCCCTTTACCTGTATTCTTGTTCCAGTTTCATTGGAGAACAACTTGTTGCTGGGAAATCAGTGGAACCAGAGAGCTTTGATTCAGTCTCCATCTTCTTCTCAGACATTGTTGGCTTCACCAAGCTATGCTCTCTCAGCTCTCCATTGCAGGTTGTGAATCTCCTCAATGACCTCTACAGTCTGTTTGATAACATCATTAAAAACTACGATGTCTACAAGGTAGGCAGACAGCATTCCCTAGAGTGGGTTGATTTAAAGGGCATTCTGCTATTTTTGTTGATGTTAATCTCTGATTAGTTCTGGCAACATACTTGGCTCTCTTTCACCCAAAGGAAAGAACTACCCATTGGGAGGAAGCCAGGCTAGCATGGATACATCACTGTGAGATTCTAAAAGTGGGATGAGCTCACTCATTGTTTTTAAAATGAAACAATGAAGTTCCCCTCAGGGAAGGGCATGCCAAGTCATTCCTCTTGGTACTAATGAGGGCACATCAGTAATGGACCATGTTTTGACACCTGTCAATCAGTAGAGTATCTCTCAAGATAATAACGAGAAATGAATGAGGGGTTCCTTTCATCTACCATATGTTCCGGAGTATTAGGTGACTGGGCCTATAAGACAACCTCCCCAACTTTTGCTGTAAAATTATAGTGTTTGGCTGCCCGCCAAGCGCCGCCAGGGGCAGAGCACGCACCCCTCTGCCATCACAGCAGCAGCAGCAGCCCGAGGCAAGGCATTTGGTGGGTGAAACAAAACCGAAACCCGCCACCCGGAGGAAGGGAGGCCCGGCCCGGCTCCCTCCCTCCCTCTGGGAAAAGGCCGCGAGCGGCCACCTCAGCCTCCACCGCCCTCACCTGTGGGGATGCCCAGCTCCTTGGAGCCCCGGCCGAAGCCGTGCACCACCTCGCCATGGCAGGCTCTTCATGGCACCCACAAGCCGAGTGAAGCCCCACATAGCCACGACGGAGGCCGGATCTGGCTCCCACGACGGCAGCAGCAGACAGGCAGGCAGGTGAGCGCCGCGCTCAGAAGGACTTTCCACGGTGAGGAGAGAGCGGTGGCCAACGAACACGCGCTGTGCCGGTATGGAAGAGGCAGGGGCTCGCGCTGCGTCACAGGAGGCTGTGTCGCCTTCCGTGGGGAGGGAAGAGGAGCAATGGCAGAAGGAGTGCCTTTGCTCATCGGCTCCCTCTCCTCCTTCCCAACAGGTGGCTCTACGTATACCCGGCGTATAAGACGACCCACGACTTTGGGGGTGATTTTTTTGGGTTAAAAAGTCATCTTGCACACTGGAACATACAGTAGCTATGTGTGTGTGTGTGTGTGTGTGTGTGTGTGTATCCTATGTGGTTTCTGAATTGGGCATAACGTTTCTAAGGAACTCTTAAGGCTTCCTTCATTTTCCCATTTCTCACTTTTCAATTTAAAAAGCGCTAATGATTCCTTTGATTGCTTACAGGTTGAAACTATCGGAGACGCCTATATGGTCGCTAGCGGCCTCCCCATTCGCAACGGGAAGAAACATGTTGAGGAAATTGCTACCATGTCTTTGCACTTTCTCAATGCAATCATTTCCTTCAAGATTAGGCACATGCCGAAGGAGAAACTGAGCCTGCGTATTGGTATTCATACAGGTGAAAGGCACTGGTTTCATCTAAGCATGATTTTAAAGCTTTTGCTACATTGTTTGTTAAGTAAGAGTTCTGAGAGTTGCTATGAGACCCCTCCCCCCCCCCCTCAGAGAACTACAAGTCTCAGAGTTCCTTGGAAAGAGGAATTGATTGTTAAACCACTCTGGGAATTGCAGCAATGTGAGAGAATAGGAATATTCTAACAAGTCTCCTCACCCTTAACAAACTGCGGGTCACAGGATTCTTTGGGAGAAGCCACAGCCGAGATGACTTTAAATGTATAGTTCAGTAGAATGCCACTCACAACTATGTTCCAGATTTTGACTCAGGGATAGGAACTAGTAAAACAAATTGAGACTCATAGCTGCACGTAAGATTGCAGTGAAATTACAGGGTCAAATCCTGTGATTGTGCCAATTAAATACTATAACGAAGGGACTATTCATATTCAACTTCAGCTTGTGTGCAGCTCTGTTCCAAGGACTTGGGGGAGGTAGTGACACATTCTAAAAGCAAATGCAAGCACATTGAGACATCAATCATCTTGTCACGTGATATTGCAAACACAAGTGTATATCTTTGGTGCTGAAATATCAAGTATGGCTACAGATTGATGAACCATAAAAATAGGGACGTGCTGAGATAGTTTCTATTATAGTCCTTTGCTATAATGCCAAGTTAAAGCAATAAAGCAACATAATTTGTATAACTGTGTGTGTGTGTGTGTGTGTGTGTGAGAGAGAGAGAGAGAGAGAGAGAGAGAGAGAGAGAGAGAGAGAGAGAGAGAGATCCATTAGGCTTCCTGAAAATGCCTGTAGTCTTGCCAAATGTGGGCTACCAGGATTTGGAGATGTAGTAATAATAAGAATGTGGCTGATGGTTCCCTATCATGTGATGATGAAATATAGACAATATATTCTGAGATATAATTAATTTGAAGGGAATCTGGCACAAGGAGTAAAATTTTCTCAGCATCATTTAAGATTTAATTTTTGAGGTGATTTAAGTCTGGTCACATTCTGCAGAAAAGTCTGACATTAGTACTTCAGAGTAACTCAGTCTACTTGACTACATAAAGGTAAAGGTAAAGGGACCCCTGACCATTAGGTCCAGTCGCAGACGACTCTTGGGTTGCGGCGCTCATCTCGCTTTATTGGCCGAGGGAGCCGGCGTACAGCTTCCGGGTCATGTGGCCAGCATGACTAAGCCGCTTCTGGCGAACCAGAGCAGCTCATGGAAACGCCGTTTACCTTACCGCCGAAGCGGTTCCTATTTATCTACTTGCACTTTGATGTGCTTTCGAACTGCTAGGTTGGCAGGAGCAGGGACTGAGCAACAGGAGCTCACCCCGTTGCGGGGATTTGAAGTCCTAAGCTCTGTAGTTTAACCCACAGCACCACCCGCGTCCCCACTTGACTACATATCCCCCCAAAAAACCCAAAAAAACATGACTGCTCTGTGGGAAGCAGAAAAGACAATTGGTAAATGGGATCACATTGCTGTAAAATCCAAACATTAATTCCTAACACTCAAAAGCATCATTGCATATGAGATTCTGCCTTTCTTTTCTCTGTGGCTGATGCCTTTCCTGGTGCCTGTTCTTCTAGGCCCTGTTGTTGCAGGTGTGGTGGGGATCACAAGGCCACGTTACTGCTTGTTTGGAGACACAGTGAATATGGCTTCAAGGATGGAAAGTACCAGCTTACGTACGTTGCATGTATTTGTTATGAAGTATCAGAAAGGTTGGTGTAAACTCCAAAAGGCAAAAGAACACGTTGTGCTTCAAAAGCCAATGAATTAAAGCTTAGAGCAGGGAGAGAAGCAGAACTTTCAGCAATGTATAATCATGAAGGGATGTCTTCAGGCCAGTTGCTGGGAAGCAACAAGAGAATTACATAACTATTATGCCCTCCTTGTGTGCTTGCCCGAGGCAGGTGGTTGCTCACTATTGGCAATAGTTTAATGGACTATACAGACCTTTGTTCAGACTGAGTAGGAATTTTCTTCCTCTTTTTTTAGAGTATTACAAAGGGAAGAAAAATGAAAAGTTGGTGGTCACATTTCATGTCAAGAACTGTTATCATTCCCATACACCACACTTGCCTCTGAATTGGCAATTGAGACAGTGGTACTCAACACTGGGAGTTGGATTTAGCTTAGGATCTGCTCCCCCTGTTCTACTGCTTTTTAAGCACCATGTCCCATATGTTCCATAGTGGGTAGTCCTTAACAACCAGCTTCCAACCGATGCTCAGCTGTAAGGCCACTGCAGTTTCCTTGTGCCCACCTATTTCTCTTACCTCATAGCCAGGTCCTAACACTGAAAGTGTTAGTTGGTACAAATATAAGCAACTGTCCATATTTGTTTTTACTAGAACATTTTTAGATCTTGTCTTTCCAATATAGGCAATCGATATGCAATATGGTAAATTGTTCTCTCTCTCTTTCTCTTTCTCTCTTTCTCTAGCTCTCCAAATCCATGTCTCTATGATCACAGCAAATGTTCTCCAGATGATTGGAGGTTATGATTTGCAGGAAAGAGGGACCATAAGAATAAAGGTATAGTTCTCATGGAAATAGGGTCCTAGAGCTGGGAAGAACCCAGTGGTGATCTAGTCCAAGCTTCTGCACAAACATGAGGCCACCAGCTTGTACATGTGGAGTTGTACATGTGGAGTTGTACATGTGGAGTTTTCAATGTCATGGGGCCTTGGCCTCAGAATTAGGTGATGGATTGTTAGGCACTTTGACTAGTAACAAATTTAGGTCAATCACTGAACTATTGGGGGGGTCATTTTAAGATGTTGGACAATACTATTTATTTTTAATATGTCCGTAAGCAGCCATTCCTGTGGGTTGGGTTCTAATATACATACAGTGTTCTGGGCCCAGAAAATGCTGTTGCACCCCATGGTTCTGAGTAAGTCTTGACAGCAAGAGCCAGAGCTCCCCACCCCCTAAAAAAGTCAGTCTAAATACGGTATGCATCTATACATATATATTAAGGAATGGAAATCTATGTCATGGACCTGTGCCCTGAGTCTAAATACCTAGCAATCTCCCTGATGTGGATACTGGGAGAAAGGATGGAAAATTCCAAGAATCCACCTTCCCTGTTTTTTTCACACCACCTTTACCTTTTACCTTGAAGGAAATTCATTTTATTTTTCAAAGCACCAACTATTCCTAAGGTGTGTGCAATCATTTAGAGGATTGGTTTTGTTGTGGTTATGTGAGGCAACTTTGCTTTCATGTTATTTCTCTTGGCTGCCAGGGCAAAGGACAGCAAAGAACGTTTTGGCTGAAAGGAAAGGTTGGATTCCATCTGCCCCTACCAGAGTTTGGCAGTGATGTAGAAAGCCGCCCAAAGGGAAATGCTGAGGTAGACATGTAGCTATTAGACCCGGCAAGCAATAACATACATTGGACAATATTAGATAACTCATATGTGATAAGTGCAGCGTTTGCATGGAGAAGGATTAGCGCTTGGGTGTAGGCCGAGCACACCCACCCCAAGGCGCACAAATGGGTGGTAGTTGAATTCATTACTGGTAAAGCACTCCATTGCAGAATCTCCCAGGGTACACTGCTCCCACTACATAGCTAGCCAGGCATTTACTCCCTAGCCTAGTGCCTTGAATGTTGGAGCAACAACATGACCATGTCTCTTCCTGAATGCAAATCCCCTCACTTGACAGGGCACGCGCAAGCAACCTGCAACTTTCCCTGAACCTGGTGCTTTAAGCTCCTCTTTGTCCTTGGAGACAGAGGAGGAGGGGATGGAAGAGACCCTAACGACCCAAGTCTTCTAAGGACTGTCTCTTCCTCCCAATCCTTCCTGCAATTCCTCCTGCACCTAGGACAGCCCCATCGCTTCCTCTTCCCTCAGCCCCAACTCCTGCCTTGCAGGTAGCACAGAACCCCACAAGTCACTGGTCCCTTCTCTTAGATCCTCCTCCAGCTCCTTTGCCTCCTCCACACGCCTTTTGGAATCCTGCCAGCCACTGACATCTACCACTGGGGGAAATAGAGCCATACGAAAGACTGAAATTGCTTTGGTAATTGTTAATTGATTTAACAGCTGGGAATCTTCACAATTTATCCTGTCACAATAAGGCGTCTTCTTATCCTCATCTGCCAGTGGGTATGCAAGTATTCCATTGGTTCTGGCTTTGCCAGCCTGGTACCCCCACAACCGATGATTTGGGCTACAACTCCCATCAGTCATGTTAACATGAGTGTTTTGGCTAGGGCCAATGAGAACTGTAGGCCCAAACTTTTGGAGTTTGCTAAATCTTCTTTAGTCTAACCATCCTTTAGCTTGGCTTTTCTGGGGCCTTATGCTCTGTGAGTTTAGCCTTAACTTTCATAGTTCCTCCTGCTCCTCCCCCCTCCCCTCCTCCCTGGTTCTGGAGATGGAAAAGGTGTGTGTGGGGGGGTGGGGAATCAAATCCCTTAAGCTAGGTTAGCCAATATTGCGTCCCATCAGCTCCGGGCAGCATGTCAAGAACAGATTGTGTGTTTGTGTGTGTGCAGGGGGTGCAGAGCAGGGAGGAGAGAGGGGAAGGCCTGTTGAGTAAGCAGAAATGCTTGTGCCAATGGGACCCTAACTGAGTGCTGAACTGGATACAACCCATATTCTCAGTTTGTGCAAGTACTTAGTTGTGTCAGTTATAGCACTGTAGTATTTTAGAAACTATTTCCAAATAGTTCCTCAGGATACCTAGCCCAAGGCCCAAATACAAATTATATCTTAATAGTGGCTAAATAAGACTTATTTATGGTCATAGTCAACCATCAACAAGATCTTAATTCAGAGAGTGTAGCGCAATGTCAGAGCTGTTACAATGACTAATGGACTGCCTTCTGCACTTTCAAATGGAGTGTGGGAGCTGACAAATGCATTTCAGTCCTGGGGACAAGTGTTTGTAAGAATATTGTTTCTCTACAGTGATAGCCACAGTGAGAATAACAAATGGGATTAATGAACAAACTCTCAAACAGCCCCCCTTTCAATATTATTTATTAAATTAAAATTCCCATTAATTATTTCCACTATACAGGGCTGCCTTCAGATGGCTCAGGAGTTGGATGACTCCATATCCTCCAACACTTCTCAGAAGAAAATAAGGATGTCCTAAGGAAAAGCGGGACATTCCGGTATCAAATCATAAACTGAGACAGCGGGACTGTCCCTGGAAAACAGGGACACTTGGAGGGTCTGCAAAGGTGTAGCTAGTTGGCTATTATGTTTCCCAAAGTTATCAGACACTTTGTTTTATGAACCTGGCCTAGATGTATAGCCTAGATCAACAACTTCGGGGTAAAATTGTAAAAAAAGCTCAGCAACTTCAATCCTAAAACAACTGAGTAAAAATTAGTTAAAACAGTTGAATCAAAGAGTTTCAGCATAACAGAGTTTAACTTTCCCCTATTCATTTTCTCCATATTCCATAAAAGTGTGTGTAGTGTGTATGTTCAAGGTAGAAATATCAGGTTCTGAAGTGAGGAGGAACCTGCATTAAAACATATAATTACTTCTTCTACTATGTCCTGAAATGTGCTTTTTCTCCCATGAACAATACTATCCAATAAAGACAGGCTGTGGTCTGACTATATCCGGGGTGCCTAATCTGTGGCCTTCCAGACATTACTGGACTCCAACTCCCATCAACCCCAATCAGTATGGCCAATGGTCAGGGATGATGGGAGCTATAGCTCAACAAGATCTGGGGTGTCACAAGTTACCCACCTTTCTACTTTATCAGCCTGCTGGGAGCCTGAGGGTTCCTGCCTCTCTCCACCTGGCCCAGGGCAAGGCCTGACAGGCTTCATAAGAACTGCTGCTGCTCATCAAGGACTGGGGTATTTTGGGGAAAGTTTTGTTGGGAGTTTTTGCTGTTATTGATATTAATTTTTTGTATATTTATTTGTATGTGGAAATTGTTCAGTTTGGTTATGTAGTTTTTGATGTGTTTTATTTATTTTTATGACTACTTTGCTATGTTTGTAATGATGTAAATCTTTTCATATTGTAAGCCGCCTTGAGCATTCTATTAACTGTGGAAAGGTGGCATACAAATTATGATGATGCTGTTAGTCTAAGAGACATCCGTTACACAGTGAGAACAGGTGCCAAGGGATCCTCTGATGCTATGTCACAACACAGACATCAGCTAATTCAAATACTTTCTTGGGTTGTGGCTCTCACAGGCTGACAACTTTTAGCCTTCAAGGACATACAGCCATAGCTTGGCATGCAACACCCCCCACACTCATTCACTAAACATGATGCATTCTGTGGCTGCTCCCAAACTGTATGCAATACAGAGGTGCCCCACAAGACGAATGCCTCGCAAGACGGAAAACTCGCTAGACGAAAGAGTTTTCCGTTTTGGAGGTGCTTCGCAAAACGAATCTCCTATGGGCTTGCTTCGCAAGACGAAAATGTCTTGCGAGTTCCTGCGGGTTTCCCCCCCTCCCCCCACTTTTCTAAGCCGCTAAGCCGCTTATCAGCTGATCCGATAAGCCGATAAGCCGCTAAAAGCCGCTAAAAGCCACTAATAGCGCTAATCCGCTAATCCGTCAATGGGCTTGCGTCACAAGACGAAAAAACCACTAGACGAAGAGAATCACAGAACGGATTCTTTTCGTCTTGCGAGGCACCACTGTACAGGCATTCATCATGTGGGTGGATGTTGCGCTTATTCACCTGCAGCAATCTTTGCTAGCCATTGTGAGTTCCTTGATTCTGAAAAATAGATACAGTGGTGCCTTGCAAGACGGAATTAATCCGTTCCGCGAGTCTCTTCGTCTTGTGGTTTTTTCGTCTTGCGAAGCACGGCTATTAGCGGCTTAGCGGCTTTAAGAAAAAGGAAACAAACTCGCAAGAACTCGCAAGACATTTCGTCTTGCAAAGCAAGCCCATAGGGAAATTCGTCTTGCGGAACGACTAAAAAAACGGAAAACTCTTTCGTCTTGCGCATTTTTCGTCTTGCGAGGTACCACTGTATCCAGTTCCAGTACATGGAATCAGAACCGCAGCTCACTTAAGCAGCAAGCAACAGCACACACAGTCTTCCCGCTAACAGATGCTGAGACCTAATTCACGTGACTTTCATTCTAGCAAATTCTCCATTGTTTATGCTTGATGTAACATTCTTGTGCTAAGCCACCATATGGAAAACTGCATGCTGGAATTGCTATGGTATCAAAGAAGTGCTCTAGGGAAAAGAACTGCCCATTGACCAAATAGTGCTGTATTGTTTTTGAGTTTGGTGGAGGTGGAATGCATGCCTGAGCTCCCTTCTAATTCCTGGATCCAGCACAGATTCAATTCCTGGAATAGTCAGGCTAGCTTCTCAGTGAGGTAATGGCCCTCTAAGCATAGGCCATTAAGGTAACAAAGGAAGTGGCTCTGTGCCTGACGACAAATGGTTGGGAGTCCCTTAAGTTGCTGGTAGTTAGAAAGAGAAAGGCCAGAGATGAGAGTTGGTGTGTGAGGTAGAAGCTTGAAGCAAGGCTGCAGAGACAGAGCTATGCCTGATTATTTCTAGAATCCAAGCCTATGGCTATGGGCGAAACAATACCTTCTTGGCATGTTAATGCTGTGAGCCCCTCCTAGGCTCAAGTTGTATTTATGTGCAAATAAACCATATATCATAAAGACACCGCAGTCTCCACTGGCCTTTCTTCTGAAGGAAACCAAACTCTGGAACCCCTGGAATTCACACCACTCAGAGCCTGGGGTGGTGTGTAACAGTATTGTACTTTTTAAAAACATCACCACCATGAGAGTGAAGCCAGCAGTCTTCTGCTAAGAGTGCTCCCAGAATCCCAAGAATGATTTAGCTCCTTAATGCAGACAGCCAGGAAGTGAGGACTTCCTTGTCTTTCGACTAACACTTTGAAGCAAACAGTGGACTTCCTTCTAGCGCTCTCAAACTTCGTTTGAGATACACTTATTTGAACAATGTGCACGCAACTGGTAAAAATCACCATTAGTATTCTCAGCTGCCACAGAAACCAAATGTAAGCCAGGTGAAATTTATTTGTCATGTAAAACAAGGCAGCAGGCAAAGCAAGCATCTCTTCATAGCAGTAAAGGACCATGGGGGTGATCAGCAGCACCTGATGTTGGGTTGAGTATTATAAAAGAACTGCGCGAATTCCAAGAAAGAGGAGTAAATGGCAAAGGATAGCTGCAAAGAAGAGAGAAATAGGAAGAATGTGAGTAATAATAATAATAATAATAATAATAATAATAATAATAATAATAATAATTTATTTGTACCCCGCCCATCTGGCTGTGTTTCCCCAGCCACTCTGGGCGGCTTCCATAGAAACCAAAAATATACTAAAATATCACACATTAAAAACTTCCCTGAACAGGGCTGCCTTAAGATGTCTTCTGAATGTCAGGTAGTTGTTTATCGCTTTGATGGGAGGGTGTTCCACAGGGCGGGCGCCACTACCAAGAAGGCCCTCTGCCTGGTTCCCTGTAGCTTTGCTTCTCGCAATGAGGGAACCGCCAGAAGGCCCTCGGCGCTGGACCTCAGCGTCTGGGCAGAACGATGGGGGTGGAGACGCTCCTTCAGATATACTGGGCCGAGGCCGTTTAGGGCTTTAAAGGTCAGCACCAACACTTTGAATTGTGCTCGGAAACATACTGGGAGCCAATGTAGGTCTTTCAAGACCGGTGTTATGTGGTCTCTGCGGCCTCTCCCAGTCACCAGTCTAGCTGCCACGTTCTGGATTAGTTGTAGTTTCCGGGTCACCTTCAAAGGTAGCTCCACGTAGAGCGCATTGCAGTAATCCAAGCGGGAGATAACCAGAGCATGCACCACTCTGGCGAGGCAGTCCGCAGGCAGATAGGGTCTCAGCCTGCGTACCAGATGGAGCTGGTAAACAGCTGCCCTGGACACAGATTTGACCTGTGCCTCCATGGACAGCTGTGAGTCCAAAATGACTCCCAGGCTGCGCACTTTCAAGGGCACAGTTACCCCATTCAGGACCCGGGAATCCTCCACACCTGCCCGCCTCCTGTCCCCCAAAAATGGTACTTCTGTCTTGTCAGGATTCAACCTCAATCTGTTAGCCGCCATCCAACCTCTAACCGCCTCCAGGCACTCACACAGGACCTTCACTGCCTTCACTGGTTCTGATTTGAAAGAGAGGTAGAGCTGGGTATCATCTGCATACTGATGAACACCCAGCCCAAATCCCGATGATCTCTCCCAGCGGCTTCATGTAGATGTTGAAAAGCATGGGGGAGAGGACAGAACCCTGAGGCACCCCACAAGTGAGAGCCAGGGGTCTGAACACTCATCCCCCACCACCACTTTCTGAACACGGCCCAGGAGGAAGGAGCGGAACCACTGTATGACAGTGCCCCCAGCTCCCAGCCCCTCAAGACGGTCCAGAAGGATGTTATGGTTGATGGTATCAAATGCCACTGAGAGGTCCAGCAGAACTAGGAAACAGCTCTCACCTTTGTCCCTAGCCTGCCGGAGATCATCAACCAGTGCGACCAAGGCAGTTTCAGTCCCATGATGAGGCCTGAATCCCAACTGGAAGGGATCCAAATGGTCCGCTTCTTCCAGGCATGCCTGGAGTTGTTCAGCAACCACTCGCTCAATCACCTTGCCCAAGAATGGTAGTCTCGCTCAGTGGATTTCTGTTACATTGCCCTGTTTGAGATTTTATATAGCCACAGTTTTGACACCATTTAAAAAGGCCCAACCCATATTTATCATTCCATCTTTCCATGGGGATTAAGTTATATGCTGAGTTCAGTTTTATACAGAGCCTTGTGGTGGATATATGCATTGTGGTGGAACTGTTCCAGATGAGGAACATCCTCGAATCTGCCTGGGTTTGCCATCTGCCATGATCAGGAATGTTTTAGTTAGGATGCAGGCTGTGCTGTGCAGTTGTATAGCCCATTCCCCACACAATGCCGGTAAGACCACAAGTGGAGCTGGATGCCCATTAATTTCAATGGGTTTGCTGTGTGTAAAACTCAGTTGAATACCACCCTGTATGTATTAAGCCAAAAAGTTAGTGATTCTGGGTGAATTTGGAACTTTTATTACTTCATATTTTTCTTTTTTTTTTTTATAAAAATTTTTTATTGCGTTTCTTTCCATAGGTGAACAAATTTGTTTGGACAACAATATACAAGAAACATTTTCCATATATATAAAGAAAAACATAGAAAAAAGAAAAGATCATTATGAAATTTTTTCAACATCTTTTTGGACCTCCTCGCATCCTCTCAGCATTGCGTTCATCGTTCTAACCAATTCAGCAATTTATTATCTTATTTCCCAACTTATTATACCTTTGTATTTATTATGTTACCAATTTCAAAAATTTGTAATTTAATTTTAACACTCTTAATAAACATAATATTTTGTTTCTAATTTGTCTCATTTTTTTTTTCCATCAATACTTACTTTATCATTTACTTAAAATAAATTGCAGAAGCATAACGTTTCTTAATCGTGCACAATCTTAACACTCAAACAACTTATAATGTTTTTGCAAATAGTCCTTAAATTTTTTCCAGTCCTCCTCCATTGTTTCTTCGCTCAGATCTCGAATTCTGCCGGTCATTTCTGCCAACTCCATGTAGTCCATCAACTGCGTCTGCCAGTCCTCCAGTGTGGGTAAATCTGGTGTCTTCCAGAACTTTGCGATAAGAATCCTAGCTGCTGTGGTTGCATACATAAACAAGGTTCTGTCCTTCTTTGGCACCTTCCGGTCCACCATGCCCAGAAGAAAGGCCTCTGGTTTCTTAGAAAAGGTATATCTGAATACCTTTTTCAACTCATTATGTATCATTTCCCAGAAGGCCTTTACTTTCGGGCAGGTCCACCAGAGGTGAAAGAATGTCCCTTCTGCCTCCTTACATTTCCAACACTTATTATCAGAAAGATGGTATATTTTAGCCAACTTGACTGGGGTCATGTACCACCGGTATACCATTTTCATAATGTTCTCTTTCAAGGCACTACATGCCGTGAATTTCATGCCGGTGTTCCATAACCTTTCCCAGTCCTCAGACATAATGTTGTGTCCTACATCCTGTGCCCATTTTATCATAGCAGATTTAACTGTCTCATCCTGTGTGTTCCATTTAAGCAGCAAGTCATACATCCTCGAAAGTACCTTAGTCTTTGGTTCTAGTAACTCCGTCTCCAGTTTCGATTTCTCCAACTGGAAACCCACTTTTTTATCCATTTTGAATACCTCTTGAATTTGAGCATAATGTAACCAATCTCGCACCTTACCTTTTAATTTGTCCTGGCTTTGGAGCTTCCAATTGTCTCCAACTCTTTCAATCAATTCCCAATATTTTGGCCAATGGGCCTCCATATTGGGCTTTTTTTTAGAAATCTTGGCTTCCACAGGTGATAACCACCTCGGGGTCTTGTTTTCTAATAAATCCTTATACTTCATCCAAACGGCAAAAATTGATTTTCTGACAATATGGTTTTTGAACAATTTATGAACCTTCGCCTTGTCATACCACAAGTATGCATGCCAACCATACACATTATCAAACCCCTCCAGATCTAGGACATCGGTGTTTTCCAACAGGAACCAATCCTTCAACCAGCAGAAGGCTGCAGCTTCATAGTACAACCTTAAGTCCGGCAGGGCAAACCCCCCTCTTTCTTTTGAGTCGGTTAGTATTTTAAATTTTATTCGGGGCTTTTTGCCCTGCCAGACAAACTTAGAAATATCCTTCTGCCATTTTCCAAAGCATTCCATTCTGTCCACGACCTGAAGGGCTTGAAATAAGAATAGCATTTTTGGCAAAACACACATCTTTATAGCTGCGATTCGGCCTGACAAGGTAAGTTTCAATCTTGACCAGATATCCAAGTCTTTTTTAATTTCCAACCAACATTTTTCATAGTTATCTTTGAAAAGGTTTAAATTTTTGGTGGACAAGTATACCCCCAGGTATTTCACTTTTTTAACCACACTTAGCTCTGTCTCTTTCTGATACCCCTCTATCTCTGTAGGTGTCAAATTTTTGACCAAAACCTTAGTTTTTTGTTTGTTTAGCTTGAATCCCGCCACCCGACCAAACTCCAAAATAAGTTCCAAAACTCTTTTTGTGCTAGATACTGGCTCCTGTACTGTCAAGACTAGGTCATCTGCGAAGGCTTTCAGTTTATATTGTTTCGCTCCGACCTCTATACCTTGCACGAGCTGGTCCTCCCTAATCATATTCAGCAATACCTCCAGAACAGAAATAAATAGCAGAGGGGATAAAGGGCACCCCTGTCGTGTCCCTTTTTCAATTAGAAGTTCATCCGACACCACATTGTTCACTATCAACTTGGCTTTTTGCTCTGAATAAATTGCTTCTAGTCCATTTTCAAACCCCCGTCCCACTCCCATCCCCTTCAGGTTTTTCTTCATAAACATCCAAGAAATGTTGTCAAATGCTTTCTCCGCATCAATAAAAATTAAAGCAGCCCTTGTGTTTCTGATTCGCAACAACTCCAATATATCAATAATATTCCTGGTGTTATCAGACATGTGTCTACCAGGGAGAAAGCCTGCTTGGTCCTTGTGAATTACTTCGTTTAAAACGTTTTTAAGTCTACTTGCTAAAATGTCTGCAAATATTTTGTAATCCACATTCAGGAGTGAGATGGGACGGTAGTTCTTAAGCTGAGTCTTTTCCTTCTCTGACTTGGGAATCAATGTGATGAATGCTTCTTTCCACGTTTCCGGTGCCCTTCTCCCCTCCATAATCTGGTTGCAAACCTCCAACAACGGTTGTATCAAACAATCCTTCAGAGTCTTATAATATTTGGAGGTGAGACCATCTGGGCCTGGAGATTTGCCAAGTTGCATATTTTGGATGGCACCTTCAATTTCCTGTTGAGTTATTTTACTGTTGAGAATTGATCTTTTATCTTGACTTATTTTAGATAGTCCATTTGTCCTCAAGAATTGGTCTATTTCCGATTCTTTCTGAGGCCCCTGTGCATAAAGTTCCTTGAAGTATCTGAGGAAGCACTTTCTTATTTCTTCTGGTTTCTGAACTATTTTTCCTTGAATCTCCAGGTTTGTGACTGTGTTTAGCTTTTGTCTTTTTTTCAATTGCCAAGCTAACAACTTTCCACATTTATTTGCTGATTCAAACGATCTCTGCTTCATTTGTTTAATTTTCCACTCAATCTCTTGATTAATCAATTTCGAATATTGTGCTTGATGGAATTTGATCTCTCTTAGCACCTCTTTTGACTTCGGATTAGTTCTCAGCTTTTTCTCTCCTTCACTTATTTTCTCTAGAATTTTTTCCTTTTTTCCATTCCAAAATTTTTTCTTTATTGTATTCTGTTGTATCAGAAACCCTCTCATTACAGCTTTGCTTGCGTCCCAGATTATTCTTTTCTCCACCGTAGTGTTCAAATTTATTTCAAAGTAGTCCCTTAGCGTTTTTTGGGCCTTCTTAACGATCTCTTGATCTCTTAGCAAGGTGTCATTCATTCTCCATCTGAAGGATCCAGTTGGGAAAAGTCTCAATTCCATTTTTAAGGCATTATGGTCGGAGCAGGTTTTTGGGCAGATTTCCACTTTTCTCGTTTTCGGGGCCAGTCCTCTAGATATCCAAATTTGGTCGATTCGTGTCCATGACAAGTGGGCCTCAGAAAAGAAGGTTCCTTCTTTACCCAAGGGGTTCCTTGTCCTCCAAATGTCAATCAAGTCCATATTGTCTGTCATTTCAAAAAAGGTTTTAGGAAGTCTACCGTCTGTTGTTAAGTTTTGATTTTGGGATTTGTCCATATTTGTAGACACCACCCCATTCATATCTCCCATCACGATAATATTAGAATAGTCCAAATAGTCCATCATTGTCTCATGCAGCTTCTTGTAGAATTCTGATTTTCCATCATTTGGCGCGTAGATTCCTAATATCAAAATCTTTTCCCCTTGTGTTTGGATTTCAATTGCGAGGATTCTTCCATGATCATCTTTAAATAAAAATTTTGGCGACAGGTTCTCCTTTGCATAAATTACAACACCTCTTTTTTTAACTTTGTCTGATGAGATAAATTCTTGGCCAAGTCTTTTATTGATTAATACTTTCCTGTGGAGCCTAGTCACATGTGTTTCTTGCAAACATATTACATCCAATTGTTCTTTTTTTAGGATATGAAATATCCTTCTCCTTTTTTCCGGAGAATTCCCGCCATTTATGTTCCAACTAAGTAGCTGCAGAGACATCCTGTTCTATTTCAAATGTTCTTAAGATGGGGTGTCTTCCTTTTGTTCAGATCCCGAAGGTATAGGCGTTGGCCCACTTCCGGGCGGTGCTGGTGCTGGTAAAACTGGAAGCCAATCCGCTCCTTTTTGGAGATCTTCTCCGTGGTCGTGGAGGAACCTTTGGTTATCTTCAGGTGTTCTTATTTTAACCTTCCTTTCTTTGTAGGTGAAGGATAATCCCTGTGGAAACTCCCACCTATAGGGGATTGCGTTGTGTCTCAGCAATTTTGCTAATTCTGTATAGGTGGCTCTAAGGTCCAGCAGCTGCCTCGGGATATCTCTGTAAATTTCCACTCTTTTGTCTTGTATTTCAATTGCTTTTTTGAAGTGAAGGCCTAGGATCTTGTCTCTCTCTTCCTTTGTTCTTAAAATTATCAAGCAGTCTCTGGATCTGTCTTTCCTTACCAGTCTTCCCAATCTATATGCCGAGACAATCCTAAAATCCGTGTCTTCCTTTAAACCCCAGAACTTCGAGAATTCCTGTGTTAAGTATCCAATCAAGTCTCCTTGCTCGAGTTCTGGAATACCTCTCAATTTGATGTTGCTCTCACGATTTTTCAGTTCCACCATTGACAGATAGACTTGTTGTTCACCCACCTGTTTGTGCAGGGGCCTAACTTCTCCTTTTATTTCTTCAACCTCTTTTTGTAGGACTCCCACTTTCTGAATTGCTTCTCCAGCTAATTCTCGATTTTCCGCTGTTGCTCCTTGCAATTTCTCTATGGCTTGCGTGTGCTGGGAAACTTGGTCAGTCAGTTTTTGGATCGAGGAAGTTGCTTTATCTATCTTCACAGACTGATCGTCCACCTTCTGATTTAAACTTGATAGTTGCTCCAATATTTGTTTTAATAGTGTGTCTGACCCACCTGCTGCCATATCTTCCTCAGTGGACTTCTCAGTTATTTCCCCTTGTTCTCTATGAGACACCAGTACCGCTGGAACCGACGAACGGCGTCCTTGGGTCAATGTTGTTTGTACAAATTGTGCTGGTCTTCTTTCCTTTTCCTTTTCTTTTTCCTTAGCCTCTTTAGTTTCCTTTGCTTTAGACGCTCTTGTTCTCCCTGCACCACTCATTACACATCTGTCAATGTTCAAGGTCAAATTGTCTATTGTTCCATGGGAAAGACAGATTCAGGAGTAAACAGCCAGTGAGATGGAATTCAAAACAAAAGTCAGTTCCCAGGATTTTGTAATCCGAAAGCCCTGTAGGGGGAGTGCCACCCGATTTCAAAGACAAGGAAGGAAGTAATCCGCCATTAAAGTTCCAAATTGTTTCAAAACAGTAAATTCGTTAATCCAAAGTCCCTTCATAAATTCAAGATCTCCCAAAGCACCTTTTATAAATCGACAAAGTTTCACGAAAGGTGCTTGTAACAGTATCCCAATCAGTCTTTTCTGCTCAAATGTAACAATTACTTTCTAGCACAGTTTGCAACTGTTTCCGCAGTTTGACACAGTCTCTCTCTCTGGCAGCCCGACAATCTGGCTCTTTAAAAATACAGCCCAAAGAAGAAAAAAGATAGGAGGAAAGTCACCATCTGCTGCTTCTTTTAATCAATGTCCGTTTCCACCTTCAGCTCAATAAAATAAGCAAATTTTATGGCACGAAAAAGTTTAAGCTTCCCAAAGTCCCGTTTCAAATGCTTCCGTTTCTAAAAGCTTTGCTTTGATCTTGTCAGCAATGTCGGAAGACGGACTTCCCTTTTCTCGTCTCCCGCTTTCAGCCAAATTAACCGAATTTCTTTGCCAAATTTTAAACCCCTTTACTCACGGGTATGTTGCTTGCAGTTTAGCGTTGATTTTAGGAAGAAGGATCAGCGCTCATCTGTAACAGCCGCGCGGCTTCGCATCCGCGGAAAGAGCGATGAACTCACAGCACCGCTACCCCTCCTTCACTCCGGGTCTCCTTACGGGGTCCCTTCTGTGCTTTCGGAGCAGCTTCTGGTGCCCGCCGAGTCCCACGGCCACGGGCTCACTCTACCCATGGTTTATCTTGATGGGTCGTCGCTATGCCGCAGCGAACGACCCTTTTCCGCTGAGCCCCTCTTCAGAGCCCGAAGAGGACCGCCATTACAGTTTCGCGCCGCCCCCGGAAGTCCTATTACTTCATATTTTTCTTGCTGTCACCTTTTTTTACATCAAGGGCCGCAGTCCCATGGGGGAGGGGAGGAGCACATTTCAGGGCCTTTGCGCCGGTGATGAGTGGAGCCAAAACCAAAAGCAGGCGGAGCAATATATGTGATTCTTATCATTGTCTAGCAGGCTACATTCCAGTCATGCAAAAATTAGACACCTCTCTCCATCCTCCAGACAGGCAAGAAAGAAAGAGGCATTATCCATACCCTCCAACATGTTGAGAATGAAAAGTGGGGTGTGCATGTCCCCTGATATGCTTCTGTGTGAGTCTTGTGACCTGTGTGAGAGCGCGGAGGCAAAAAAAACCTGAGCACTTTGGGGTTCTGTGCTTTCACGTGAGGTCCCGATCTCACATTTTTTTGGGACTCTGTGATCTTGTGAGAGAGCATGGCACCCAAAAACGGGATGTCCCAATTTAATTGGGGCAGTTGAGAGGTATGCATTATCACAGTTCAAGGACACATTCCAGTTAGGGAAAAACACTTGCAAAGGATGTGCAGCAGGGCCGGGGGGTTGTGGCCTTCGGACAGTTTTAAGGGCCAGATAAGGCTGCCTAGTAGTGGCCCGTGAAATATGTGGCTTGGTGAGGGGAAAGGGCCTATGAAGTCCCAATTATCAAATAAGGGGCCGGGGGGAGCTGCATTTGGCCCCCAGGCCTAAGGTCCCCCACCACTGTTGGAATTTATTGTTTTTATATTAGCTTTTTCTACATTTATGATGTTTACATTTATGGTGTTTATAAGCTACCTTGATTTATCTTTTTATAATTTTATTTCTGAATTTCAAAAGTTTAGAAATTGATACATACTTTCCTGATTCATATTCATTTCACATTCTACTTCCCCACCAGCCCTCCATGGTGTCCCTCATAATTTCTGATATTGATTTACATTGATTTCCTTGTTTATCATAAACAAGAACATGGCAGCAAATTCTGTCCAGGAAAGCAATTAATCTAATACTATTATAGTTCTGACATCCTTCAACTATAATAAAGTTTATTATACGGCATTTTCATTAATGCTGATAAATTTCCATTGACTAACATGTTAGATAGTTTAATATTTGTAATTTTTACCTGAAAAGTTGTAATTCCTGGTTAATCCTTTATCTGTGAGAAATAAGAAAAGTTAGAATGCTCACAGGAAATGACCTACTGTATAAGTAAAAAGATAAATCAATGCAATAATGTGATGAACATTACACTGCCACTAACTACATGCTAAAGTAATGATCCATTCAGCAAGGTGGAATAGCTTGATTTTATTACTTCCTTATGTCCTTTAAAATGTTTATATCTTGCATTATCCTTTAATCTACAGTGGTACCTCGGGTTAAGTACTTAATTCGTTCCGGAGGTCCGTTTTTAACCTGAAACTGTTCTTAACCTGAAGCACCACTTTAGCTAATGGGGCCTCCTGCTGCCGCCGGAGCACGATTTCTGTTCTCATCCTGAAGCAAAGTTCTTAACCTGAGGTACTATTTCTGGGTTGGTGGAGTCTGTAACCTGAAGTGTATGTAACCTGATGCGTATGTAACCCGAGGTACCACTGTATCGGTGTCTGAAAGTGGGCCCTCCAAACAGGCCCCTTACCTGTGGACATGTTCTCTTATTTTTATGTTAAAATAATAAAGTGATCTGGAATAGGGTCTAAACTCAAGGCCATTTCAGCTCAACAAAACACTGGGCAATGCAAAACTATAAATAGAAAGTGTGCCCTGCAACATGTGTAGGTTCCCTCAAAACTTGGAGACTACAAAGTCTTGAGGCACACCAGTAGTTACGGAAATATCAGAGTTAGCCTCCACCCTTACTGTTGCTGAAAGGACCACAACTCAGAGGTAAAGCATCTGTTTTGAATGCCAAAGGTCCCATGTCCAATCTCCAGCATCTCCAAGTAGAACTCAGAGACCTGCTGTCAGTTAGTGTAGACAGTTATGAGTTAGATGGACCAGTGCTCTGACACAGGTATAAGGAGCTACTGTACCTATGTTGTTATATGTTCCATGCACCTCATATGGCTGCTTTGGAACACCCTTCTTTGTAAATGACTCTACTGAATTTCTTCTGGACTGATTAATGAGACAAAGAAAGCTACAAATCCCCAGTCCACCCCTGATTAATATATATTTGCTTTTGGCTTGGCAAGGGAGTAATGCTTAGTGGAAGGGGACAAACTTCATTTGGAGCAGGACTCCTAAGAGTTCTGGGTCCAACCAGTGGCGTAGCAAAGTCAGATGGTACCCGGCGCGGAAAATGTCACACCCACACCCACATTGAAATCTAGTTGGACTCCCAAGAGACTGCAATCTACTCACAGTATAAAAAGACTGGCTGTGATCTACCCATTGTCATTGGCAGGAGTTGTTCAGCTTTTTTAAGGGAAGGATTGAGCAAAGTTGTCGAGCTTTTTCTAGGGGAGGATTGGCCAAAGTTGTTGAACATCTTTTGGGGAGGGTTGACAAAAGTTGTTGAGCTTTCTGTGGGGTTACAGGGTTTGGGTCCTGAGTTGAGGGAGCTTCTATCCTTCCCTCCAACCTCCGCTTGTTTGCTCCTTCCTATCATCTCCCTGCCTGCCTCCTCCAACAGCCCAGGAGCGCAAGGCTCTCAAAACAGCACAGCAGTGCAGCTCTCCTCCTTCCCCCGACAGCTCGTGGTAGGCAGGAGTCATGGGTAGGCGACGTGTAGAATGTCACCCCCCCCTCAGTGATGACACCCGGGGCGAGGCAGACCGCCCCCACCTTGCTCCGCCCGGGTCCAACTTAAAAAGTGTTGATATTTCATCCCCATATTTGAAGAATTTCCCTAGTAATACAGTGGTGCCCCGCAAGACGAATGCCTCGCAAGACGGAAAACTCGCTAGATGAAAGAGTTTTCCGTTTTGGAGGTGCTTCGCAAAACAAATTTCCTATGGGCTTGCTTTGCAAGACGACAATGTCTTGCGAGTTCCTGCAGGTTTTTTTTCCTCCCCCCTTTTTCTAAGCCACTAAGCCGCTTATCAGCTGATCCAATCAGCAGATAAGCCGCTAAAAGCCGCTAATAGCGCTAATCCGCTAATCCGTCAATGGGCTTGCTTCGCAAGATGAAAAAACCGCTAGACGAAGAGAATCACAGAACGGGTTCTTTTCGTCTTGCGAGGCACCACTGTAGATGTACCGTAATCAGAGATTAGGAGGATATTGGAAACCAGCCCACACCAGTTAATCTGAAACACCTGCATCAGAAATCAAACCCAGTAAGTTATTGCATTCTTTCCTACTGAAGAGGTTGATTAATTATCCTACTTTTTCATCAAAGGGCAGCATTAATCCTCCCCTTTGCAGGTAGAGAATAAACTGTTTTGCAATGTAGCACCCAAATTATAAATCAAAATATCCTGCTGCACTTACTGTTCACAGTGAGTTCGGCCATTAACACACCACCTGTTGGCTCCATTCGTTGCCTCCGATTTGTGCATAACTTAAAAGGAACAAAGAAAATGATTTGCTTGATCAATATTTATTTCTAAAATATTTCATTTATATCCTGCCTTTCATCAAATCGATCCTGGGGCATAAATAAAATAGTCATTGAAATCACAACCTCAAACTCAGTTAAAATATAAATTATAAAAATATAAAAATAAAATAAAATAACATATAAAACCCACCATTACAAAATACAACAGCAGACTACACCCAGATATGTTAGTCCCAAAGAATAAAAGGTAGACAATGTGTATGTCCATAGAACTGAACACATACTTAACAAAGGAACATTTTTTCTTCCTCTAAACCTGATAAACCTTATCAGTGTGTTAGCATCTTTGTGGCTCTCTAGGCATAGGGGAACGGTAACCCTAGGCTTATTTATTCAGAAGTAACAGAGCAATCCCAACTCCAGTGAGGCAGCAGTGGGGTGGGGTGGAGCAGCATGGCCAGGGCTGCATCCGAAGTCCTGCTGCCCATATCAGCAAGGCTGGAAAGTGCAGAGAGTTGCAAAACCCAGCTCTGTGCTATTGTTTTATGTTATGCAGCCTGAACCGTGCCCAATGCCTTCAAATGAAGACAGCAAGGGTGGCCTGGGGTCAAAGGGTTCAAGGGCCAGCTTATTTTCCACTCCCAAACCTATTTGCAGCTTTTTGTAGGCTATTGCCGATGGGAGTCCCACAGATGGTACTTCCACCTGCCTACACTTTCAGTAGATGGAACTGGGAGTTCCATGCCAGCATGATGTCGGCATCATACCATGGGCTGAGGCCAGTAGAGCTGTTTTGGGCAGGACAGAGGAAGACCTCTCAACCAGTCCCTTGCTAGTGCAGCAGATCAGGGGGTTGGAATTGCGGTCCAAGCCCCATGGTGTTCCATAGAGCTCACTTCCAGGAAAATGTACAGAGGTTTTCAGCCTAAATCACAAGTTCTTGGAGACAGAAGCAAGAGTCACCACAGGGCTAAGGGTGGGATCTCCAGACCAGCAGTCTCATTTGCCTCATTTCATTTCAGTTTTGTCAAAAAAGATCAAGGGTAACTGGTCAAAACAGGGTTTAAACATGCAGCGCTGAGGGGGACATATAACTCAAGTTGAAGGTGAATAGTTCCTAAGAACAAAGCACTGCAGAGTACTTAATGGAACATCAGAGGATTTCTCCCTGCATGGTTTATTCAAATTCACTGTAATCAAAGAAAATAGCATCCAATTATATTTTCTGGCCTGAGATAAACTGGTGATTTCTGGGCAATGTGTGGTGTCTTCATTCAGTTTCCACTGTCACGTGGTTTAACACTGAAGGCAGCCCTGTTTAGGGAAGTTTTTAATGTTTGATGTTTTATCACCCAGCCACATGGGCGGGGTATAAATAATAAGTTGTTATTATTATTACATGTTTCATGCTCTAAATTCTCCCAAAGATGTGCTGCAACATGACATCAGTTTTCCAGCAGGTTAGCCAGCTGCCAGGTGGCAGCGATAGCAATCAGACAAGATTTGGATGTTCTGCTTTTGTTTCAAGTTGACCCAAAATCAAGAATCAAAGAAAACTGTTGGCAGTTACAGAAGTTTCTTTCAGCTACCCAAAATCAAAAAGGTGTGTGCTGATTATCTGCTATTTAGCTACATGTATCCATGGGTATATGGAGGAATGAAGTTGCATATGCAGATATCATAATGGCCAGGTATCTGTGGTGCCCCCGCACAACACCAGTGTTTGCCACCCCCCGCCTTTTGCCTTCCACTCTACATCATAGTTGCAGTGCCCAGTGTTACTGAACTGGTCATGCTCCCCCAAATCCACCTCTGAGAGGAGCCCTGGGTAGGTCTGGAAGCTAGAAACAATTTATCCACAAACAAACATTGTCCCGTGTGTTGCTCTAGCTCCTCCTAGTGAGAAGAACCATAGTTTTCTAATTTCCATTTATTGCAGTTGTCTTCCTCTAAGGCAGAGATATAGAACTTATGGACGTCCAGATATTGCTAGACGGTAATTCCCATAATCCCTGAGTACTGGCAGTACTGGCTGGGGCCGACGGGAGCTGGATGACCGTAGGGTTAGATTCAACGAAACTGATGTGCTAGCAGGACAATGAATCCTCTCTTTGGGGAGAACCCCAGAAGAGCATTGCACTGGGCAAACAAAAATGCTTGTGCTATTAGAATGATCATAGTAGTGCAATGTTGAATTCCTCCCAAAGGTTCTAAACCCCTGCCCTAAGGAGACCGGGGAAGCATGGTGATGTCTACTCTATATTACCTTTCCAATAACACTGTGAAGTGGGCTAGGCTGAGAGACAGTGACTGTTTGGCCCATGGACCTTTAAGGCAGAGCAGGGGTTGGAACCACGGGATTGTGCCAAAATTTGCAGTCTACCCAATCCAGCAAAGTCTTAAGTTGTTTCTTGTAACAAAATGAGAAATGTATTCTTTTTCTTTTTCAAAAGGTTCAATCAAAATTCCTTATCACTGCTTTGATAGGCCCTTGGGAATGTGCAGGTTTTTTTTTTTTTTTTGCAGGCTAGACTCCATTCTTAATTGCTACAAACAAAAAACTTACCACAGGGCACGATAACTTCTCACTGTCACATACATGCGTCTCACAGTGCAGCCACACCTTGGAGAGTTTGGGAATATTCCGGAAACGAAATGCATTAAACTGGAAGGTCGCACGGCTGTCTTTCCCATTTTCATGCACTATGATGGTGTCATCTGTGGGGCACCTGAGCCACATGATAACAGGCACTCTTAGAAGGAGAAGAACAATAAGGCACTCCTTTTCTTCTCTTATCTCTAATACTATCACTGTATTTATTGCGGCTATTGCAAGAACATAGCATGGTTTCTGTGACAAACTGAGCACCTCTGAATGTTAGATTCAGTTGTGTAAAAAGAAGCTGTGATTGGACAAAAATGAGAGAGTGAAATGTCTGTCCTATATATTTCTGGTTGACTGAAAACAGTAGTAATGTTGCAGAGAACAGGGGTAGCCAAAATAGTGTCCTTGTCCTATAAATGTTGTTGGTCTGCAACTCCCATCATCTTTGACCAATGTCTGTGTCGGTTGGGGCTGATGGGAATGGTAGTCCAACATCTGGAGAGCATCAACTTGGCCACCACTTGGTGTAAAAAAACCACCACTACATGAAGTGAAACCTTGGATCAAAACCCCTAATGATTTGCTCAAACCACATCATATACTGATCTCACAGGCAAACACTATATCACATGTACTATTATCTATATATTACATGCCCTTCACCCTAAGGTCCAAGCGTGGGTTACAACATTAAAGCACAATACAGTGGTGCCCCGCAAGACGAATGCCTCGCAAGACGAAAAACTCGCTAGACGAAAGAGTTTTCCGTTTTTTGAGTTGTTCCGCAAGACAAATTTCCCTATGGGCTTGCTTCGCAAGACAAAACGTCTTGCGAGTTCTTGCGAGTTTGTTTCCTTTTTCTTAAAGCCGCTAAGCCGTTAATAGCCGCTAAGCCGTTAATAGCCGCTAAGCCGCTAAGCCGCTAATAGCCGCTAAGCCGCTAATAGCCGTGCTTTGCAAGACGAAAAAACCGCAAGACGAAGAGACTCGTGGAACGGATTAATTTCGTCTTGCGAGGCACCACTGTATTTTTATTTTTTAAAAAACAACCTACAATGATAACAATAAGG
The DNA here is from genome assembly GCF_964188305.1 of Podarcis bocagei. Lineage (NCBI taxonomy): Eukaryota > Metazoa > Chordata > Lepidosauria > Squamata > Lacertidae > Podarcis > Podarcis bocagei. The sequence goes on along the minus strand of NC_138128.1, from coordinate 51,254,387 downwards.
TGGGTCCTAAAAACATGCATCTCAAATGTCAAAAGTCAGAGGTATGTCTTCAGCATTCTCCAGAAACTGGATAATAAAGCTGCCAGCTGTGCCCCTGTGAGGAAGAAGTTCCACAACTTAGGGGCCACCACAGACAATGCCCTCTCCCGGGCTGCCATCCCCCAACCCTTTGAGGACAGAGAAACTACCAAGAGAACTTCCGATCTCAGCACCCAAGAGTGAAGGAGGTGGTCTTTCATATATTTGGGGCCTGAGTTGTATAATATTACTAGAAAAGTACTTCATTTGACATTAAAGGTAAAGGGACCCCTGACCATTAGGTCCAGTCATGACCGACTCTGGGGTTGCGGTGCTCATCTCACTTTATTGGCCGAGGGTTATGCCTAGCTTAAATTTTATTCTATTAACTTCAGGATGGCATTGGTTCATTGGTTTCTTAAGATATGCTTACCCACAACAGTTCCATTTCATGTGAGTAATGTTTATGTTGACCTTCTCACAAATTTACCTACCCCTTAGTTATCAGAGGCCACTGGACTGGAAAGAAATATTCTGATGAGGGGGTTGCCCAACAGTTAGTCAGAACTACTTTAAATCTGAGAAGACAAAGAGATGTGAGTACCAGACGAGTGAAAATTTTAATGAAAATTTCACATTGGTGTTGATTTATGAAAAGTTGCACCTGCTACTTAAGCCCTTTGCTTCTACGCCAGCAAATATGTCTGAACCAATTTCTGAAGTTTCAACTACGAAGGGGGCTTCCTTCTTGACTGTAAACTTGGCATTCTGAGAGGGAAAATGGAGGAATGGGTTAGTAATGCAAAGGAGGAACAGCAAAAGCTTAACAATTAGATATAATGTCAGCAAAGATACTCTGTCACCAGCTGTTTCCCCTTATGCCATTTTTGTATCTGTGTTTCGTTTGTTTTTCTTAACATTCTTATGATGTTTGCCCTAAATTGGCTCAACAACAGGATGCCTTGAAGTCGAGTGTGTAATGCTTCAATGAAAGCTCAAGAAATGTGGCTTAGAAGGAACTATTCCATGCAAATCACTGAACAGCCACATATAAAGGACAGCAACAAGCTTATCAGAATCAGAGGGGGGGGGGACCATTTATTGGCAACATCCAACTACCAGTTTGCCATAGCCAGCCATGCAGTGCTGAATGAGGAAAGCCACACATTTCTCTGGTGAGCAAGGCGCAAGATTAATTGTCCATGAAGCATCAAATCACACAATGTCTTCTCAAATTCCAATGCTAAAACTGCTGGGTGAAATGACTCAAGTACAAAATTGATTCAGGGATATATATCACATAACACACACCCAACCTGGCTGGTGCATGCTATGCAAGACATTTGTGATGTGGAAAATTGTCAGAAAGAAAGATAGCGAAATGACTTTGCAACTGAATCCACCCCCCCAGGCTTTCTCTCATGATGATTACATTGAATTAGGAATAGAAGAAGCTGCCTTATATCAAGTTGGACCATTAAGCTCAGTATTGTGGACAGTCTGCAGGCAAAGTATGTGTTCTGACCCTGAGCTACGTTAGTTATTTCAGTGCTCAAAAGGGCTCACTCGGTCAGTGTCAAACCACTTGTTGGATTCCAGCCTATTCTTAATAGTATAACGGAAGAGCAGTAAGAACTCGGGCACAACAAATTTTATTCTGAAAAAAGAAGTTGATAAATAACCAAGACACACAAGCTGGTGAAATATACATAAATACATAAGAAAACAAAGTAAACCTGGCAATTCAGGCTAATGGCCCATCTAGCATCCTATACTCACAGTGGCCAGGCACATGCCTGCAGGAAACCTACAACTACAACTGCTGTTCTCCTCTCCTGTTTACCACAATTCATTCCCAAGCCACAGCTACTTAAGTAACTGTTACAGACAATTTTCCAACAGTCTTTTATTCTAGGTGTGCTGAAACAAGGAATATAAACACCAACACAGTGCAGTTTCAGTGACATTCTATTACTTTAGGGTCATGGGAAAACGTCAGTCACCTGACCCCATGGAGAGAATCTCTGCTAGAGTATCTTGAGGTCTGGCCTCTTCAGTTATTCATGGCAAAATCTGGGCCACCCTCTGTCTGAAATTTGACAGAAAGAGATTTGGAGTTGATTTCTATTCAAGCACTGAGTGTGCTCACACATACTGTACCAAAATACTGAAAGGGGGTTAGAACTTTCAGTTAAAAGCCTTATAACCTGGAACAAACATGAGAAACCAAACACAAAGCGGAATAAAGATCCCAAGAGAACAATAAGCATCTTCTCGATTCAGAGGATAGCTAGGCAAATTTCAGGGGGAATGAAAGGAACTTCTATGCGTAGCGAGACCTAAAAGACAAGATAGTCATTGCCCTTTGTTTGTGGCTTTTGGGAGGGTTTAATGGCGTCAGTTACAGCACTAGTGCAGAATGCTGTGAGTACAGTGCTTGGACCGCAGTTTGGAACTGCAAATATATAAAGATGATGTAGAAAGCAGTCTGCATAGTACATTGTTACATGATCAGTTCAGTAAACAATCAGATCCTAAGGGCATGTTTGGTGTAATGTAGGGAAGAATCTCAATGCTGGGTTCATTTGCTACAAAATTTGAATTAACATAATTCAAGTCCATAGAATAATTGAGTGGTACCAGCCCAGCCTATAATAGAGCAGATGTTTACATAAGTAATGAATTGTTCTGCTGCAAGACATATGCTCACCATGCCAGCCAAGGGGCCCATAAATTAAAAATCTTAAAACCTACATGGTTACAGTCAAATTGTGGCTCTGGCATCTGGTGCAAAAACTAAGTGAGTTGATACATGCATGCCCATTATCACCCAGTGATGATTTATATAAGTGAAACTTCTTGTCACACAGTGAATAGTACAGAGTCCACACCACACTACCAAAAACACAATGCGGAGCTGCCATTCTGTGAATAGGAGAAATTCTTCCATTTGCAGAATGAGTTTGGATCTAGGTGAAGCTCCAGTGACTGGAAGTGGAGAAGAGGTGAGTTTCACCATTTCTCCCTACATCCCCCAGGCCATCTCTTACGCATTCTAAAGGGACTCCAAACTGCCAAGGCCTGAAATCATGCCATTCCACAAGCAGAACTCCATTGAATTCTTGGTTTAACCCAAACATTTTTGAATGAAAGCTGTTTATAATATTGAATAAGAAATGCTTAAGTGATGACTGCACATGCACATATCTTATTATACAGACTAATAGGAAACCCTTATGCATGATTCTACTAATAGCAAAATACATTTTTTGAATGCCACATAGCCGAAACAGCATTAACCCACACACCAGTGAGAAGGTATCCACAGGCTTGGAGGAAGCACAAGAAATAATAGTAATGGTTTAGGGGGAAACTAAGGAATGGGAAGTCCAGTGAGGATGAGCATGTTTAAGGCCATGGAATGCTGGAGAGGGTAAAAAAAAGGGGGGATGTGGGAGGAAGGGGAGTGGAATGGAAGATTGCATGACTGGATTGATGGCAAAATCTTGCTGCAATCTCACTTGTTTGAAACCTAAAAACCACTGTTACGGCTTGCTAGTTTGTGTAGCCTATAGTACCCCCAAAGAGTAACAGAATGTCTACAACCAAATTTTTCATTTACATTTGGTAAAATGGAGGCAGTCTCCTATGCATTTGCATATATTTGGCCTCTTCACTTCACCATTGCACCATCGAAAAATTTACAGTGGAAATCAGCAGACAGACACAGAGGGTACTTACAGTATAGAAGTTGAGGGACAGCTGGCTTTCAAATGAACCGGAACTGCCATTCTTCACATGAATAGTTGCCACTCTAAAAGAGGCAGGAAATGTCACATGACTGAATCATACACTGTTGAATGCAGAGTGAGGCATATGCTAGAAGATGAAGGCCAATTGAATCGAGGCAGAGTTACCTTTGGTCAAAGGCAGCGTGGTTCACCAGATAGTTTGCATGGTATGTGCATGTAAATGAGTAGTTTACAGGCTGACTCTTCACAATCACAGAGGTGTCATTGGAGACGATGGAGTTATAGAAATGATAGATGGGGCTTTTGAACTGCAACCATGAAAAGATCAAGAGGTAAACGGTGACACTGCATATGCCATTTTTGTTTTACACGGTCACGTCAAGAGTTCACTTCTACATTATCTCAAATTTCTGAAAGAGTAAACACACATGAGAGAACATGCGGGAAGCACACTGTGACTGATCTGGTGAAATAGACTTTTGCCAGCAAAAAGTCATGGCCTATAAATAAGTTGGTTATTAAAGTCTGTGGGTTGTTGTTGTTTTGCTCCAAACTTCATATTTTTAGATTAGATTACAGAGGGACTCTGTAACCTAGAGTCCCTCAGCAACTGTGAAATAGATTTGCAGTGCTTTATTTTATTTTTTTAAATGTCTTGTAGGTCTTAGATGGATTAGACATAAACATACACCCAAATCTCCATTCAGATCTTCCCCACATGTACAAGGGAATGTGTGAAGTAGGAGCTGAACTGCAGTGTTAGCCCTAGGTATACACCTATTTAGTACAGGGTCTGCATAGGGGTGTGTGGCATGGCACCCATGATTGTACATGTGCCGCAACTGTGAAAATCTCCCTAGTGCACAGAGCTGTACAGATGTCATTTTAAATGCCTGTACATTAAATGGATAGGGCCAGCAGTGTGTGTTCCATCAGGGTGAAGCTATCAGGGATCAAATATAAATTTAAACAATGGATCTATATAAAACAATGTTGAAAAGGTATAAGAGATATTGTGAATCTATTGTTTTTCAAATTATAAATAAAAAAAGTTGTTGTAAAACTGGTGAAAGTCTCAGGAAAGGCATGAACAGCTTCAGACATTTATTGGACACAGTCACCATCCAACTTGGGGAAGCATTTATACTTTGGCTACTTACATCAGATTGAGTTCCACAGTATGACTTATTTTTGGGTGACAAATCTGGGATTGTAAACTGGTAATACCCCGACTCATGGACCCCGTTGTAGCAAATTCCTCCAAGAGCCAGTTGATTAACTTCCCACCCATAAGGACATTCGGGGATTCTTGCAATTATGGTTTTAGGATAACAGTACACCAAAATGGCATCTAGAAGTAAAAAAAAGGAGTGGGAGGAAAGCACTACTAGAGCATGGTGAAGTGATTACAAAATGCGCCTCTATCATTATTTTGCAAATGCCAGTGAAAACACAAGTTCGAAGGCTTAGCTCTGGTAAGCCTGGACTCAAATCAAGTGTTCAGCTTGGCAACTAGTTGTTTCTCCAGACGTTCAAACTACATTCAATAAATGCACGTGGTAGGAGGCAGCAGCCTGCAACCCCAATATACACATGTTCATTAGGATGCCTGCAGGCTATGTCCATGCCACATCATGTTCAGATGGGTGAATCTGTCACTTTCGGTTTCTCTCAGTTTCTCATTTCCCGTCTTCAATTTTCCACATTTACACATCAGTTTGCAATGAAAGCAGTGCTTTTTTCTTCTTCTACAAAGATGTTTAGGGGTACTGCCATTTCCCCACTCATATTGAAATACTGCCCCTCCATGAGGCCAAACTTAGATTCACAAAATGTTTAGGGGTATGCGTCCCCTAGCGTCCCCCAAGAAAAAAAGCACTGAATTAAAGAGAGAGAGAATAATCAGCTGCTAAGATTTCAGTTTAATTACAGGTACCCTGAACAGGGGCTAGGGGCAGTGATTCAGATAAGTTCTTTCCTTTATCTAGACAAAGGTACTATTGCAGGTGCTATTATGTGTGTGTGACACACTCCAAAGAAGCCGGCAGAGATATTGGATTCTTTCAGCTATTTCCCCGCAATCTCCAAATTACACTTCCAAAGCAAGAACAGGGATACTGTCTCACATTAATCCACCATTTATGAAAGCAACAGGCCCTTAATTTGTGTTCCAGTACTGAATTTCAGTGATGAGGTGTCCAGTGCCGATGGAAAAGCCAAAGGATACATGGTCCAAACAATCTAATCACAATCTCTTGAGATCTCACAGAGCACACAGCACATTCTCGTCTTGCCTCAAGCGGTGAAACAAGGCTTGCTGCCTCTGTGTTGTACCACCTGTTGCATGGCAATTTTTCCCTAGGATCCTTGTGCTGGATTTCATACTGCACAACCAATATTATGCTAGTGCAACAGTCCTTGCACTGGCAGTCAGAGAACATTCAATCCAAGCCCATATATACATTGTCACAAACAGGTTGTAATGAATATCTGTGGCTCTCTTGATAAATAAAACTAAGCAGTTGGAAGCGTATTTAATTGCAAGAGGTTAACATCGCTGGAATAGTATGCAGCTATTTTACCTGCTTTGTTTGGACTGCAACGTGCCACAATGCCTCGAGCCAAGATGACCCACAGGAGAAAAGCCACCATCATCATCTTTCCAAAGATATGTAAATACTAAGAAAACCAGGACTTGATTTTCCAAAATGCTGCTGGATGCTGAGAAGGATTCACATGTATCAAACTTCTTTGAATTGCCTATGAATTACCAGAAGTCAGAAATGTAAACTCTTCTATTCAAAATGAGTTAAGTGCAATTCCCAACAGAAACTATTGAAATCTACTGGATTTTGAATTTTTCCCTTCCATGTTCTTACAGTACAACCTTATCCCTATCAACTCAATAGATAGATCATACTGAGACCAATGAGTTTGAGGCTACTGGATTGCAACCTTCTAAGAAGAGATCTGTGTCATAAGAAATGAATTACTAATGCCTTCTTTCATTTTATTTTTTTAAACAAATGTGTTTGTTTTTTTAAAAAAAGAGGTAAAATGGGATTTGGAGGAGAAATACTAAATCTGACAGTGAATGGGATTGAAGAGAAAGCAAACACTGGATAAAAGAAAAGATCTCATTAGAAGGCAAGAGAAAAGTCAAAGTAACAAAAATATTTTACACATCCATTGATTTGGCAGTTGTAATTTCTATTGTTAACTGGAAGATTTTGTATCCAAACATTCTTTCACATGAGTGTAATTACTGCTATTCTACCTCACAAATTATAATTATAATCTAAAACAATGTATTCTGAAGCTTAATATTTCTGTGAGACCACCTGTTATAAAGGCACCCATAATACATTGCTCATAATGCTATTTATTTCAAATTAAAAAAAATAGGTCACTGATATTACACATATCATACTCTGGACACTGAAAGCCATTTTAGCACTATTATTTTATATTTTAACATTGTAACCCATCTAGGCATCTATCTGATGTTTTCAATCTATCTCATAATTTATTTCAAAATATATTACACAATATTTTCAAACACACATTTTAGTATTAGTATTAGTACTAGTATTACTTTTCTGTTTCAATCTCCTAATTATGTCCAGGAAAATGTTTAGAGCATCATACGTACAGCATTGGAACAAGGTTGTAGATCAAGCTGTTCATTATCTCTGTTTAAAATGAAAGAGGGTATATTTGCTTTTCCCAAGGTGTTCTTTCAAACAGCACCAGCTGGAATTATCTTTGCTTTATATAGGCCATCTTGTAAAAGGAGCCCCTGCGTATTCAGCCTTGATTAGCCCTTGTGGGGAAACAGGGTTGGATGGATAACAGGTTAGATCACTCACTTTTCCAATACAAGCGGTCCAAGTTTTTCAGTATTCAGTATTTTACTGTCAAGTTGTGTCATATACAGGACTCTTTACCAAAAGTATGACTCATTTTTAAATGACTAAAGAGAAATCTGATTATTGCAACTGACATGGTTTTACAAAAATGTGCATATTTTTTCATGCAGTGTTTAAAGAAAATTGCAACTAGCACAGATCTAGTTTTATCAACTGAGCTATTAAAATGTGCGTTTTATATTATAAGCACCTAGTTGGTCCAGACCTATAAAGGACTTTAAAACAATCTGAAACTCTTCTGTAGTTATGTCCAACTAAGTCTTCAGAGTAAACCCACAGAAATCAAATTAAGTCAATTGGTTTAAATGGGTCTACTCTGAGTATCTTAGTTGGCTATCGCCCCTAATGTTTGTGGTAAGTCTAAGTATTTTTCTTTTTAAAGAGATGCCTAAAATCTCACCAAGGATCTTGACAGAGCAGTTTTTAAATCAAAATTCACCACTTTCTTTGAGATAATAAACTACTTTGATTTTATAATTGTCAGAGGAAATAAAATTCCCAAAGTTTCATTACAAGTAAGTAGTTTTTAAGTACACAATCCCCTCTTAGGCAAAAGGCACTAATCAGAGCAATTTCTGCTACACTGAAGAGTTGTCTGTAGATGTCTTTATTTGCATAAGAAACAAGAACTGCACAAAACTTACTTAGGTGAAACAACATTTGATATCTGCACTGATAAAAGGTGAGGGCTCGGGGGAGGTTTGTATTTCTCTGAGTAGTGGCAAATAAAAAAAAAGAGCATTCACTAAATAGCAAATTATACTGTGGATGCTAATTACCCGCCCCAAGAGCCCCCTTTAGATTAAGCAGATGGCAAAAACCTTAACTATTTGAGTATCTCTAGAACGATCTACAAAAAGTGAATAAATGGCTTCTTGTGATCTTCGCTTCAAAATGCTGTTTAAGAAATAGCTTTTCAATTTCTCCTTGTTGTCTCGGCTGTTACTTAGAATGTTTGCTGTTCACCTGTTGTAAGGCGGAGACCTGTTCATGCAAAAAGTGGCACTTTGCGAGATAATATAATCAGTGTTTTACAGCAAGAAAACAGCTCTTCTTACAGAAAACACACTCGTTTGGAACAATCTAGCAACAAAATATCTTACAGTGTTCTTCTAATGACTTTACACTATGTTTTTCTAGTTGAAGCTCTGTTTATATTGTGCAGAAACCAAGACAGGGTTGCAGATTGCTGAAGCAGTTAACTGGGCAGTGGGCTGCAATGTGGGTCTACCTATAACAGTGTTTCCCAACCACTGTTCCGCGGCACACTAGTGTGCCGCGAGATGTTGCCTGGTGTGCCGCGAGATGTTGCCTGGAGGGAGGCGGGCGAGTCGGGCGGCGAGAGGCGGGGCGGCGGCGGCGAGGAGAGGCCGCCCAGCGCAGGGCTCTCGCCGTCTGCCTGCCTGGCTGCCTGCGAGCTCGGCGGGCAGCGCCTCTGTCCGCAGCGCCCGCCTCGCGGCTCTCATTCCCTGCCCCTGCCAAAGCTCACCCAGCCAAGCCGCGCTCTCCTTCCTGCCTCGCTTTGCTGCCTCCTCCCCCCCCACCCCCAAAGCTTGGAGGTTCCCCGGCAAGGGGGAGGAAAAAAAATTGAAACTTACACTTTCGTGCGTCCCTCCCGGCGTGACGCTGCGTGCTGACGTCACGGGGCTGTAATGGTGGTGTGCCTCGAGATTTTTTTCATCAAACAAGTGTGCCTTTGCCCAAAAAAGGTTGGGAAACACTGACCTATAATACTATAATATGAACTGCAGTGTGCACATTGTTTCAAGCAGTTTCCACTAGGTGGCCCCATCATTGCTTATCTGTTTGTTTATTAATATGCATAGTTCTTTTCAGAGCAGAAGAGGACAGCGAATGGCTTATGTCACAATGGTGTCAAAACTTTTTTTCAAAGAGGGCCAAATTTGATGAAGTGAAAATTGTTGAGCTTTCCTTAAGATTGAAGTTGTTGAGGTATTTTTAAGGATTTTACCCCAGGAAATTAACTGCCACAGGGGCCAGATTAAACTGACTGACGGGCCGATTTAGGCTCTCAAAACAAACTTTGGACATGCCTGGCTTATGATTACCACTTCACTAAATGGCGATCAGGTGAAAAAGGTTGTCTGATGTGGGTCAACAAATGAGTCTTTCCCACTTATCCCAGATGTACACAAAGGCTGGTTCTGGTTACTCACAGGTGAGGAGGAAATGTACTTTGTGCTTTGCACATGCTCAGGGTCTTTTTCATCTTATAGTTATTTCTTCTCATATCTCAGGGAAGAGATCTGATCTTCCAGGGTGATGCCATATTCCAATTTTGTCCTGGCAATGCAGTTGTTGTTGTTGTGTCCGTCCGTCCCCCCCCCCCAAATCTACACAAACCAAGTGGCTGGCTCTTAGCATTTTCAGTTATGCTCTGTACTGTGGTCTTGTATTCTCATTCCCATAGAACATGGCACAGCATTTCTTGACTTAAAAGCCATGGAACAGGGACAATTTGGCTGGCTTTGAGTTGCCAGAATAAAGAGAGGCTGTTATGAAGCTGCTGCCATTGCCATATCTGTGGCAGCCTTCCAGTGCTACTGGGACCATGTCCAGCAACGAAATACACCAAGAACAATGGCTTTGATACAAGGGCTGACTGCCAATCTTAGGCAATCTGACAGACTAATGAATGGCACAAAGGACCCATTTTCCCTTCTTTTCTCCTTTACTAAAAAAAAAGGAGGGGGGAATCTTTTTCACTGGTGGAAGAAAGAGAAAAATGCAGAGAAAGTATAGCAGGAATGAAACCGCTCATAAGTGTCTGAGCATTAAGATGGAGCTAGCTGGTGGCAAGGTGGTGCTGTGGTCTAAATCATTGAGCCTAGGACTTGCCGATCAGAAGGTCAGCGGTTCAAATCCCCACAACGGGGTGAGCTCCCGTTGTTGGGTCCCTGCTCCTGCCCACCTAGCAGTTTGAAAGCATGTCAGAGTGCAAGTAGATAAATAGGTACAGCTCTGGTGGGAAGGTAAACGGCATTTCCTTGCGCTGCTCTGGTTCACCAGAAGTGGCTTAGTCATGCTGGCCACATGACCCGGAACCTGTACGCCGGCTCCCTCGGCCAATAAAGTGAGATGAGCGCCACAACCCCAGAGTCTGCCACGACTGGACCTAATGGTCAGGGGTGCCTTTACCTTTACCTAGCTGGTGGCAATGTTTGGTATACCTGACAAATACAACTTCATGATACAGATATATTCCGTATCTTGAGCCTGATGTCATCCTGTTTATTGTTGTTGTTGTTTAGTCATTTAGTCATGTCCGACTCTTTGTGACCCCATGGACCAGAGCATGCCAGGCACTCCTGTCTTCCGCTGCCTCCCGCAGTTTGGTCAAACTCATGTTGGTAGCTTCAAGAACACTTTCCCACCATCTCGTCCTCTGTCGTCCCCTTCTCCTTGTGCCCTCAATCTTTCCCAGCATCAGGCTCTTTTCCAGGGAGTCTTCTCTTCTCATGAGGTGGCCAAAGTATTGGAGTCTCAGCTTCACAATCTGTCCTTCTAGTGAGCACTCAGGGCTGATTTCCTTCAGAATGGATAGGTTTGATCTTCTTGCAGTCCATTGGACTCTCAAGAGTCTCTTCCAGCGCCATAATTCAAAAGCATCAATTCCTTGGTGATCAGCCTTCTTTATGGTCCAGCTCTCACTTACATACATCACTACTGGGCAAACCATAGCTTTAATTATACAGACCTTTGTTGGCAAGATGATGTATCTGCCTTTAAAGATGCTGTCTAGGATTGTCATTGCTTTTCTCCCAAGAAGCAGGCGTCTTTTAATTTTGTGACTGCTGTCACCATTTGCAGTGATCATGGAGCCCAAGAAAGTAAAATCTCTCACTGCCTCCATTTCTTCCCCCTATTTGCCAGGAGGTGATGGGAGCAGTGGCCATTATCTTAGTTTTTTTTAATGCCGAGCTTCAGGCCATATTTTGCACTCTCCTCTTTCACCCTCAATAAAAGGTTCTTTAATTGCTCCTCACTTTCTGCTATCAAGGTCATCCTGTTTAGGGCAGAACTATTTCAAGATGGTCACTTACTTGCCCACTAACAACAACAACAACAACTTTTTTATTTACACCCTGCCCATCTGGCTGGGTTTCCCCAGCCACTTTGGGCAGCGTCCAACAAAAGATTAACAAAACATTAAAACACCAGTCATAAAAAACTTCCCTAAACAGGGCTGCCTTCAGACGTCTTCTAAACGTCAGATAGTTGTTTATTTCCTTGACATCTGGTGGGAGGGTGTTCCACAGAGTGGGTGCCACTACCGAGAAGGCCCTCTGCCTGGTTCCCTGTAACTTGGCTTCTCGCAGTGAGGGAACCGCCAGAAGGCCCTCGGCGCTGGACCTTAGGGTTCGGGCAGAACGATGGGGGTAGAGACGCTCCTTCAGGTATACTGGGCCGAGGCCATTTAGGGCTTTAAAGGTCAGCACCAACACTTTGAATTTTGCTCGGAAACGTACTGGGAGCCAATGTAGGTCTTTCAAGACTGGTGTTTTGTGGTCTCGGCGGTTGCTCAAAGTCACCAGTCTAGCTGCTGCTAATACCCAGAAAGTCTTTGAATATACTGCGTAGCCCATGCTGGGAGTGCCATTCTGGGAAAAAGTCGTTTCTGATATATGGGATGATCAAGCGTATGTCAAGGGAACTGGAACAACCTTAAAAAAACAAAACAAAACTAACCCTAATCCATAATAGGAAAAGAAATGTTACCCCCCTCTGTGAGAATGGGCTCTAAATAGGCAAATTGGGATTATCTCAACATAATTAAAAGAGATTTTTCAGCTTTCCCAGGTCCCCTGGCTGCTCCTGTTACAATATAACTTTTATTAGAAACTTATAAGATCAACACATGTTAGGAGGTAGCTGGATATGCTTTGGACTCAGGAATAGATTAGAGGTCAGATTTATTAGGGAATCAGAACAGGACACAGTACTATGTGCAAGGCAGGTCTCCTCCTCCACCCTGACAGCCGTAGTGCATCCAAACCACACCCAAGATTGATTAGCCTTTCCTGGAAAAGCAGGTTGTGCTAGCAAAATGGGCACAAATCCCAAGGAAGTTGCTCTTTCACAAGGGCAGCCTAGTTGTCTTTATAAGGTCATTCTGCTCAACACTGGGAGGCAGCAGCAGCTCAGGAGCTCGCTGAGGGAGAAGCAGTAAGAAGAACAAAGAGCTTAAGTTCATTAGAAGTCTGTAGCGTGTGGCTTCCCTTTTTCCATACTCTTCCTGGAGGTCAACAGTAATCTTTCAGGCAGGATTGAATCCCAGCCTGGACTAAGCTGAGCTGTTGACATAGGTACAGAACTGATGTAATCTAACAGCCCTCTCTTTCACTTAACTAACTCTAGAAGATGGGAGGAGACTTGGCTTGGTTTTTAGCAAATCAAAGAAAACAATCACATTTCTAGTTCGTTCTATGTCCAGGTAACTGTAATGGGTCCAGGGGTTGCTCGTGCGTAAGTTGCCACCACTCCTGGCTAGGTTACCTGGTGGAACCCTTTCTGTCTGGACAGCCTCTAGCTACATGGCTGTCTCAGCCGCTGGCAGAATCCGTCAGTGGGTGTTTCTTGAACTTCTTCCAGCAAAGAAGTTCTTTGACGCCAAGTCTCCTCCTACTCTCCCTGCGCAGAAGTCTTCTGCGCAGGGAGGGTGTGGGCAGCAGAGTACCCGTACTCTCTCCGCTGGTCTCCGGCGAGGAGTCTTGGAGCCTCCTCTCCGATTCCCCCATCTGCCCCCCTTCTCCACTGGTGTTATGCTGATTTCCTTCCCCAGCAGATGGGCTGCCTCTCTCCCTACTGGGACCCTCTCCGGCATCCCTCTGGAGCCTTCCCTCCGCCTCTAGTATTTTGGTTTCCCCCCTTTTCTTGCTTTGAGATCTGTGGAATAGTGAGCAGCCTATACCTAGAGTAAAATAAATAAAACTCCAATTACAGATTTTTAAATAAAATAAAATAAAATGAACTTGAGGACTGGCAGAAGAATGATGGGGTTGGTGTGAAACTGTGCTGAGAACACCAGCAGCAGCAATTGAAGATAGTGTCATGGGGGTGGGTTAGGTTCCCCTCTTCCCATCTTTATGGTGTATCTGCTGTACTTTTCCACACTGTGCTAGAGTGATACAGCGGCCCTTAAGGGGTGGAAAATACAGCTTGGAGTCTTCAAGTAACTTCCCGAAATTCCAAATATCAAGTGGATTTGTTCATGCTTACAAAGTGGAATTCAGAATAAAGAAGAATCCAGCAGACATTATAATGCTTCCCTCAGTCATTTTAAATATCATAGTTATTCAGTGCTTTGGAAATGACATTTCCTCTGCCTCCACAAACTTCCATCTTCTGTTAGTTTTTCTATGAAATATGAACATCAATATTCACACTCGTTCCAAGAATGGCTACAGATGAGAGAGAAAAAAGGTGTCTAGTTTTCCCAAGTCACAAAATTCTACTGAATATTTCTCTCTACTTTCATTGGCACACTAGAATCATGATCCTTCCCTTGCCCCAGGTTGTGTGTGTGTGTGTGTGTGTGTGTGTGTGTGTGTGATTTTCAGCTTGTTGATAACAGTTAGAATGGGACAGATCCTCATTGTATGGTCACCTTCTTTCATGAAATTGCACAAAGTAGGGTTTGTTTTGTTTGCTTTGCACTTTCCCCTCCCTTTTTAGTAGCTCTTACCTTTCGAAAAGGGTATATTTTCATGTTGTTGTTGTTGTTTCTGAGAGAGGAAGCACTTAGACTGTGAACCTATACACCAAGGCTGGGAAACCCTTTTTTTCAGCTTGAAGACCACTTCTCATGAATAACTTGCCAGGGGCTTCCCTCCTGTGATGAGCAGAGCCAGAGGCGGAAGTGGGTGGAGCAACAGGTGTGAGTCTTACCTTTGTACAGGAGGCTACATTCCAGCCACACAAAAGCCAGAGGTTTCCACATACAAATATCTTTCCATCCGCCATCCATCCAAGTAAACAAGAGGCATTACTACAGTTCAATGATACAATCCAGAAATGTAAAAGCACTCAAGGAGATAATGGAGCAGGGCCACTTAGTAGCAGCAACGTGCGGCCAAGGTTGGGGTAAGACCTGGGAAGAGTAGATGGAGAGGCTTGGCAGACTGTACTTGACCTCCAGGCCTGAGGATCCTGATTCTGCTATATATGCCTACCTGGGAACAAGTCCCATTGAAAGCAACACAGCTTTCTTTTGGGTAGACATGGAATGCACTAGTCAGAGTCTTTATTTCATGGATTCTTCATTCTCAGACAGAACTTTAGATTTATTTAATAAATTACTGCTTATTTCAAACATGCTTTAAAAGAGATGTTACCAACCTAATTGTACCCTTTAGCTTTTTTCTAACAGACATGGCCATTTAAAAGAAATTTATCCTTTTGAAATTCAAGTAAATTGACCTACACATATACCAAACGTATTTAATGATAGTCATGATTGGGAAAACCATAGATTTCAGATTGAATCACAACATTTAATGATGTTATATCTGCCTTCTTTTTGTAATGAATTTGCTACGAAGAATTATGCTTTCCATTAGAATTCCTATATGACACAAGATATAAAATGTTTTAGGGTTTGTTTCTGTAACTTGAAATGAAACACAAGTCATATTCTTGTAAACAAAGACTCAGAGTCATAATTTAAGAGTATCTAAAATGAGAATCTGAATTTAAGGTTGAATTGGGATCCAGTCTAACAGGGTGAATGTGAAACAAACATCATGGGGTAATGCAATTTAGTAAATTTGAAGGGATAGAAAAATGAATAGGTGGGGCTAATAATTAGATATCTACATTTGAGCTGCTTGTGCTGTTAAGATCCAAACAATGCCAAGATATTTTCTTTTTTCCCTTTGCTAAATTGAAATGACTGTAGTAATGTATTCAAGAAGCTTAGCAGATTCAGAGGATTAATCAATTTGATTGTTCCCTCCAGTGTCATTTAAATCTGTGCCTGAACAAGCATTAAAAGCAATTAATTGAGTGCTATGAAATCAGTGCCAGAAGCATTCCAAGTGTCATGGAGATAATCACATGCATTCTATTGCCTGGTTTAGAGAAGCACCATCAATGTTGTGTGTGACAGAAAAGCAAAAATATATAGAAAATAAAGCTCAACTCAATATTGTCTGTGAAAACATTGGCTGTATAAGGTTATATCATGGATGTAGCAGTGGCAAGGGAAGGGTGTAAAAAACAATTTTAGTTAGTTCAGGTGGTTACAAAGAATAGCAATATATATTATATGTGTATGCAGGGCGTTTTTCTGCTAGAACTCAGTTCTGGCACCTTTCAGGTGGGTACCATTGTCATTATAAGAGAACAAGGGAGGTGTTTATGGTGAGTTCCGGCAACTCTTTTTCTAGAACAATAGCACTGGGGAGAGGATAAAATATTCTCAAAATAAAAATAATAAAATGAACATCTGTAACCATGTACATGTCTGGAAGACCAATCCACAAGTATAAAATGTGTTTTTGAAAAAAGGATCATAAGGATGCTGTAATAACCAATGCCCTGGAATGTGCATGCCAGCACAGGGGCTGATGCAGGGCCTGTTTGCCATGCTATATCCTCCCCCCCTCCACAATTATCTGTTGTTCTCCAAATGGTCATCTAGGCAGCCCCTGGATTGTTGGGTCCTGGGCATCAGCCGCAAGGTCCAGCTCTCGCTGTACCACTGTGGTTACAAACCTGAGTATTTCCCAACATTACTGTTGCTTTTGCCTGCTTCCTCATTTATGTGCGCCTCTCATTTTCTACAGCAAGGTGGCAGCTGTGAGAAGCACTGTTCAGGAAGACAAAGTTGGAAAGGCAGCCAACAGCAGATGCCCTCACTCAGATTTCCTAAGCGAACAGAAGTTTCGCAAGTGGCAATTCTGTGGCATGGCATGGCAGACTGGCGGTGGTGGTTGGTTCCCTTCCCTCGATGCAATGGTCCCCATTCCCTGAATGGTGGCCTCTGTGTTGCCATTTTAACTTTTTTTAATTAAAAAGAGAAAAGCAATGACAAACCCAGACAGCATCTTAAAAAGTAGAGACATCACCTTGCCAACAAAGGTCCGTATAGTAAAAGTTATGGTTTCCCCAGTAGTGATGTATGGAAGTGAGAGCTGGACCATAAAGAAGGCTGATCGCCGAAGAATTGATGCTTTTGAATTATGGTGCTGGAGGAGACTCTTGAGAGTCCCATGGACTGCAAGAAGATCAAACATATCCATTCTTAAGGAAATCAGCCCTGAGTGCTCACTGGAAGGACAGATCATGAAACTGAGGCTCCAACAGAAGTGCCTGGCGTGCTCTGGTCCATAGGGTCACGAAGAGTCGGACACGACTAAACGACTAAACAACAAATACATGAAGTGCATCAACACATTTCATATATCATCTATGCAAGAGACTGCAGGATTTGCTGATCATTACCAATCCAGATGAATGGCTGGTAGTGGCAGGACTTGTAGCCACTACTACTGCTAATTTATTACTTGTACCACACCCATCTGACTGGGTTGTCCCAGCTACTCTGGGCAGCTCCAATGCTGCCATTTGTGCCAGCCAGGACAGAAGGTTGGACAGGGAATAATGTCTCTTTACTGAGCTAGCTCCCATGCTGGCACAGCAAAGAGACCCAAATCAGGATCTTTGCAATCACATCCTATCCGAGCCCGGCCCAGCCCTACCCTGAAGTGCCCTGTTTTGAGAGTTCCTGATAGCTGCTGGGGATGCTGCCACTGGTTGCTTCTGTCCATCTCCCATTTGGGTGGCTGTTTCTGGGTTGTCCCCATGATTACAGCTGGGCAGGGATAGGCAGAAGGCATTACAGTATCTAGCCCATCCAAAACCCCTCCAACATCTAGTATCTAGAATGGAAAGCTTCATGAGTTTGACAGTAACCATAACAACCTCCAGTTCTGGCTCACTTTGGATTTAGCATTATCATGGCATTCTATCTCCTCTTGATGGACTTGTTTCCAACTTGGGTGTGGTGGCATGGATCACTGTACGATTTTGCCATTGAATGGTATGAGGTTCTGATGATTCACTATTCAATAGTGAGAGCCAGTGTGGTATAGTGGTTAACAGCAGTGGCTCGTAAACTGGTGAACCGGGTTCGCTTCCTCACCCCTCTACATGCAACTGCTGGGTGACCTTGGGCTATTCACACTTCTCTGAAGTCTCTCAGCCTCACTCACCTCACAGAGTGTTTGTTGTGGGGGAGGAAGGGAAAGGAGAATGTTAGCCGCTTTGAGACTCCTTAGGGTAGTGATAAAGCAGGATATCAAATCCAAACTCTTCTTCTTCTTCTTCTTCTTCTTCAATTGGGGTGGGTTGTCCTTCAATAATGAGACCCACCATTTGCCCAATTTACCTGGAAAAGTAGCGTAGAAATATATTTTTAAAAAATTAAAACAAAGCTCTTGTCTCAGATAAGGCTTCAGTTTCTTTTTTTTTTTTTTATAAAAATTTTTTATTGCGTTTCTTTCCACAGATGAACAAATTTGTTTGGACAACAATATACAAGAAACATTTTCCATATATATAAAGAAAAACATAAAAAAAAGAAAAGATCATTATAAAATTTTTTTCGACATCTTTTTGGACCTCCTCGCATCCTCTCAGCATTGCGTTCATCATTCTAACCAATTCAGCAATTTATTATCTTATTTCCCAACTTATTATACCTTTGTATTTATTATGTTACCAATTTCAAAAATTTGTAATTTAATTTTAACACTCTTAATAAACATAATATTTTGTTTCTAGTTTGTCTCATTTTTTTCCATCAATACTTACTTTATCATTTACTTAAAATAAATTGCAGAAGCATAACGTTTCTTAATCGTGCACAATCTTAACACTCAAACAACTTATAATGTTTTTGCAAATAGTCCTTAAATTTTTTCCAGTCCTCCTCCATTGTTTCTTTGCTCAGATCTCGGATTCTGCCGGTCATTTCTGCCAACTCCATGTAGTCCATCAGCTGCGTCTGCCAGTCCTCCAGTGTGGGTAAATCTGGTGTCTTCCAGAACTTTGCGATAAGAATCCTAGCTGCTGTGGTTGCATACATAAACAAGGTTCTGTCCTTCTTTGGCACCTTCCGGTCCACCATGCCCAGAAGAAAGGCCTCTGGTTTCTTAGAAAAGGTATATCTGAATACCTTTTTCAGCTCATTATGTATCATTTCCCAAAAGGCCTTTACTTTCGGGCAGGTCCACCAGAGGTGAAAGAATGTCCCTTCTGCCTCTTTGCATTTCCAACACTTATTATCAGAAAGATGATATATTTTAGCCAACTTGACTGGGGTCATGTACCACCGGTATACCATTTTCATAATGTTCTCTTTCAAGGCACTACATGCCGTGAATTTCATACCGGTGTTCCATAACCATTCCCAGTCCTCAGACATAATGTTGTGTCCTACATCCTGTGCCCATTTTATCATAGCAGATTTAACTGTCTCATCCTGTGTGTTCCATTTAAGCAGCAAGTCATACATCCTCGAAAGTACCTTAGTCTTTGGTTCTAGTAACTCCGTCTCCAGTTTCGATTTCTCCAACTGGAAACCCACTTTTTTGTCCATTTTGAATACCTCTTGAATTTGAGCATAATGTAACCAATCTCGCACCTTACCTTTTAATTTGTCCTGGCTTTGGAGCTTCCAATTGTCTCCAACTCTTTCAATCAGTTCCCAATATTTTGGCCAATAGGCCTCCATATTGGGCTTTTTTTTAGAAATCTTGGCTTCCACAGGTGATAACCACCTCGGGGTCTTGTTTTCTAATAAATCCTTGTACTTCATCCAGGCGGCAAAAA
The DNA here is from genome assembly GCF_964188305.1 of Podarcis bocagei. Lineage (NCBI taxonomy): Eukaryota > Metazoa > Chordata > Lepidosauria > Squamata > Lacertidae > Podarcis > Podarcis bocagei. The sequence goes on along the minus strand of NC_138128.1, from coordinate 51,234,832 downwards.
TTGATTTTCTGACAATATGGTTTTTGAACAATTTATGAACCTTCGCCTTGTCATACCACAAGTATGCATGCCAACCATACACATTATCAAACCCCTCCAGATCTAGGACATCGGTGTTTTCCAACAGGAACCAATCCTTCAACCAGCAGAAGGCTGCAGCTTCATAGTACAACCTTAAGTCCGGCAGGGCAAACCCCCCTCTTTCTTTTGAGTCGGTTAGTATTTTAAATTTTATTCGGGGCTTTTTGCCCTGCCAGACAAACTTAGAAATATCCTTCTGCCATTTTCCAAAACATTCCATTCTGTCCACGACCTGAAGGGTTTGAAATAAAAATAGCATTTTTGGCAAAACACACATCTTTATAGCTGCGATTCGGCCTGACAAGGTAAGTTTCAATCTTGACCAGATATCCAAGTCTTTTTTAATTTCCAACCAACATTTTTCATAGTTATCTTTGAAAAGGTTTAAATTTTTGGTGGACAAGTATACCCCCAGGTATTTCACTTTTTTAACCACACTTAACTCTGTCTCTTTCTGGTACCCCTCTATCTCTGTAGGTGTCAAATTTTTGACCAAAACCTTAGTTTTTTGTTTGTTTAACTTGAATCCCGCCACCCGACCAAACTCCAGAATAAGTTCCAAAACTCTTTTTGTGCTAGATACTGGCTCCTGTACTGTCAAGACTAGGTCATCTGCGAAGGCTTTCAGTTTGTATTGTTTCGCTCCGACCTCTATACCTTGCACCAACTGGTCCTCCCTAATCATATTCAGCAATACCTCCAGAACAGAAATAAATAGCAGAGGGGATAAAGGGCACCCCTGTCGTGTCCCTTTTTCAATTAGAAGTTCATCCGACACCACATTGTTCACTATCAACTTGGCTTTTTGCTCTGAATAAATTGCTTCTAGTCCATTTTCAAACCCCCGTCCCACTCCCATCCCTTTCAAGTTCTTCTTCATAAACATCCAAGAAATGTTGTCAAATGCTTTCTCCGCATCAATAAAGATTAAAGCAGCCCTTGTGTTTCTAATTCGCAACAGCTCCAATATATCAATAATGTTCCTGGTATTGTCCGACATGTGTCTACCAGGGAGAAAGCCTGCTTGGTCCTTATGAATTACTTCATTTAATACATTTTTAAGTCTACTTGCTAAAATGTCTGCAAAAATTTTGTAATCCACATTCAGGAGTGAGATGGGACGGTAGTTCTTAAGCTGAGTCTTTTCCCTTTCTGACTTGGGAATCAATGTGATAAATGCTTCTTTCCACGTTTCCGGTGCCTTCCTCCCCTCCATGATCTGGTTACAAACCTCCAACAACGGTTGTATCAAGAAATCCTTCAAAGTTTTATAATATTTGGAGGTGAGTCCGTCCGGGCCTGGAGATTTGCCCAGCTGCATGTTTTGGATGGCACCTTCAATTTCCTGTTGAGTTATTTTGCTGTTAAGAATTGATCTTTTATCTTGACTTATTTTAGGTAGTCCATTTGTTTCCAGAAATTGGTCCATTTCCGATTCTTTCTGAGGCCCCTGTGCGTAGAGCTCTTTGAAATATCTGTGGAAGCACTTTCTTATTTCTTCTGGTTTCTGAACTATTTTTCCTTGAATCTCCAAATTTGTAACCGTATTTAATTTTTGTCTTTTTTTCAACTGCCAAGCCAGCAACTTTCCACATTTATTTGCTGATTCAAACGATCTCTGCTTCATTTGTTTGATTTTCCACTCAATCTCTTGATTGATCAGTTTCGAATATTGTGCTTGATGGAATTTGATCTCTCTTAGCACCTCTTTTGACTTCGGTTTGATTCTCAGCTTTTTCTCTCCTTCACTTATTTTCTCTAAAATTCTTTCTTTTTTTCCATTCCAATATTTTCTTTTTATCGAATTCTGTTGAATCAGAAACCCTCTCATTACAGCTTTACTTGCATCCCAGATTGTTCTTTTCTCCACCGTAGTGTTCAGATTTATTTCAAAGTAGTCCTTTAGTGTTTTTTGGGCCTTCTTCACAATCTCTTGATCTCTTAACAAGGTGTCATTCATTCTCCATCTGAAGGATCCAGTTGGAAAAATTCTCAATTCCATTTTTAAGGCATTATGGTCGGAGCAGGTTTTTGGGCAGATTTCCACTTTTCTCGTTTTCGGAGCCAGCCCTCTAGATATCCAAATTTGGTCGATTCGTGTCCATGACAAGTGGGCCTCAGAAAAGAAGGTTCCTTCTTTACCCAAGGGGTTCCTTGTCCTCCAAATGTCAATCAAATCCATATTGTCTGTCATTTCAAAGAAAGTTTTAGGGAGTCTGCCGTCTGTTGTTAAGTTTTGATTTTGGGATTTGTCCATATTTGTAGACACCACCCCATTCATATCTCCCATCACAATAATATTAGCATAGTCCAAATAGTCCATCATTGTCTCATGCAGCTTCTTGTAGAATTCTGATTTTCCATCATTTGGCGCGTAAACTCCTAGTATCAAAATCTTTTCCCCTTGTGTTTGAATTTCAATTGCGAGAATTCTTCCATGATCATCTTTAAATAAAAATTTTGGCGACAGGTTCTCCTTTGCATAAATTACAACACCTCTTTTTTTAACTTTGTCTGATGAGATAAATTCTTGGCCAAGTCTTTTATTGATTAATACTTTCCTGTGGAGCCTAGTCACATGTGTTTCTTGCAAACATATTACATCCAATTGTTCTTTTTTTAGGATATGAAATATCCTTCTCCTTTTTTCCGGAGAATTCCCGCCATTTATGTTCCAACTAAGTAGCTGCAGAGACATCCTGTTCTATTCAAAATGTTCTTAAGATGGGGTGTCTTCCTTTTGCTCAGATCCCGAGGGTGTAGGCGTTGGCCCACTTCCGGGCAGTATTGGTGCTGGTAAAACTGGAAGCCAATTGGCTCCTTTTTGGAGATCTTCTCCGTGGTCGTGAAGGAACTTTTGGTTATCTTCAGGTGTTCTTATTTTAACCTTCCTTTCTTTGTAGGTAAAGGATAATCCCTGTGGAAACTCCCACCTATAGGGAATTGCGTTGTGCCTCAGCAATTTTGCTAATTCTGTATAGGTGGCTCTAAGGTCCAGCAACTGCCTCGGGATATCTCTGTAGATTTCCACCCTTTTGTCTTGTATTTCAATTGCTTTTTTGAAATGAAGGCCTAGGATCTTGTCTCTCTCTTCCTTTGTTCTTAAAATTATCAAACAGTCTCTGGATCTGTCTTTCCTTACCAGTCTTCCCAGTCTATATGCCGAGACAATCCTGAAATCTGTATCTTCCTTTAAACCCCAGAACTTCGAGAATTCCTGTGTTAAGTATCCAATCAAGTCTCCTTGCTCGAGTTCCGGAATACCTCTCAATTTGATGTTGCTCTCGCGGTTTTTCAGTTCCACCATTGACAGATAGACTTGTTGTTCACCCACCTGTTTGTGCAGGGGCCTGACTTCTCCTTTTATTTCTTCAACCTCTTTTTGTAGAACTCCCACTTTCTGGATTGCTTCTCCAGCTAGTTCCCGATTTTCCGCTGTTGCTCCTTGCAATTTCTCTATGGCTTGCGTGTGCTGGGAAACTTGGTCAGTCAATTTTTGAATCGAGGAAGTTGCTTTATCTATCTTCACAGACTGGTCGTCCACCTTCTGGTTTAGACTTGATAATTGCTCCAATATTTGTTTTAATAGTGTATCTGACCCACCTGCTGCCATATTTTCCTCAGTGGACTTCTCAGTTATTTCCCCTTGTTCCCTTTGGGTCACCAGTGCAGCTGGAACCGACGAACGGCGTCCTTGGGTCAATGTTGTTTGTACAAATTGTGCTGGTCTTCTTTCCTTTTCTTTTTCCTTAGCCTCTTTAGTTTCCTTTGCTTTAGATGCTCTTGTTCTCCCTGCACCACTCATTACACATCTGTCAATGTTCAAGGTCAAATTGTCAATTGTTCCATGGGAAAGACAAATTCAGGAGTAAACAACCAGTGAGATGGAATTCAAAACAAAAGTCAGTTCCCAGGATTTTATAATCCGAAAGCCCTGTAGGGGGAGTACCACCAGGTTTCAAAGACAAAGAAGGAAGTAATCCGCCATTAAAGTTCCAAATTGTTTCAAGACAGTAAATTCATTAGTCCAAAAGTCCCTTCATAGACTCAAAATTTCCCAAAGCGCCTTTATAGATCAACAAAGTTTCACGAAAGGTGCTTGTAACAATATCCCATTCAGTCTTTTCTGCTCAAATATAACAGTTACATTCCAGCAAAGTTTTGCAACTGTTTCCGCAGTTTGACACAGTCTCTCTCTCTGGCAGCCCGACAATCTGGCTCTTTAGAAATACAGCCCAAAGGAGAAAAAAGATAGGAGGAAAGTCACCATTTACTACTTCTTTTAGTCAATGTCCATTTCCACCTTCAGCTCAATAAAATAAGCAGATCTTATAGCACGAAAAAGTTTAAGCTTCCCACAGTCCCGTTTCAAGCGCTTCCGTTTTTAAAAGCTTTGCTTTGATCTTGTCAGCAATGTCGGAAGACGGACTTCCCTTTTCTCGTCTCCCGCTTTCAGCCAGATTTACCGAATTTCTTTTGCCAAATTTTAAACCCCTTTACTCACGGGTATGTTGCTTGCAGTTTAGCGTTGATTTTAGGAAGAAGGATCAGCGCTCATCTGTAACAGCCGCGCGGCTTCGCTTCCGCGGAAAGAGCGATGAACTCACAGCACCGCTACCCCTCCTTCACTCCGGGTCTCCTTACGGGGTCCCTTCTGTGTTTTCGGAGCAGCTTCTGGTGCCCGCCGAGTCCCACGGCCACGGGCTCACTCTACCCGTGGTTTATCTTGATGGGTCGTCGCTATGCCGCAGCGAACGACCCTTTTCCGCGGAGCCCCTCTTCAGAGCTCGAAGAGGACCGCCATTACAGTTTCGCGCCGCCCCCGGAAGTCACCAAGGCTTCAGTTTCTTTAGGGTTGTGTGTACTCCGATTCCAAATCCATGACTATGTCTTGGTTCCAATCCAGAGCTGGGAAATTGCAGTCTTTGTATCATTGACTGGAGGCAGGAAGTAATTATAAGGTGTGTTTGATTACTTCCCTGTTGATTGGAATGAGCTCTCCACAATTCCAACTATCTATGTAGGCTATGCCATGAAGTTTCATCTGTCAACAAAGCTGAGTTTGGGTATGTGGAAATCCAAAATGCTTTGCATACTTCTGAGTTTGACTTGGAGTTAACAATGCATGGATCCCTTCTGGGCTTGTCTTGAAAAACATTTGGTGTTTTCCAAGTGTTTCTGTCAGTCAGAAAACATCATTTTTTGAAAAAAGGAAGCTGAGCATACTGGAAAAACTCAAATGGGTGGTGCAGTCCCCATCTCCTGCCAATCCTGCTATATTCCAAGCAACCACCTCCCAGCAGTAACTATGGAGAAGTCTGCAATCCTGGACTTTGTAAATGTGCTTTAGTAGTAATGAATTAACAGGCAGACAATGCTGTGATTGCAAGTTTGAATAGCTGATAAATCCAAAAACCCAATAATATTGAATCCCTTTTGTGCTAATGCAAAATAAGAAACAAATAAAAGCATTTAGAACATAACCTGAATGAGCTCTCTGTTCCCATCATTATTGAGCTGAGATAATGTTTGGACTTCTTCCACCTCTAAACCATGACAAAATGAATATGGGCTTCATAAATGTTCTATTTCTTTTCAAGTAGAAAGGAAATAATTTATCTAAGGGGTTACAACAGACAGCTGAACAACTACTGTCATGAAGCCTTATCAGGCAATAGACTAGCTCTCTAAATCTGCAAATGTCCCTAATGTAATATATACAAAATGCAATAATATTGCTATTGGAGCTTTCTACTGCCAAATAGACCAGATTGTTTGTATTCTTGGGAGGGCAAACTTGGTCAAAGGAAACAAAAGATCCTTTGTGGATTTGACTCCTTCCTTCACTTGCCTTCTCTGTAGCATTTTTGGTTTCTGAACAGTGCCTTAGCTTAAAAGTTTCTTTTAACTTTCATTTTTTAAAACAAACAAACAAACAAACAAACAAACAAACAAACAAACAAACGTACAGTATTCTTCTGTAAATGTGTCTTTGTTTTTTCTTGTGAAAGTAGTTATGTGGAAATTGCTAGAAACAGAGTACGTGGCAGATATTAAGTGCAATCATTTACGGTATTTGCAAGAGACAGATCAGATGCAATTTTATGCTTACATTAGCTCTTATATATAGCCTGTCACCACACAAACACATGGCCACCACATGAAAAAAGAAAAGATTGCAATTTTTCTACAAAACTCAAAATACATGTATACCAACTGAACACTGAAAACATATTCAATTTAAAAGACAGGTGAAGGGGGAAATGACATTCTTTAAGATAGCTTCTACCAAGGCTAATGTCAAAAATCTAAATCACTTCAATAAAAACAGAATACAGCTTTAAGTAGCATCAAAAGACTATGTTTTCTGATTCTCCTTTTTTAAAGAAATCATGCAGTCCTAGAAGCCAATGCCTTTAGGCACATTCTAAAACTATTCTCATTTCCTCAACTCCATAGCAACATTGCACACGCGCGCGCACACACACACACGCTCTGAATACAAAATGGAGACCTTTTTACATACACGGAGGGATTTCTTGTCCAAAGCTTTTAATGGATTTCATCTTTTGTAAGTACACCATTGCTGGCAACCATTCACTTCAAAGGAAATTTATTCTCCCATGAATAAAGCTGCCAAAAAGGAAAACAAGAACAAGAACACCATCGCCCCAGAGAGGAAAACATTAAAAATTAATTCACAGACTAGAACATTGCTGAGTGTAGAATATTATACAGAAAAGAATATTTTTATATCCTTAACTAGCATTGTTATCAAAATCTGCTATCTAATCTAATCCTCCCAAATGAAAGCTACTGCCAGTTAAAATACAGTTGGTGGGTGTGTTCACATGTGCGCACACAGGCACATCAGGGAAATAAAAGCATCATTTTATTTTTATTTTTAAAATGATATTTATTGAAACAAAAGAATTTTTTTAAAAATATACACACAAAAAAAGACAAAATTACAAAAAAAAAAAACAAAATCATGAGGGGGAAAAAAGAAGAAAAAATAAAACCATCCTTATCAGATTCTCCAAATTCCATTACCTTCTTTCCATGACTTCCTCCTCCTCCCATCTCTTGTATCTTGATTAATAATTATCGCAGCAAATCCTTTCCATAACTCATAATATTTTATCATTACGTTACCTTACTCTATTCTCATTTTATCTTATAAAAACGACCTTAGAGCTTACAACTTAAATCTTTTTTACCAACTTCTCATAACCATTACCTTTTTGCCTAATTCTTTAAACATTTTAACAAGAGCCAAGTAATTTCATTTCAACATTTCCCCAACATTCATAAAACATTTCTATTAATAATAATACAAAAAAGTACAATAGAATAAAAACAATCCAATCTTCTTCCAGCGTCCCCTCCCCCCGGTCCCGGGGTTGTCTGTCATAAAAGCATCATTTTAAACTTACATTCATGATTCTTAACGATGGCAGGATAACTTATCATGTCCCCGCCTTTAATTATTTGTCACTTATATAGTGCCACCAATTTGCTTTACACAGCAGAAAAGAGATCCTTGCTCCAAGTAGCTTACAATTTAGTTTGAAATAGGGGACAGAAGAGCAGGCAGTGGTAAACAGGGAGAATATATTGTTGTTTCAGTTACAGAAAGAGTGGCTGCTTTAATACTGCCAAAGAGGGTGCGAATTTGCCCAAAATGTTTGTGTGCAAATTTATATGCAGAGATGCAAATTTACAAGTAAATGTCAATAGACTGTGGCCAAGTGATCTATGTACTGTACTTTGCTATTGTCCAGGTGTTCACTGTTGATGGGCAACTTGAAGATCACTGCTTGCCCTTCCTATGGTCCTTTATCTTTAAACCTGACTTCAGTCAAATCTAGGTCATCTTCTAATAGAATGTGATCCTTTGACATATCTTCAAATGGATGACTTTCCTTGCTTTTGTACAAATGTGGATTTGTCCTAAGCATGTATTACTGGATGATTTGGGTGCAGCATTAACCCAGCATTTATGTAAACATGAAATCACAGCATGGTTTACTTGTTATTTGTGCATACAGTTCTATAAAAATTACCCCCCCCCCCAAGTCTGGGATACCCAGAGTTGGATCACCAGTACAGGTGCCATTGGGCAAAGTTTCATTTAGAAACTGATGAAAAATATAATTGAAATAGTATAGGCATTTGGCAGCTGAATATATTGAGTTGAAATTTGCTCAGCCATTAAACTGCAATTATTCTGCCAGTAAAATGTAATTGTAAATATTATCATTATCATCATATTGCATTTTAATAACTTTTAATGTGTAAGCTGATTTCTTAAAACAAGGCAGATTGGGGGGGATATCCTGAGCATGCTTACTTAAATATTAAATACTTAAGTACTGGTCCTATGATTTTTAGGCACACATATTATTTTTAGGATCACTTTGCTCCTGAGATTTTTTCCAAGGGCACATACAGTTTTATGTTGTTTGCTCAGTAACTTTGTTGATAAGAGTGTGAAAAAATGAAGAGAAAGATAATGTAGCTAACTCAATGTTCAATTTGTGCTTGGGTAACTCCCCAGTAGAATTTGTTATAAGAAACAACGCTATCTCCACAAACACATATTGCATCCTCTGCAGTAACATTCCTCTGACACTCACAGTAAAGGCTATCTTGTATATGATCATTTTCCTTTGGATACCATGCTTTTATGTATGAAAAAAGCATGAAAAAATGTATATGATGTCTCATGAGATGATGAGCCATCTTGGGGGTACCACCCACACGGTGCCCTCCAGAAGTTGTTGGACTACAATTCCCATCAGTCCCGCCCATCATGCCCTATGGTCAGGGACGACGATGGGAGCTGTTGTCCAACAACATTGGCTAGCCGTGGTCTGCATGTTGTTTTCCTGCATGGATATGCTAGACATGTAGAAAAGTGTGCCTTGAGTAAAGTAGGCTGACACTTAACACAATGACAAATCACTGTCAAGACAAATCAACCATTTACACAGGAATCCATGTTGTATCTGTGCTTTCCCCATTTTTCAGCTCACAGAAGACTCAGGGAAGCAGTTTAAGTCATGGAAATGGTTAGGGGCTAAGCTTTACCTATCCACAGTGACATGGCTCTAATCAAAACGGGGCATTCTATAGCTCCTTTTAGAAGAGATAAGAGATGCTGGGAGACTTGATCACAAAACTGCCAAGACACATGAAGTGGTTGTAATGCATGGAAATTATAGTGGTGGTGGCTAGTAGCTGGAAACAATGATGGAAGGACAGTGGGGGCCTGGTAGGTGTTGGTAACCCAGACTGTTGTCCATGGGTAGGCAAACTAAGGCCCAAGGGCCGGAGCAGGCCCAATTGCCTTCCAAATCCGGCCGGTGGATGGTCTGGGAATCAGCGTGTTTTTACATTAGTAGAATGTGTCCTTTTAGTTAAAATGCATCTCTGGGTTATTTGTGGGGCACAGGAATTCGTTCATTTATTTTTTCAAAATATAGTCCAGCCCCCCCACAAGATCTGAGGGACAGTGGACTGGCCCATGGCTGAAAAAGTTTGCTGACCCCTGCTGTTGTCAGTAGGCCATTAGAGCAGCTGCTGTCTCCACACAACTGCTTGGTATTTCTTTCAGCAGCAAGGGACTGAGCAAAGTGATAGCTGTCCACAAGTTTCTATGTGAATCTTGCAAGTAGGACTTGAGAGCAAGAGCACGCTCCCCTTCTGTGGCTTCCAGAAATTGGTATTCAGAAGCATTGCTGCCTCTGACTGTGGAGGAAGACAGGAGAGGACTTTGGTAACCCTTTCGGAATATGGCACCCTGTGCACCCTCAAATGGATATTCTCAGTTATAGATCATCTGAATTTTGTGTCTCTTTGGCTTGGCACCCTGGGTGGGGGAACCACTCACACCACCCTAAATCTGGTGCTGAGGCGGAGCGTAGTTCCTGGCTCCTATTGCTCACACCCTCTCTCTGCCTGCTTGCCTTTCCTCCGGCTTTGGCTGATTCTTCAGGAAGCATTGGGGCCAACAGGCCTATCCAGAGTGAGGAAGCAAGCAAGGAGGGCATGCTGCTTCTTGAAAGCTTAGTCATTGCTTCTGCCTCTTCCTCCTTCTGAATCCCTACCACCTAGAGGGAGAGTGTAGATGACTGAAAAGTTGAGCAGCTGCTCTTTGCATCCCCGTAAGCACTGCTGCGAGAGGGAGACTGACTAGGCAGCGGCTGTTGTTTGTATTTATCTGTAAGCATCACTATGGACCCCATCTTCTTTATCACAGTGCCCAGAAAGGGTGATAAAACAAGGAGGCAACAGTGCTTCTGAATACCAATGTCTGCAAACCAGAAGGTGGGGAAGAGTGCTTTTGTGCCCGGGTCCTGTTTGCGGGCTTCCTACAGGCATCTGGTTGGGCACTGTAAGAACAGCATACAGTCTAGCATGGGGCCATGGCGTGACCCAGCAGGCTCTCCTTAGGTTGTTATGCAAAGCAGGCTCTGTGCTACACCCCACCTGTGATGCAGAGGTCAGAGGAGTGAGCCTGCAGGGGAAGTTGCCGACTTCAAAGCTGGGGGGGGGGGGAGACCTGCCCCCATTTCACATCCCCCTTTCTTGCACGGCAGGCGATGGGAGGAGGGATTGTTATTCCTCCATTGCAGGGGGTTGGGCTAGATCAGCGTTTCCCAAAGGGGGGGGGGAGCATATGGCTGCCTGCGGTGCCCCCAGGTGAAAATCGTGTGAATGGGAGGGGGATAACATGAGGCTAGGGGACCACAGAGGAAAGTAAGAAGCGAAGGGGGGAAATAAACATTTTTTAAATTAAAAAAATCCTGATGGGCAGGTTACCTGCTTGACCAATCACAAACGAGTAAGAGGGATGGCCACCAGCAGGCAGGATTTTTATTAAGGGGTAGGTCTTTGTTAGGAGGGCAGAACCTCAGATTTGTATTGATTTTTACTTATTTGGGGAGCAGCTGCCCCCCTGCCTACATCCATGGGGGGCACAGAAAGGAAACAAGGTCGGAAGGTTGGGAAACACTGGACTAGATTAACCTTGGGATCCTTCCAACTCTACGATCCCCTCTTTCCTGCTTGATCTCCTCCTCACCACCGCCGCCCCCTTCTAAAAATAGCAGGCCACGATTCCCCCCAAGCTTCCACGATCAGCCAGGCGCCTCTGCCGCCTCCCCGCGAGCCCGGCCCGGGAGAGGCGGGTCGGCGTGTCCCCGGCGCCATGGCAACGGGCGCTCCGGAAATCGCGTCAGCATCCCGCCCTCCCCTGCCGGGGCCGCTTTAGCGAGGCAGCCAGTCCAGCCGGGCAGTCCGCCAGAGCAAGTGCCGGCGAGCCTGCGCCAGCGGCCCGATTAGGCAGCCCTGGGTGCCGCGGGCAAGGACGGGTCCCCCCCGCAGACGGCGCGGCTGCCCAAAGTGCCCCGGTGGGCGGCGCTGAGCCTGGAAGCAGGGGGTTGAAGGCAACGTGTTGAAGGGGCGCTGCTGGTAAGGCGAGCCTGGCGCTGCGGGAGGAGGAGGAAGAGGGGAGGCGCGCGCGGGAGGCTTGGACCAACGCAGTGCTGCCTCTGCCGGGGATGCTTGGGGGGGGGGGCGAGGTCGCGGTTTTGGCGGCTTGTGGCTCGGGGCAGGAGAAGGGCAACGGAGCAGCATCGCCTCCTGCCACTCTGTGCTGCGCGCCCCAAGGCGGTGACAGCACAGCAAGGAACGTAACGAATTGCATTGCTTATGAACTTGGAATAAAAGGAGCCCTGCGTCCACGGAAGGGACAGTGCCTTGAAATAAGGGACAGGTGGCAAGGGCCAGCTGCAGCAACATGCATGCATGGACCCATGTGCGGATGAGCTGCGCCCGGTGATTCAGCACCGGGAGGAGGGGGTTGGAATATGGAGCTGGACCTCTTTCTGGCCAGCCTAAGAGCTGTGGGAGGAAGGAAGCAAGAGTACTAGAAACGAGCATGGTAGTGCCATTGTAAAATGTGTCCTCTGTAAGTCATAGCTGAGCTCTTTAGGATGTTCAAAAGTTATGAGTTATGGGCTTCTAGCAAAAATATGTGTGTTGCTTTTGTTACTAGCAACGTGTGGTGTGTGGTGTGGTGTGGTGTGGTGGGGAGAGTGGTTCTTGCAAAAGCCTGGCTGCTTGAGGCCCATTTGCGCCAATGCATCTCTGTGTTTTTATGTTGGTGCCTTTTGTACCAAACATAAAAGTGGACGGAAACAAAAAGTGGATGAAAGACGTTCTTTCAGCTGTGAGAACCAGCTTAGTGCATTTGGACTTGAGTTCAGAGTAGATGGTGGAAGGAAAGCCAATTTCCTTTTTAATATGGGCTGCTTCTCCTTCTCCCCTTTTCTTTTGACCCTGCAGTTGTCCGTCACTGGTGTACTTAACTAACCCTGTGTGAAAGTCCTTTCAGCCATCTTGCCAACTTGGCTTAGATGGGTGCCGTTCCCCTGGTGATTACATAGCTTGAGTGAAATCCCTTGGCAGTAGCCTTCTGCTACTCAGAGATATTCAACACCTGATACTACCGTCTGGCAGTTGTGCTTTATTTATAGCAGAGCTTTTGACCCTGCTGTGTATCCTTACACGATGCTGCTTCAAATTAGGCTAAAGTACCTGGTTTTAACTGTCCATAATTTATAAGCTACTCAAAGAGAAGGGTCTGAAAGAGGAACCTTTTGTTTCTCTAGAGATCATGTGAATTTCCCCCTTTTCAATTAATGTGCACTCAGTCCCTATCCTTGTTTACTTGGGAATAAATCCTAATGGGTTCAGTGTGACTTAGTTCCAGGTGAGCCTGGAAAAGGCCTTAGATCTCTTTTTCATTGGCCATGGAGCATCATGTTCCTAATGATGATAATTGCTGTTGGTGAGTTCTAGCATACCTTTTTCCATACTAATTAACAGGCTACTTGACTTTGACGTGCTTTCGAACTGCTAGGTTAGCAGGAACTGGAACCAAACAACGGGAGCTCACCCCCGTCGTGGGGATTTGAACTGCCGACCTTCCGATCGGCAAGCCCTAGGCTCAGTGGTTTAGACCACAGCGCCACCCGTGTCCCACATATCTGGATAGACTTGCCTAAAGAAAAATGATTTTAGCAAGTGTCAGGGGTTCAGGAGCAGAGGCACAGGAAAGGGAGGAAACAGAGAGCGAGGGGGAGGAATCCGAAGGAAATATGAGCGATGACAGCGGCCCGAGATCTCTGAGTCTTTCCAGTGAATCGGAAGATTCACAGAAAGGGGCACCAGTGGTCAGAGCAAGGGGGGCGCCTAGGGGGACACCCCAGGAAGAAGGGACCAGAGGGGACTCAGAGAGCAGCAGTTGGAAGTCGGGACCAGCTTCCCCACCAGAGCGCAGTAGGGGGGAGGGGTCCCAGGTATCGGGATCTGGCGGCTCGCCGCAAGCGGGAGGGCATGAGTCAGGATTGGCCACACCTCCATCGGGGAGCGAGGAAACGGTCAAGAGGAAGGTTGAAGGCTGGGCGCGCGCGCCAAGTTCAAATGCACAGGAAGGCGGCACAGTAAGCAGCCCGGATAGGGAGCCAGGTCCTAAAGCCCGCCGCAAGGAGGGAGAAGAGTCCGGGGGGTCAGCGTCAGAAGAGTCCAGGAAGGAAGAGACCACGGGGGGTAGAGGGACCCAGAGGAGGAAGGAAAGACGGAAGAGGTGGAGTAAGGCTAGAGTATTAAGTTGGTGTACAGGAGGCGGAGACTCAGACGGAGCTTCGCCGGTCTAGCTTCTAAGACGTAGAGCTGCGCGCTGCGGCTCGGAAATGGAAACTGTAACTCAATAAAGACTTTTGTACAGTACTGCCGGCTAGCGTGGTCCTCTGTGAGCTGGGACCTGGAAGCGGCTCTGACAGTAAGTGACAAAAAGTGAAGGTGCTCACCTGATGCCTATAGGCAGGGGGTTCCAAAGTGTGGGATATGGCAGCAGGGATGCAGGTTAGAGAAGGGTGTGGGTTTTCAGCTCTGCTCACTCATGTTCCCTTGTAGTAATTTGCACTCCCCTCTTCATATGTGAATGGAGCAGATGTGAAGACCAAATGTGACTTCCAAAATGAGATGGGGCTACTGAAAGGGAACAAGTTTATATTTTGACCGCAAAGCCTCATGGTGAACATGTTTACTAGGAAGTGAATATGAGAGTGTGTACATGGGATTGTAGCTTCAGGGAACAAAGAGAAGAAGCAAGTGATCTTTGGAAAGAGGAACATACTATGTCACTTATAAGAAAGATTTCTCAGGCATGCCGCATAGTTGTTTTCTTTAACACTGACTCTTTTCTTTTCTAGCTCATGATATTGAATATAAGCTCTGTGTCATGGATGACGCTGCTTTGTCACTTGGAGCAATAGATGTTTCCTATTCTTCCTTGGCAGAATGCACTGTGACTAGATGTAAACACTCCAGTGAAGAATGGGTATGTAAGATATAGCTTTCAGTTTTTTCATAAGCACCTTGTTGCTTAAGTGTAGACTTATTCTCCCAGTGTTAAGAAAATCAGCTTACACTTCTGCTTATTTCAGAAAATTAGGAATGCACCTCAGTACGTTTATGAGGAAGGGTAGTAAGTTTTTCTGCTGGTGATAATCTCTGCTGTGGTGATAATCTTTGCTTGAAACATAAAAGATTCTCTATTTGTAACTGTTAAATATGAAACAGGGAAAAAATCAAGAGTTTAAAATAATGCATAAAGAGATGGGTTTGCACCATGTCTAATGACTTCGTGGTCTAAATAAGATGTACTGTAATAGATATGGGGGATTTCTGGGCGATCTAATGCAGATTTAAAAAAATCTGAAGATGCACACTCTGGACTTGAAATAGGCACGAGGAGTTGTTGTTGTTTAGTCGTTTAGTCATGTCCGACTCTTTGTGACCCCATGGACCAGAGCACGCCAGGCACTCCTGTCTTCCAGTGCCTCCCGCAGTTTGGTCAAACTCATGTTCGTAGCTTCGAGAACACAGTCCAACCATCTCGTCCTCTGTCGTCCCCTTCTCCTTGTGCCCTCAATCTTTCCCAACATCAGGGTCTTTTCCAGGGAGTCTTCTCTTCTCATGAGGTGGCCAAAGTATTGGAGCCTCAACTTCAGGATCTGTCCTTCCAGTGAGCACTCAGGGCTGATTTCCCAAAGAATGGATAGGTTTGATCTTCTTGCAGTCCATGGGACTCTCGAGAGTCTCCTCCAGCACCATAATTCAAAAGCATCAATTCTTCGGCGATCAGCATGAGGAGTAGTGAATAGATATGTCTGGGTGGAGCATAAAGTTACTTATGAAATGAAGGAGATGATGAGAATTGTAGGGTAGGAAAAATACCTATTATCTAATATTGATGGGTGAGGAGAAGCTTGAACCTGAAACTCAGAGATTTGGAGAGATGGTCAGAGCAATAAAAGAGAAGGCTAAAAAGATGAGCTAAAAGTTTAGTGTTGCAAACTGTCCCTGGTGAAATCATAGTAAGAAAAGCTAAGAAATGACTAGGGTTGTTAGAGGGTCTTCACTTTGTTTATTTTAATAAATCTGGGCGAATATTAGTCAAATGCTACCAATAAAGGTGTGGAATGATTACTTTTTTCTGGTTAAGCTTTACCTTTTATTTGGCTTTCTGACTTTTCTGTCTGCTCTAACCTCTTCAATTAAGATCTAGTCATTTTTGTGTCCCTCTATTACTTGTAATTCTTGCTGTATTTAGAGGCCAGCCCTGGGCACGTGTACTCAGAAATAAGCCCATGGGATTCTCATGGGACTCCCAAGCAAGTGTACATAGGATTGCAGCGCTTGTTTGTTTTTATGCATTTCCCCATCACACTATATGTTTAAAAAAACTTACCATATGTGGTAACTTCTCCCCTGCATATCCTACATGTGATCTTAACAAAAAAACACCCAAGCATACTTTCTATTTTGTCATCATGCAGTGTTGTGCAAATGGAGCTTATTTAATGTGCAGGAGAGTTGTAACATGGCATTTTACAGGTGTATCTATACATCTTGCACAGTGGTTGGAATTTTGGGATTTTATAGGCACGGAAGTTTTGGCCTTGGATCACATCTTGTTATTAAAAGATTAACCTTTAGTCATGTAATTGGGTAATAAACTTTGGCTAGGTCAAGACTTAGAGTCTGATCTGTTTCAGCAAGAGGATTATGCTTGCACAGGAATCTGTGTTGAAGTCAGTGTATCTTTTAAAGGGTTCTGCGTTCTCTGTTTCATATATAGGAAAGAGTGTATGGACTTTAATGTGCTATCTTCACTTACTGTATTTTACTGTTTTCTAGGGAGAGTGCAATTCTAGGCCTACTGTCTTCCGATCAGCCACTCTGAAATGGAAAGAGACCCTACTCGGCCGGAATCGGCCCTTTGTGGGGCGCTGTTGCTACGTATGCACTCCTCAAAGCCGGGTAAATTAGACTATATTGGTAACTAATTGAAACACACTTTCCATGTAATAACATTCACAGTAGCTGACATCTAATTGTTTCAATTCAGATTCTACCTTGTCACAGTTGGTTTGTGTTCCGTGTCCTTGTTTTAAATAAAGGCACCATAATATATAAACTCTGCGGTCCTTATGAAGCCATGACTGGAAATGGAAGACATGTTTCTCTCTTAACTTTCAGGACAAGCTCTTTAATGCCAGTATCCCTTCTTTGGGCCTTCGAAATGTCATCTATATTAATGAAACACACACAAGGTAAGCCGCTTTCTTTTTGTATACTTAATGCTACTGTTCACAAAGCAATTGCCCAGTTTGCATGTCACATTAAGCCATAGCATAAAACAAACTATGTTGGTTCATATCACTGTTCATTCATATTAAGCCCAGGGTGGAGAACCTCCCACTCATGGGCCAAATCACACCCATCAAGGGGCCTGAAATGGCCGGTGAGGCTGTTCTCTCCACTTCCCCAGCCATGCTCACGTGCTGCTTAGCTGGCGTATTGCAATTGTACTTTGAATTGTTCCTTGGCAAGCACAGACTGCATTTTGTGCCTTTTAAATTGGCACTGAAGTTGAGCTGATCCCTGCAGAAAGTGGGTCTTATTAGATGGCTCTAAATTTAAATTCCTGGAAGGCTGCAAGCCCTGCTTTCAGTTATAATCCCTGCTTCAATCCAGATTTTTAAATGAAAAAATGTGCTTCCAATTCTGCATTTGAAGTTGAATTGCCTAATGTCATGTACCATCTGGTGACTGACGGGTGAGCAGTTCCGCCCACCTCTCAAAAGTGGATATGGTATGCAACTTGGATTCTGTTCCTCACACCTAAAGTACACCATAGGTTGTTTTAAACAGTAGTTAAATTGGCCAAGCCAATATGTATTGTATTATTTTTGTGGATAAGCAACAAGAATGAAAACCAAGATGTGTTAATGTTGTTCTTTTACTGAATTAACTTCCAGAATAGGCTACGTATTGGCTTGCAGCTCATACATACATACTTGAGAGTGACTTAGAGCAGAGCTATCTGAACTGTGTGTCACGACACATTAGTGTGTCGACTGCAGTGTGTAGGTGTGTCGCACAAACGCTCCCCACGTGCTTCCCAGGGCTGGAAAGGAGTTAGTTTAACCTTCGGTTTGCCAATAAAGCTGAATTACCACGTCACAAAATGATGCATTTCTAAAAAGTGTGTCACCAACATGAAAAGTTTGGAAAGCTCTGGCTTACAGTAATGAGAAACAATGAGTTCACGTGAGGTACTCATTGCGGAATCACAAATGTACAGGTTGAGCTTGCACTACTGACATAAATAGTTGCTGTCAACTAAAAAGCAGGATCCCCAAAATGTAACTGGAATTTTTGTCAGCCAACTTTTCTACTAGCCAGTTGTGAAGTCCACTCCTATGATGGTACTGCAACAATATTGGGTACAGTTTTTGTAACAGATACTGGTTTCATCAGACTTGATGAAATTGCGTATTAGTAAATCCGGATAGTAAATCTTATTCATTATGTGGCTTTTGCCTTTCACTTACACATTTTAAATACTTTCATCTCTGAATATATGGTGATTATAAAAAAAACCCTAAAATGCTGCACAAAAAAATGCATTTTTTTGGTACAAAACCTGGAGTGTTGGAAAGAATAGATTTTGATCAGTAAGATGTATATCTCATTCTCTGACCAAGCAAACATGTAACAGAAGTGAGAAAAGAATTACAAGTTTTAGCAAGCACCAGGTTGGCAAAGGATGGCCTATAGCATTTTTCTTTCAAGCTAAATTACTGGAACTTGATCCCCCAAAGGACATAGTAAAGCTACTTGTGAGTTTCTTTCTAATCAAATCTTATGGTAAAACCAGATATCTGTTGAATTGTAAGAATATAGACATACTTTTGAATGAATAAATTGCTGAATACCTAATTTAAAATAGCTTTGAAAGTTCCAGACTTTTATTAAACAGCAGCAGCAGCAAAATGCAGTGTCAGCACAACTTAGATTTTTCTTTTGTTCTCTTTAGTAGACAGTCATATCAGAAAAGGATTTATGTATTCGGGACTCTGTTCACAGAGAGAGTCTGCTAAATAGTACATTTAAAAATAGTACATGCAAAATCAATACATTAATGGGCTGTAAAACATTTGTTGGTTGCAAATGCAATGGATTTGATCCTCAGAATTCCATCACATTTTAAGGTTTGCAAGCATCTACTTACCAATATTTTCTGGTACTAGGCAGCCATCAATATGATTTTCACATTGTAATGGCTTTGAAGGCCATTTAGATTCAAAGACAGTGTCTTCATTTCATTCTTAAAGGAACCTTAACCATGCATTAAAGCAAGGGTGGCAGACATGTGACTCTCCAAATGTTAGTGGGCTCCAACTTTCAACACAGCCAAGGGTCAGGAATGATAGGAGCGACATGTCAGGGGCCACAAGTGCCCCATTCCTGGATTAAAGGATAGAAGATTGGCTCTAGTGGTACCTATGGATGAGTAGAAAGGTCATGCAGTGCAGCTTCCCTACATTCCACCCTCTATCTTCATCATTGCCCACAATTCTGTAAGATTTCCTTATGCTCAAGCAGTTACTGGGATATGCTGCTGTCAGCAGGAGAAGTGGGTAAAATCCATTGCAGGAGCAGAACTTTGCTTTCATATCTCTGAATTAATTATATAATCTGGAAGAACTCCTGGACCTTTAAATGAAAAAGTCTGCTAACTGGAAAGTTCAAACCCCACAAGACTCGTTCATATTCATTTACACATGTACATGATTTTTTACTGAAGTGCAATGATGTCCAAGGTGAGAATTTGTATTTGCTTGGATTGGTTAATAGAATGTGTGGCTTTGGGGTCAATATCTGAGGAGTATCTTTGGGGTAACAAGTATCTGAGAATAATTTAACAGCTTAATAAACAAAAGCTTGGAAGGAAGATTGCTTTAATATTTTCTTTTTCATACTGTGTAATGCATACACACTTGACCAAACTAGCCTTTAAACAAAAAAAGGGTTTGCTTTAACTCTTATCCTCACCAATTTCTGATTGACTCCTACCTATTTAATCAATTAACCAATTAAAGTTAGTTCTGATAGGGATATGATTGACAATATTGAATGCAATATTTCTCATGGTTGTGTTTTGCTAAGTTACTGTGTATTGTTGCAGGCACAGAGGTTGGCTTGCCCGGCGACTCTGTTATGTTCTTTTCGTGCAAGAACGGGATGTTCATAAGGGTATGTTTGCAAATAATGTGACAGAAAATGTGCTGAAAAGCAACAGGTAAGAAATTAAAATACCATTGTTTTTTGTAAAGTTCCATTGTCAATACAATTTATTGGGTTTCTTTGAAAAAGAACTGTCCTTTTTGAGAAATCCCATTTTTAAATCAATGAAGCCGAGTTTGCTACTATTTATGCCCAGTGCCTGATATTTTAGATACTTGTTTCCACAATTTTGGAATCTGCAGGCAACCATTATGAAGGCATCTGTGTATAATGTGTCAAATTGTGTGACATATAAAGTTAATTTGAGTTGTACACCAGCTTTTCTATTCCAGCCTTCCCCAACCTCTTGCCTTCCAGAAGTTCTAGACTACAACTCCTATCGGCTCCAGTCAACATGGTCAGTGGTCAAGGATATTAGGAGTTATAGTTCATCAACAGGTATCAGGTTGAGGAAGGCTGTTTTTCAGTGACTAGTTACTGCTCCCCAGATGCTGAAGACTTCTAAAATCTTTATAGGCTTTATACTGGCCTTACACTGAGATATTTTGCCTTGTGCATTTGAGGTATGTGTATATGTGTGTGCTTTTCTACTAGGAAAGTGTCACTGTACTGGAACCTTAATTTTAAAAGTACTCATGAGTAAATATAATTGCACTACAAGTTCCCCTACATTCTGTAGCTATACGTTCTGTCTGTCTGTCTATGCATCTCAAAAACAGGTGAAATATCGAGCTTATTTTAAGAATCATCTTACTCTATTTGTAACACCTAGAGTGCAGAATGCTATTGCACAGGAAGCTTCAGAAATGTCTGCTGTGAGTGGCTCTGGTCAGCCAGACCCCAGAAACGTCAACAAAGTCAAGAAGCAAGCTAGAAAAATTCTGCAGGAAATGGTAGCAAATGTCTCGCCTGCTTTGATCAGGTAATGAAACTAGATCATGGCTGCTGGTGTCAGGGGGTGCTGAAATACAACCTGTGTTCACATGGAGATAACTGTTTCTAGTTGCCTCAGATTTCTGCTTCTCTTATCTGTGGTGTAAGCTGAACTCAAAGGCCTGGTATTTGCCCTTGAAGAATATATAGTGTGTGTGTCTTGCGTCATAGACTAATACAGACTTTTCCATGAAACAAAATAACATTTTGTCATAAATGAATTTCATGTTATCATCACAAAGTTACTCTCTGCATTTTCAAACTGGATGTAAACTTCTTGCTATGTTTACTAAGGCTGCAACAACTGTTGTCTGTTTTTTTTTTAAGAAACAACCAGTTTGTTTCATATAGAATTTTTGCAACTGTTGCACATTTTTCATTACTGCTGATTTAGTTGCTTCTGTTCTGTATTTCTACAGTAGTGTCTGTTTTAAAGGCAGCATGTTTCTGTGTGTATGCTTCTCTTATATTGTTTCATTCTGCTTGAAACTAAAAATGTATATAAAACATGAATACTATTATATGGTGGCTCAACTTTTATTGCCCCCTTTAGGTTAACGGGATGGGTGTTGCTGAAATTATTTAACAGCTTTTTTTGGAATATCCAGATTCACAAAGGCCAATTGGAGATGGTGAAAGCAGCAACAGAGGTAATAAAATCCCTGAGGCAAAAAAAAATCCCTTCAGAGAAGAAATATGACATTGTTCCATTTCTAATATTGTTTGGGCCTTACAGGACCCTTTTAACAATTTGGCAAAATAAATCAATCTTAGCACACTGGAATTCAATCTGAAAAGAGTCAATATGGGCCAAATTCACCTAGATCTAATTACTGGAGTTAACTGTGCCTATTTTGGAATGAAATCCATTTGTCAAGAGTTGTGAAATACATATGTGCATTTATTATTTACTAAAACCAACCACTCTGTAGCCATAGATAATATCCTTAAAAGTCCTTTTCTCAACTGTGGTATGTTACGTAGTGTTTGCATGCAACTGTATTCAGTGAAAATAAAAGGTTGCACATAATCAGAATTATTTGGGGGATACTTTTTATAATACAAGTGCCTCCTGCTCCTCACCTCTACTCACCCCATGCTGGCAATTCAGATGTTTTGCATAAAGAGTAGAAAGTGTACCTACCAGGCCTGCATTACTTGTCAAAAACACATTTTGACTTTTAAAAAATACAGTTTTAAAACCAGATTGTTTGGGTATTTATATAATTGCTTCTTTTTCTTCTTCTTACAGCTGAATTTGCCGCTTATATTTCTACCTGTTCACAAATCTCATATTGACTACCTGCTTCTCACGTTCATTCTTTTCTGTCATAACATCAAAGCACCGTACATTGCTGCAGGGAATAATCTGAATATCCCCATTTTCAGGTAATGTTCTATTCATGTATACTTTCACTTTGTTCATTTCGGCCATGTGGATTACTGTATCAAAATCCTAGCTAAATGCTGGCAAATAAATTTTGTGCTTACCTTTCAGTGCCCCAGTAACTGTCTTGTTTGTTTTAACACTTGGCCTGCAATTGCTGGAATAATTTTATATTGGCAAAGGAATCCAATTAATATGCCAGTATTGGTCATATTCTTGCATTCTAATGTAATTATTAGCATATATATATATATATATATATATATATATATATATATATGCACTCAAACCAGTGAAGGCTTTGGCCCCAATCCTTAGTTGCTCATAACACTTGGTGGTGCCTGGTACATTTTCCTAAGGTCATCAAAATAAGCATTCAGTTAATTTAGTGAGCTTCAAAGGTGTGTAATTCTTGACCGTTAATGGAGCAGAATGTTTTCAGCCATAGAAAGTGAGGCAAATGTAACTTCCTTGATAAAAGGTGTATCAGCAGATAGGCACACATCATGTTTAGATATGCTGTAGTCTGCTTCATGTTCATATAACACAAGATAATGTATGTGGCACCTTCTATTTATGATTGAAAGTCCTGGCGGTGATATTATGTCTAATATTATGCATGCTTATTTGGAAATAAGTTTCAGTGAGTTGAGGGACCCAAGTTAGTGTAAATAGGATTTGAATCTCTGAAATGGTAGACGATTTAGTCAGAACAATCTTCTATACTGTAGTTTTATTAAATTCTACAGTAGCCTTTTATTCAGTGTTATATGCTGTTATTAGGTATAAATAATAGAGAGCCACAATTTTAAGTCACAAAATGTTAGGCCACAAATTTTTGGCTAGATGGGAGGGCCTTTATACAAATAGTTGTGTGACTTGATCTTTTTCTTCCCCATTTTTCATTGATCTGACCAGAATAATTGGTTAGAGTTGCGAACGCTGTAAGAATTTTATGTGAAAATTGTGAGCCACTTTGCTAATTTTCTGTTATCATAAGGTATACCATACTGACATTTTGTTTGTTACTTCCTTAAATTTTCACCTGTTTATATTCTAAGGCATAAGAGGGAATTCAGGCTTGTTTTATTTCTATATATGTAATATTGCAATCTTCGCCAGGCCAAATAAATCTTGTCTGGTTGAACCAGTAAAGATCTCTAGTACAAGGCAATTTTAATAACAAAATTATGGTGTCAAAACTTTTCTTAATTTAGCTTTTAAGAACAAGTGACATAGGAAATAATTAGTAAATTGTGTTCTGAAAGGAAAGTTGTTTAAAAACAGCTGGAGCCAAAATTATACTGCTTTGAAAAACGTATATATTGGTAGTCACCATAAAAGGATTTCTACGAAGCCTGTTGTCCCTAATTTCTGTGTACTGGAGAGCTTGTGCTCATATATGGACTACCAACATTTGTCTGCAGTACCACAGAACTCAGGGACGCGGGTGGCACTGTGGGTTAAACCACAGAGCCTAGGACTTGCCGATCAGAAGGTCGGCAGTTTAGAATCATAGAATCATAGAGTTGGAAGAGACCACAAGGGCCATCGAGTCCAACCCCCTGCCAAGCGAGGGAATCCCCGCCACGAGGTGAGCTCCCATTGCTCGGTCCCTGCTTCTGCCAACCTAGCAGTTTGAAAGCACATCAAAGTGCAAGTAGATAAATAGGTACCGCTCTGGCAGGAAGGTAAACCGCGTTTCCGCGCGCTGCTCTGGTTCGCCAGAAGCGGCTTAGTCATGCTGGCCACATGATCCGGAAGCTGTACGCCGGCTCCCTCGGCCAATAAAGCGAGATGAGCGCCACAACCCCAGAGTCGGTCACGACTGGACCTAATGGTCGGGGTCCCTTTACCTTTACCTTTTTACTACAGAACTTAATGTGTAGCTTTCTCATGCAGAGAGATCAATCATTGAGTTGTATGATTATATCACACTGTGGACACAACAGCCTGTGCTAATGTTAACATTCTTAGCCTTTTAATAAAAAAGGGTATTTCTTTACCCATAGCACTTTGATCCACAAGCTCGGAGGGTTTTTTATACGGAGAAAATTGGATGAGAGGCCCGATGGCCGTAAAGATATTTTGTACAGAACCTTGCTGTATGTGGTATGTATCTTTTTCTTAATTCAAGGCTTATCTCTGCAAAGTATTTGAAGAGCCAGGCCACCATCTCCGGCTTGATTGTGGGGTGGGCAGGTTTGTGGCAAGGTTCAACAGTTAAATAGCAAAAAAAGAAGAAGAGGTAGCATTTTAAACGTCTTAATAATTAGGAATTAGTTGCATCTACCGTATTTTTCGTCCCATAAGACGCACTTTTTCCCCTCCAAAAATGAAGGGGAAATCGGGGTGCGTCTTATGGGGCGAATGCCTGCAAGCCTCGCGCGCCCGGCAGGAGGTCCCATCGGGTGCGCGAGGCTTGGGGCGGCAGCCTGTCGCCCGAAGCACGGGGAGCCCTCTGGAGGGCTCCCCCTGCTTCGGGCGAGTGTCTGCAAGCCTCGCGCACCCGGCAGGAGGTCCCGCCCGGTGCGCGAGGCTTGGGGCGGCAGCGGACTGCTTGCCGGCACGCAGAAGCTTGGGGCGCGCTGACCTCAGCTTGCCCCAAGCTTCTGGATTAGCGCAGCGCACCTGGGGGGGAAATAATTTTTTTTTCCTTTATTTCCCCCCCTAAAATCTAGGTGCGTCTTATGGGCCGGTGCGTCTTATGGGGCGAAAAATACGGTAAATGTGTGTGGTGTAAGATACAGTTGAACGGGGATGGGGAGTCTCTGGCCTTCCATATGTTATTGGAGTCCAACACCCATCAAGGATGGATGGACGTTGTGGTCCAGAGGCATCTGTAAGACTGCAGGTTCCAATATAATCTGGAGGGTGTTCTTTATATTGGCAGTAGGTGGTGGGATATGCCCCTTTGAAGAAAAATTACTCTGCGGAATTACTCTGTATATTGTTTATTAATTGCCTTCCACATATATGTCTTAAGGCAATGTACAAAATATAATAAAACAAGTTAAAAATAGAGCAGAAAATAACAGCAAATAACCTTTCTAAAAACAATACAGTGCTAGCTCGGGTTACAGACGCTTCAGGTTACAGACTCCGCTAACCCAGAAATAGTACCTTGGGTTAAGAACTTTGCTTCAGGATGAGAACAAAAATCACGCAGCAGCAGTGGGAGGCCCCATTAGCTAAAGTACCTCAGGTTAAGAACGGACCTCCAGAATGAATTAAGTTTCTAACCCGAGGTACCACTGTATAATACAAAGCAAACATGTTTTACACAAGTTTGTGATGCTGTTAGTGTTGTTGTGTACTGTATGGAGTATCTGCAGAAATGCCTGTACCTCAGATACCGAAGGAGTCTCGCACATTTGAATACCCTTAATTGGTAGTCCTTTCAGCGGATGTCAAGGACACCTATAAACTTGCAGCACTCATTGTCCTTCTATGTTACTGTGTAATCCCAATAAAACTAATGGGATCACTGCGCATGGACCAGAATTATATTGTGCAATGCTGGGCTTGGTGCCACCTACTTTGCTAGAAATCCTGTGTAGGTTCTCCAGTGTTTCAAGTCTCAGAAACTGGTTTAAAAGGGGTGTGTGCGTGCGTGTTTTATATACTTTCTTCTGTTTCCTGGAAAAAAAATGACTTTCAAAGAAAATGAGGATTGAAAACTTGCCAGTGAGTTTGGATGCTCCTGTGAAAAAGCACTCAGACCCCTTCCTTTAAGAAAGGAAGTGATTTCTGAAAATTTGGGAGATTCTTTAGGTATGCAGCAATATAATAGTTTGTAATTACGTACAGACCAACAATATAGTTGTTTTACAAATACTTATTGGATTGGAGGATTAGTGGAATTCTGGTGGATACTGAGCCACAGTACAGTGAGGGTGTCAGCAGGAAGAAATAATTAAAAAATGCAGCAAGGGAGGATATTATTACAGATATAAAAGAGGAATGCAAATAACTTGTGTCTGATTTTTTGGTTGTTGTTCATTCTTCATTTAGCATATCCAAGAGTTGCTTCGCCAGCAGCAGTTCTTAGAGATATTCCTGGAGGGCACCCGGTCCCGGAGTGGAAAGACATCCTGTGGAAGGGCAGGCCTTTTATCAGTAGTGGTGGACGCTCTGTATTCAAATGCTACTCCAGACATCCTAATCATACCCGTGGGAATATCCTATGATAGAATCATTGAAGGCCACTACAACAGTGAACAGCTGGTAAAAGTGTTTGGAATGCTATTGTCCGCTCAGCAGATATTTAGATCACTGTCAGTTGTAACCATCTTGGTGATAAAAATGTGTCCCCTTTGGTCAGAAAGCAGGACCTTGGAAACATAAATTGCATGCTGATCTTCGCAAATACTTATTTGTAGCAAGTCGAGATACAAGGGAAAATGACATCTGAATAATGATTTTCATAAACAGCATTTGAAATACCCAAATAGATGTCTGGCTTAGAGGAAATGGCCCAAGTGACCACAATGCTTTTTACGATGCTTGAGCTGTTGCCCAGATTTATTTCTGAGCATACTTAGGTGGCTTGGATTTATGAACTTGTTTAACATTAAGTAGCTTTTAGATGCAATTGTTGAACTGCCTTGCTCTCCCGATGTTTCACAGGGGAAGCCCAAGAAGAACGAAAGCCTTTGGAGCGTGGCCAGAGGAGTCTTCCGAATGCTGCGGAAGAATTACGGCTGTGTTAGGGTAGATTTCGCTCAACCGTTTTCTCTGAAAGTAAGTTCATATAATATGAACATAATTTCTTATTGCAGAGTTACACCTATGGTGATGAAATATTCTTAAGACTATATGTCACTAGACAAGAAAGAAAAATTGGACTTCATGTGAACTTCTGTTCTGTCTTAGTCAGCCTGGCCCAGCGGTCTGTTCAGCTGTGGATCCTAGTCCATTCAGCGATACCTGCCCCGTTGTCTTGCATGCCTTGTTGGTTCCTTCTTCCAGAGCTACCTGTGGATGTATTTTCCCACATCACCCCTTTCTTACTCATACTGTTTCATTGCGCTTTGGTATCCGACCATAAAGTTGCTTCAATGGAGCAGTTTTACATGACCCATAGATTGAAGCTATCTCTCAATGTGGAGAAGAGAAATGATTGCTTGCCTCCTGATTTCAGAAGAGTCTTCTTACCTATGAGCATAGGAGAACTCATTTCTCTCCATCACTAGGACAGAATGGAAACTCGTGACCAGTCCAATTTTATACTTGAAGTTTTGTCAGGATATATAGCAGGCAGTTAAAAAAGAAGTTTGTTATTTCACGGGGGGGGGGGGGGATGCATGCATAGGATCTAAAACTGTTGAGCTGTTTGGATTGATTGTGTTTGTCACACCCCTACCACAGATTCCATCATACGTGTAACCGTTAGAAGTTTTTAAATAGCAATAAAGCTGCAGAAGAATGCAGAGATAAATCTTTGATTCTACAGTTAAAATATAATTCACTTACAGCTGAAGGATAACAGCACTTAAGATGCACCAACTCTAATAGTACAGAAGAAGATGTCAAAAAAGGGGCTAATATTACCAGTTCTGCATATCTAGTGTTGTAGTCTTTAGCTAGTTTCCAAAAGAGATCCCACAGAAGCCGTTGGTCTTACTTCTCCGCTTCCAGCCATAAACCAATTTTGTGTGCGTTGCTGAATTGTACAAATATAATGGCGGATTGGATTTCCAGGGGGCTAATAATAAACAAATTAGAATTCTTAAGTAAAAGGAATCAATGGGATGCTAGTCAGGCCATCATGTACTTTTGCTGCCTGAGAAATGTTGGCTCACCAAGGAATGTGGTATGAGCTAAGAAAAAAGTTGCTTCTTGTCACTTTTTCAGCTGATGGAAATATGCAGGGCACTTCTAATTAAGTTTTATTGCAGCGGTGTTCCTGACAGGTAGCTTTGTATGCATAATTTAGCAAGCCAGTAGAACATAATCCCCTTCTGTGTTCAGAAATTCGAAATAAGTGCATATTGCTTTAATTCCAGTACCTCCTATCATTTACACAGGGATAGCTTCAGGATTTATATCCTTAATGAGTTCATAAATAAGTCAATTTCACTGAGATAGCAAGGTCTCATATCCTATAATATTAATTACCAGTGGCATATATTTATTCTTTTCTATTCTTTATTCATATAAAGGTGTTCTCATAACTTGTTCTGCACTTTAGAAAGCCTTAATTCTATCACAACTCCTACATGCCTAAAATTGGCTTCATCAGCACACCCAGCAAGCTATACATATGTTTCAACCTGTGTGTAGTTGGATATAATGGGTGTTATCCAATGAAGTCCTTCCACTAGCACAGGGGTTTCTTCTTATGCAACAGAACTTTCCTTCCTTCTCATCTGTCTGCACATCCTTGTGTCCTCCCTAAATCTGTTCTGGAGGACTGGCTGAAACCCCAGAACAGATTCAGAGGGACGCAGGGGGAGGAGAGGGAGGGGAAGTTCTGTTGCAAAGCCCAAAAGTCCTTGCACCAGCAAAACTTATGAAGATACTGCCCAGTATCATATTATATTTGAAAATACTTACCGTATTTTTCGCTCTATAACACGCAGATTTTTTCTCCTGAAAAGGAAGGGGAAATGTCTGTGCGTGTTATGGAGCGAATGTGTGGTCCCTAGAGCCGAAAAATCAGACAAAAATCAAATCGGGCTTCACGATTGCTGAAACGGAACAAAGAGCAGGGAAAGCCCCTCCCCTCCAGGCAAGAAGAGGAAGTGGTTGCTTTCCTGCATTCTGCCTCAGGGTCTTACTGCCCACCCGCTCTGTTTCGTTGCTGTGTTTGCTGAAACGGAACAAAGAGCAGGGAAAGCCCCTCCTCTCCAGGCAAGAAGAGGAAGTGGTTGCTTTCCTGCATTCTGCCTCAGGGTCTTACTGCCCACCCGCTCTGTTTCGTTGCTGTGTTTGCTGAAACGGAACAAAGAGCAGGGAAAGCCCCTCCCCTCCAGGCAAGAAGAGTGTCTGCTTTCCTCTCCGTGCTCCGGAGGGAACAATGTTTGTGAAGGGAGAGAGATTACAGGTTCAGCTTAAAATTCTGATTTGACTTCCTGCTTTTTGTTTTTGGGGACACACAGCATTCAAATATGCTTTCTTCAATTTAAAAGGATGAAATCCTTAAACAGTGTTTTGCCTGTAAATTCATGCGATCTGGAAGATTACAGTGTTGTGTACCTCTTAAGGGATGGCAAAGCTTAGGTTTCGCTGCTAAATAGTTCTTAATGCAGTTAAAATGCTTTCTTCTGTCAAGGCAATTAAAAAAAAAAAATCAGGCAGCCGGAAAACATGCAGATGGGAGGGAGAGAGAGAGAGAGAGAGAGAGAGAGCGCTGGCTGGCTTGTGTGGGTGGGTGGGGGGACTTTTGCCTTCCTTTCCTCACGTTATAGCCCTCTCCTGCATTCTTAGCCTTCTGTGTTTTTCCTTCCCTCCCCACTTAAAATGTGGTTACAAAGCATGGATCCTCAGGATCTTTGCATTGGGTCACCCCAAATTCACCATCAGAGCACACAGCATGTCCATGGCTACAGCCTGCCCCCCCAAAATCACGCACCCACTGTTGCCTGGGGCTGCAATGGTGCAAAAACGTGGTTACAAAGCATGGATCCACATGGATCCTCAGGATCTTTGCATTGGGTCAGCCAAAATTCACCATCAGAGCACATAGCATGTCCATGGCTACAGCCTGTCCCCCCCCAAAAAAATCACGCACCCACTGTTGCCTGGGGCTGCAATGGTGCAAAAATGTGGTTACAAAGCATGGATCCACAGGGATTCTCAGGATTTTTGCATTGGGTCACCCCAAATTCACCATCAGATCACATGTCTGTGGCCACAGCATGAAGCACAAAAATGATACGTCCACTGTTTCATTCAGAATATTTTTTCCCTTGTTTTCCTCCTCTAAAAACGATGTGCGTGTTATGGTCAGGTGCGTGTTATAGAGCGAAAAATACGGTAGTTGTACAGGTGATAGGCTTTGTAACTATTGCTTCACATCCATGCCCACTTTTTTTGGATTTACTTGAGTTTTTGCAGTTTGCTTGCCTTTCAGTGTAACCTGTAAAATTTTATACGGTAGCCTCTTATAGCTGTCCCAGGCCCAAAATCTTCAGACTCTTCCTTTGATCACTTCCAGATATGTTCTACTCCCAATTCTGTATCTGTTTTCATCCTGGGTGGGTTTAATATATTTTGCAGAAGGGTTCTGGCTAGCATGGCAGTCAATTGACTGACTTGTTAAATACAGTGGTGCCTCGCAAGACGAAATTAATCTGTTCCGCGAGTCTCTTCGTCTTGCGGTTTTTTCGTCTTGCGAAGCACGGCTATTAGGGGCTATTAGCGGCTTAGCAGCTATTAGCGGCTATTAACGGCTTAGCGGCTTTAAGAAAAAGGAAACAAACTCGCAAGAACTCGCAAGACGTTTCGTCTTGCGAAGCAAGCCCATAGGGAAATTCGTCTTGCGGAACGACTCAAAAAACGGAAAAATCTTTCGTCTTGCGCATTTTTCGTCTTGCGCGTTTTTCGTCTTGCGAGGTACCACTGTAATGTCAATTAACCAGTTAGCTTTCTGCCTGTTATTTGACTGGTCAGATTCTCCATGAAGCCAAAGATGCCACAGTCTGGGTGGCTTCCCTACTTTTAACTGTAGCGTCATTTGCTAGCAGGGACAGGACTGAGGGCAGTGTTCCCCCTTGTATTGCAGTGATTGGGGACAAAGATTTCCCAGCTAGCCACCAGTTGTAACTACAGGCTTCTCTGATCAGAAATGGGAACTTTAGCAGTCATTAGTGGCAAACCTCTTTGCTTTGGACAGCTCACAACTCAGTCTCGCTTGCTTCAGGAACCAGGAAATGCCCCTTTGCCCTGTCAGCTCTGCAAAGATCCTGTGGCAGATTGGACTCGGATCTGGAAACTGTTTAACTTCTGAAACTGCTTAACGTTTTTAAAAGTTAATCATCATTGTGAAATTAAACTAGGATGTATATCAAAGCTGTTGATGTTTAAAGTGTGCAAACTTGTAATAAAGGTTAATGCTTTAGAAATATTTGACTGTGTTTTCACCAATACCTCAAATGCCCAAGACTTAGATGAAGCTATGGAGCCTTATCTGGAGCAAGATTATATTGTCTTGAATGTGTATCTTCATGGTGCAGTGCATGCAATGTTGTGAGAACAAATCTAAATAAGCTATTTAGTAAAGGCAGCAATAATAGAGGCATTTTGGTTGTTAGAAACTGTGTTTACATACATAGTGACAGAACCACTAATAGAGAACAGAACTGTAGTTCTGTTACCACAGATGTGGATCACCCTAGCATTTCTCTTCCATCTTTTCAAAGAAGTGTGGTTTTGATGTGTGCAGTGACTTAATACAAACGTAATGATCATTTGGAGCATCTTCACTACTATCGTTCCAGTGGGTGTCCTTTTATTACCATGTTGTTGTTGTTGTTCATCATATCACCATGTTGTTTCTCATCAACCTTTTAATCAGCACAATAGTGCCTCGGGGCTACTCATACTGTTTAGAATATCCATGCAATATTACTTAAAGACCACTAATTTTAAATATATTTTTTTAAAAATAAGTTGCCTTTCTCATTTTAGCACCTTCCTCCTCCTCCTCCTCCTCCTCCTTCTTTTAGCCATCTACAGATTTACTCCCAAACACTTCCTATCATATTTAAACTTTACTTTAAGGAGTCTTTATTTTTTAAAAGAATCTCATAATTGTACTTAAATGTTTAGTGCTAATGAGATTGATTTTTAAAAAAGATTTCTTTTCCCTCCAAAAAATTGTGTACTCGCGTGAACTGTCCAGTCAGTTACTTGTGCTTATTAATGTAGATAGAACATAGGGAAGCATGTACACCCCAAAATTGTTACATCCCTCAAAATGCGTAAATGTCAATTTCAATTCTGCTTACTGCTTACTGCATTGATTAGTTAATGCTAAGGACATCACAGAGGACCAAAGTTTATTGCAGAAATGTTGCAGCTTCAGCATCTGTTTCCTTGAAATCCTAAATACGTTTTCTTTATCCTACTTTTCAAAGCTACTTTCAGTGGTGAGTAAGATGGCTGTTGGAGTGCTACATTTTCCTGGGAGAAATACATGAATAACCTTGTGTATTTGCAGGAATATTTGGATGGCCAAAGCCAGAAGCCTATGCCTGTGCCTATCCCTCTTTCTCTGGAGCAAACTCTCTTACCAGCTGTACTCCCTTCAAGGTAGGACTGAGCTGCGGAGTTTGAGCAGCACTGAACAAGTTTATATCAGCCCATGATTCTGAGTCTTTGAAATGTTCTCTTGTAGGCTTTGTTGAGCTGCAGCGGGTTGCATTTAAACAAATGTTATCACAAGATCATACAGTGGTGGCTCGCAAGACGAAATTAATTCGTTCTGCAAGTTTTTTCGTCTTGCGAATTTTTTGTCTTGCGAAGCACCTCTTCAAGCAATGCACCCTGGGTATTAACGGTTTTAAGAAAAAGGAAACAAACTCGCAAGATGTTTTCGTCTTGCGAAGCAAGCCCATAGGGAAATTCGTCTTGCAAAGCAACTCAAAAAACCAAAAACTCTTTCGTCTTGCGAGTTTTTCATCTTGCGAGGCATTCGTCTTGCGAGGTACCACTGTAGTGGCCTGGTTCACGTGTCATGCTAAGCCTGGCTTAGCAAATGCTAAGGCTTACTGCAAACAAACCACAAGTTGTCCCACAGGCAATGAAACAATGGCTTGTTTCATTAAAGAAGTTTCTTCCCAGCCTACCACTTTCTCGAGTGCCTCTGTGGAGAAATAGTACTGTCATCAGTGCATCCCTTTGCCATTGCCTGCCTGCACAAACAGAGCAGGAGATCTCAGAGCTTTTTGGTAAATCTCAGCAGCAGCTGAGCCATACCAGCTTCCCTTTCTTTCCCCTACTTAAAGGAACGCCAAGTGTTGATGTTGTAAAGCTCCTTAATCATTTCTGCGCACGGTTCTGCTGAGAGAGGTTTCTTCTCCTCCTATACTCAACACTGAAGCTGGTGTAGTAATTTCCCTCCCTTAAGAGTCAATGGAAGGAATGTTTTTAAAGGGAAAAAGGCATAGAAAGCCTCCCATCATCGCCTGTGTTCAATCGGGCTTTTCCCCAGATAAGTGGGCATAGGATTGCAGGCTTGGGTTTTAGCCAGCAAAGTTGGCTCATTAGTGACTGGACTTCAGCTTGTGCAACTTGAGTTCCTGTCCCGCATGCTGCCCAAAATCTGTACCGGGATTCCTCCAGTCCCTCGGAGCAGTTTGGGAAGCGTGAGAGGAAAGGGAGAAGTACCGTTGCACAAGAGGAAGCCTTTGCACTAATGAGATGATTTTGTTGGAAGCAATTCCAAGTCATTAATCTTCAGTAATTCATGCCTGTTAGGTACTGGATTATAATAGGCAAAGTTGATGGACTGAAAGCTTCTTTCTTGGTTTTTTGCAGCACCTGTTGCAAAAATACACTCGTGTATTAAAAGACGACAAGCTTGTGCAGACTTGCTGATATGAGAGAAAAGATGTGTATAAATAAATTTTGGTGCGTAGCTGTCACCCCACCCTTAATGTTGCATCATGATGCCTTTGAGTTGTGATACAATCTTGGAGCTGCTGTAAGAGTCTAGAATGTCTCTAGGCTAACATGCAATGGCTTGAAGATGCGAGTAGTTGTAGAAAGATTCACCTGTATGTGTGTGAGAGAACTGGGAGAGCACTAGTGTCAGACAGTAGTGGACATATCCTGTGGTTTGTTTTTACATATTGATGCTTCTTGGAGCCTAAAGCAGCTTTCAGGTAGTTTTACAGGTGCCTCCCTTCTAACCATCTTACAAACATGATCTTAAGCGGTCAAATAGTATGAGGAATTGTAGCCTACACTCAAATACACAAGACGTCATTACTGAAATATTTTTGTGCTTTGAGCCTACGAGATGTAATAATTTATCTTAGAACTATAAGCCTAAATCATCTTTGTATGTTTACTTTCTTTAGACCTAATTATGTGGTAGAAGAAGGTACAGGAGCTGCACTTCCTGATTCCAGAGATTTATCCTGTGAACCATTGAGAAGACAGTTAATCGCTAACTTGGCAGAGCACGTAATGTTCAGTAAGTAGCTGTTAAAGTTCAGATATGACTCTCTGCTTCCATTATGCTTTTATATATGGCAGGGCATTCCTCTTTCAGAACCTTGTGCCCTTGTTATCATATTTTTTTTTTTTTACATTTTATCTTTTTCTTCGTTTTGAAGGGTCTTATTTTGAATGGGCCTCTTAGTAAGGTTTTTATTTCATCTGCTAGTCCTGAGGCAAGTAGTGACTTCCTTTTGCTATGGTGGTTTACTTTCGTCTTTTGCACCTGCAATACTTTAATATAGGAGGCAACCCAGATGTTGTGGGAACACCACACCTGAATTACTTGTGAATGGGTAATGTGTAAATAGAGTAACCCTGAAGATAATTATCTACTTCAGATACCTTAAAAAAAGAAAAGAAATTGAGTGCACGCATGCATTGCAACCCTTTACAGGTATACTCAGATCCATTCAGTTAAGTGGGGCTCAATGCCAGGTAAGTGGGCCTAGGATTGTAGCCTAGGTAACCAGAGTTGTTAAAAAACCAAACACCTTAGTTCTGCCTGATGTCTATCAGTGCTGGAAAAAGAAAATTATACGAATGTCCACAGTGAAGTTTATACCACTGTGGAAAGGAGCTGTCAATAGAGCCAATTGTATATATCAGGGTTGGGGAGCCTGTGACATAGCCCTTTGCCTAATTTCACTTGGTAAGAAGGGAAAAAATGGAGTGTGGGGTGGGGTTGAAAAAAGAACTGGAGGAAGAGGAATTGAGAAAAGCCCTCTGCAAGTGATTGGTTAAGGCCTGGCAAGAGCAATAGGTCCCTTTTCTGGCACCCCACCAGAAGGGTGGGGGGCATAGAGTATGAGAGGGGGGGAGTGGTCCCAGCTCTTCTGGCCCTGCCCACCTCCAGCAGATTAGCTTTGAGGGAATGCAGCCCAAAGAAAATGCTGCCTGCTCCTACCTTTGAAACATTTAAGTCACAGTTGAAGTTCAGTTGGCTTTCTTTCTGACCAGTCTCGTGCACTGTGCTGTTGAATATGTGAAGTCGTTCGGTATAAAATCACAAAAGATTGCTGTTTGTGGTTCATTGACGGCTATCGTTTTTGTTCCAAGTTGCCTTCTACGCACTTCAGTTGCATGACAAAAGTGCCTGCATAGCTTTATTTTGTTTTGTTTGCTTTTAGCTGCTAACAAGTCATGTGCTGTGATGTCAACACACATTGTTGCCTGTTTGCTGCTCTACCGACACAGGCAGGTAAGGCTGCTGTGCTTCTGCATCTCTGAACATCTCTCTGGATGACAGCTTTTAAATGTCAGGGATGCTTAGCATATCCTGTATCCTTGTAATCCACGTTGTATCCTGCTCACCTCTAGGGTTGGAGGTGTCAAAACATTCGCCCGAGTCCCATGCAAACTGGCCAGCTAGTTAGGCTGTGGATCCCATTCTGTTGTTGTTGTTGTTGTTTGAATGTTCTGAATTGGTCATAGTCATCTCATGAAGATCAAACTTGTTAGTAGTTACTGGAGGCCAGCATTATGTCAGCAGCACTATGTGCACAGTTTCCTTTCTAGATCCTCGTGCATTTAGTGCAAAGGTCTGCAGGGGTTTCTAAACCTGAAGTTTCTAAATCTTCCACAGAATTTGTTTAGAACTCCCCCTGTAGATCTTTTCAAGTAACATGCAATGACAGAGGGGCTTTCAAGTGCATCCTGCCCCAGTCCACAACTTTAGCCCTCAGAGCTTAAGTATCCTGTAAAAAGGTAAAGGTAAAGGACCCCTGACAGTTAAGTCCAGTTGCGAACGACTCTAGGGTTGCAGCGCTCATCTTGCTTTACTGGGAGCCGGCGTTTGTCCTCAGACAGTTTTTTCCAGGTCATGTGGCCAGCATGACTAAGCTGCTTCTGGCAAAACCGGAGCAGCACACAGAAATGCTGTTTACCTTCCTGCCGGAATGGTACCTATTAATCTACTTGCACTTTGATGTGCTTTCGAACTGCTAGGTGGGCAGGAGCAGGGACCGAGCAGCAGGAGCTCACCCTGTCGTGGGGATTCGAACTGCCGACCTTCCAATCGGCAAGCCCTAGGCTCAGTGGTTTAGACCACAGTGCCACCCTACTGTTAAATTTTGTACTACTCTAATTTCTTTCACTTCTTATCCTGTCTTGCACAGTATAACATCTAATCTGCTCATCCTACCTTTCCCTTTGACATTGTGAGGGAGAATGCAATGCATATTCAGGGGTGACCCAGTGGAAAGGAGCAATTCTCGTAGGAGAAAATGCTATTTGAATAGTTTAAGATTACGTAAAAGGTCAGCTTGCTGGCATTTGTAACAGTGGCTCAGATATTTAAGGCTAACAAGTCATTGTTACTTTTGTGGAGGCTGTTACAAAAATGATGAGTTGCTCATAACCGGGGTGGAACACACCATATTGGTTCAGGGCAGTGGTTCTTAAGCATTTCAGAAGGTGTATTCATTGGTGCTGTGGAATCTATCTGTAACTTCTTCATTAAGCATTGTTGCTGCAGTGTTTCTTGGAAATTACTTTAAGCCAGGTGTGAAGAACCTTTGGCCTTCCAGATGTTGCTGCGCTACAGCTCCAATCATCACTAGGCCAAATGTTCCCCACTCCTGCTCTATGCAGCCTTAAATGTTTCTTTAACATGGTGACACAGACTGGGTGTGACAGACTGGGTGTGACTGTAAGACTCAGTTTCTTGTAGTAAAGATGTGACCAGAAATTAAAATAAAAAATGCTGACATGAAGTATATGCTAGAATTGAGTCCAGTTCATACATAATGTTGAGCTGAGAACTATTTTGACCTTTTATTTATATTTATGATATGGATATGATAGTAGAATAGACTAGCCTAGCCTAAATTAGCTGAAAAGGGTTTGGAAACATCTCAAAGTGCCTAGACCAGGGCTCACTGATACCTTGTCACTCACAAAGGCTGTCACTGGTGTCTCTGGGCAGATGTGCCAGACTCTAGCCCTCCCTGAAAGAAAGTTGTAGAGTGGGTGTCTCCTTAGAGATTTCTGTAAAATGAGAGTGTGGTGTTGCCACTTTGTGTATATTTTTCCTGGCACTGAGGAATGCTCCCTGCTGCTATTACACAGCAAAAGTGTGTATGCACAGTGTGTATGCACAAAATCAGTATTGTGTGATCTCCACAGTCAGGAGCAGGAGAACACAGCTGATTTCTGATGGTAAGCCTAAGGTTCTCTGGGAAGATTGTATTTCTAACTATGTGTTACACCTGCCCTTCTATTCGAAGCATTTTGTGTGGTGCCACAACCTCCCACTAGCAACTATTTTGTGACTGGATCCCCCAGCACACTCTCAAAATTTGAAATGTGCTCCCAAGTCCATAAGGGTTGGGGACACTCAGTCCTGGAAGGTTGGAGCCAATTAGTAATTCAAATAAACGGATTTTGAAAACTGGAGGTATAGATAATGGAGTTTTCCATAATCTTAAAAGGTATTTTATAAAAAAGATGTACTGTCTTGGATCTTTTGGTTGATTTTCTGCAGGGAATTGATCTTTCCAAGCTGGTGGAAGATTTTTTTTCCATGAAGGAGGAGGTTCTGGCTCGGGACTATGACTTGGGATTTTCCGGGAATTCCGAAGATGTTGTCATGCATGCCATCCATTTGTTGGGGAACTGTATAACTATCACAAACACCAGCCGAAACAATGAGTTCTTCATCACACCCAGCACATCCATTCCTACTGTCTTTGAACTCAACTTCTACAGCAATGGGGTACTGCATGTCTTCTTCAAAGAGGCCATTGTTGGTATGTTCCAAAGCTGAACTAAGAAATTATGAGTTCTGCACTTGATAGAGCAATGCCAACATTTCATATACTGTAGTGATTGCTGCTGCAAGGATTATTGATCTATCTATCATTTGAAAGGCAGTGTAGTGTCTTCTCAAGGCAGTGAATAATTTTAAAGGTGTGAATAGCACATTTTCTTCCTAGTTTCCTTCCCTCTTCTGCACATTGTCCTAATTTCAAAATCTACTGTATTTTGATCTTACTTTGCAAGAATTGTGTGATTTTTGTATTGAAAAATTACCACTTTACTAATTGTTTGAAGCCGATTTTGAGTTGTTGATTTGTTTTTAAAGGTAACTGTTTATGTGTTTTTTTTCCTTTTCACTTCAGCTTGTAGTCTCCATGCTATACAGAATAAAAGGCACAGAAATGGCATCAACGGAATCCCACCAAACATGATCAGTCAGGAACAACTGGTCCGAAAAGCTGCCAGCTTGTGTTACTTGCTTTCCAATGAAGGCACTATTGCACTGGTAGGTTTGGGGTGTAGGAGTGTGTGTGTGTGTGTGTGTGTGTGTGTGCCAGAAACCAAGTGCTTTGCTGCTACTGCCACATATTGTTTATACTGTGTTAAGGTGTTTAATGGCAATTAGAGGTACAGTGGTATCTTGGGTTAAGTACTTAATTCGTTCTGGAGGTCCATTCTTAACCTGAAACTGTTCTTAACCTGAAGCACCACTTTAGCTAATGGGGCCTTCTGCTGCCTCCGCATTGCCAGAGCCCGATTTCTGTTCTCATCCTGAAGCAAAGTTCTTAACCTGAAGCACTATTTCTGGGTTAGGGGAGTGTGTAACCTGAAGCGTATGTAACCTGAAGCGTATGTAACCCGAGGTACCACTGTATATCTGAATTCTTAAAACTCTTTGAAAACCTGAAAGGGAAAATGAAAGCAGGAAAAATCTAAGGCTCCTGGTAGTAAACAAAGATAGTTTGACAGGTGTTGCACAAGGAGGCAAGCAGAATTATGAAAACATTTGCATATGGTGGAATGTATACATTGCTTTTTTTCTAGAAAGCTGGGGGCCAGTACTCACCATGAAGTGTCACACTTTTTAACAACAACTAAAATAGGTGCCGGTACTGTGTGCCCTAGAGTATCCCCTAGCCTCTGAAAAAAAGCCCTGAGTACATACAGTATGTGAAATGTTAAGCTGAATGCATAGGATGGAAGAAACTGGGAAGTGCAGTATGGAAAAAAATAGGAGATTGCATTAACAGTGAACTCGTGTATTTGATGAACTTGTTTGGGGGTAAAAAGTGGCAGGGAATGAGGACTTGAGAATAAAGACTGTGTTTGGGTTAGAATGGATATCATAGCAGCATTTTATTGTTGTCGCGGCTTTGATTCCATGAAATAGGAAAATGCCAGAGAAAATATAAAAGCAAGACAGTCCGTGTAAAAATATCCACAGCTCCCCCCCCCCGGCCCCCTCACCTCTTAATTATTTGGGGTACTGGGAGAGCTTGGGGTAAAAGAGGGAGAAAGAACTCTTCTAGAAATAGAAGGGTCACCCAGGGGCAAGTCCTGCTTTCCACAGGCGAGCAAGTGACGATTTGGAACAGGGCAGTTAATGCCAGGGGCAGGGAGGGGGAAGATAGGATGGATGAGCTTCTGTGAATGATTAACCTGACTTGTTCTCCTTAGCCCTGCCAGCTCTTATGCCAAGTGTGTCATGAAGCAATTGAACAGTTCATACAGTATGGCATTCTTTTGGTAGCAGAGGTAAGTTGCTGATGGTTCGCATTATTCCAATAGTTAATATCCTGCCTCTTGTCTCTGAGGACTGATAACACAGAAGGAGGCAGCCTAGTGTTCCTGCACACCTAATTTTAGCATCCTAAGCAGCTTGCTGGACCAAGGCCGCAGTTAAACAGATCCTAATTTCACATCTTCCAAAGTATTTATTGATTTTTCAACTTGGAATACAAAAAGGGGGGAGGTTTTGCACACCCACAGAGTGCTTTTTAACTTAAATTTATTTTTAGTTCAGGTCCTAGGCAGCCATTAATGGATCCTAATGGGGAAGTCAAGTGAATTTTCCAATCCTTCAGTGGGGTGGGTGAATCTTCAATTTCAAATCTTAATCAGGATTTGAGGGGGGCGGGAAATAAGCTTTTTAACCAATATAATTGTTGTTAGCTGCCCTGAGCCCGGCTTCGGCTGGGGAGGGCAGGATATAAATAAAATTTATTATTATTATTTTATTATTATTATTATTATTATTATTATTATTATTATTATTATTATTATTATTTATTATTATTATACAGTTCAAACGTGTAACATCATCATCACCATCATTTATTACAATTTATATCCCACCTCCCTCCGTCTCAA
Organism: Podarcis bocagei; assembly: GCF_964188305.1. Taxonomy (NCBI): domain Eukaryota; kingdom Metazoa; phylum Chordata; class Lepidosauria; order Squamata; family Lacertidae; genus Podarcis; species Podarcis bocagei. The sequence continues at coordinate 51,194,463 of NC_138128.1, read as the reverse complement.
TTTAGAACTCTTTTGGGGAAGTAGTTCTATAAAAGTACTAGTAATGGTTCTCACTATTTTTTAAAAGCAAAAGTCAGAATCATTAATCCTAATATTAGAATGTGTTCTTCTCAACCTTGGCATATGTCAGCAATGAAATTAGGCTGCAGTTCTTGGTCCCTTTGAGTAAGCCTCATTGTAGGTAATGGGACCTCTTTCTGAGCAGATAGGCATAGGATCACATTGTTAGTAGCCCCCCCCTCGAAAATCATTAAATGTGTCTTGTTACCTTTCGGTTTGGGTCAGAATCCTATCAAATCATTTGCCTGATTCACTTCATCTAAGTTTTACACTGATTCTTTTCCCCTCATTATGTGGCGTTGCCTTATTATAGAATGTTCTTATTTTTTCATTATGGTAGCTTTGTTAAATTTCATTGCAAATGTTGTCATCAATGTCTTGTAATCTAACATTTGGCCCTCTAGAAGGCACTGTTCCCTTTGGTATTGGTTCATAGTTTTTCCCTTTCTGTTTTACTATCTATGTATGTCTGTATCTGTGTGGGGGAAATATTGAGAAAAATGGGGGAAGTGTTATAATAAATTTTGTTCTGTTATTTGTTATGATTAGTGGGGGAAATTATATTCTCTTTTGTTGTGATTAGTGAACTTGTTATACTACGAGATATTTACTTTTGGGCTTTTAAAAGTGCTATAAGATCATTGAGGTCTGCTATGTATATTGTTTCTAACACCAAACAATGTATCTTAATGTGCTACAGTATATCTTAAAACTTACCAAAGATGGGGAAGTGGCTGATTAGATTTTGAAGAGGTGATTTCATTTTGCTCCATTAAAACAGAGGCTGATTTTAATCATAATAATCCAGTGTTGTATGAATGGAACAGACTTCCAATTGCACAACAGAATTATACCTTCCCGGTGTCTTGACTTCTCAAATATGAGGGCAACTTGTTCATTTTATAAATGTGTTCAATTGTCTTTTCTTTTCTTTAATAAATCAGACAAATGAAGGGGGGGGGAAGGGATTATACTTTCCTTTGCCTCATGTACACCCCTAAAATCTGCTCCAGAGAGTATCTCCAATCTTCTGCAGTGAATTCTGAGAGTGTGCAAGAGAGGGGAAGATTAAATCACATGGTGCAAGCTGAACTCTGTTCCACTGGCATACAGAAAGTACAGTGGTGCCTCGGTTTTCGAGTGTCTCAGAAGCCGAACATTTTGGTTTTTGAACGCCGAAAACCCAGAAGTAATTATTTCAGTTTTCAAACACTTTTCAAATGTCGAACGGTCTTCTGGAACAGATTACATTTGACAACCGAGGTACCACTGTATTGAATACAACTCATGCTTGCGTGTGTTTCTCTGAATTGGGAATAGCCATTTCATTGTGATAGACTTCTATTTATTTATTTTGCCAATGTAAACGATAGAAAATGAACTCAGAGATCAACTTACTGGTAGATTCATTTAGGTGTTTTTTTGTGTGTGCTACAAGTCTGAACATACATTCATGAAAATGACAATTTATGTCAGGTCTTTGGGCTCATGCATTCTACATATTTGTGGTACTGTTCCTCTTTACTAAATGATTAATATCCTGCAAAAAAAGGTCCATCAAAGGAAGCTAAATTTTGTTAAATTTAGCAGACTAGAAAAACCAAATAAGTGGTTTAGCTAAAACCAGTAGAAGCAACAATAGGAGAGATATCTCTTCTATACTCTGAGGGCTCCTAAATGCCCTTTGAAGCAGCACTCCCTTTGCTTGTTGCAAGGAAACAAGAATGCTTCCTCCCCCAGGCAATATTATGAACGTCATTGCTCATAGTATTTTAGTGCTTACTCAGTGGTTAAATTCTCCAGAGTTCCTTTCGGTCTGATACAGAGGTCTCTGGGAGCTGTAATATTCAAAGTTGTGTGGACTTGCTTTTGTGAAAACTATTGTTAAGGGAATTAATTTGAAGACTGTCGCCTAGGGCATATTTTTTGGAAATTGAGATCGCTTTATAGGGGAAATAAAGGCTTGCCTTCCCTTTGCTTCTTTGCCACTGTATGGACTCTAAAAATCCACACAGTAGCTGCTCCAGGGCCACCAAAGCGAAAAAATGGTTAAAATGCAGTAGTTTTAGTGGGTGCCTGATGCTTATTGCTTTGCGTTCCTCTATTAAGCAGGATGAGCAGGAGGATATTAATCCTAGCCTTGCAGAGCAGCACTGGGAAAAGAAACTCCCAGAGCCATTATCTTGGAGGAGTGACGGGGAGGATGAAGACAGTGACTTTGGCGAAGAACAACGAGATTGCTACTTGAAGGTACTGCATAGGCCGTAAGAGCACATACTGTTCTGAAGTGCTTCATATGCATGGCTGCGCTGCACAGAATGAATGAGGGAGTTTGAAACTCAGGCATTGAAAAGGACCTAGAGGATTTATGATGCCATCTGTTTCGGTGTTCTACAGCCCATCATTGGGTTGTTCTGGAGCCGCGTTGAGCTTTTTGGCCTCTTGGGATTTTTCCTACTTTGGGTTCTTCTAACCATCCCTCTGTCTTGTTTCTCAGTGCTTTATTGTTGCTACATAGCCATCATAATTAAGCACCTCAGTTCACTAATATGTATATAGAGCAGGCATCCCCAAACTCAGCCCTCCAGATGTTTTGGGACTACAATTCCCATCATCCCTGACTACTGGTCCTATTAGCTAGGGATGATGGGAGTTGTAGTCCCAAAAACATCTGGAGGGCCGAGTTTGGGGATGCATGATATAGCTAATGTGCACCCCTTGCTATATTGGTTATGGAATGGGAAATAGATCCATTATAGCTTTGCTGCAATATTGCATAATGCTTCAGTTCTAATGTTGTCAGAAATGGGCAGAACAGACCAAACCTGCCCTGCTGTGGAGGGATGAACTGAAGGTGTCCGTCCTCCCAGCTCTATTGGCAAGGAAGCCCCACCTACAAGAAATGCCCCAGTGCAGGCAGAAGCCACCACTGGAAAACCCTGAAACAGAGAAGGGCTGGCAAAGACCTGCTGGCTCTTGAGCAGGCTCTGCTGTTATCGCAGGCCTGATCCAGGCCTCTTGGCTGCAGCAAAAAGCCGTTGCTTCTCTTGCCGCCTCCTGCCTGGGCTGGTGCGAGAGACGGGACTGGATGTTGGTAGCTTGAGTGACATTTATTTTTCCTTTCCTTTCTTACCTCGCACAGGTGAGCCAGTCTCAGGAGCACCAGCAGTATATCACCTTCCTTCAGAAGCTACTGGGACCGTTACTGGAGGCGTACAGTTCTGCTGCCATCTTCATACATAACTTCAGCGGTCCTGTCAGGGAATCGGAATACCTTCAAAAATTACACAGATACTTAATAACACGAACAGAAAAGAACGTTGCAGTATATGGTATGTCAAACGGCTGCTTTCTGTGGAGCAGCCTTTCCTGTCTTTCAATATATTCTTATCAAAGTTTCCTGTATTCAGCCTGATATGTGTTTATCTGCCTGCCTTTCCATGTTTACAGCTGAGAGTGCCACCTATTGCCTTGCAAAAAACGCAGTGAAAGTCTTTAAGGACATGGGGGTAAGTGTTAACGTTAGCTTCAGGTGCCTTACAGCGCAACTAAACTTACGTATTCCTGTTAATGAGACTTCCTTCAATCTGTGTATCGAGGGTTGTAATCTTAGTCCTTAAAAATGGACAATGTGATGTGGTATCGTAATTTAACCTTTATCTATGCTAAAGGGCTGCACTAAGGCTCAAGAGATTAGCCCATTATATCCAAAGTGTATTATCCCAATGTTCCCTGTGGTATAAGAAAGGTGCATGATGTTAAACATAACTGAACATGAACAGTAGTACTAACTTCCTTGATTGAGGAAAGTCTGTGCCCTATGCAAAAGGGTATGTGTAAAAAGAGAACCCCTATAATATTTTATTTTTTCATTAAATATTTTATTTTTTAAATATCTACAACTGAGTCCTACAACGATCAAACTACACATCTTCAGATGTGCACACCCCCATTGTACACCTTTCAAACATTGAATTTCTTCTTCCTTTACCATATCAATCATGCTTTTGAAGTGCTACCCTTTTATTCATTTAGAAAAATGCTGCTATGGACCTATTTGAAAATGAAAGTTTGACCTTCACAGCCTCTTCCTGCATTTCCCACTTGTTGCTAGTACCCAAATACCATAACATCCTCCAGTGATAGTCTATCTAGATGCCTGGTGATAGCCACTGCCTCAGGAAGAGTACCCTTGCCTGCTACACACCTTGCTGCATTAATATAAAAACCGAGCAGCTACTTTCTAATATCATCAGCACAAGAGTAAAGGATGTAATTATTGTAGTCCTGCATAAATCCACCCCCTGCAATCCTCTCTCCAACCCACAAAAAGTGTGGGGGGGTTGTGGTGGGGACATGGCGAGAATGTGTCGTGTTCTAGATTGGTGTCCAAACGTGTTCCAGGTCAGTGTGACATGCATTGTTAGAGACATGTGCCAGCCTGCTACCCACCTATGAAGGGGTTCTGAGAAGGATGTGAATCAGTCCGGAAAATCTTAATGACTGGGCCACTCTGGACTTAAGAAAACACGCAGATATGTTCTGAGTTCCTTTGGACGCTGTTGGTTTTCAACGTGGTTGAGTAGACTAGTGTGCTGTTCTGGAGTCTCTAATATTTAGAACGCTCCAACAAAAAGCAGTTTGGGTGCCACATTTTGTTCCAGACAAATCACACAAATCACAGTCATAGGCCTTGTCCTTTTTTCTCTCCCCATATATATACCCAGCATATTCCTTCTTTCAATGATGTTAACCTATCTACCCATTCTATAAATTCAATTTTGTAGTATTGGTATTTATGGCAGGGGTGCAGCCAGCATTACTGGTGGTCAGTGTTGATGGGCTCTGCAGTCAGTTAACAGTTGGAAAGTCATAGGTTTTCCACCCTGCCATAAATATCCAATACTCCACAACTTTTGATGTTGAATTACTCATGTCTAAGAGCATGACTAACAGAGCTTGCATACAGTACTAGTTTTAAAGATGTGTTGAAGATGGGCTAGATTCAGAGGAAGCTCATTCACACATTTTCGTTGTGGGTGCTTTTTCATTTGCAAGAATCAGTTGCAAGGGCTGTTACAAATGGTGAGGTATGTTTATAGCCTTGCAGATCCGGAAAGGTGTTGCAGCTGATATCTGCCAGCTGTTACACTGTTATTGCAGCAGTGGATTACTTTTCTGAATGGGAAAAGCAGCCCAAGATAACATGGCTGTAGGAGGAACAATTTTGCTGAACAGCTTTGGTGTGAACTTTGCAAATATGTGGCACTGCTGGAAGGTGTTAGTGATGAAACACACTTTTACATTTCCCTTTTAGGTATTTAAGGAGACAAAGCAGAAGAGAGATTCTATTTTGGAGCTGAGCAGCACTTTTCTACCTCATTGTAATCGGCAAAAACTACTAGAATTCATTCTGGGATTTGTTGTACTGTAGAACATTTCGGGTTGACTTTGTCTGCCAGCAAGAAGTTGGTAGGCTTGGAGAATGTGACACAAAGCTTTGGGGCTTTTGCTGCTTCCATAATGTGTATAGTGCCATTTGTGGGTAAGGCTTTATCTGACCCAAACCACTGGAAGACAAGTGCCTTCATACATATGCATGTCTGGAACTACAAGATTTGGTAACCAAGTCAAACACAACATCTTGGATGCAAGAGAAGAGCCATTAATGGGAAAAACACGCAAACACACACACAGACACACACTAGTTTTTACATGTATCCAGTGTTACATTTGTTTCAAGACTAATGACTGTGACAAATGCACAAACATATATACCAGCAATCTGTCATTTTAATACATCAGTTCTGAATGTCATTTAAATTCCATGTAATGTGGGAACTTTGCAAAAGCCTTGTCAACAAGACCTACCCATTGGCTTCATTATTTCAAACTGTGAGAATTTTAGGAGAATTGAATGCAGGTTGTCTTTTTTCTGTTGGTGGGGGGGGAGGTGTTTGATGTGTGTTGTTGATTACTATGGCAACACGCTAAATAAAATAAGACTAACTGCCAGTATCTTATTAAGCATCAGTTGAATAACTACCAGTGACACAGTGGCAGAATGAACAAGAATTATTAAGATATATTAATAGAGAAGTTACACATTAGAATATTAAATATCTGAATCACTAGCATTTTGCACCCAAATTGCAAAAAACACTTGACTTTTACTTTGAACCAGAAGGTTTGCATCATTTCGCTACTTGCTAGCATATTGATCTCTAAAATGATTATAGTCTAAGCTCTCTAAATTTCAAAAATAGCACTAAAGTTGTTTCATAAGTTAACTAGCTCATTCCAGTCTTGACTAATTTTGAGTGGGAGAATGATTCTAGTACATAAAAATCTTGCAAGCATAGGCTATTCAAGTAGATGCATAACATGGGCATGGAGGTCTAAGTTATGATAGATTAATATTGCAATCCTCTTTGGTAATAGTATAGAAGGCAATGACGTTTCACAGAGTGGATTATCACAAAATTCACTCTTTTGATAAGCAATAAGCATGGCATTTTTATTAAGAGAAATTGGGTATCTCCCCCATTTCTCCTTGTATTACTAACAACAACAACAATCCTTTCCTTTTCTCCTTTTCTGTTTAAAGTTGGGAGCTTGATCATGAAAATACCTTTTAGCTGCCAGCTTTTAAAAAATTTTTTTAAAGCATGCCGAAGTGATAACAGCACTGCACATTAACTCCAGCACAGAACTTCTGTGCCGTTTTAGACTGCGTGTTTACTCCATGTTTGTTAAATTAATGTTTTCTATAACTCTGTTTATGGATTAAAACAATTAATGGATCACAATATTTTTGTCAGTATTCCCATGCAATTTCCTGTGAGAGGAACTGCTATGCATGTTTCCCAACACTAAATAGGTGCTTTGAATTTTTTTAAAGATGAATTTCTGAACCAAAGTTGCATCATATCAGTGACAGCAGCGGGCAGCAAGTGTGAATAAAGTAGTTTGTTCTTTTACCATTTCCAGTAGAATAGCAGCTGAAATGAAATCCATTTGTTCTAATAAAGCCAACTAGCTACTTAGAGCAATTACATCTCATCCTTGCTAATGTGCACTATTTGTTTAAAACTGAATGTATTCTCCGAGTAGCAATTTTTAAAGATTGTTGATGGCTTCCATTTTAAGGTCAGATAAGTAGGTGCTTGTAAATAAATAACTTTCCTTTGTTTTACCATGCTTCAGTGAACATTTTGGTGTATGCTAGAATGAAGATTGTGTATTTAAATAAATACAACCAAGCAATATATTGCAGATGATGCTTGGCTAATTTTAACGAGAATGTTCTGCCTAATTTTAAAGCAATGAGGGGCTGGGAATTAGTTTGAACACTAGAAAGTAAAATAGCTTGTTGTCACTAACGATAATAACTTACTACATTATTAAAATGTTTCTGGGGTACAGCAGTGTGCATTTGAGTTGTGTTGGTATGTGCAGTACATTGTAATGGCTGGATGTGAGAGGGTGTTTTTCAGCGTAGGCTTCATCAGCAGAGAGACTTTGCATGTGTGGAAATGTCAAGCTGTGAATATTATGCTGGGCGGGGGACGTGGGCATGCACCTACTTGCATGTGGGCTGGTTTTGCTTTTCCGCAAAGGTAAAGCACAAAGCTCTTTTACGGTAAAGCTACTAAATAAAATTCTGCCTTTCTGGGGTTTAATCCTACAATCTTTCTTGCTGATAGGTATAAGGCAAGGTTTTTACTTACGTTTTTAAAAGTAAGATAATCTGATTCTGGATCTATAATAAAGCTAGTTACATTTTATTGCAAGTACAATTGCAACTTGTACTTAGGGGAGTGTAGCTGTACAAGTTAATATAAAGACCAACATTCCAACTTACATCACTGGACTCTTGCTTGTTGGCTAATATGTAGAATTTGTTCTCCCTAGGGAAAGGGTAACATTACCTTTTATAATCACATATGAATGATTTCTTAAGGATATACAGCTTTCCTGCCACAGTAACTATTGCATTCTAATGCTTTACATTCTGAAGTGCAACACTTTCATTTTTTTAATCTATTGCCTTGCCTGTACAGATTTTTTTAAAAAAAGTATTTGCATGACATTTTCAGCCATAGAAGGCTTGAGGAGAAGAGTAAAATACTGTAGCTGCTCTATAATTTTGCTTTGTGAAGCCAGGCACTGTCTTGAAGAATGTTAACACATTTCTTTTTCTGTTTAACATTTCCTTCTGTACCTCTTGTAAGAAGCACAGAGCTGCAAAGTAATTTTATTTTAATAAACAGTTTGAAATTGTGTTGTTGTGATATCACTTAAGAGACTACAAAGAGCACTCCTTGTTCAATCTCTGAAGGTTCTCTCTAAAGCATAGGTTTGCATACTCTCACACCAGTTATGTCTATTAGGAAAAGAAATCAGACCCTGTTCAGTGGCTTGTAGACCACTCATTGCTACTTTGCTGCAAGGAAGAATTGACAATCTATACTCATCTAAACACTATTTTCTTTACTTCAACAGAGGACAGTTGTATTTTTCCAACAATGAAAGCTTGATCTGATTTGTCTTGTGTAGGAACTAAAATCCTACATACTTGAGGGTAGGTTAAGGTTGCAGCTCGTAACAGGGCTTTTGTAAGAGACCCGATGCTTCACAGTGAGGTGCTGGTTTCAGCTCAGCACATGAGAAAAACTTCTTAAAAGGGGGAAATTTGTCACCTGTGCACAGGGCTTTGCAAATGCTGCACAACAGCTGATAATTGAGGTCTGCAAACCCCTTTTGGCCTTGCCATGCCTTTACCTGATGTCAGGAGGAGGGGAGGTGGGTGTGGCTTGGCTAGAACGGCCTTGTAGATCAAATGGGGACACTTGGTGGGCATGATTAGACCAATGGGCTAGAGGGAAATTGGTCGTGAATGACTCATGATTTTCTTGTTCTTTATCAACTGGTTTTGCTTTGGAAGGCTTTGGCTATGCCTACACCCATCCACTATCCATCACAATAATTCTGGAATGAAAGCTTGGGTACAGAATGAAGATTCTATTATTGCCAATGGCTTCCGTAAACCCTCCCCCTTTTAATTGACAGTGAGTGCACATTCTCTTCTATGTCAACATCTTGCACTTTCTAAATCTGCTTGCCTGCAAGATGTCAGATTAAGCAACTTCTAATCTTTCAATCTTCATGTAATTCAGTTTTGTTCTCAGTGGTATTTTATTAAACGGGTTTGAGATCAGTCAGAAGAAGGTGCCGTTCTTGGGTACCGTTGTTGGTATGATGCTTATTCTGGGACGCGTGATGAATGGTATGGTACTGAGCCTTCTATCAAAGACTGCAGTGATGTGAATATAGTGACCGTCATGTAGCATGCTGTTGGAATTTGCATAGATAAGGAGATTTAAAGCACTTATGAAAAGCATTATTATCAGGTGGAATTTGAAAACATTCCTGTTTAAGAAGCAATTCAAGGCTAGAAGACATCATCCCTGGCAACCCTGAAATCACTGATTGAGAGACTGTTTTTAGCTTTAAAATAAATAATACTTGTATCACTGCCTACTGAAATGTGCTAGAGCCATTTCTTCACCTGTGTTGTAGAGTTATGGTTCTCAAAGTATGAGATGGGTCTTCCTAAGGAAACTATAGTCAAAATAAAAAAATTCCTTCCAGTAGCACCTTAAAGACCAACTAAGTTAGTTCTTAGTATGAGCTTTCGTGTGCATGCACACTTCTTCAGATACACTGAAACAAGTTGCCAGATCCTTCTATATAGTGAGAAGGTGGGGAGGGGTATTACTCAGAAGGGTGGTGGGAATGGGAGATTGGCAGATAGCTGAGATGAGCCTGTAAAAGGAAACTAGTCACTGTAGGAGGGAAGAATAAATGTTGTTGCTGATTCTTGGAGCGCTAATAGCATCTGGGCTCAGCAACCTTTTTCAGCTGTGGGCTGGTCCACCATCCCTCAGACCATGTGGTGGGCTGGACTATATTTTTTTTTGGGGGGGGGATGAACGAATTCCTATGCCCCACAAATAACCCAGAGATGCATTTTAAATAAGAGCACACATTCTACTCATGTAAAAACACCAAGCAGGCCTCACAAATAACCCAGAGATGCATTTTAAATACAAGGACACATTCTACTCATGTAAAAACACACTGATTCCCAGACTGTCCGTGGTCCAGATTGAGAAGGCGGTTGGGCCGCATCTGGCCCACAGGCCTTAGGTTGCCTACCCCTGTCTTACAGCAAACAAGACAGGTGAGATGAAAGACATAGAAGCTTTTCCAGGCAGAGCAATCCCGTGGGGTTTGGGAGGAGGTGGAGAGTCCATGGCAGAGAAATCAATGCTCTGCTGGGCTTACAGTAGCCTGAGCAGAGAAGGCTGTCTTTACCCTTTCCCTCTCTTTCTGTACTTGGTCTTTCATCTTCTCTTCCTCTGCTTTTTATTGAAGGCTTTAGATGCTGTGTCTCCACAGCTTCTATGTGCTGATCTTGCCCTTTCCCACCCAATAATATCTGGTTTTATCCCAGGCATCCCCAAACGCAGCCCTCCAGATGTTTTAGGGCTACAATTCCCATCATCCCTGACCACTGGTCCTGTTAGCTAGGGATGATGGGAGTTGTAGTCCCAAAACATCTGGAGGGCCGGGTTTGGGGATGCCTGTTTTATCCCCTGCCACTGGGGTGGGAATGATGGCGGAGAAGCTTTTCACTTCAACAGGGAGACCTCCAGCAGCAGCAGCAGAGAGGAATTTGCAACATCCACCAGCTCAGCCCACCTTTTCAAGTCTAGTACATTGAAAAATAAAGTTACACATAAGCACGTAAAAGAATACGCCCAGCGACTGACATCAGTAAATGCTTTTAAAGGTGTATCTATGTAGAAGGCAGGGTAGTTTGGCTGAAACAGGCCAATGGTATTTGCTGCCTTGCTGTATGAATGAGGCCACCAAATGAACACAGAATGTTGTGGAACATATGGAAGGGCAATGGCTGAGATTGTTCAAAGCCATTTGGAAAGGATTTAATTCCGCGCTTCTCATTAAGCTTAATGGCAACTGTCTGTTTAAAGGATCTGCGCAATTATCTTTTCCCTAAGGGACCTTCGATAGAAGGGATAGAAGGAAACAAGACAAGGGAGTGGGTAGCAGGCAGTGGGGAAGAGGAGAAACAACGTTGTAGGCATGTGCAAGTTGTTAGACATGAGATATGATGCTGGAGGGAGTAGGACAGTGGTGGGTTCTATAAATTAAGCAATGAGGGGGAAAGTGGGTGGATTGGAGAATTGCCCTTGGTGCAAGACTGAGCATGTGAACCTGAAAGGCCAATCTTAAGCTTACCTACTGAGAAGCAAACCACATTCTATTCAATGGAGTTGACTTCCAGGAAAATTTGTATAGGATGGATGGGGAACCTGTGTCTCCCTAGATGATGTTGGGGTACAGTTTCCATCACAATTGCCCACCAGCCATGCCTGCTGAGGCTGATGAGAGTTGGAATTTGACAACATCTGAAGAGCAACTGATTCCACATTAACACATGTTAATTTAGTTGGCTATTTAATTGTGCTCCATTGCATTATTATTAGTATTATTTGGGTTATATGTGGCACAAGACTTTGGTATTTTAAGCAGAAAGTAGCAGTTGAATAAATCCTGAACTGACCTTTCAAATACATAGAATATTTGAGAACTGATTTGTTTCAAAACTATAAAGTTATTGTTCCATAACCTTTTTTTGACTGCCTTTGGTTTTTACTTATTCGTGGCATTCGTGAGTGGGTGGGATGTTTTATTTTAGTTTTTAAAAATAGAATTGTCTTTTTTGATTTTTTTAAAAACTTGGTTTTAATATCGTTTTGTTTGTTTGTTTGTTTAACATGTCTTGAATTGCTTTGTGGCAAAAAAGAGCGACTAATAAATTTAATACGTAATAATAATAAACAGCTGTAAAATATAAACAGTCCCTTGTTTTTTAATTTGGGACAGGCAGGAGTGATTTGCATGGGTGGCAGCGGGGGGGGGCAATTGGAGGGCAAGCAGAGCTGTTGTGTGTTTGCTTTTACGATTTATATGCCACCCTTCACCAAAAGACCACAGGAGAGTTTACAGCATAGAACATAATAAACAATATATGCCCATACATAATGCAATGCCCATACAATACAAAAAGTTAATGTCAGGGGTTCAGGAGCAGAGACGCAGAGAAGGGAGGAGACAGAGAGCGAGGGGGAGGAATACGAAGGAAAGATGAGTGGGGATGACGAACCGAGATCGCCGAGCTTATCCAGTGAGTCCGAGGATTCCCAGAAGGGAGCGCCAGCGGTCAGAGCAAGGGGGGGAAACAGGGGGACACCCCAGGAAGAAGGGTCCAGAGAGGAATCAGAGAGCAGCAGTTGGAGATCGGGACCCACGTACCCAGCCGGGAGCAGCGGGGAGGAAGGGGACCAGATATCGGGTTCCGGAGGCTTTCAGAAGGAGGGAGGGCATGAGTCAGGAGTAGTCACGCCCACCTCGGGGAGCGACAAAACGATCAAGAGGAAGGTGGAGAGTTGGGCGCGCGCGCCAAGTTCAAATGTAGCGGAAGCTGGCGCAGTAAGCAGCCCAGAGAGTGAGCCAGGTCCCAAAGCCCGCCGCAAGGAGGCGGAAGGGTCAGGGGGGTCCGCGTCAGAAGAGAGTAGGAAAGAAGAGACCCCGGGGGGCAGAAGGACCCAGAGACGGAAGGAAAGGCGCAGGAGGTGGAGCAAGGCTAGGGTATTAAGCTGGTGTGCTAGAGGCGGAGACTCAGACGGGTCTTCGCCGGTCTGACCTAGAAGAAGTAGGGCTGCACCTTGCAGTTTGGAAATGGAACCTGTAATCCAATAAAGACTCTTTTAACCTGAACGCTGGCTAGCGTGGTCCTATGTGAGCTGGGACTGAGTGGCAGCCCTGACAGTAAGACCCGTCTCATTAAAGCTTCGGACACCTGATACCTCGCAGCGGAGGCAGAAGCAGCGAGAGGAGGAAATTGGTGTTTGGGAGCGAGCTCACAACGGTTGGCAGAGATGACGGAAGCAGAGAAAATTTCAGCGCTGCAACAGGCAGTGACCCAATTGAACGCGGAGGTACAGGCATCCAAGAAAAGGGAGGAGGATGCAGCAGCCGCCTACAGAGATCTCCACGCCAGGTTTGAAGCATTGGTTAAGCATGGGCAGCCAGGACCCAGACCGGAGGGGGTTGGGTTGGCACGGAGAGCAGGAGGGCTTGTGGCTCACTTCGATGGGAATTTACAACAGTACCCCAATTTTCGAGCAGACGTAATGTGCGCACTGCAACTGCTGGCGAAAGACTTTAGGGATGAGGAAGAGAAAGTGGGGTTTATACTATCCCATTTGCATGGGGATGTGAAAGCGTGGCTACGCAATTTGTGGAGGGATAAAGATCCGGCGCTTCAGAATGCAGATGCCTTTATCAAAGCGATGGATGCGTGCTTTTTATCTACCATTGACGTGGATCTTGCCCGACGGGAGATTCATGGACTGAAACAAGGGAGGGCGAGCGTACGCCAGTATCACGCCCGCTTTTTTGCGCTGGTCAGTGCCTTAGAATGGGACCGGGATTCGCCCCCAGTCAGAGACCTCTTCTGGGAAGGTTTGAGCAGTGCTGTTAAAGACGAAATTGCGAGGGGGGAGAGGCCCCGGAGCACGCAGGAGGTGGTCCAAAGGGCGCTGACTGTGGGGGTGAGGCTGGAAGAACGTCCATGGTGCAGAGACGAAGGACGTGGAGGGCGCGAAGCAGCGAGAAGTTTCTCTTTCGTTCCCAGGGAAGCTGCGCGTGCGCAATCCACACCTCCGCCAGGAGGGGGAGTGGAACCTATGGAGGTGGGAGGCGCCAGGGCTCAGTCAGCTACCAGAGCCCCTGCACCGGCGGCAGTCAAGACTAAACCTCCTAGAGGGACCAGGAAGTGTTATATATGCGACAGCTCTCAACACTTGGCGAAAGAGTGTCCCCAGAGGAGCTCCAAGCACACTGCAGCCTCCGCAACGGTGAAAGCGGCCACGCAACACAGCGAACAACAGCAGGGAAACGACGATGTCTGGCTGGAGACAGAGGCACTGGGGCCCAGCCAGACGCATCACTGAAGCAGTCCCCAGCAATCTTGCAACCCACGGACCCCCTCCCACCCAAACCAGTAGTGCAACTCACAGCATCTCTCCAGCTGCCCGATGGCGTCACTATCGAAGTGCCGCTTTCTGTGGATTCTGGAAGCAACGCAGACTTTATAGCACAGGATTTTGTGGAGCAGCACGCTATACAGCTATTACCGGCCACTCTGCCCCTGCAAGTCGTCACAGTGGATGGTAGAGAGTTGCTGGGGGGGCAGGTGGTGAAGCAAACGCCGCCAATGGTGATGCGCCTTGGCAACCACAGGGAAGTCATCAGTTTTAACGTCACCCGCCTGTCGGACACACCCATTGTGTTGGGCATGAGTTGGCTGGACAGGCACAGTCCGACACTGGCTTGGTACCAGCGACAGCTGATCTTCGGCTCCTCTTACTGCGCAGAACACTGCATCCTGCCCGAACAGGAGGGAGAGGAGGAGGAATCACAACTGCAGTTGGGAACGTTGCAAGCAGTCCCCCACAAATACGCAGACTTTCTGGAGGTCTTCTGCGAGAAGGAGGCAGACAAGTTACCACCGCACAGGCAATATGACTGCAAGATTGACCTCCTACCAGGGGCGACGCTACCGAAGGGGAAGCTGTATTCCATGTCGGAGGATGAACTACAGGAACTCAAACAGTTCATAGATCACAATTTGGAGCGCGGTTTCATCCGGGAGTCCAGGGCAGTAGGGGGCAGTCCTGTTTTCTTTGTGAAGAAGAAGGACACGCCCCAAAAAAGGCTGGTGGTGGATTTTCGCCTCTTGAACAAGATGACCAAGCCCTCTGATTTCCCCATGCCCAGGATTGACGACCTACTGGCGACGGTACGCAAGGGACGCGTGTTTACCAAGTTGGACCTGCGAGGGGCGTACAATCTCATCCGCATGAGGGAGGGCGATGAGTGGAAGACAGCCATGTTCACGCCTCTGGGAACCTACGAGTACAGAGTGATGCCGTTTGGATTGCAAAACGGTTCTCACTGTTTTCAAGCTTTCATGCATCATGTGTTGGCGGGACTCCTCTACAAGAAGTGTGTCTGCTTTCTGGATGACATCCTGATATTCTCCGAGTCGCAGCAAGCGCATGACCAGGATGTTCGGGAGGTGCTGGAGAGGTTGCAGCAGCATAGACTGTACGCCAAACTGGAGAAGTGCCAGTTCGACACGACGGAGGTGGATTTCTTGGGTTACAAGTTGTCGGACAAGGGGCTAGCCATGGACAGTGCCAAGGTTCGAGCGGTGTTGGATTGGAAGAGCCCGCGCAACCGGAAGGAGGTCCAGCGGTTTGTCGGCTTCGCCAACTTCTATCGCAAGTTTATCAAAGGGTTCGCGATGCAGACGGCGGCTATTACGGACACGCTAAGCTCCAAGAAAAAGAAATTCATCTGGACGGAGCAGGCGGAGCAGTCCTTTCAGGCACTCAAGCGTCTCTTCGCGTCGGAAGAGCAACTGCTGCATATCGACCCCAGCAGACCGATGCGGGTAGAGACAGACGCGTCCGATAGAGCAGTGGGAGCTGTCCTGCTGCAGAGGGACCCACAGGGGGTCTGGAGGCCGGGAGCGTTCTACTCCAGAAAGCTCACCAAGTCGGAGCAGAACTACACCATCTGGGACAGGGAGTTGCTTGCCATTCATGCAGCCTTCAAGGCGTGGAGACACTTCCTGATCGGCGCCAAGCACACGGTGCAGGTCTGCACGGACCACAAGAATCTGGAGCACTGGCACACGGCGAAGTTCCTGAACCAGAGGCAGATACGTTGGGCGGAGTTCTTTGCTGACTTCGATTTCCGAATAGAGTACGTCCCAGGCGACACCAACATCATGGCGGATGCACTGTCCCGAAAACCGCAATACCTCGAAGAGGCGACGCCAGCGGCAGCCATGCACATCTTCGCGCCAGCTGCGTGGGCGTGCGCTTCAGCCACAGTAGACCTGGATGCGGTGCGGCGGGCGTTGCAGGACGACTCATTCGCGCAGGCGAAGATGGCCGAGGTGCACAAGGGCACAGCGAAGAGCGACGAGTTCCAGATACGGGACGGCTTGCTCTTACGTAAAGGGGCCATCTACGTGCCGGGAGATGAACTTCGCGCCAAGGTACTGCAGCAGTTGCACGACGCACCCACGGCCGGGCACTTTGGCACGGAAAAAACGGTGGAATTAGTCGCAAGGGACTTTTGGTGGCCCAGACTGAGAGGGGAAGTCGCGGACTACGTCGCGAGGTGCGACACCTGCCAGAGGGCCAAACCGGTGCACAAACCACCGGCGGGACTGCTGGAACCGCTGCAAACGCCGTTTGAACCGTGGGAGAGGGTGGCCCTGGACTTTGTCACGGATCTCCCCAGCTCGAGAGGCAAGACAGCTGTACTAGTGGTGGTGGACTTGTTCACCAAGATGGCACACTTCATACCGTGTGCGAAGGTGGCCACGGCAGAACAAACAGCCAAACTGTTCATAGATCACGTGTTCAAAGTGCACGGGCTGCCGCGGTCTATACTGTCCGACCGCGGTCGCCAGTTCATCTCGAATTTCTGGCAGAAGCTGATGGGCTTCCTGAACGTCAAGATCAACCTGACATCAGCGAGACACCCGCAGACCAACGGGCAAGCGGAGAGGGTCAATGCCATCATGCAGCAGTACCTGAGATGCTATGCCAATCAACAGCCTGCGACGTGGGTGGATTACCTGCCGCTCGCCGAGTTCGCCTACAACAACACGAAGCACGTGTCCACAGGGGTGACGCCGTTCTTCGCCAACAATGGGAGGAATCCCAGAACCTTCCCGGGACTGGACAGAGTGGGGGAAGGGGAACCGCAGACGGCGGACGCTTTCGCGTCTGAGTTGCAGGAGGTCCACGATCAACTCCGACGGCAGCTGGAGCTAGCGAAGCACGCTTACAAGGTGCAAGCGGACAAGCACAGGCGGGTTGGCGAAGAGATCCGAGTGGGAGACTGGGTCTGGTTGGCAGCCCACGCAGTGCCGACCAGATCGTTAGCCAAAAAGAAGTTGGGGCACAAGCAACTCGGTCCATACCAAGTCGAAGCGCAGATCAACCCAGTAGCTTTCAGGCTGGTGCTACCGGAGGGTTCCAGGATGCATCCGGTGTTCCACAGGTCGGTGCTCACTCCCTACAGGACACCTCACAGGTTCCAGGAACCAGGAACAGCACCGAGTCCGTCTCAGGAGCGGACGGAGGCGGGGAGATTGCCACAGCAGGACCCCATCAACGAAGTCACGGAGATTTTGGACTCCAGATGGGGGGAAGACGGAGTGGAATACCTCCTAGCCAGAGAGGGCACCCGGGCCAGTGCTAATAGCTGGGTGCCAGACTACGCTTTGGAGGAACCCCTGCTCAAGGACGAGTTTCATGCCCTTTTCCCACACAGACCCATGCCAGCAGGCTTCTTCGACGACTGGCTGTTCACACCCACACTTTCCTCCAGCACGTTCCATGGCTTCGACTCGGACGGGGAGCCCGCACAGCGCACACGTTCCCCAGAGGGGTCACCGGAGGGTTCGGCGTCCGACACCTCGTATTGGTGGGACGATCGGCCAGAGGAGCAGTGGCGCCGGAGGTGGCTGGAGGTGCCAGGTCAAGCGACCGACGCAGAGACTGACATGGACGTGTGCGGGGAGGATCTCGGTTTCGAGCACGGCGGCACTGAAATGGAGGCGGAGCAGCTCAACGTTGACGAACGCGAGGAGGAAGACTCGGAGATCTTCAGTTGGCGGCCAGCGACGAGGAGCGAACTGTATCCGGCATTCACTCCTGTGATGATGGAGCACCCAGCAACCACCCTTGAAAGCGGGGAGGGGGGAAGGGGGGGCTTCGAGGGGGGGATGGATGTCAGGGGTTCAGGAGCAGAGACGCAGAGAAGGGAGGAGACAGAGAGCGAGGGGGAGGAATACGAAGGAAAGATGAGTGGGGATGACGAACCGAGATCGCCGAGCTTATCCAGTGAGTCCGAGGATTCCCAGAAGGGAGCGCCAGCGGTCAGAGCAAGGGGGGAAAACAGGGGGACACCCCAGGAAGAAGGCTCCAGAGAGGAATCAGAGAGCAGCAGTTGGAGATCGGGACCCACGTACCCAGCCGGGAGCAGCGGGGAGGAAGGGGACCAGATATCGGGTTCCGGAGGCTTTCAGAAGGAGGGAGGGCATGAGTCAGGAGTAGTCACGCCCACCTCGGGGAGCGACGAAACGATCAAGAGGAAGGTGGAGAGTTGGGCGCGCGCGCCAAGTTCAAATGTAGCGGAAGCTGGCGCAGTAAGCAGCCCAGAGAGTGAGCCAGGTCCCAAAGCCCGCCGCAAGGAGGTGGAAGGGTCAGGGGGGTCCGCGTCAGAAGAGAGTAGGAAAGAAGAGACCCCGGGGGGCAGAAGGACCCAGAGACGGAAGGAAAGGCGCAGGAGGTGGAGCAAGGCTAGGGTATTAAGCTGGTGTGCTAGAGGCGGAGACTCAGACGGGTCTTCGCCGGTCTGACCTAGAAGAAGTAGGGCTGCACCTTGCAGTTTGGAAATGGAACCTGTAATCCAATAAAGACTCTTTTAACCTGAACGCTGGCTAGCGTGGTCCTATGTGAGCTGGGACTGAGTGGCAGCCCTGACAGTTAATAACAGTTATATAAATACAATGCATAATAATAAGTGATGCATAGTAATAAATAAGACATAAGAGTACATAATACATAAGGAACACATAATGAACATATTTTAAGCAGCAATGTCAAATTGTACACACCATCACCCCAGCAATAAACTCCACAACCCCTCATAATCTAAGAGTCTCATAACGTAAGTTATAACCTACTTATCCTGAGAGCAAGAATAAAACATAATACATATTTAATAACAGCAACTTCCTGAAAAATATGGGAGGGGAGAATGAGAATCAGAATATCTAAAGTGCAGAAACAGTGTAAAAGAACATATCCTTATCTCTGAACAAAACTGCCTTTTAATGCCCTCTCCATCCCCACAGAGAATGACAGTTCAATCCTTGCTTTTGATACAGAACCATCCCGGGGCAATTTGAGGGGCGAAGCCATGAGAAAAAGCAAAATAAGGGGCATGTTCACGTGAGCAGCTTAAACCGCAGTGAGGCCATCTCCCTCCGCTGTATTTCAAGCTGGTGTTCACATCAGAGAGGGGATAGAGATGACTTCACCTGAGGCACATGACCTTTTGGGTTTCCCCATCCCTGAAATGTCTCACCCTCCAGAACTCCTATTCATGGAGGTGTTAACTTCACACCCAGTTTACTAGTGGGAAGAATGTGTCCGACTACAGATAAATATGGATTACAGCTAATCTCTTGGGAATCTCTAGGTTTCAAAAACTAGCATTGCGGCCACAATGGATGTGGGGTAACCAGCAATGCGAAGATACACTAAGTAACCCCTCCCCCGGCTGCTGACTCCCTCATGCAAAGGATTCAAATGTCTTGAAAAATGCTATCAATTTGAAAGTGCCAATTTCAGCACAAATTAAATGGTGCTCACTTTTGAAAACATCTCATGTGACTTTTTGAAAATAAAGTTCCTAGGGTACTTATGTGGTGTGAATTTACATTGTTTAGTCATTTGACAAGAAGGTAGGTAAAGGTAAAGGACCCCTGGATGGTTAAGTCCCGTCAAAGCCGACTATGGGGTTGCGCCGCTTATCTTGCTTTCAGGCCAAGGGAGCTGCCGTTTGTCCACAGACAACTTTCCAGGTCATGTGGCAAGCTTGACTAAAGCGGTTCCGGTGCAAAGGAACACCATGACAGAAACTAGAGTGCATGGAAATGCTGTTTACCTTCCGCCGCAGCGATACCTATTTATCTACTCTCACTGGCATGCTTTCAAACTGTTAGGTTGGCAGGAGCTGGGACAGAGCAACGGGAGCCCACTCCATCATGTGGATTCGAACCGCCAACCTTCTGATCAGCAAGCCCAATAAGTTCAGTGGTTTAGACCACACTGCCACCCGCAAGTACAATAGCAGGGGAGGGATACCCTCAGGTAGCCTGAGCAGCTTGACCACCTCTCCCCAGAAAAATGCAATAGAAAGGCGCAGTTCAGGGCTTTATAAAAGTGAGCATGAAAGCTTCATGGTTTTCCTACCTCATATGAAATATTACATTGTGACAGCAGCACAGATCTATGTGCCAATTTAAACACTGAGGCTGTATGGTTGTAATTTAAAAATTGCTTCTGTGTGATCTGTGCTCCATGGAGGCAAAGTAACTTTTGAACTGGATTTTGATGTGAGGTGGTTGAATTGTTTGATAAGTATCCAAAGCAGCTCTGGACCTTCTTCAAGGCCGTTGTTGTCATGACCACATTTCTATCCTCCCTTCGGGGCTAAGTGGAGAACTGGGTCCAGGTTTCTCCAGTCCTAGTGTGATACTGCCCTATCCAAAGCATATTTGATGTGGCTTCCCCCAAAGAATTCTGGCAGCTGTAGTTTGTAAAGGGTGCTGGGAACCAGAGCTCTGTGAGGGGCAAACTACAGTTCCCAGCATTCTTTGGGAGAAGCCATGTATGTTAAAGGTCTGGTGTAGATGTCACCATTGCTGGTCATTTACTGCACAAATCCAGTTAACTTAAGTGAGAAGCTAACACAAGAGACATCACCCTACCCATACAGGGTTCTAACCATGTTAAGTGGATGTGATCAATAGTGGATGTGATAAAGCCTCAGTTGGTCCTGTGTAGGTGGAGCTGAAGTGGTGAATTAGGCACAAGGTGGCCATGACAGACTCATGGAGAGAACAAGTCCCCCTGCCCCCAGGGGTGGGAGAAGGACATCCTTTAAGTGATGGTAGCAATGTGAGGTTGACTATCCTCATTGCCAAGGCAGAGATACAACCAGGGGACAGGGAAAGTGATTTGTGATCTTTTCGTATATTGGCTCAGGTAGTTCATCTGCTATAGTAACTGAATTAAACGCAAACTGGCCATTAATATTTCAGAGCAAAAGATAAATGCTAGCGGAGGAGTTAAGAGTAATTTGTCCATCACTTTTAGTGATTTAAAGATTAGTCGCAGCAATGCACTGCAAGATCCCCTGCTCTTTTATTAACACCTCCTTGCTTTGCTTTATTAAGAAATCTGATTGAAATTCCGCCGTTGATTTCATCATTAAGTTCCAACCTCGAAGGGTGAGAGCTACTGAAAATTCCTGCTAAGCCAGAAAATGACTCACTCTGATACATTCGAATTGTCTAATGGTTCCCAAGAGGTCATTTCTGGCTCTCTCTTTTTTAATGGTTAGAGGATACAGAAACATTTTATACATTTTATGCAAAAGACAACAGACTTTAACTGGACAACTGGGCAAGCCCTGCTGTGTTTTACTGTTTTGTTCTTGTCACCGTCTATAGCATTGCACAAAGCATATAAAAAGAAAATGTATTGTTCAGGTTGTCAAACATGTAACCGTACCATGCCAATGCTCACTGGATCAGATCACATTGCTAGGTTAAGTACATCAAACATTGTGTTCAGGGAAATGGTCCATTAGGAGGCAGCAGCAAATGCTTTGCTCGGTTGAATTCTCCTGCAGGTCTGCTCCCAAAACCTCACGTCAGTACATTGATATGGAGTCTCTCCATGTCGGAGGCTCAAGCGATGCCTAAGCCATCAAGCTTCTCTCCTGTTCCATCTCCTATTCTACTTTGGGTTTACTTTGAGTAAAAGTTAGTCAAATGCAACCCTTTGTAAGTAATGTAGAATTTATCAAGAAGATGGTCCAGCACACAGCCCAAAGGCCACATGTAACACCGGTCCTGAAACACCTACGTTGTCTCTCAGTACGTTTCCGAGCAAAATTCAAAGGGTTGGTGCTGACCTTTAAAGCCCTAAACAGCCTCGGCCCAGTATACCTGAAGGAGCGTCTCCACCTCCATTGCTCTGCCTGGATTTCAGTGCCAAGGGCCTTCTGGTGGTTCCCTCACTGCAAGAAGTGAGGTTACAGGGAACCAGACAGAGGGCCTTCTTGGCAGTGGTGCCTGCCCTGTGGAACGCCCTCCCATCAGATGTCAAGGAAATAAACAACTCTGACTTTTAGAAGAGATCTGAAGGCAGCCCTGTTTGATGTTTTATTGTGTTTTTAATATTCTGTTGGGAACTGCCCAGAGTGGCTGTGGAAACCCAGCCAGATGGATGGGATATAAATAATAAATTATTATTATTTTATTTTTTGACCCTCAATGCCTTTTTTGGGTGGCCCTCAGCAACATTTCCCCCCCCCCCTTACAGAGCCAGGTAGGTGGAGTGATGGGCTTAGGAAAGGAGGCGTGAGAGTTAGCCTAGGTAGCACTTTCTCAGCTTTGGGAAGGAGGTGGGAAGGCTCTAGAACCTGCCAGAACCTCATGACTCCTTGCCAAATCCCAGTGACACATTTAGCTGGCAGCTTGAGGGCTGTGCGGGGCCAGGAGGTTACCATGGGAAAGCCTTGGGTACAAGGGGAGGTGCAAAAAAAGGGGGGAAGGAGGAGGGATGAGCATGGGGTGAAGGTGACAAGGGGGAAGGGCAAAGCAGGGCTACAGAACAGAAGAGAGAAGTGGCTTCGGAAAGAGGGTTATGGAGGTGAAAAGTGGGAAGATTAAGGATTCTATGATTCTGTGATTTGATTTATTATATTTCCATGCTGTTTTTCATTCAAATAAATCCCAAAGCGGCTTGCAAACAGGAACCAACAATAACATGGCAGAACATCAAAAACACAGCATAAATCATATGGAACAATTTAAAAATCATCAGTGAACCAAGTATAGTCTATAAAAACTGTTAACAAAGCAGCTACTGAAAAACAAGCTAAGCAACACCATTCAGATGGGATAACATGGGAGTGGTGGAGGGATGAGGATAGAAATGTGCTGTGGAGAAGCTCCTGGTGTCACAAGTAACTTGTTAGTCGTTCCAGATGCCACAAGATAGTGGTTTTGTGTGCGTACGTGTATTCATTAATACACAGTATTTAGACAATATTGGCTTAATTTTAATTGTGTCCACTAGGTGGCATTGCAAGAACATACACAACCAGTCTCTCTTTTATAAAGGCAGTATGAGCACATGACGAGATAAAGGAGGTATGATTGCCTCCATCCCAGCCCTTGGTTATCTCACAGGTGATACTTTTGCCTTATTCTGTATTTTCTTTTTTTCTGTCTGTTATTGTCTTTATTGATCATGGCAGTACCTCAATCAGGCATCCAATCAGAGACCCCTGACGCCTTCTCAAATTCTTAAAAGTCTGACACTCCCCTCCCTGAAAACCACTGCAAAACCTATAATATAAATCAACGTGTTGATTTTTTTTGCTGGCAATCACATCCAGAGCAGGTCAGAGCATGCATGGAAAGGGTCCGCAGAGATTTTCTCTGCTTGCCCCACTGAATGTTCCATGAGTAGCTGTCCTTTGGCAAATGCCGAAGGGGCTCACTGAAGGCAAGGCAGAGAGAAGAAAAGGTTGGGCCCCATAGATCAGGCAGAAGATACAAGAGGGGGGGAATGGGGTTTTGTGCGTGTATGGAATAAAATAATTGAAGACCACAATTTGGGGAGCTTAAGAGTTGAGGTTCAAATCCTATCTCTGCCTTGTATAGTCGTACCTTGGAAGTTGAACGGAATCTGTTCCGGAAGTCCATTTGACTTCCAAAATGTTCAGAAACCAGAAGTGCAGCTTCTGATTGGCTGCAGGAAGACCATGCTCATGCATGGTCTCCTTCTGCATGTACTCCAGCAGCAAATTAGAATAATGGTAGAGTTGGGAGGGGACCCAAAGAGTCATCTAGTCTAACCCCTGCAATTGTGGGAGCAGGAGTGGGCTTGGGGACTATGCCTTGTGAAGTGAAGGACATGAGGCAGGAGTTGGTAATGCAGGTGAGCTGTGCACAAGCGAGCTGCAAGCAAGCTGCCGCCTAGCACTGTGGAGGCTCCTTTTATTGGCACAATATGCAAAACCAGTCAGATACATTTTGAACTGTGACCTTTACAGATTTTCCAGTCCCGAGGTCGTGGGGTGGTACAAAGTTATTTTGGCACCTGTTTCCACCGCGCCATTTTCCCCTTGCACAATGTATGACGAAGGAGACAAAGGTCTCAGAGACAAAAGTCACAGACAGGACATGGCAGACTACTGAGACCACAAAAGGTTAGACAGAGGGCAAGATGTTCAGACAGCTGTGGCTTTATCTGTGAGGGGTGTGTGTGCCCCGCACCCCAAGGTCACACGTGCAGACAGCTGAGGCTGCCCGTGGGCAGGAGTGTGCTCCACAACCCAGTGATCATTCCTACAGCCTTGGCACACAAGGCCACAATACACATGATGTAACTCAGGAGATCCATTTCTTTCAAAAGAAACCTATAAAACAACCTCCCTACTCCCTAGCCTTGTTGGAGAAGTAAAATATGCATATAATAGAGGTATACAATACCTAACTCTCCCTACCATTTGGTACTAATGGAATTTTTAGAGGGGATTTTGATTTAATCCCCCCCCCGCCCGCCCCCCAGTGTGCCATTGTCCTGGTCCTCCATCCTTGCAGTTGCTTTGATGTGTTTTTGTTTGTTTTTAAGATACGCATCCCATATAGTTTATCCTTCAGATTGTGATCTTGCCAAAGCATTTGTTTCTTTTTGTTCACAGCACTGCCCATCACCTGGGAAGGTTAGGACAGGAGTACTATAGTTGCATGTAGCTATTCTGACTGACAGGAAGGGCTTTCATACGCAGAAAGCTCCCAGTATGTTTCCGAGCAAAATTCAAAGGGTTGGTGCTGACCTTTAAAGCTCTAAATGGCCTTGGCCCAGTATACATGAAGGAGTGTCTCCACCCCCATCGTTCTACCCAGACACTGAGGTCCAGCTCCGAGGGCCTTCTGGCAGTTCCCTCACTGTGAGAACTAAGGTTACAGGGAACCAGCCAGAGGGCCTTCTCGGTGGTGGTGCCCATTCTGTGGAACACCCTCCCATCAGTTGTCAAGGAAATAAACAATTATCTGACTTTTAGAAAACATCTGAAGGCAGCCCTGTTAAAGGAAGTTTTTAATGTTTGATGTGTTATCGTGTTTTTAATATTCTGTTGGGAGCCGTCCAGAGTTGCTGGGAAAACCCAGCCAGATGGACGGGGTATAATAATAATAATAATAATAATAATAATAATAATAATAATAATTGGCAGAATGTGAGTCAAGCAGTCCAGCGGCGAAGCAAGCCGATCATGTGCCTAGAGCGGCGAGCGGGACGGGACAAGCCAGGGCAGGACGCTCCGTGGGGCCTCCGAGGAGTCTGTCTGCCTCCTCCCACTCAGCCGCCCTACAGGTGAGGGGGAGGCAGGAGGCGGATCGTTTGAGATGGCGCGGAACCTGTGGGTGCCCCAGCCAATGCTGCAGGCCGCAAAGTGAGTGCCACCTGGCATTTGTCACCCCCCCCCTCAGTGGCTTGCCCTCACCACACCCCCTTCCTCCGCACCTGAAGCAGTCAGGAGGAGCTTTGGGTGGGTAGAACCAAGGGCTGAAAAGCTTAGCAAGGTGTCCTGGTGGCATCTCAGCTGTTTGGAGGTGTCAGAGTGTTGGTGGGATCCTAGTTATTGGGACATTGGGTGGCTGCTGATTGGACAACAGGTGCCCCTCATGTCTTTTTTTTTCCTGGAGTAACAATTTTGGAAACACCAGCTTCCACCACTGTGGCTGTAGCAGTGTGTACTTGTGGACTCCTGAGAAGGTGAATGTAGAACAATCAACTTTTATAAGCATCAATGGCATTTTGAAATTTGTGGTTAGAATTGCTAACATGTAGGTTATTGGCGTTCTGTAACAATGAATGCAAAAGAGTTTCCAGGAAGCAGCAAGTATTTCTCACTACCAGAGCTATATTATTGGTTTGGTGGCAGCAGTTAGAAACCTTGTGCTATTGATTTGGTTTGGGAGATGGAAAAATGAGGTGTCAGTCGACAGAAACTGAGCCTTGATGCCAAACATCATTTTAAAACGTTGTTTACTGTTTGGGTAGAGCCAAAGTTCAGAGTTCTCTTCAGCTGCCAGTTTTACAAAATGGCCACTGCCCCCTTGAGAATATCAGTCTATTTCAGAATAAAAAAACAACAGCAACTGATGTTCTGGCTGCTTTTTTCTCCCCCTTCAGCCTGTGTAGGCAGGTAAAATTGACAACTTGTGCTCTTGGCCAATGAGTCAGACATTAGCAGGGAGTTGCCATGGCCTCAAGAAACAAAGTGACCATAAAACATACTGTTGTGGTGTCAGTCAATTCCCATTCTAAGTGACAGAATCGAGATGGGAACATTTGTAGTGGGCAGTATCTGGTTCTTGAAAATCATGTGTATCTAAGAATATTATAGGGGCTGCCGTCCTGCAGGGGTAGCCTGATTTCATTTCATTGGTATGGTTCTTACTTCTGCTCTGGCAAGGCATGCAGTGAAAAGATTGTTTTAAATTAGATTGTTTTAGAAGAAGATTGGGTGAATTCACAATATTACCTCTTGGTTCAGAGGCTATATGGCTCCGAACATCAGTTGCTGGGGAACAACAATATCGAGAGGACTATTGGCCTTATGTCCCGATTGCGAGTTTCTAGTGATATCTGATTGGCCACTGCGTAACAAGATATGGCACTATAAACCTGTGGTGTGATCCATTATGGCTATTTTATGTTCTTATGTTCATGTTGCTTTTCTGTTTTTGTTTTGCTTTTAAACCTTGGTGATGGTTCTGTGAGCTAATAAGAGGCTTTAAAGAGAAGTGCCAGAACTGCATTTCTAAATGCAGCATCTGCTTTTACCAGGAAGCCTGGCGGGGAGCAGGCTGAAGTATCAAGAGCAGTTGCTAGGTAGTATTGACTGTGGCCAACTGAGAAATCTGCCCTGAATAATTAACAGGCCCAGTGACGTAAATGGAAGCTGAGTCAATTAGGGCTGGGCAAGCAGGCGACACCTTTGAAATTCATTATCTGGGCCTCTGGGAAGCAATACAGGTTACGTAAGGCAGGGAAATGATGGACCGTAGAGAGCAGCCAGCATGCTCAAACCTACCGGCATCCAGTTTCATGAGGAAGGTAGCATGGATCAGCTCAAACTGTAGCAGCCCATTTTATAGAAAAGAAAAGATAATATTGTAAGTCTGTAGCAGAGCAAAGGCATTCACATTCACAGCCAAGTGTGTCCTTGTTCCCTTTCTCACTGGGAGTTACTTGGTCTGCACCCTAACAGGAGTTTCTTCCAAGGGCAAGGATAGGGAAACTTTGGTCTGGGTTTGCCTCAATCACTGAGGAGCGATCTTCACCCTGTATCCTGAGTTATGTCTTTGCTGTCAAACGGCTTCTCTCTTGTGTCAAAAATCTTGTGCTGAAACAGGATTCCTAAGTTTTGGTTCCACAGCCAACTTGTCTTCCTCTGGAGCTAGGGCTCCTCTCTTTTCCCAGAGCAGGACGAGGAGGAGGAGGATCCCAGTGAGGGGTGTAGCTGGGACTGGGACACATCAGGGCAAGCAGGGGATGGGGAAAGAGAGGTTGGTGTAGGAAGTACTCACAGGGTGATGGAGGATGATGAGGGGATGGGGGTCAGTACACAGGAACCAGAGAAGCAGGATTCGTCACCAGAGCCAGAGGAGTCCCTGTCACCACAAACACAGTGGGCTCTGAGGCATAGGGAGCAGCGGGAGGGGTGCTCTTGGAGGCTGAGGCAGGCAAAAGCCCACAGCCCAGCTCCCTGGCTGGCCAGGTGGGGCTTACTAGCTCTGGAAAGAGGGCTGTGATTCCTCAGCTGGAGGAGGCTTGGAACAGGTGAGGGTCACCTGCCTCGTCAAGCTCAGATGCTGCAATCGGCATGCAAAGTACACAAGGGAAACAGAGCTGAGGTGCTGTGTCTGCTCAACTGCCCATGTTGATGGACCTTGGCTTGGTTGCTCCTGGACCTCTGTGGGGTTGATTCTGGACTGTATCCTGACTGCTGTACTTCAGACTTGATTTTGTCAATTGACTGTGTTTCCTGACCTTTGGACTTTGCACACTTTCTGCCAGGTAGGCCAGGGGCTCCGGACAGGTGCCCCTTCTGCTGATAGCTTTCCTTTTGGATCTAGGCTGCTTTACTAGTTTTGGCATGCGTGTTTGCTTTCAGGAACCCATTGCAGTTCCAGGCTTCTCTTTTTTTAAGAAAACCAGCCTCTACATAGCTGGGTTTTGCAGTGGGGACTTGTATTTATACCAGAAGATAGCAGCCCCAGATTCTGCTTTCTACAGGTGTTAAACTGGGGCTTATGGAGTGTTTTGGTTTTGGTAAAGGCCATCTTGTGGGTTCAAAACTGAGGTATAATTTGTACAAGGAAGCTAGTGCTTTTATCCACTAAGATGTGCTTGTTGCCATTAATTCTTTGTTACTTGAGCGTGAAATGTCATGTCAGATTAACTTTTTGCCTAGATCTAGCAATGTTTACTAGACTTAGCCCACCATGGTAGAAGGGATTACATTGGAGCTGCGTATAATCCAGAGCACTGGCACTGTCTTCGGATTGTGCTGTTCGATGGGAGTCTGGTTACAGCTAAACTCAGCCATCTGCATATTGCTTATCTGACAAGAACTCTGGCAGCAAATGAGCGACAATCATGATCATATCTGTGGGAAGCATGGCAAAGAGGAAATTGGATTTGGCAAGACCAAGCGAGAGACTGAATGCTTTCCCTTAAAGCCTAACGGCAACAATGTACAAAACAATGTTCTAAGGGGTGGCAGGGAAAGAAGAGGGGAGCATCTTTGCTTCCATTTTGAAGTATGGCTGGAGATCAGGAGTGTGTGAGAAATAATTGGGTTTGGACTTGCTTCCCCACCACAAATGTGAAGCAGTTGTTGCGTTTGCAGAAGTTTTGTGGGAATGAAGTGACACTATAGCAACAGAGGTTGTTTGTAACTTTCCCTCCCACGCAGAGATATAACTGTCACCCTCCTCCTCCAGCTCCCTTAAAGCTCTTTCGCTTCTCGGCATCTTCCTCCAGCTACTTGGTTTGGCAAGCATCCCTAAAGGACTTGCTCATTCACAGATGCCTGTCAGCAGCTGCTCAGTGGTGCCATGTGGGGTGCCATATTATATCTCTCAAATTCTGCTGTAGGAGGGACTCTGTTTTAGCACCACTAAAGCTCAAAATTTCTGTGGCAGAATTCACCAGTTTTCCATAGCCATGACCCTTATTTAGATTAGAGAGTTAGACTTTGACGGTTTGGAGGCAGTTTCTAAGGATAGTGTGGCTTCAGGAGATTTGTATTATGTTCAGGCATGGTGTGAGATACATAAGGATTGCAGCATCTTTTGGATTAGGTTCAATCTACATATAATTGCCACTACTCCAAGGGTAGCCAATGTGGTGCCATCCAGCTGTTGTTGGACTGCAACGTCCACCAGTCATGGTCAATGGCCAGAGAAGACGGGAGTGGCAGTTCAACAACAGCTGCAGAGCACCAAATGGATTTCTCCCGCACTATGTGGAGGACACCTGAAACAACTTCCACCATGGGAGTAGTAGCTCTATGTAGCAGCCATATGGGCAGAACAGCTTGCCACTTGGATCACCCACATCACCTGGAGAGCCATGCATAATTGCTTTTGCCATTGTATTCCTAGACAACTGAGCCTTCATAACAATGGTCCTCCACTAATATGTGTGTTTCCCCATTACTATTACATTCCCTGCCACAAATTTCTGCGTCCACAGCCTGTGGTCAGGGCATGCATTTTCTGGCAAGGCCTGCAGGTATGACTAATGACCCACAAAGTGGAAAACAAACGATGGGCAACAAAACAGCATACCTGTCACCTGTGCAGTTACCATTTGCATTCTGTTCTGTCTGCTATCGTACCTGCAATACTGCACCCAAAGACTGCTAGGTCCAATAAGACTGATCTTACCCTTAAAAAACATGTTGTATTTTCCAAAATATGACTTCAGCCTGCTGGACATGTGTTTGTCATTCCCAGGCAGCAACTCCTTGGACAAAACAGGCTATTCTGCTAGCAAAAGGGTGGGATCTGGCTAGACTTCAAAAACAGGTCTCAAGACTGGTGGGTCCTGGTTTGTTTAGCATTCATTTTAGCCTTAAAACCTTATCTTAAGCCTGTCAAAGTGAGGATACTTCCATGCAGTGACTCTCCATGCCTTGGCTAAATCGAGTACAGATGGTCATGTGGATCCACTCAATCACATGGAAATACTTAAGCCAGGGTGTTTCTAGAGCAACCTGTCATTATGGGAGACTCTCTGTTTTGGAGGACCCTTGTGCCAGGTGCTCCAGTTAAGGGCATAAGAAGTTGCCCAGCTCTGGGGATTTCAGCCTGAAGGTAGCTAAGAAACCAGGCTGAACTGTCAACAACACTTTGCCCACCAAAGGGCATCGTCTTTTCACCGCTGTCTGCCTCAAGCCCTTTGGTGTACAAAGAAAGGGAGAGAGTGGCAAGCTACACTGTTAAAGGCAGCTGTCTTCACACCCTCCACTCTGCTCATTACAGCTGCTCAGCAGGAGGCCGGCTGCTTTGGAAAGCCTGGCCTCACACTTGACAAACCTGCCTCAGAGAATATTAGGGAGATGTGACACAGAGGCATTATCATCCATCTTGTGCTTGGAGGTTGCCTCAGGCTGATGGTTGAATTATACCGTATGCTTTTATATCATCTGCATTAGTCATAGCTGTGATCTGGATTGTTTCCTCTCTTCCTCAGTATGCCATATTCCTCTTTCCCTGTTTCTTCTACAGAACAGATTTAAAGAGGCTAACAAGCCAGTGCCGCTGCGTGAAATTATTATACACATATCCGTGCAGTCAGGTTTCGACAAGAGGGAACCTTGAAACTTTCCACAAGAAAATTGCAGCTTAAATAGCTGCAGACCGACGTTGTGACAATGGAGGAGAAACATCCTACCGACTTGTTTATTCACACACACATATATATACTGATAGAAGGTTATTGAAATGGTTTAGGTACTTCTAAGATTACAAGAGACAAAATGAAACAGAAATCCGGTATGTCTGACACACCTGGATTACTAGCAAGATATGAAAGGATGGCATTTCAAAGCTGTCCCTCAAAACTAAGGAGATGAAAGATGCTTCATAACAGCTGCCAGCACCCTTATTATAGAACAAACCAAAGTACAGTCCAGCAAACATTGGACCATTTCAGCAAATGGGGCACTACTCCATTGACATCAGTATGTCTCCATCCAGCCCC
The DNA here is from genome assembly GCF_964188305.1 of Podarcis bocagei. NCBI lineage: Eukaryota > Metazoa > Chordata > Lepidosauria > Squamata > Lacertidae > Podarcis > Podarcis bocagei. The sequence continues at coordinate 51,163,066 of NC_138128.1, read as the reverse complement.
AACCTGCTTGCCTTCTTTCAAAAACTATATTTACTAGTATATCTCTTACTATAGTTAGGAGAGTCAGAGAGTCAGGAAGTGATAGCAAACTTCGGTGTGCCCTCCATATTTAGGGGTAGTGGTGGTGTCCTGCTTATTGGTTCAGCAGGTCCAAATGCTAGAAATTTAAATCTCTAACCATAGCTTCCTGCTGTTCCTGTACCACTGGTACAAAAAGTGATCCATTGCTGTCAAGTGGTAGGGCAAAGAGTCCATTTTTGTTTTAAATTTTTATGTATGCAATTCTTTTAACTTTTTATATAATTGCTTTATATGTTCTTATTGTACTGCAAATTGCTTTCAGATGCTCAAAGGAAGTGACTCATAAATGTAATAAAAAATAGTAATAATGTCAAGTTTATTAGTTCATTGCAAGCAAGATCCAAAACGAAGCCCACATTCTGCAAATTCATGGCAAGTGCAGTCAATTAGGCAGATTTTATAATCAAGTTAATGAAGTTTGATTTAAACTGCAGTGTGCACTGCTAAAGCTCTAAAAAGATGTATACACAGTTTTGTTTGATTGTGAGAAGCCTTCTTTTCATTTGTAAATCCAGCTGTAAATAATGCCATTTTATGACTTTAAGAGATGACTTTGCAGCATATGAGATAAGGCAAGATGCTAATATGGCATTGATTGTATTTATCTTTTTTTCTGGAATGAACCCGGACAACCATCCAATCAGTAAGTCTTGCTCCTGTAAACCTCCTCCATGGGCCAATCCAAGGTTGATTTTATGATATTTGTAGTATTTTAAGTATTTCAGTTGTTCTTCCATTTTGTTTGAAGAGAAGCTTGTTCAGTATATGAAAGGATGGATCAGTCTGTCTCTGCTCTGCGTTAATTTCACAGGTGTTCATTCCTAAATCCATTCCTATATCATCCCTTTGACCTATGGCTGCAAGAATCTGTTAATTTTTTTTCTTTTAAAAAGTACAACATTCAGATTTAAATATATATATTATCTCAGGGTATGCACATCTAAACACAGAATCATAGAATTGGAAAGGACCACAAGGGTCTTCTAGCAACCCCTCTGCAATGCAGGAATCTTTTGCCCAACATGGGACGCAAACCCACAACCCTGAGATTAAGGGTCTCAGGCTCTGCCAAGTGAGCTAAAACTTTATTGTGTCATACACATTTTTAATGCAGATTTAAATGATGTGTTTTTGTTTGTTTGTTTTTCTTAAAAGCAGAAAACTATCACACAATTCAGAGAAGTGAAAATTCTGGAGGATAATTACATTACGGTCCTTGAATTAGTCTGGGAGATGTGAATTGGGTTGGTTCACTAAAAAATGTGGGCTGACTAAAAGTGCCCTCCATTCATAGTTCAGTAGGGGTCTCCTTAAATTGACTCCTTATCTTGACAGGAATAGTCCAATCATGCTCACCTCATGCCCCAATCTCTCATTCTGGTGCATTACGAAACCCAAGGTTGTGCCACTTTTAACCATCTATTTTCCAGGCTCATGCATGACGCAGTAGGCAAAGACATAAAAGGTTGTTTCCGTAATAAAGCCTGTATTTCTCTCTCCCGACATTACAGCTTTGCCTTATAGCAGGGCGCTTTCGAAACTGAGTGAACTGACAATCTTTCCTGTCTGCTGTGCGATGCATAATTGAACTCAATTAGATGTCAAAACTACCCAGGGATGCATTAGAATTCTCTCTCTGTCTCTCCTGAACTTGCTCTTTCTCTGTGTGGCAGAAGATTGCTCTTCAGAGTGTCTCATCTCTTCTGCGGCAGTAACAGCAGAAACGTACTTGAATTAAACTTTGAATGGAATAATTTGAGCGCCACCCCTTGCCATTAACTCAGTGGGGCTGTCAGCCCTCCTTCCTAGCTTGCCTGCTTAACATTGTGCAGTGTTCATAACAGGCTGACAGGAGAAAGGAAGGGCTGATCATAGCAGTGTGATGGTGGGAGAGACGGGGATGGTCCTGGCAGTGGAAAGCACAAAGCCACAGGAGGAATACAAAGAAGGATATTAACTAAGTCACAATCACTCACAATCAGTTTGCTTCACTTTATTCCATGGCTCCCAAGGGACACCTGAGAAGTGAAACATGATTATATTTTGTACTGCAAACAGAAATGTGTATGGTTCAACGGTGAGCTGCATCTCAATCGGCAAACCCTTGAATTTCACTTTGCCTTGGCATCGTCACTTATTCAATCACTGCTGGAAAATTAGTGTATAGAACTGAATGCAGAACAGCTGGCTGCACTGATATGGGTGATGTTGCACTGAGAGAACAAGCTGGTTCCAGACGCTGTGGCAATGCTATGGTAGCAGTAGCTGCCACCGTCCTGACAGTGTCACAGGAGCAAAGCACCATGCAACTGCTATACTGCCCAAAAATAAGCAGCGTGAGAAGGAATAGTGGCAGAACCAGAGAAGACTCATTTGCCATTCTAACAGTGCAATCCTATAATGGTCAGTCAGTTTATTTCAGTGGGGCTTACTCAGTGCTTTTTTCTGGGGGGACACAGGGGTACGCATACCCCTAAACATTTTGTGATTCTAATTTGGCCTCATTGGGGGGCAGTATTTTAATATGAGTAGGAAAATGAGAGTACCCCTAAACATATTTTTTTTTAAAAAAAGTACTGGGCTTACTTCAAGGTAACTGTTAAAGGATTGCAGTCTTAAGGACTTTTAGCCTTCGTTGGATGTGCTGCATTGGCACCATCCTATATATCAGATTCATTGTAGGAAACATATACCGTAATGGGATTGGAACTGCCAGTGTTGCAAGCTGCACGAACCCTCCTTTCCTCACAGACAAGGTGATTTACAATCTTTGGTCTAAGTTTCTCTGCATGGAACTCTCTGCACACTGATAATGGATGGCACCAAAGAGTAACCAAGTAAGGAACAAGTAACCACTGGCAAATTGCATTTCAGTGAAACATTTTTTATTATTTAGAAAAATCTTCCTGAATTAAATAGGTTATGAAAGGTGTTTTTTAAGAGATCATTTCAGTATTACGAGAGAGAGAGAAATGTAAATAGTTATTGCCAGTGCTTTCACCCCCCCCCCAAATGTTTAGGGGTACTCTATTTTGACTGCTCCCCTCCCAATCCCTGGACGAGGGACTCAAGGCGGCAGCGGCGCTGAGAGGACAGGAAGGGCGACGGCAGGGTCAGGATGAGTGAGGAGGGGCGAGCACTCGCCGGCTGGCTATAGCCCGGCAGGAGGAGGAGGATGCTTCACAGAGGACAGTTTTGCCTCGTGAAAATAACTTCCTTGTGGGCAAAAATGCATATACACCACCATGTGTGATGAACTTATATGTGTGTTTTCCACCATGTTTATATGTGTTAGATACAAAGGTTTCACCTGAAACGGTTCCATGGGAATACAGTGGACCCTCTGGTCCACATCTAGAGGTGCTGCTAGTATACACTTCCGGGTTTGCCGCATTCGCAACCCAAAAGTTACGTTACCCAAAGGTAACATAACCCAAGGGCCCACTGTAGTAAATATGTACCTGTAATCCCATGGGAAGGAATTGCAGTGAAAAATAGGGGTAGCCAACATGGTGCCCTCCCCCGATATTGTTATATAATTTGAGTCAGATTATGTCCAAAACAGAATGCTTAAAACACCAAGTTATAAAACATTGTAGGGTATGTGCTGAGCCTGTGTAGAAGATGGAGATTTTGATGCCCACAATTTAATTTCCACAAAAGCTGCCTGTTGGAGATCTCATTATATCAGACATGCTCCAACAGTTGTGGGTCGTTGGCACTAATTCAATGAGTAACGAGGGAAGTAAGAGCTCGAGGGAGTTAATACTTTGTGTTCATGTGGCTGTCAGTCATGAACAGTTTAGTCCTTGTGACAACCATGTCGGCAATCCGTCTTGGCCCAATTGCTCTTTGAGGGATGAGTGACCATGTAACAAAAACCGCTGTCATAATTGCTGCCAATTGACCTTTCTTTGCCGGTGATGATTTCCGAGTCTGACGGAGAGCTGCAAGTGGAAACAATGCCCACAGGTCAAAGCACGGCTTAAAAATAAAAGTAAAAAATGAGGAACATCAATTTGGCAGCCGAATGGAACTCTTTGATAACATGGAGGAAATAAAATCCACTGCTGTGTAGCTGAAAGTAAAACTCAAGTATACAGATACTTTTCTTTCTCTTGTGGCTGATTTATTCACTCTCCTGATAGACCTCTGTTCATGTTCTCAGCAAGTGAGACAGATGTTCTGCCACACTACATAGCATACAATCTAGGTTTAGCTTTGACACCTTAATTTGCTCTGGGCAGGTGATAAAACATAGAAGAAAATTGCATCATTGATCTATGCAATCTACTTCCTGCAAGCAAAGACCTTGAAAGAACTAAGCACATTTGGATCCTGTGTAGCAAAAAATGGTGTTGGTAGGATCTGGTATATAGAGGAATGTTAGCCCTCTCATCTTTCATCTTTCTGCTTTGGAACATAATTGCAGATTGTGGGTTTTTTTTGTTTCCTTTAAAAAAAAAACAACACTTCAGTAGAAAGTATAAAGGAGCAGATATGCTCATAAAATACATAAAGTGGGACATGAAAAGTGAGCCACTGATAACCCAGGGAAGAATGTGATTCAAGTCTTCCTTCAGCTGTTGAATGCAAAAATGGGGCTGTGGTCTGTCATGATTCCTGAATCTAGCAGTGATCTGATCATCCTATCATCTCCAGATAGAGAGCCAGGCCAGGTTTAGGGCTCAGAGTTGATTGCTGAAGATAGAGAGACCATAGCACCTGAGCTTGTTGCATAGGAGCCCCCAGAGGAACCTCTCAGGCCACTGTGGCCTATGGGGCCAGAGCCTAGACCCTCACAGGCCCTTTCCACTGAGCCTGAAAAACCAGCTGCCTCCCACTTCACATCAACAGTCCGGTAGTGCAAGGAGCACACTAGGAGGGAGACTACGTATGGGACAGAGGAGCAGTTCCCATCTTCAGGCCAGGTGGTTGAACCTTTAAAGCTCTGAAGTGCTCTACAAAGTGGCAGAGCCTGAAGCAAGTAGTCTGAAGTCAGAAGCTTACATGGCCTCAGCTTGCTCTCAACCCTTGTTGAAGCAAGCTGCTCACTGGGAGCTATCCGTGATCCAGAGACCTTCAGCGACCCTTGCTTCTTCCTTCATGATATCTAGCATTGGACCAGACCATGACATATTCTTGAGATTGGGTTGTCAACATAGTTCCCATGAGCCCCAGTGTGCTAGTCAGATGCATCCACAAAAATGTCTCAGGAAATATCCCTTCAAAAATCCACAATTCATGAGAGACAGTTCCTCCTGTTGAGTTTTATGTTTGTACTGATGTGGTGTCTCCTCCACCAAACATAACTACTTAAACATGCTTACATTTCACTGGATGCCAGGATTGGAAACTCAATCTCCCTTCTCTTGTGAACAGAGAGAAAATGTGAAGGATTTCTCTCTGTGACTAAACACTGGTGTGCCTTTCTCACTGGTGGGCATGCTTGCCTCTTTCTGCTCTTTTCAGTGTGGCACCATTTTTATTTATGAGGAACCCCCATGGCAACAATTTTCTGACAGACACCCATAGCACTTTCTCAGTATGTCACTTACCTGAAAAGTTTGGCCTGAGGCATTGCTTGGAGGGATAAACGCAGAATGGAAAATAGAAACAGCTTGTAGCCTATGTGGGATGAATGAGCTGTATCATAGGAAATATATTTTTAGTCTTTTTCAGCTGCTGATCACCACTGACCCAATGGCAAGTATAGATCAGGGATTGCAGAGATTCACCAAACCAAAAGCTTCTGGGAATAGCAGACAGTGGTTTATCAAAAGCAAAATTTGAATACACACAGTTCAAATCATGCTCAAGGTGGCTTATAACATGAAAAAATAAATAGCAAAAGTAATAATAAACTATAAATAAAACATTAGAAAATACACAACCAAACTAAACAATTTACACGTACATCACAAGATCTAAAATAAAGATTAAAAAAGAGCATACACAATACCAACAACCCTCCCCAAACCCTCATACAACCTGTTAACCCAAGAGTCTTTCGTAGCTGGAATCGGGCACCCTCCTAGACCAGGTGGAAAAAGCCTGCAATGAAGGGAGCTGGTCAATAATCCATTTTCCACCGTTCCAATTGGGGGTATCAATCCTAGCATCACCCCTAGGAGAGTTAACAGTGTAATCTTAAAACTTGCATCCTTGCAGTCCAGTGATGCCGCATAGTCTATGCCAGTTCTGCTCTGTTTTTGGTGGTAGCTTACTAGGCAATGAAATGTCTTAGAATCATTCAGCTGCTACCAAGGCAGGGGGGAGCTTGGGTTCAATACATGCATGAGTCATTGGTCTCATGCAGAGGATAACCAGCCTTGGAAACTGGATGAGTGGGAGGTGTATTTCTTTGGACTAATCTAAATAACCTTTATTTGATAATGGAGATTCTCTAGCACAATTAGGACTTGCCATGAAGCAACTTACCCTAGTGACACTCACCTGAATTCACAAGACATGTTAGATAAAGCTATGGCAGCAATGGAACAATTAGCAGCCAGTGCACTCCTGCCATTTAAATTTAAATTTGGGTTGTTATCAGGGTCATATTGGGAGCTCTGATAATCAGCATGGCTTGCATGTGGTGCAACTTCAATTTGTTGCCCAAGGCAAGCCATGCTGCCAGGGTCAGATCCACTTGGTAACTTGGTGGAGCTTCCAAGTGGATCGATATCATGGCTGCCATTTGACAGAAATGTCAAGAGTGCTCCAAGTGCGACTTGCATTGTGCTCTTTTTAAGTTTGGCACTGAATGAAAGCCACACTACTTTGCTCAGGGGTCAGAGCCACTGACGTCATATAGTATTGGGTGACTGATAGATGTCACCCAGTTGCATCTGGCCTGCTGGCGGAAGGAGGTTCCCCATTTCTCCTCAGAATGAAAATGAGCAGGAAATTTGAACATTCCTGCAGATAGATTGCAATTCTATTAAAATGTTCCTTTAACCCCTTTTTATCTGAACTCCTGGTTTTCTAACAAAACTGCGCAGATAAAAAAGTTTATCATGGTAAAGCTGTGTGTGTGTGTGTGTGTGTGTGTGTGTGTGTGTGTGTGTGTATCCTTAAAGGATTTATGGAATTCATATTGTGGTTGCTTGGAAAGATTTTGTAACTTGGACCAACACGATTCTCACTCTCAACTTTGTAATTTTTCATTGTGATATGTGTGGAATACATCGTGGAGTGTGATGCTGGGTTTATGGTCAAAAGTGCTTTAAAGAGAACCATCCTGGATCTCATATAATACCATTTCAGCTATAGATATGTGCTGAGCCTTTTCGACCCAGTAATGTTTTCCTGTTAAGCTTTTGTATAGCAGAGACATCATCTGCTTCTGGGTTAAGGGAGGATTGGGAGTCTTTTCTTAAAAACCAAGTTCTAAAGCTAGAGATATGATGTTCTTCTACCTTTAAATCAGGTTCACCCAAACAATCAGTCAAAGCCAAGGGATGTATATTACATTACTCTTAGAAAACTGTATCAGTTCACTCTGAATTGCACAATTCAGATTGCTTTCCAGGAGGGCAAGAAGGGTGCTGAGAGGCAGCACAGTCATGGCTATAGCTTTGTGGGGAACAATGAAACAGAAGCTGCCAATTCATGGGACTATCCATTGTAACGAATGATTACCCATTCAAAAAAAAAAAAAAAAAAGGAATTAGATTTAGGGCGAACTAGACATGACTTTTACCTAGACATTTTGTGATGTGTGGCTATGTGTGTTTTTTCTGCAGAAGGTAAAGGTAAAGGACCACTGGACAGTTAAGTCCAGTCAAAGGCGGCTATGGGGTTGTGGCGCTCATCTCGCTTTCAGGCCAAGGGAACCGGCGTTTGTCCACAGACAGCTTTCTGGGTCATGTGGGTCATGTGGCCAGCATGACTAAACTGCTTCAGGCGCAACGGAACACTGTGATGGAAACCAGAGTGCATGGAAACGCCATTTACCTTCCCACTGCAGCGGTACCTATTTATCTATTTGCACTGGAGTACTTTTGAACTGCTAGGTTGGCAGGAGCTGGGACAGAGTAATGGGAGCTCACCCCGTCGTGGGGATTCAAACCGCTAACCTTCTGATCAGCAAGCCCAAGAGGCTCAGTGGTTTAGACCACAGCGCCACCTCCATCCCTTTGTTTTCTGTAGAGTTGTGGTCTAGGAAAAGGAGGGATTTTCCAAGAGTTTCTCAGAGGCAGGGCTCGCCATTAATAGTGGTAGGAACACAGCTTCTTTGTTTTTCCCTAAAATCAAGTGACTGTGGGTGGTGCAGTGTAAATGCACCAGCACACATGCCAATTTGGTTTGTGGGGTACATTTGTACTGCACTGAACTTGCCGCTGCCTTAACCCCAGCAGCAGTGACACAGCTACTGGGAGACAGGTTAAATGCTTCCACCCCACTACCCACTACTGAACATAACTCAGTGGTAAAGCACATGCTTTCCATGCAACAGGTTCCGGATTTAATCCCTGGTATCTGCAAGAGTTAATAACAGCCCCTGGTGGAGGTCATGAAGAACAGCTGCCAGCCAGGGTAGACAATATACTGAGCTACACAGGTCAGTGGTCTGATGGTATAAGACTGATTCATTTGTTCAGAATGTCTCCACTATACCCCACTCCTGTCTTATCCATAAATGAAACCTTTTCTAATCATAATAATTTATATTAATTTATGAAACAATTCCGTGTGTTCAGATATTCACATGCATTATTTCATTGTCCATTGCACCAATCCTGTGCTGTCCCCCAGAATTGAAAATGTGGGGCTAACATGGCAAGACATTGGCTTTTACTAGCATTACATGCTGAGGTTTTAATTGGGGTATTTGTTTGGGGTTGTTTTTGAACCGCACTTTACTTCTTACCACTTCACTGCACTAGCTCTCAGATGTCTGATTGATTTTCAGTTTGGTCAAGTTTCAAAATTTACGGTTTGATTTACAAACTCCAGAAAATCTGGTACATAATTAGTGAAAACAGCAATATAAGACAACATGTAAACAGCCTGTGCAAAGATTGCCAATTTGGAAATATAAATTGGCTGTTGTAAACAAAATGTAAGTACAACGCTTTCAATGCTGACCTTTTGGGCCTGGGGGAGAAAAAAAATCCAAATATTCTATCAGATGGGAGTTAAAATGTAATCAACATTCATACCGCAATCCTCCCTCCGGCAGCATAATAATTTCAGATTATTGGCTTCTTCACCTTCTTTTCTTCATATGGTAGTGCATGAACATTAACTACAATTATCCGATGAAAAGTTTCTCTCTGTAAAGATATATTATTATGCATTTCAGAGCACAACAGAATGACTGTATCAGCATAACAATGCTTATAATGGCTCTGTTGCATTTTTAAAGACTTGAGGCCTGATATATAGCCAGGAAGATATGTGCATGAAAACAAGGCTGAGAAACAGCATGGCACTTCCATCTCTCATTTTGTTTTTCTTCCTGTCTTTCCCTCGGTGAGCTTGAATTTCAGATACTTCTGAGAGAGGCTAGATTTGGGTTGACTATACAACTAGCTCATTCGTAGCAGTTTTTTTTTAAAAAAATCCCAATACAGAATTGTTCATGCTCGTAGTCAACATTCTGCTTTCAATCTAGATTGGTTGTAGATCCTGCCAGTCATAGGAATGGGTGTTGTTACTTGATACATGTTTTTAAATTCCTCCCCTTTAATTAGCTTATCTACACCTTTTCCCTCCCTGCACCTGCGCCGGGGAAATGAAGAAGGAAGTGGTGATTGCAATCTAAGTATATGTTCACCCACAATGTCATTGGTCAGGTGTGGATACATGGCTTCCTCCAATGTTGAAACCACCTATGTCTTGTTTCAAATGGACACACTGTGGGATCATGCAGAATTTATCTGCAACAGGATTTTGTTTTTGGAATGAAACCAGTTTCTCAAGAAGTTCTTTTCATGGCCAAAAGGTAGGCAGTAAAGCAAGAGTCTGTGTGGACTACATAAATAAGTATGTAGTCTCAATTGATTCTACAATAAAATGTTCACAGCTTTTGGTTCACATAGCCTTAACTTTAGAGCTGTACTTTCCCCATTTTTCCTCTGTAAGGAAGATAATGTTCAAGGATATTATGTTCTTAAGACCTCCCCTGAGTCCCCTCTTCTTTTTAAATAATAATTTGTGCTATATAGAAGGAACAGAGGCATCTGGGAAGCGAACTCAGGATGAAGCACACATGATTCAGTAGGAACCCATGTTGGAATGGGCCCTGTGCCCTACTTGGTAGAAAACAACCCACAACTTGCAAGACGGTCAGGAGACACACCTCTGAGTCTTCTGTATTTGAGGGCTGTTAAGTCCCAGTTTTAAAATAAAGAAGTGTGTTTTTTAAAAGGAAAAGGAACAATAACATGACAGAAGGTGGGGCCTAGAAATTGTCCATCAGCAAAGTGTTGTATACTCAGGCAACTCAGGATGTGTTAGGACCTTAGTGACCGCAGATGGAACAGGCAGACACCTGGTCATAATCTTCTCCACTATAGGGAGTGTATTCCTATTAAATTTTTCTAAATTTGCATCTATCCATATAAATAAGCATGTGAAGATTTTATACAGATCTGTGTCTTCTTTTACCATCCGTGTGTGTGTGTGTGTGTGTGTGTGTGTGTGTGTGTTGTACTAATTCTTCTTTAAAAAGGTAAAGGGACCCCTGACCATTAGGTCCAGTCATGACTGACTCTGGGGTTGCGGCGCTCATCTCGCTTTATTGGCCGAGGGAGCCGGTGTACAGCTTCCGGGTCATGTGGCCAGCAGGACTAAGCCGCTTCTGGCGAACCAGAGCAGCACACGGAAATGCCATTTACCTTCCCGCCAGAACCTATTTATCTACTTGCACTTTGACGTGCTTTCGAACTGCTAGGTTGGCAGGAGCTGGGACCGAGCAATGGGAGCTCACCCCGTCGCAGGGATTCGAACCGCCGACCTTCTGATCATCAAGTCCTAGGCTCTGTGGTTTAACCCACAACGCCACCTGCGTCCCACAATTCTTCTTTAGTGATGCATAATTTCTATTCCCTTTAATGTCTCTCATGTAAGATCAATCAATAAGTTATAGCATTTTTTGAGTTATTTAAACAAAGAGACAGTTCACAAGAACCTAAACTTCATGTGAAGTTTCCTCTTTTCCCCTTTGGCAGAAATTGCTTGATTGACATTACATATTACCTTTTCTATCTTAATAATACTGATTGCTTTGCTTCCTCTTCAGTATCCCAACTCCAATACCTTTGTAGCACTCTGAGAGGGTGGAAAATAGTCATTGAATGACCGTCTCATTCTTATGGGCCTTAGAGTTTTATTTATTTTGTGTGTGTGTGTAAGAAAGATTTGGTATTCTAAGCAAAGATCAAGAATACAGTATCTACTTTTCGCATATCTTCCCAGAAAATTTAATATGTATATTAAACTAAATGTGGCCCAGCTATATAACCATCTAATACCTGGAGGAAAAGATTTGATCATTCATGCAAATTATTTCAAATACTTAACAATTACGCTGTAAGATCCAATCCATTAAGATGCCTTTGTGAACAATAATTCAGTCAAATGGAGAACTAATTGCCCATTCACAGAGAGCACTGAAGGCTCCCTACTTACACAAGCTATTATTATTACCTGTGCCTCAATATACACCTCAAATCCTTGTCCTATGGCTAGTTTTACAAAACAAAGCAAAAAAGTAATTGTGTCACCACAAGCATTTCTCTATATTTTAATTTCATTGGAAGGCTGCTGTTTATTGGCACTGTTTAACTGGGTTTCATTTCTCCTTTATATGGGATTTAAAGACTAAAACTGTCCTACTGATAACCTATGCATGAACCATTCTGCATACTGTTTTCCTAATCCTATTGCAGCCAATGGGACTGTGCTGAAGTAAGTGGGCAGTAGATTACAAACACCGTAGAAAATTAGGCTCACGGGAGAGCATATTACACTGTTCTTTCAAGCTGGACCAGGTAAAGAATAATAGCGAAAACAGGAGGAGAGTAATGAATAACTCCAGAAGTGCCAGCAAATGCATACTTCACGCAACATAAAAAAAGAGGAGCTATTGATGAAAATCTGCTCACTCCCACATCTTAATGCAACATGGTGTCCAAGGATGCTGCCAGTGTGACAACCCTTTCAGAGAAACATAGCTTCTTTGTGATCTTCTTGTTACATTACACAACCAGGTCCTTTCACACATTTTCGCAGTCCCCTTGCCATATTGCATAGTAGTCAGTGTCTCTCAACTCTGTACATTTCTCATTACATATTGTGTGTGTGTAAATAATGTTTATATCCCATCTGTTCTCAGAAGGTCCTGTGAGATAAATAAACAAATGGAGAAGCTGATAATAAGCTCATGACACCATGTGACCCCTGCCCTCCCTTAGTCCAGCATTAATGTTTTGCCCGGTAGATTACAGCAGCTCTCAACAGCTTCATTCTAGGCAGCTGGTTATGTTGAGTTACACCAGGGTTTTGTTGACTCCAGGCTTTTTTTCAGCTGGAACTTGCCGGAAATAAGTTTGGGCACCTCTCAGATGGGTGCTGCTGGGAGCAAGGGAGGAGTTCATGATGAGTTCCAGTACCTCCTTTTCTAGAAAAATAGCACTGCTACCCATTTTCTAACAAAAGTATCCACCAATTCAGACTCAATATAAAAATGTGTTGCATAATCAGTAGTTGATCAATGAGGGAAAAAGATGACCAACTGGTTCTTGAGTAGAGGCATTTAGTCCACTTTTTATGACTGACTGGCTACACCCAGTCACGAGGACAGTGTTGTTTTGTGGAGCACCAAACCAGTCTATGCTCCATGGCAACTTTACATTGGTCTGGTATCATATGTGCAAGAAAATAAGCCTAGGCAAATATCTGGTTTAAGAATGATGCAGTACAGTAGAACAATGGTGTGGTTTGGTTTCATACCTTGCGTAGCGAGGGCCCTGGATCCCTCCGAAATAAATACACAAACACAAGTATCTTGGGTTAATGGAATAAAAAAGGGCACAACTTTTTATTGGTTACAGATGTGAGCGGTTTGGCTTAGGCAATTGGGTGAAGCAAGCCTATAACCTGACTCCTGCCCGACTGCAGGAAGTCTCTTTAAGGGTCAACCACCAGCAGGGGGGAACGCTATGATGTACATCAATTGAGCCCCCCCCTCCAGGGTCACCGTTGGGGTCGTGGTGTGGCCCTAGCCCACGCCTGGGCTTCGGACAGGAACCACACCCCCAGATCCCTTTAATGGGATACTCTTACCGTGGAGGGGGCAGGTGGAGGCAACAACCTCCCCCTCCCGAAGCAAAAGGAGGCTGCCTCCCCAACCACGCCACAATTTAAACCGACACTGCCACGCCCCCAGACAAACCCAATTGGCTGGTTGGGGGCATGATGCGGCTGGGGATGCCGCTGACGTGGGCAGCGTTCCTCCGCCCACTGCCAGGTCGCTGCGGGCTCTGGATTCCTGCCTGCAAAGCAGCCCTCTGAAAAGGAAGAGCTGACTTATGAAACAATCCAGTTTCCGTGGCTATGCCAGCATTCCACCAGGACTTTTTGTGTGAAAGGGAAACTTGCCTCTCCAAATGTGCAGAAGCTATGTAGCGGAGACTTGTGGCCAGTTATTAGATCCCAGCACATGCTCATCCTGAGTGTTCCCAGGCATCTGAAGAGACACATCTTCTTCACACACGGCACCAAACATCTGTATAATGCTGTTGTGAGCTGCAGAAACCACAGTTGCTGTGGAAAGTGTAGCAGCTCTGGGATACGTAGCTCAATAGTCCAGAAGTACTAGTTAAATAAGAAAAAAGAACGATCCAAAGAACATATTACTAAAGAATAACAATAATAGTTTACAAGGAAATAACGTGGTTAATGAGTCACATAAAACACCAAACGAACAGTTCAGGCAAATTAGTTTCAAATTTAATTACACTGAATTTAATGCCAGCAGAACCAGTTTCAATTAATGCAAACTATACTAATGCAAAGGACAGCTCTGGCCCCATTTTGTAACAAATTACTCCTTCCTTCCTTTAATCCTTTCACTCAACCTCCAACATTCATTCTCCTTGCTTGATTTGCAATGAAGTGTGAAATATCCCCCCCCAACAAACCAATTAGTGCCCTGTGAGGGGAGGAGGGATTAACAGAGGTCTTGGGTGAAGCAATTTACACCTCAAATTCATATTCTGCCAAGAAAACATATTCTGCCAAGAAAACAGTGAGTTGTAGGGTTATTTACAAAGCTGTCCACTCTTTGCATCATAATGCATTTCGTCCAACTGCTCACTACGGCTGCAGCAGGAGTGCGAACTTTGCATTAGCTGTGAAGCGTTTGGTCACATGGATGCATCTCCTGTAACTAAATGAAAAGGCAGAGACTTATTTTTGGGGTTTAGGAGAAGCATGAAAGAACAACTGTATATTAGGATTAGAAGAATGAAGTTTAAATTGTAATGGCTTCAGTGATTCTCTACAGGACAGAAAGCAGACTGATAGGGCTGGCTCTACCATTAGGTAAAGTGAGGCAATCTCCTCAAGTTGCATCAAGATGACTGGATACTGAGAACTCACAGCAGGGAGAATTCACTGATATGCCAATGGGGAATGGAGGGTGTGTGTGTCAGTGTAGGGTAGTCATGTCTCCGGCTTAACAAAGGACAATCATCTGTTGATGGGGTGTCAGAGAACAGTGCTCTGTCAGAAGGTGTTCTGTATTGGAGAGCAGTCCAATCCAAGTCTAATTTAAAGATAAGAAACCCATCATCTCCAGGTAGGATTCAGAATTCTGTCTCAAACCCTGGGCTGTTGCTACCATTCAGAATGGAAAGTACTGAACTACATAGACCAAAGGTCTGACTGCCTATGTCAGCTTCCTAGATTCCCAATGTGTAAGCAGCAACCTTTAAATTAAATACAGTACTCTGTAGCTCTAAGGAAAGCTTTTATTTTTAAAAAATGGCAAGTTTACTCTCAACTATTCATGTTCCGATTTACTGAGAACAAATAAAAGCCCATTGTAATTAATGTACCCATTATAAAGCTCTGATCATTATTTTCATTTGTAAAATGTCAATTTCCTCTTAACAGCAACATACATCTCATCCAATGCTTTTATGAATGCTGTTTAGTGCATGTTGCTCAGTAATGGTTTGTGTTTTTTTAATATAAAAAAGTCAGATTCTGCTCAAACCACCCTGATATCTGCAGGTGTAGGGCTGTATATCAATTCAAACAACAACAACAGCAACAACAAATAGAAGAAAAGGAATTCATGAAAAGGGTCAGGCATAAATCTGACAAGTAAATGAATGGAATGCTGCAAATGAATTATAGTATGGTGTAATGAAATACATGCCTTATAATAATAAACTTGCTGCAAGTTTGACCTAAAAAAATGATTTCTTATTTGTGAAAGAGCTGGTCGAGGAAACAAAAGCATGTTCTGGCTAGTCACAAACAGTTAAGATAGCCAGAAAGGGTTCTGGAGTCATTGGACGTGTAAATTACAGTTGACATGTACAGCCAAGTGGTTGCCCTGACTGATCTGAGCACCTTGTCCACACCCTCTAGGCTTACCAACTGAAACTCATCCAAACCAAAGGACTAGATCAGGCATGTCCAACAGGTAGATCGTAAAAAAAAAGCTCAACAACTTTGACCTGAACCCCCAAAAAGTCTCTTGGGAGTTGGCCAGCCCTGGACTAGATCATGTGCTGGAAGCCCATTGAAATTCATCTGCTATAACAGGGGAGTAGAGTCAGGATCCCGGTGGATGTTTATAAGGAGCAGTCTACTCAAGCATATCAATTTAATCCTGTGCTGCTTTGGTTTCTGGCAGCTGAAAGCTGATGGAGTCTGTATATTTAGGCACCTGCATGCCCTTAGAGTCAAGGGCGACAGCTTGACAACATTTCTGTGAAGTAGCTATCTATTTATTGAGGAATAAAGGTATCTCAACACTGTGATGGTTGGCTTAGGGATCTCCAGGTCATCCTATGAAGAAGATTTCTCCAGAAGGCACATCTGGGATTTTGAGAAAGTGCTGTGGGTGCCAGTCACAAAATGGTTGACATAAGGGGTGCATAGCTGTCAATGTTTTCCTTTTTTAAAGGGAAATTCCCTTATAGGATTCCTCGCAAGAAAAGGAAAAAGTTGACAGCTATGAAGGGGTGTGGCATAAAACTAAATGGCTGCCACATCTAAAAGAGCAGAAAAAGAACCAGGTTTCAGATAGTGTGAGCGTTCCCCCTGACCTGTACACTCCCTGACCTGTACCTCTTGTCTGTTCAAAGCAAAAGGGAGGGTGGGTATCCAATTCTGCCATCCAATGAAATGTGAACATATTTAAGGGTGCATGTTCAATGTAGGAGAGGCCAAGCCACTGCAAACAGGAATTGGATGGGAACAGCAAGCACTCCCTTATGCATTGTGGATTTTAAGGGAATATTGGCTGGTGGGCACACTAATGGGTACCATGTTTGCAACTTCTGTCCTATTTCATTTGTCCTATGACATTTGGTTCTGTGATGTATAATCCTGAAGCTTAATTTCCACATGAATTCAGTAAAAAAGAAGTCCCAGCATCCTAAGAGAGCAAACAATATTTATTTCTCCCAGATGTGGATTCCATTGGTTTCTTGGCCTGCAGATCCAATCATTTCTGACCAGCCTCCCAAACACAATGTCAGCAGAGCAATATTCTTTAAATATTAATAAAACAAACTCTTTACGCATCTTATTGCTAGTGCTCACAGTTTTCGGCAAATATGCCATTAAACTATAATTGCAGTTAAAACTTTCTTTCAGATTGCCCATCATTTAGCAAGATGAACCAGTGTTAATTGCTGGGAATATATTTCAGCTTCTATCACAGCAATGATCTTAAGCATATGCAATGTTGCTTTTTTAAAAAAAATGAATGGGGGATATCAGCATACATCAAAGAAGCCAAATTACTGGCTTTAAATGACTTAATTAAAAATTGTGTTAGTGGAAAAGTAATTTTAAAAAGTTTAACAGCTGTGCATCATTATTACCTTAGTCAGAATAGAATGAGAATTTGGATAAAACATGGTAGCATCTTTATGTTTTAGCACCCAATAATTTGCACAGGAAGTTATGTGGCAACTAGCTAGAATTATAAAACTCAACTAGAATTTAATTACTCAGTTCAAGCAGGCTGACAAATAAAAAAGTAAAGGAAAAAACAAAATGTGTGTGTGATTTTCATTTGTGTATATTGTTATGAAGGTTGCGTGTCACCTCCAATATCTGCTGAGCAGGGGGTTCCAGGCGCTCGCCCAGGGCTGTGTTTCCACTGGGGAAATCGAGGCGCAATGGAGGCTAGTATCTTAAAGTAGAATCATAGAATCATAGAGTTGGAAGAGACCACAAGGGCCATCGAGTCCAACCCCCTGCCAAGCAGGAAACACCATCAGAGCACTCCTGACATATGGTGGTCAAGCCTCTGCTTAAAGACCTCCAAAGAAGGAGACTCCACCACACTCCTTGGCAGCAAATTCCACTGTCGAACAGCTCTTACTGTCAGGAAGTTCTTCCTAATGTTTAGGTGGAATCTTCTTTCTTATAGTTTGGATCCATTGCTCCGTGTCCGCTTCTCTGGAGCAGCAGAAAACAACCTTTCTCCCTCCTCTATGTGACATCCTTTTATATATTTGAACATGGCTATCATATCACCCCTTAACCTCCTCTTCTCCAGGCTAAACATGCCCAGCTCCCTTAGCCGTTCCTCATAAGGCATCGTTTCCAGGCCTTTGACCATTTTGGTTGCCCTCCTCTGGACACGTTCCAGTTTGTCAGTGTCCTTCTTGAATTGTGGTGCCCAGAACTGGACACAGTACTCCAGGTGAGGTCTGACCAGAGCAGAATACAGTGGCACTATTACTTCCCTTGATCTAGATGCTATACTCCTATTGATGCAGCCCAGAATTGCACTGGCTTTTTTAGCTGCCGCGTCACACTGTTGGCTCATGTCAAGTTTGTGGTCAACCAAGACTCCTAGATCCTTTTCACATGTACTGCTCTCAAGCCAGGTGTCACCCATCTTGTATTTGTGCCTCTCATTTTTTTTTGCCCAAGTGCAATACTTTACATTTCTCCCTGTTAAAATTCATCTTGTTTGTTTTGGCCCAGTTCTCTAATCTGTCAAGGTCGTTTTGAAGTATGATCCTGTCCTCTGGGGTGTTAGCCACCCCTCCCAGTTTGGTGTCATCTGCAAATTTGATCAGGATGCCCTTGAGTCCATCATCCAAGTCGTTGATAAAGATGTTGAATAAGACCAGGCCCAAGACAGAACCCTGTGGCACCCCACTAGTCACTCTTCTCCAGGATGAAGAGGAACCATTGATGAGCACCCTTTGGGTTCGGTCAGTCAGCCAGTTACAAATCCACTGAGTGGTAGCATAGTCAAGACCGCATTTTACCAGCTTCTTTACAAGAATATCATGGGGCACCTTGTCAAATGCCTTGCTGAAATCAAGGTAGGTTACATCCACTGCGTTGCCTTCATCTACCAGGCTTGTAATTCTGTCAAAAAACGAGATCAGGTTAGTCTGACATGACTTATTTTTCAGAAAATATTTTTCATGCTGACTATTGGTGATCACAGCATTCCTTTCTAGGTGCTCACAGACTGTTTGCTTAATGATCTGCTCCAGAATCTTCCCTGGTATTGATGTCAGACTGACTGGGCGGTAATTATTTGGGTCCTCTCTTTTCCCCTTTTTGAAAATAGGGACTACATTTGCCCTCCTAATATGGAACAAGCTTGTTTTCTCCTGCTCTGAAGGCTAGGACCCAAACCAATAGATTCAAGTTACAAGTAATGTGATTCCCACTAATCATCAGGAAGAACTTTCTGACAGTAAGAGCTGTTTGACACTGGAACAGACTCCCTTGGGAAGTGGTGGACTCACCTGCTTCGGAAGTTTTTAAGCAGAGGTTGGGTGGCCCTCTGCCATGGATGCTTTAATCGATATCCCTGAACTGCAGGGAGTTAGATTATGTGATGCTTGGAGTCCCTTCCAACTCTACAATTCTATAATTCTAAGGCTTTTGTTTAAGAGATCCTTGCTCTCCCTTGAGTGGAGAGGCAGTCTTCAATACTTAGGAGGTTCTTATGTGACAGCACTGTTCAAAACTAAGGGTGGTATTCAACTAGATTATACCTTGATTAAGTCCACTCAAATTAATGAACATGAGTGAGGGCCACTAATTTCAATAGGCCTGCTCTAAATAAACTTTGTTGAGCCACCCTAAAGGAACAACCCTAGTAAAAGTCAGTGTAAAGGAAAAGGGAAACCTGACCATTAGGTCCAGTCGTGACTGACTCTGGGGTTGCAGCACTCATTTGTTTTACTGGCTGAGGGAACCAGCGTACAGCTTCTGGGTCATGTGGCCAGCATGACTAAGCCACTTCTGGCGAACCAGAGCAGCGCACGGAAACGCTGTTTACCTTCCCACCGGGGCGGTACCTATTTATCTACTTGCACTTTGATGTGCTTTCGAACTGCTAGGTTGGCAGGAGCAGGGACCGATACTGCTCTGTTATTCAGCATTTGGCTTATTTGTCCACGCTGAGCTAACCATACCATCTCAGTCCTGATCGTGCACTGAATGGTTAACACAACCTGTTAAACGTAATGAGACTCACACAGGGTTTTTTGCATGCACAATTAGCAAACCACATCACTGCAAACTTTAACAGATGTAGCCTTAATTAGTCTGGGGCTCTTGGGAAACGAAGTGATTATTTTCCTCCAAAACAGAGAAATGACAGAGATACCCAGATCTGGTGTCATTACAGATGATCAGATCTTTTCTTAACACCTTCTTCCTGTGAATTAATATGGGGGGTGGGGTCCTTTGGCCCCCCCCATAAGTTTTGGGACTTTAGGTTGCCATCAGCCCCAAGTCACATGCAATTGTAGTCTTAGCAATTGCCCCCTCTTATATAAAAAGGTTACTCTACTTTTCAGCTTCCGCAACCCCCAATAAAAACTGATCAGCACAAAAAAAAAATCTTATCTGAAAACAATTCATCATAGAGCTGGATAAAAATCAACAACTGAGTGTTTAAACACTAATAATCAACCTCCCGTTAGTGGGCTAATAGGGATGAAGGGGGTTGTAGTTTAGCAGTATCTGGAGGGCCATAGGCTCCCCATTCTTATGTTATGGCAATACATTTGTCTTTCAGATCAAACTATGCAGAAAAGGAAGTCTGGGATGTTTCAGAAAATGTATTCATATGCTGCATCGAGCACATGGAGGTGGGGTTGATGGGATCGGTGAAGTATCTCTGCATATGAAATTCTTCAGTTCAGTCAAGCATCTGCACAGATCCTACAGGTATACAATTATCTGCGAGTAGGAGGATCTTTGCAGAATGGAAATCCTAGATCAGAATTCCTGTATGTAAAAGCTTAGAGCAGGTATTAAGCATAATGAATACAGGTCAGCAGTGCATGTAACCCGCACGCCACACACCATTCATTGTAATACATGAATAGGGGTAGATTTTAACTCCTTGGTGGCAGCCTTGATAGAAAGATCTTTGGGAAAATATGGAACAGCTCCAGCCCTATCATATCATATTAAGATGAACATATTAGAAAAATGATAATGGATGCAAATGAATGTCCCTGCAGCATTGTAGGGCTAAAAGATGTATTTGCCAGAGTTCTCCTTTCCGTGAAATCTTAATTAAGAATAGTGAAGCTTTCTTAGGACTGTGCAACTCTGGTATTGCTTGTGCCTAATTTTGCTCAGCTATTGAAGATGCAGGCCCATTCTGAATTTCTTTTGAAGCATTTCCACATTTTCTTCTGTGCATCACATTTTAAATTATAATTCAACCCAACACATTGAGCACTACTGAGAGAATTATTTCAGAGACCATTACTCTGGTGAGTTGAATGGGGTAATTAATACAAATGAGATAACATCCACTCAGCAAACCTGCTGAGATCTAGAGCAACATAAAGGCATCTAATTAACACCTACTTGTTCAATATACTAATAAATCAAGCTTTTCATGACAACTTCACTTGAGTAAATCCTCAGGACAGCTCATCTTTCTTCTTCCTCCTCAGCATTTCCTTCTAGATGTATTAATACTAATTATAATCAATGTATGTTTGTATTCAGGCCTTATATCTCTTTATATGCTTTTTTAAAAAACTTTTTTATTTGTAAAAAAAAGTTGAATATTTTTCACCCCCCCAAAAAATCCCCACAACCATACCATAAATAGCAACAAGGGAACAAGCCAGAATTCAGATGAATTGAAGATGCACTTTTTACAGAAATAGATTAGAGAGGCAACCTGTGTTTGAACCAGCAGTTGTTTGGTTAATAGCATTTTGCTGTTTACCCAGGGAGCCTGGGTGACTTCTCTGGATGGTTAGACATCTGACGTATGTGACCAATGCCATCTTGTCACAGGAGAGCAATAAAAAACAAAAGAGCGGCCATTATAAACAGGGTTGCTATATGCAACTGTTCTAAGAGATGCTTCGGGCAGGAGAATGGTACTTGGGTGTAGCTGGGACCTTAGGCAGCAAAACACTTATTTTCAGGAGCTCACAGATGGAAAATTGTGTACAGCTGATACAGAAGAAATGTGGTACCACACCAAAGTGCCAGTTTCTCCCAAATGTGTCTTTGGGTCTTTTTTCCCTTAAGCCTTTGTTTCAAACTAAATGTGAAAAATAGGTTTAGTATGGTACCACACACCTCTAAAATGAGAACAAAGAATCTCTCTCTTCATCTGGGTGGGATATAGGACAAAATGTTCTCTTGGTACAATTGTTAGATGAGTAATTATCATTTAATAAGTGTGGCCTGCAACAAAAAGTCGTAGTATGTAGTGCTTCTGCATACCCTCCATCATGTCTAGTCCAAAAACCGGGCTGCATGTTTTCCGAGCTGCACTCCTGGGCGACTCAAATGACCCATGTGAGATTTCGGCCCTGAAAAAGTGCATTTTGGGGTGCTGTGCAAGATCATGGCCCCTTCTTGGCATGGGCAGAGTTGGCCTTGCTAAAATTACAGGATTCACCTCCATTAAATGGAAGCAAAGTTTTTACTGTGAAATGGAGTTCTGGCAGCCAGCCAGTCAGCTGGCCAAGTAAAGTCAGTGATACAGATGGTGGGGCAGGAAAACAGAGCTCTGTACAAAAATCTGGGCTGCCAGCCAAAACACAGACATGGAGCAAAAGCCTCAGGTGCCTCAAAGTTAAAAGATCATCCGTCCACCTAATGATGCTTTCTACTTTTACATCACAAATGTGGTCCTGTATGGGCTCACCTCATGGCATACTAGAACCAGTTATGTGATATGTTCATTAATTAAGGGAAGTAATTGGGCATCAGGTGGATGATTATGGCTTGTTACGGATTTGTTTATTTGGACTTTTGGTCTTGCCTATCCCAAGTGGATTACATATAGTCTGTTGCCTTTGCCACGCAATCCCACCTTCTCTCCCGCCACAAAAAACAAGGTTGAATAAGAACATCTATGGTAAGTACTTTGCTATTGCCGAGTCATCTACTCTCCCCAAATGTGTCGAGAAATCTGTAGCGGGTCAGACTGGACCTTTGTGTTAGGAGAGCGGGAAGACACAGCTGTGTGATAGACTAGGGCCATTTTATTAACTGTAGGTTAACAACAACAGAACTCAAGAACTTCTAAACTGCGTAAGGGTAGAGAGGCCATATTGAATTTTTCAACTTTCCAATTCCAAAAATGAAGGGTGCCAAAAAGTTGAAACATGACTAGGGAATTCAGTGCTTGTAAAATTAACACACACCCCTTCAACAAGCCAAAGTCATTGCCACTCAATTGCAAAAACAACAGATGTGGCTGTTCTTTGACCTCACCCTGTTGAAAGAAAAGGAGCAGAAAGCTATCCCATGCCAAGTCCTGTCCTCTCAGAAAAAGTCCATCTATGAAGGCCTAACTGAATGCTCAGCTCTGGGCACCTTGCTGGCTGGGTGACCCAAAAAAGCAGTTTGTGGCCTACGATGAGGACTCATATTTTGGCATTTCCATCAAAGCACCCGCAACAAAAAAGAAAGTGTTATGTTCTGCTACATGCCATCGAGGAACATACCCAAATGTGCAGCAGAGGAGACAGCCACAATTCTGAAAGTTGAGTGTGCATAACATAGACATAAATAAATACAGTGGTACCTCGGGTTAAATACGCTTCAGGTTACATATGCTTCAGGTAACAGGCTTCACTAACCCAGAAATATTACCTCGGATTAAGAACTTTGCTTCAGGATGAGAACAGAAATTGGGTGGCGGCGGTGCGGCAGCAGCGGGAGGCCCCATTAGCTGAAGTGGTGCTTCAGGTTAAGAACAGTTTCAGGTTAAGAACATACCTCTGGAATGAATTAAGTACATAACCAGAGGTACCACTGTAAATGGGTTATTACAGTTCTAGGTCAACTTACTATCGCTTTGGATTAAATATGTAGAATAGTCAAAGAAACAGACTAAGAAGGGTTTTCTCTTAGCCTTTGCCATATATATATATCCTCCCCAAGCCCCCAAAACCTGATACTTTGGGGAGTAGAAATTATTAATGCAGAAATGGGGAACCTGTGGTCCTGCAAATGATGCTGGATAACAATTCTCATTTCTAAACATTGGCCATGCTTTCCGTTCCTGTCTTAATCAATCATGAATAAATTAGATGCACTCTAGATACTTGTAATTTAAGATGTGATAAATACTATTCATTAGATTATTATTTTTTTAAAATCAGAGCTGGTCTCATAATTGGACAGAATCCAGTGGTTTTCCGCATACCCTCCCCCCAATTAATTTGAACAGAAAATGAAAATGTTTTGAGGAAATTCCTGCAAATAATGGATGTGGGAATGTTTGTGCCTGTCTTGTCTTCAAGCAATGATGACAACTTCTATAGCTGACAACCCTTCATATTCACTTTATCTGTATTAATCATGCAAAAAACAAACAAAACACACAAGTCATCAGCATAAAACAGATGGCAAAACCATCAATGTCGTAGATGCGTTGATCTAGAAGGAATAAGGAAACTACAGAACCTTCCCCCCTCATAGGACTAGCAAGGATCTCAGCTGAATATGAATAAACATGTCAAAAATCTGGTAAATGACCAAGGTGAGGTAAGTTGGGCGGAACTCAATGTACGTGAGTTTTAGGATGGTTTAGGCTGAGGTTGGGATAGAAAGAGTAAGATATGACTCATTTTCAATGAGTTAAACATTTGGGAGATTGTTGTGTTCGGACTAAGGGCATTTTTCCAGAAGACGTGCACTGGATCTTTTGAGGAACAGTGTGTTGTGCTAGTTTAAGGAGAATATCCAGTTATGTGCTTTTGTCTAACAGCAGTGTAACATGCTTGTAAAGATAAATGTAAAGGGACCCCTGACCATTAGGTCCATTTGCGGACGACTCTGGGGTTGCGGCGCTCATCTTGCTTTATTGGCCGAGGGAGCCGGCGTTTGTCCGCAGACAGCTTTCAGGTCATGTGGCCAGCATGACTAAGCCGCTTCTGGCGAACCAGAGCAGCGCACAGAAACACCGTTTACCTTCCTGCTGGAGCGGTACCTGTTTATCTACTTGCGCTTTGACGTGCTTTTGAACTGCTAGGTGGGCAGGAGCTGGGACCAAACAACGGGAGCTCACCCCATCACGGGGATTCGAACAGCCAACCTTCTGATCGGCAAGCCCTAGGCTCTGTTGTTTAGACCACAGCGCCACCTGTGTCCCATGCTTGTAGTTTTTATTTAAAAGGCATTTTTTGTGTGGTTGACCTTACTAAAAAAGATTTTGCAAGCTCCCATATACACACATGCTCAGTATGAAGCTGTTGCAGGAGGTGGTTAATTGGAGGGTAGATGCTGAATGGAAAGTTCAGTAAGGGTACATTAAGACATCGGGGTTACTGCTTTAGTTTTCCTGATGCTAACACTCCTTTTACACTGCATTACCTGTTGCATTATGCAGAGCTGTGGCTATGGGGGTGGGGCTAGCCAGGTTTTGTGCTCTGGCTGAAGCCTCCAGAGGGGAACCATTAAGGCTCTCAGCTTGTGGGTACGTGCGTGCAAATGCACGTGGGTGTGCCAAACTGGGTCTTTGATCCGAGTGAAAAAAAGCCTAGTTTCACCCCTGCATTATGGAACTGTAGTTTTTTTACTAATGTATCACCACAAGATAAGTGGATTGGGGAGGAAAGTGGTAGGGAGGCGTTAGGGAGTTATTCTTTAGCTCAGATTAAAATCTAAGCAAGTGAAGAAACTCAGACGGGCAATGCTTACCCTCTTGCTGAAAGTGAACAGTAGGAATTTGTATTCTGAGTCTCAGCTTGGTAGCATCTCTACTAGTTTGCTACAATCATGTGTGCAATCATCCTTTCATCAAGGCAGGCAATTTCAATGGAGGACCATTGAGCTTGCTGCCACAGCTCTGTTTAATGATGGTATATCTCTTATTTTTTGTGACTGTACTTTTTCTTTCATATGTCAGAACTTTTTCCTGTGTCCTCTTTACAAAAAAAAAAAGTTGTTATTTTTTTAAAACTAACACTACGCAGTTGAATAGGACCCCTCATTTCTAGTTTCTGGATCTGGAAGAATAGTTATTGCAAGAAGCCAGAAGAATTCTTAAGGTATCCGTATTTGAGAAAACCAGTTGATGCGATGCGACTTGTCTGCCATGCAAAATCTACTCCCCCCCCCCAAAAAAAAAGTTAAAAAAATTACAAGGAAGGATTAGGAAATATCCATATATCTATTTATTTTTCTGCATTTTCATAAATTTGTTAAAAAGAAACCCTGGCAGTACAAAATTGTCGGATGCAAAAAAGAGCAGCATGCGGTTTCAGACACTGGTGCCTGTTGCAGAAATTTGTTTCCATCCATTTTCTTTGGAATCAGAAGCATTTAGAGATGGGTATGAGATCTGAATAAAAATGGTACCAACTGTGTCAAGCAATTATTTTTAATCTTATTATTGTCTTTCCCAGCCTATAATGGTGCTAATGATCCTAAGCAGAGAGTGCTTCCTGGCCATTTATAACCATCAGTTTGGTTTGAATGGTGCTTTCTAGTCAATAAATCCACAGAAAGAAAGCCTTTCACCTTCGAGACCCTTACCCAAGGGAAAAGGCAGGATGAATATATCTACAACCAGCTGTTCCACCACAAAGTTTTAACTCTAGTTTTCAAGGATACTTGAAGCATGGCTACAGGAGAGTTGCTGCCACAGCCCAGTTCAGCTGATCAATACCAAACCATAATGTAAGGAAAAATCTCTAGAGAAATGCACCAGTATAAAAAGGGCTTTATTTATTTATTGGATAGGATAGGATAGGATTGGATTTGGTTTGGTTTCATACCCACACTTCAGTCCCAGGACAGGTTATGCCTATATATATATATATATATATATATGCTTTCGTAGATTTTCACGGGTACAGGAATGCAGGTTTTGGTGTCTTCGGGTGTCTTCCCGTGTAAGAGTTGGGGTGTCTAGGCGACGTTTCGACGAGGTCTCACTCGTCATCTTCAGGCTGGTGCTTTCGGCTTCTTGTTACTGGAACAGAGCAGGATCTCAGTGTTTGAGTTCCTATAAATACTGTTGAGGGGGTGTGGTGTATAGCCTCCAACGTTCTGGGCAGAGAGGAAGTTCCCAGGTTAGTGTGTCTTTTCTTCTTTTGTTCATTAATTACTTGAGGGATATCTTGAGTGATTTCTTGAGTGATATTCTGAGTACCACTTAGGAGGGTCATTAGGTGTGGATTAGTTGCTAAAGCTTTCGTGTCTTGACCTCTTGACCTTGTGAAGAGTTTTTTCTGAGAAGATGGCTGTACTGCACTTAGTTGTGCTCTGGCTTGGCTTCGTGTATAGGGGCGAGCTGTGGTTTTGTGCCCTGTGCCAGCCAGATCTGTGTAGGGATTGCAGGGGGGTGCAGCATCCGGAGGTGCCACTATGGTTTGGCTACTGGATGGTTTATCCACAGATAAATTACAGACACCATCCAGTAGCCAAACCATAGTGGCACCTCCGGATGCTGCACCCCCCTGCAATCCCTACACAGATCTGGCTGGCACAGGGCACAAAACCACAGCTCGCCCCTATACACGAAGCCAAGCCAGAGCACAACTAAGTGCAGTACAGCCATCTTCTCAGAAAAAACTCTTCACAAGGTCAAGAGGTCAAGACACGAAAGCTTTAGCAACTAATCCACACCTAATGACCCTCCTAAGTGGTACTCAGAATATCACTCAAGAAATCACTCAAGATATCCCTCAAGTAATTAATGAACAAAAGAAGAAAAGACACACTAACCTGGGAACTTCCTCTCTGCCCAGAACGTTGGAGGCTATACACCACACCCCCTCAACAGTATTTATAGGAACTCAAACACTGAGATCCTGCTCTGTTCCAGTAACAAGAAGCCGAAAGCACCAGCCTGAAGATGACGAGTGAGACCTCGTCGAAACGTCGCCTAGACACCCCAACTCTTACACGGGAAGACACCCGAAGACACCAAAACCTATATATATATATATATATATAGCTATATAGATCTACATCAGAAGAAGAGTGTGGGTCTTTTCAGCATGTTCCCTGCACAGCAAGACAAACAGTTTGTTAATTTTAATTAAATGTCTTCGGATGGCTTTGCCCAGAAAAAATCAACTGTGTGTTCTGTGGAGCACCTGGGGGTGGGGGTGAGAAGCCACAGCACTCTTTTTGAAATGGGAGGTTTCAAGGCCATTCAGGGCAACAGTCGACTCAGCGACATGAAGCGGGTGTTTATGCTGCAAGGCAAGCTGATATGTTGTTGTTTTTTGTTTAGTTCTCAGTTCATGTGTTCTTTGTTCACATTCCCATGGCTATAAAAAATTTGGGAACAAAGTCTGATCAGACATTCAACCCTAACAGGAATCACAGAGAAGTGAACAAAAGGTTGTGGGTGAGCCTGAGAGTTATCATACAATGGCCAAAGGATCAGATTGTGGAAGCACTAAATATTACCTAGGAAAATTGAAGCTAAATTGTAAAAATGACAATGAATCATGGTATTACCTAGAACATTTAGGGCACCACCCTGTCCTCAGGTTCTGAGGACGTAAGCCACACTATGCTAGAAAGAGTTGATATATGTTGCCAGGAGAAAATATATTTGGTGAAACCTTATAGTATGACTGGCATGGATGTGGTCGTTTCAGTACCAGGTGAATAGTTATTTATTTGTCCATGCATTTAAAGTTTTATAAGTGGATTAGTGTTTGGTGTATTTAAGTATGCATTGATGTTTAATGATGAGGTTTATGTACACACAAACACACACATGGTATCTGCATTGATGCCCTGTTTCAGTCGTGAAGATGCACTGGCAGAATGGCCAAACAGGGTGAGTTAAGTGTGGGACATAGGAAGAACATACTTAGGCCATATCTCAAATTCCTCCAGATCCCCACATGCAGGTAAGGTCTCTTTTGGCAAAGATCAGACATTCCACTCCAGCCACTGCAACTGCGAAGGCAAGTTCAAAGGTGAGTGAGGGAAACTTTGACCTTGCAGCTCAATCAGTTACTTCACTTCAGTTGGACTTGACTGAATCTGTATCAGTTCAGGCAAGATAATTTTGTGGTGATAAACCAGTGTTGCAAACATCTTGATTTGCTGATTTGAAGCAAACCCAGTTATGGTTAGTGTCAAACAAAAAATTGGTCCTGATGGATTACTGGTCTGGCCAATTATGGAAACCCATGAAATGCAGAGGCATTTCAAATGTTACTTCCGAACAAAGTATTCCTTCAGGATGTGTGTTATGATTTCAGTGCTTACATAGATTTGCAATTTTAAAACAGTCAAATGTCTCTGCTTGTTAGCTTGCCCAAACGTCAGGGAACAAAAATTTGTCACAAATTATAACCTGAAAACCAGATTACTAGAACTTAGAAATGCATTTTTACTTAGTGCTTTTGGCTATTTATATTCCTGGTACACATTCACAAGTATGGAGATTTTTTTATGCTAATAAATGCACGGTTTTAAAGCAATTGGGGTTTTTGTTAATACATCTCTGTTTTCCTAGGTCTGCATATGAGGGTTTTTTTAAGGACACAGGAAATTGTGGAAGTGGTACTTGACACTCAAACTTGCATGATAAAAAATTACATAGAGATGTGGGCTGCAAATTGAAACTGAGTAGGTTTATTTCATGGGGCAGCAAAGCAGAAGACTCAACATTTTCCATTAGCACCATTCTATTACATTAGAAGCACAGATTGGCATTGACCTTGAAAAGATGATTTAGAATATGATGGGGTTTCATTCATTATTCAAAATCTGTTGTTCTTCCCTTTTAATGAAGGGCCATTTATTGGTAATTCATTTGCAAGTGTTTTCCCATGCAAGATAATTATTATCAAGGTATACAGAGAATATTATTTGTTCCAGGGAAAGCATGGTGCTCAGAAACAGCTGAGATACAAATAAAGTGCTGATAATAAAGTGGAGATTAGGAATCACCACCAGGTATTATCTTCAAATGCCTGTTAAGCCGATGGTGTTGACACTGGGGATGGAAGAATCTATCCGTTTTGGTTCTTTCAGTTTCTCACATTTTCAGTCTTAAATTCAGTTCTCCACATTTCTGCAGCAATCTGATTTTTTTTTAAAAAAAAAAAATCTCATGAAAAGTCACCAGCATTTTACTGTGAATTTCTCATAATAAATTCATTGTTGTGTTAATTAGTCAAAACCGCATACATTTCACAAGCAATCCTCCCTAATTTAATGCATCTTTGTATGTCATTTTTGCTAATGTACATGTCCACACTTTCTCTTAATTGACTGGGGAATTGGTTGGGGAATATTATCAGAAATCAGAGAAGTGCAAATTTTGAAGGATGGCTCATTGTTCTGAAATGTGCAACTGTGATAGATTCACCTTTAAATGTGAACAGAATCAAATTTCTCCTCCATTCCTAGTTGACACACATCTTCATTACCTGGTGACTGCAACCTCGAGACCGGCAGGCATGACTGAGCCATGAGATATAGCGCCATAGATTGAGTTTTCGTTCCACCTCTAATCACCTTTGCCAGTGCTTTCCATGGATGTCAGTTCAGACATGAACTTTCTGCTCTTCAGGTTTACACTGGTAACGTATAGAGGTATCCAATTATGCAATTGCTTGTCTGTGCTAAGATGGCAAAATGGAAGAGGTAACTCTGTGTCTGGAGATATCCTTGTCTGGTCTACCAAGGATTCCTTAATGGAGTGCAGATTAAAATCCCCAAAAACTAAATGGACATACTCCCCTAAATTCTTTTATGGCTGGCATCTAGGCTTCTATACTTTGCTGTTTGTTTCTTCAGGATTTTCGCGATGTATCAAGATACACTTAACATGGATTTATTTATTGGCCCCAAACTGACTGTTTGGATCATCATGCTAGTGGGTGGCATATTTGGCCTCCACAACTCTAAGTGTCCCTCTGCCCCCATTTTCTTCCTCAGTACATAGTGGGAGCTTGCTTGACTTGGAAGGTTTATTGACCCGCACTTCTGCCCATACTTTTATGTGATTACTTATACCAGCAATCTGTCACGTAAAGATGCAGGTGCTGGGACTGAAGGACAGATTCCATGTGACCTCTTGCCCCTTTCTCATTAGATCTGACCCCACTGACTCCATTCATGGATGCTGCAGGCTTTTCGACCAGCTGCTTGCCGTTTCAGCTCATCTGCCACTCTTTGCTTGTATTAAGCAAAGACACGGCAGAAACTTTGCCAGAAAACATTTGTTGATGGAAAGTGAACCATATTCCACTCACTAATGATGCATTTTGATAATGTCGTCTTGTTAGAAATGGCCTTGTGTCTAAAAGGGTCACTGAGTGGAAATGTCTAGCACCATATGTTTTGCTCTGGCACATTCAAGGAAGTGACATGCTACTGTGACCTAAAAATACTGCATATTTTGTTGTTTGTTTGGCGCCATTGGTGGGAAGGCAAAACATATTTGACAGAGAGAGCAGTTGGGGCTTAAAGACCCAAGGCCATGTTTCTTGTTGGATGTATAATCTGATAAATTGCTTAATACACCACTGGATAACTCAGTTAGTTAGAGTGTAGTGCTGATAATACCAAGGTTGCAGGTTCGATTCCCACATAGGACAGCTACATATTCCTGCATTGCAGGGAGTTGGATTAGATGATCCTTAGGGTCCCTTTCAACTCTACAATTCTATGATCTCCAAAGATTGAAATCAGTATGTTTGGGCTAGGAAGCACTTTTGCAATCATGTCACACTGAGAAAGAGCACAAGGCTGTGACATCCCATGAACAGCTCATACAGTCTCACCTTTACTATGTCCACAGAAGATTTATTCTGTGAACTGAAACAGCTGAACAAATTAATTTGATTAGTTAGTGGATGAGCAGAGATAATGCAATGGAAGGTGGCAATTGTTTCTTGACACTTCGGGGATCTATCCAAACTTAAGGGAGTTTCTCTAGGACCATTTCTGACCAATCCATTAATTTGAAATTAAAGAAGCAGAACAAAGAGATGCCTTAGCTTCAGAAAAAAACGGATCTCAACACTTTCTTGACTATATTTATTCCGGTAAGCTTTTCACCTTTCTTTAAGTTTCCTAAACAGAGTTATTGGCAATTAAAGTCTATCTAGGAGCTAGGTTTTCTAAGTCAAAGCAAAATATTTCACTTAGGCCCTCTCAAAACACATTGCAATACAGTCAGGGCCTGGATAATCTAATTAGCTCTTCCAATCAGACTGGTTTATTGTCCTTTTTCCATTATTTATAACTTATTTATAAAACTATTTCTGTGCCACCATCTCATTAAACATCAGGGTGGTATATAACAATACAAACACAATATAGATAATCATTCAGGTAACTGACTAATCAAAAATTAAACAGCTGTAAAGTCCTGTTGGCATAAAGAAATCTTCAACTGATGCCTGAAAGTCAGAAATGAGGATACCTGCCAAATCTCTGCTGGGAGAGTGTTCCACACCATGGGATCAGCAACATTAAATAACCAACTTCTGTAACATGGCGGACATGTAAAACCAGCCCTTTCTGATGGCACA
The DNA here is from genome assembly GCF_964188305.1 of Podarcis bocagei. Lineage (NCBI taxonomy): Eukaryota > Metazoa > Chordata > Lepidosauria > Squamata > Lacertidae > Podarcis > Podarcis bocagei. The sequence goes on along the minus strand of NC_138128.1, from coordinate 51,130,787 downwards.
ACCACTCTAAACACCCCATTGGTGCTCTTAAGCTGTTCTTGTCTGCCCTCTGGAACCCTGCTCCATTCTCAGTTAGTCTTACTAAGTTAGGCATAATTCCTAACAACTTCTTTCAGAATTATGTTTGCTAAACTTTACCTGATAATATCATGCTTCTGATAATATCATGTGAGACCTCCCATGAACCTTGAATGCTTCAGTGGCAAGTGCCTTGGGCCCTGGGATATGTAATTCCCCCAGGGTACCTGAGCCCTTAGTAGCTGTGTTACTCTGGAAATGACATGTCCCAAGGTTCTTTGCACCTGAGATGCTACTAAGTCCTGGCATCTGAGACACTGCCTTTGCTCCTGATAAAATGGACTCTACTCCATGAAAGCTGATGCCATAATAAAATTTGTTTGCCTTTAGTGTGCCGTATCCACATAAGCACATCTCGCTCACAAAAGAAAGAAGCAGTCACCATTGTGTGAGCAAAACCAATAGTAGAGACCAAATAAGAAAGAGAAAAAACAAGCAGAAATTACTTTGAGAATTTAATCAAACTGCTCAGCAGTCCCCAACCATTTCATTATCATCTAGGGGTGGGAAACATGCCACCCGCCTGACATTTAGCTTGCCTTTGCTAGGGGACAGGAGGGTGAGGATTGTGATAGGATCTTCATAATCAAAGATTTATAAGGAAAAATAAAATATTTGTTCTTCTAGTAGTTGAATGGAGTAGACAAACTTCAGAAGCAATAATTAAAACAGAAGCTAAAGGAAAGGAACAAGCTGAGATTGTTGTCGTAGCTTTTAAAACTGAACCCAGCAGTTATTGCTGCTAAGAGGTTTCCTGAATTAATTTTATGACTATTGTTCTTACTCTACACAACTATATGCTAGTATCCACCATATCCATGTTGGTGAAACTAAATGTAGCTATTGTTGCATGTCTTGCTGGATCAGGTCAAGGCCCATCAGCTCCACCATCTTGTTTTCACAGTGACCAACCAGAGGGCCGGAGGTTTCCCACACCTGAGTAAGACTGAAAGAGAAATGAATTTGAAAATGCCACCCTATGACTGAAGTTGGATTTCCATGTCTAGTCTCAGTGCTTGATCCACAGAACTGGTACTGGTACTTGACACAGGCTCCATCCTAGAGCAAATACAGCACTTCCACTCAGTACCATCCCTGCTTCTGGTAAGTACTGACTGTGCCACTGGAAGCCCACGGAAGAATAGATGGCTGAGTACTTTGATGCAGGCTATGATAGGCCTCACCATGAAGGGAACTGCCTGTTTTCTACATAGGTGTCCAGCGTTCCACAGTTTATTTTCACCATGCAGAGAAAGTGGAATTGGACCCTTCATTATCCCTTCTGGGGTCAATAACTGCAATTAACTACTGTTGTAGAAAGATGATGCATGAATTGAAATAGGAAAATAAAAGAAGAATACTAAAAAAAAACCTTAAAAAAACCCAACCTCGTAAACTGGATTGTTATTCTTTTTTTTATCCTGCTTTTCAAAAGTGCTGGTGACTAGGAGATGGGTCAAACACCATTTATGGGTATGATTCTACATCACTGAAATTGTATGCCACATTGACAGCCTCGTGCTATTAAATGATTTATAGAACAGTTAAATAAATAAATAGTGATAGTGCAAGAAGTTTGAGTGTTGACATTGTTGCCCAAGCAGTAGTGCAACTGATAGTGCAAGCAGTAACACACAAAGCTTAATGGTCACACAGTATAATAATAGCAGTTGTCCTAGGATTGGCACAGCATGTGCTAGTGGAATTGCTTTTGTGCAAGTGGGTTGCCACAATTAGGTATCACCCTATGCTTGGAAACTAAACTTATTCCCCACCTCAAACTAGAAAGAAAATTTGCTTTTCCCCCACGTTAATCTTTAGCGATGCTATACGAGATAGTGTTAAATATGATGATGTTAAATATTTACTTTCTATGCTTGTCAATTCTTTTGTTCTATTCTGTGAAATTACCTCCCCAAGTGGTTATGCTAGACCATGAACTTTAACTACCGTCCTCAGTTTCTGCTGAATTATGTATGCCCATTCTTTCACATACCTGCAGTCCATAATAAATTTCTTTCTCCCTTTCCTCAACTCTCACAGGGCTCACAAAACTATATAACAAAATTTCAGAGTCGCTTGAATTGGACAGCTCCAGGCTATTCTTCTTCACTCTGTGGGGAAGGGGGAGTTTGGATCCTACTATAACAACTCAAATCATTTGGTAGATTTGACTCTTGAGCAACGTTTATAACACTGCTTTCCTGGTGGCCTTGGTAAAACCAGGAACACAAATACGTAACTTAACTATATTAAGGGGATGAGAAGCAAAAATGAATAAACAAATGGGGGGAAAAACCCTCTTCCATTTTGATATAAGTAAAACCATAGGTCTGAAAGGGAAATCTCTTCCAACTCCTGGTTCTCTCTCTCACTTCAGTTATTTGAAGGAAGCACTAGGGAAGAAGTTTCATTCAAAAGTGGAATGTCTTGCGTACTTTACTTACTTTGCCATACCTTTATTAGGCATTACAAATGTAGGCCATGATAAAATAGCCTTATATAAAATTTTAAAATATTACATGTAAAATATGTAATAATGAGGATTTTCATTGAAGTGTCTTCCTGCTAAATAGTGCCATTCACCACTCTTAAGAGATACCATTAAAAAAACCTCATCTACCCTTGAAGTTACTTCCAGGTTAATGTCAGACAGATAGAATCTGATATTTTCATTGTCGTGATGTTAGACTATCCAAAAAAGGGGATAGCACATGTTTGCATAGCTGGTTGTACAATGGACAGTAGAAAAGAATACGTTCTACAGTGTCCGGCACATTCAAAGTACATCCACAATATTTATCATTTCTGGGGATGTTTAAATATCTGCCTTTGACAAAAGCTGAGGTGAAAACGTTCAGTCAGGCTAACATAAAGACTGGAGTTGGACTGGAATTATTAATTTTGAAATTTAAGTGACCCATGTTAAACCATAGAACTTGGGGGAGCAAATTTTATTTACAGCTGACTCAATGTTTTGTTTTTGAATCTCCCTTAATATGGTTTGAATATTGCGATAAATACATTGCTCACTTGAGTTATACAAGAGTTCCAAGTCAATACCAATAGATCTAATTTTGCTATGTAAGAGTTGGAACCATTTGGATTTATTTGTTGTTTAGTCGTTGAGTCGTGTCCAACTCTTCATGACCCCATGGACCAGAGCACGCCAGGCACTCCTGTCTTCTACTGTTTGGATTTATAAGAGTCCTTAACTAGGTCAGAAAGCAGACTCAAATGTTGGCAACGAAAATGGCAGCGCAACCCGTATTTTATAGTCCTAGCTCATACCCAATATTCCATTGTGTGTATACCTAGTTCTGCACACATCGTCTCATATTTGATTTAACTTGGGAGCCCCAGGATACGTCTCAAGAAACTTGAGTGTATCTTATCTAAATCACTATTATATGCCTGTACCCATATTGGTATCTCACAAAGTAGCTGGCACGACACTTTAGCTTGAAAAATCTGAATAGCAGCTGGTATAAATTAGTTACCATGCCAGGCAACTGAAAATAGGACCTGGAGAAAATTCATGTCCAGGTAGAAGAGTATATGGGTGGGAAGAAGGATTACTTGCTGCTTTGGCACAAAAAAAACCTTAACACCCACTTTTGGAGGTAGGTGCATATCCCTTATATTTCTTCACTCTTATATTTCTTGTGATGAAATCCAATGCTTGAACATAAGAAAATAATCTTTTGAAGGGTTGGGGCAAACACTGGGCAAACATAAATTAAATATATCAAAAAATACTTTTGCGTGGGCAAGAGAGTAGAGGAGATAATTGCTTAGGCTTAGTTATTTCACTTATGAATCACTTCCCATAAAATATCCCAAAGCTATCAACCAATCTTTTTTTAAAAATGGCAGTAAAATCATATATAAAAACAGGTTCAAGTCCAATACAGATACAGATTGGGATAACACCCCCCCCCCCACTTAAATGGCATGTTGAAAAAGGAAGGTCTTCATTAGGCACTAAAAAGATAATGGCACCTGTCTGATACGTAAGAGAAGTTACAAAGGGTAGGTGCCACCACACTAAAGGCCCAGTTATTGTACAATAACTTGCTTGAGTGTATACAGGGTGAGATGATAATGATGATGGTGGTGATGGTGATGGTGATGGTGATGGTGATGATGATGATGGTGATAATAATAATAATAATAATAATAATAATAATAATAATAATAATACCACACTTCTTGCAGCGAGGGAACCGCCAGAAGGCCCTTGGAGCTGGACCTCAGTGTCCGGGCTGGATGATGGGGGTGGAGACGCTCCTTCAGGTATACTGGACCGAGGCCGTTTAGGGCTTTAAAGGTCAGCACCAACACTATGAATTGTGCTCGGAAATGTACTGGGAAGCAATGAAGATCTTTCAGGACCGGTGTTATATGGTCTTGGTGGCCACTCCCAGTCACCAGTCTAGCTGCCATATTCTAGTTATCCTGGTCCCAAGCTGTATAGTGCTTCGTATGCCAGCATCAGCACATTGAACCTAGCCCAGCTGTCAGCAGGAGCATATGATGTCAGCAGCAGGAGCATATGGCGTCAAAATTATTTGCCAGTGATCAGTCAAGGCACTCATTTTGCACTAGCAGCAACTTTCAGATCTCACTCAAGAGCACATGGCAATAATCTAATCTGGAGGTTACCAGCACATGGACAACAGTACATGAGTATTGTGTATTTCAATTCTTCTCTTCTATAAGTGTCCTAGACCAATCTATGAATGGTTAAATTTGTCATTTTCCTTACAATAAGATGGGATAAGGGATACCAATCCGAAGTTCCAGAAAAACATCATACCCCTGTGTTCGCTGCTTGATCAAGAAAGGAAAGAATGAAGCATGGCTGGCTGTCACAATTATTGTTAGTACATCAAAAGAGTAAAATATACTGGATGAACAATATATGCAGCCAAATTGTTTTTGCCACAAAGAACACAAGGGCTTGCAATGCAAATGAACCCAGTGTAGTAGAGAGAGAGAAAAAGAAATAACAGCCTTTATTAGTTTTAGTATTGTGATTTTTCAGAAGGCTGGGCTAGAGGATGTTCTTAGCAGGTTATAGGTTATATTCTTTGGTTTGTTTGTTCTTTGCTTCAGATTGTAGCTCAAGTTTTGGTAGGTGGTTAGATGGGCATATAGTCTTCCAAAAGTACAGCTATAGAATTCTTGTGAAATCATTTTGCTTCACTCCTGTATCCTAGTTTAAAAATACAAGGTATGTATACAGGACAAACAAAGACTACAACATTATTGGACAACTGTTCTGCAAGCTAAGACCTTAGTTAACTGTCCCACATACCGAATTACCAATGTGCATTAATCACCTCTTAGGTGACAATTTGGGAAACTATTGTTCCTTGTTGCCTTCCTGATTTGGGTGATACCACCCAGTCCTATACCCAATCCTATACAAGTGCGCCTTTGGAGGTGATGTCAAGCTGTTGGAAGGTTGCAGACTTGCTGTGGCTGTAGAGACTGATGTGGGAGAGACATGTTTTGTTGCAGCTGGGGGAGATGAAGGTGTCCAGTTGTGCTGCTGCAGATGCACCATGGCTTTTCTTCTCTCCACACTCCTTCCTGGGGATAACTTGAATTGGACTTAATAGATACATATTAAGATTGTACTCTTATGCTTATTACACTGCAAGGGGCTAGGGACTAAGGGTTTATTCATGGAAAAGGTTGCTTCTGTGGAAGGATTTGAAGGAACAGAAAGAGTTGGCATCATGCAGTTCTGCTAGACATTAGGAACAGTGAGGAACAATGGGTTTAGGCATTTCTCCTTTGACTACCACACGTACCTGGAATTTTGCTTGGTAGGACTTTTACTTAGCCCCACCTGAGCCATGTGCCTGATATGATGAAATCTTGTTGACATTTTGGGGGACTGCTTAAAACTGACTGAAAATGCAAGCACTTCTTGACAATAACTCAAGTGAGCAAAACTAAAACAGAGTGTTTCATCTCAACTCCATTATATGGGTCAATTGTCTTGACTATTTCTTGCAAACATGTGGCTACTGTCCTCCCATGTAGATTGAAAACCTTCTCCTATTCCCTGTTGTGTTGTGCTTTTTTTGAGGGGAAAGTGGTGGCTGGATTTCCAACTGTATCTCAGGAGGGACGATATAATAAAGTATTATCAAGGAACATGCACGAGCTTTGTGAGCCAGAAGAGGAAACAGATGAGCTTTTTCAAAATTCTTGCCAAGAAATATACCAAGCTGATTCTGACAAGCTGGAGGGAATTTGTTCATCACTAAAAACAGACCCTCTTTTAATTAACTTTGTATAGCATCTTGTATAGTAGGGTACTTTGTCCCTAGATGCTACTTCTGTGCAAACAATACAAAGCATCAAAAATCTGGGAGAGTCATAGATAAATTTCTTTTTAGATAATGCTTATTTTTCTTGTACATACATTCTGACTGCAAATCTTTGGAGTTTTTACTATTGACAAATGAAAACTCCCCCCGCTAGAATAAAACTGAGAGCCTACAGTGAGTGGTTTGCACCTGGTATATTAGTACAGCAATATGGTAGCTTATTGTGGAATCATTGTGTATTGGGGTATTTGGGGAAGAGCAAGATGGATTGTTTACATTACTTCTATGGCTCCCCATAGTACAATTGGCATCAACTGTTCTTGAAAGTTGCTAAGGAAAGTGTTTTTTCATTTGTAGCTTGTTCTAACAGTAGAACAACAAAAAGTGACCAAGAGTACATCTGAATCATAAACTATATTGAGAAATGCATTTAAAAAAGGCGGGTGAAAAGCAGAAGGAAACTTTGAATAGTATTTGTGAACTTGTCAAACAACAACTACTAACAACTCTGAAATTTGGCTGAAGCAGTAGCAACAACAAAATCAGCAGCTATTATCCAGAGCAGCTGTTGATTATCCCATCTGTCCCTTATCTCGAGAGATTCTACTCATCAAAAGATGAAATCAAGTTTGTAAACTACAGGGCTACTACTGAACATGGATCCACACAATTTTTCTCTTCATTAATATGGTATCCATAATCGTGTTACCAGAACTGACTCCTATAAATGTGTAGTCTAAAACAGTCTTGTAAGTGCCACTGTGTTGTGTCTTTGGTAAACCTTCCTTGAATATCTTCTCTAGTTGGGGAGCCCATTTGTCAGTCATTGGACATCACCATCATGTCAGGTGAAGTGCTTCTCTTTGCAGATTGTCTTGAATTCAATGCAAATTGCTCCCCAGGACAAATTAGGTCTACTGGTAGGTCTAATTTGGCTTACGGGTCAACAGTTGACCACCATTGTTGGACTGAATCTAAGTGGTTACCAGCTGTGATGATTAAGATAATTGGGGGAAAAAGAAGAAAGAAAGGTGTAAAATTAAGTGAAAATTAAGGGTGAGGATTTGCTGAATGAATAATTTAAATTGGAATACAAAAAGGGGAGGTATGAGGAGATCCGAGAAATAAGTTAAAAGAAAACAAGTGAATGAAATTATATGTGTTTTTAATTTTTGTGTTTTTGTTTTTATGTCTTTTTTGTATAAACTTTGAAAAGTTAATAAATATATTTTTTAAAAAAACAACAGTTGACCACCATTGCTCTAAAGTAAAAGAAAAACCTCTTATTATTTCATTGATAAACTAAAGCTATTCTCATATGTGTTGCAATCTTTACCCTCTTTGCAATATGTCATGACTACTATAATTTTGTTGAGATGCATGTTGCAAAAATCATTCCATTTCAGTTGGGCCATGCTTTATAATGTAAACCCATGCAGTGGCAAAGTATGCCAAATAATCTTACTAATCGTCATGTGACATCAATATTTTATAGTAGCATCTTATGGCTTCAAGGTTGCTCTAAGTTCTCTGGAGGTTTGGAGAGCTGACTCATTTCCTAAGGCGTATGAAATATTCAAATATGATTTCGCATTTCAGTTTTATTTAATTTTTTGCTTTATTTACAATTCAATAGCAGGAAACCAGGAGCTTGTAGGGGTGGAGGTACCTCTGCATCTATGTGAAGACTTTTGACTTTAGTGGAGTTGTACCTGCATGAAAATGACATATCTTCACAAGAAACCAAACCAAATGCACTTCAGGCTTGCTCCGCTTTTAGTTTAGCTGAGAACAGCTGCTTTACTATTCTGTAGTTTGAAGGCATTTCTACCTGAGAGTCTGCAATGTGTGTGTGTTTTGCAAAGTGCCACTGTCTGTTCTGATTACCAGGCAAGGCTTGTCGAGGAGGAATGATCCTGAGGGCAGAGAACAGTGAGAAACAGCAGAGATGGACCAGTTGGCAAGCAATATCCCCTGAATACAAAGTACCCATCATCAAGTAGTACCCAGAAACTGTTCCTGAATGAAAGGAACTGCCAGCATATTTCATAGTTTCCTATTGGATTTTTTTTGACTCTCTGAAAACTTTGTTTACAAGTTAAATAAGTGCTAGGAAAAGTCCAAATAACCAGGATTGTTAACACTGCACAATACAGTTGATCCATGATATTGCCTTATATTTGTCAAAATGAAATCGTGTTTGATGGAATAGACTTTTTATATGATTTCCTCACCAATATGTATTTTTAATGGCAATACATGCAACTCTGAAAGTATGAAAATTGAACAGTGTTTATATACAGTAAGGGTCAGGCAGTGCCCATAGTCAAAGCACTGTCTATTCTTTGGTGTAGAAGGTGCCCGTTGACCAGGGTAAAACCAACCTTGCAAGGTAGAAGCTGCCAGCATTCCTGTTGGCCCAGCCATCCCAAACCAGGAAAATCTCAGGCTGTACATTGGGAGTCTTTAGGATTCAAGAAAAGCAAGAATTAAACAGCCAGAGTCTTGACTAGCAAGTCTCAAATTACTCTGAAGCAGGCAACAAAGTGGGCAGATACTGGATTCAGGGCCCAAGTTTAGCCTCAAGAATGCACATAAGGACCACAGATTTATTAATAGTTATAAAAATTGCAGCATAAAATATGAACTGGTTACCAGTAAAATAAGACAGTTAAGAAAATAATCAGAGTAAGTGAATACATTTGAAAATGAGAGAAAAAGACAAAACAAAAAGCTGACTTGCCTAACTCTAATTCTCAGCCATTGGAGTGCTTGATTCCACTGAAATCTAGCATGCAGCATCCAGACACATATCAGTGCAATGGTTCGGACCATTGTATTGGATGAAAAGACAATTTTGCAAACCCCCAGTTCATATTGGACAAGAACCAGTTTTTGCTGACTTTGGCCAGAACTGCACCAGACATTTACCGCACTATTATACCACTTTAAACAGTCATGGCTTCCCCCAAATACCTTGGGAATTATGGGTTGTTAAGGGTGCTAAGAATTGGTAGGAGACTCCTATTCCTCTCCCAGACCTACACTCCCAGAGCACACTGGGAGCCAGTGTGGTATAGTGGTTAAGAGCAGTAGACTCGTAATCTGGTGAACTGGGTTCACGTCCCTGCTCCTCCACATGCAGCTGCTGGGTGACCTTGGGCTAGTCACACTTCTCTGAAGTCTCTCAGCCTCACTCCCCTCACAGAGTGTTTGTTGTGGGGGAGGAAGGGAAATGAGATTGTTAGCCACTTTGAGACTCCTTAGGGTAGTGATAAAGTGAGATATCAAATCCAAACTCCTCCTCCTCCTCCTCCTCCTCTTCTTCTTCAGTTCCCAGACTGGTTTAACAACCAATCCCTCTTCCCAGGGAACTCTAGGAATTATAGCTCTGGGAGGGGAATAGGGATATCTTAACAATTCTCAGCAATCTTAGCAAACTACAGTTGGCATGTTTCTTTGGGGGAAGCCAAGAGTGTTAAAATAGTATAACAGTGCTTTCAATCTATAGTGTGGATGTGGTCTTACAGTCACTAGTAGAGTTCTGCAGCCTTTATAAATGATTTCCACTTTTCAGCACTCTAATATTTGTGACTTGTAATGAATTCTAATATTTATGAATATTTAAGTTGTTCTTCCATTGGCATTTTCTAACTGTGAAGTATAGCCTGTATGAAATGGAATAGTAAAAATTCTGGCAAATGGATAACTTATAGCCCCTTCATGTACAATGGCCATCAAATGGTGTAAGTTTATTTTAGAAGCATCACACAGAGAATGCTCAAAACATGCAGAGAAACAGGCTATATTAAGTGAAGAAAATTTCACTATAGTTGGGATTGAGATGATAACAATAGAAGTGGATAGAGATGAAAGTATGAAAAATTCTGCTTGTGGGGGAAACATTAGATTGACTCTAGATTGAGCAACATTGTGAAATAATTCTTAACATAAGATAACACTAAACCAGGTTGCTTAGAGATGCCACCTTTGTATTAGAACATTTTATCTTAAAAGGAACAGAAATAAGGTTCAGAACTATCAAAGCAAAATAACTTGTGGATTCAGCACAGGAAAAGCATCTAACAATTGTTTACTTGTTTTGTAGTTTTGTTCTCTCTCCAAATCCAAGCTATCTTCAAAAGATAGTTTTATGAATCGTTTCTGCTTTCTTTAGTGATGTGTCTGAACATTACAGGGGGTATTATTTTTAAATTAGCTTTTGCATCATGGTAAGGACTGGAAGTTTTGTAGAAGTAAAACACAATGATGAGTTTGGTCCTGAAAGGATGGAGTATTGCAACAACTCAAATACCCAAAACAGAAATATGCCACTACAGAGATTGATATTTACACCTTAACAGCCTCCTCTCTTTATGTGGATATTTCTGCACTTGGGTAGGAAATGGCAGAAATGCCTATCAATCAAAATATAAAGTGGCTGAATTCCTGCAGGGTTTGCTAGGAATGGATAAACAAATTAATATTTATGTTGCATAAATGGAACAGAACCATATTAGTTATTTAATGTTCAGAACAATGATGGGACCATAGATAGTTTTCAACACTTTTTTATTCATTTTTATATAAACTGCCTTGATTTGTTTATTGGAGACATTCAGCATGATATAATAGGGTCTAGCCCCTATTATAGCCTATCTATTTAAGAGTCGTTTTTAGCTGCTGAAGCTCTCAGAACTGTTTCCAACTTGCAACAATAAAAACTCTAATAAAATCACAATTTAACAAATCACAATAGTTACCCTGTACTTAATAAAACTATGATACCAGCTTTGTCCTACCTGCCCACTAGCATGTGGGGGAGGGGAAGCAATGGGTTGAAGGAAAGTCTGGGTCTCTAGGCACACTGCATTCAGGTGTACACATAGACATTGTTCCTGATTGCTCATCAGCTGTACATTATTCAGGCTGTTTTCACCTTCAGCCAAGTGTGTGAAGATGAGAGATGCTAGTGGCTTGGGGGGCGGGCAGAGTAGTGTCAGCTGATTCTTCCATCCATTGATTGAACTTGTGGAGGAAATATGAGAAGGGTCCTTTGCCTTCACAGTGCAGCTGGAGGGGCTCCTGTGCTTGTAAATTTAACCACTCTGTCTAAAAGGGGAAAAGTTAAAGCTGGTTTTGGATTCCCCATTCTGGTGAACAGTGAAACACAAAACTTTGTTTTACACAGAGCAGTTTGGAGTGGGAAGCCTGGATAGAAGCAAAGTGAATACAGAGCAACTCAAACTTGTAGGCATTAAAAAAACATACGCAGATACAAATATTGTCTTGTAAGTACCATCTTCGTACTAGGAGATAAATAGGGCTATTTTATCCAGCCCACAGCTTTACGGGCTTTTCAATGGAGGTGGTTCAAAGTTGATTTAAGTAGCTTGGGGGGGGGGGAGGTTTAAAAGTTCACCCGACAGCTCCCAGAGTCTTTTACTGATAAAAGTTGGCAGATATTATCATCGGTTGAGCCTTTTTATCAGGGTAATTTAGTCATTAGAGCTCCTACTCACGAAGCAGAGACTCAGTTGAGACTTGACCCCGCACCATCTTTCAAGGCCAAACAGATACTCAGATACAAATATAAGATGAATCTTTGTGGCCATGCACTCGCCTGATATTTATGCCCTTTCCCACCCTTAACATTTTGCATGCTGTAGCTGGTTGGGAGTAGCTGGGCATGGCCTTTTTTGCCTTACCTAGGACACTGCTATGGGGTGTGGGTGGCCTTGTGGTCTAAACCACTGAGTCTTGGGCTTGCCGATCAAAATGTCGGCGGTTTGAATCCCCGCAATGGGGTGAACCCCCGTTGCTCAGTCCCTGCTCCTTCCAACCTAGCAGTTTGAAAGCATGTCAAAGTGCTAGTAGATAAATAGGTACCGCTCTGGTGGGAACGTAAACGGCATTCCATGCGCTGCTGTGGTTTCGGTCTTCTGTTGAGCCAGAAGTGGCTTAGTTATGCTGGCCACATGACCCGGAAAAACTGTCTGCAGAGTGGACAAACGCCGGCTCCCTTGGTCTGTAAAGTGAGATGAGCGCCGCAACCCCAGAGTCGTTCGCTACTAGACTTAATTGTCAGGGTCCCTTTACCTTTGCGTTTCTAGGATTTGGAACCATATCTGATTTGGCTAATTGCTTTTACTTTATATGTATTTTTTCACAACTGGCCATTGGGCAGCAATGGAGCTGGAAGACATGCCCAGAAAACGAATTAACTCAAACCTGCCATTTTTCAAGTGAGAATAGGCTAGGGATTCGTAAACTACTAGTACTGGTACAGAGGTAGGTACAAGTGGTTGCTTCAAAGGCTGGCATCCTGTTATATGAGAGCTGGGGGAAATTGTGTAGCAGTAAATTGGTGAGAATAGTATGCAGCTGTGTGACTTTCCCCCATAGTTCAACAAAATTTGAAATACCATCACCACCTTTTCGTCTTCTCTCTTCCTGAAGGAAGTTGTATCTTTTTAGAGACAAGCGAAGCCTAACGTTTCACTTTATTTACATACTGGGAGATGCACACTCCTTGAATTTCTGCCTGACATAAAGTACTATTAAGGGTGCAAAGTGTCTAGTAGAGGAAACTACCATGAGAAGAAACAACCATGAGTGGAAATGATGAAAGACAGGTGGTCGTTTAATCAGTTCACTTGGTGAAATGAGCAAGACAGCTGTAAAACAACAACAACAACACAGAATGACACCAAAATAATTGTTGGGAACTGCAAAGGTTGCTTGACAGGGTTTGTGGAGGTTTCCATGTCTCTGTCATGGTGGCCTCAGGGTAGGGATGGGTGACAATATCTGTTTGGAGCATGCCAATGTTTTGCTCCTTGCCTAAATACGCACTCTGCTCATCTTGTCTTGCCTGTGAACTTCTGTCTGGAATAGGTTAGCTGCACCTTCCGTAATATTTCTGATTGCTAAACTGAAAGAGATTAATTTGGGCCCTGGACTTACCGATAAGTTGAATGATTTCTTTAAAAATAATAATCTAATTTTATTACTTGCATGGGAGTGAAATATCATCATGACGAAGATGCTAAGGATAATTAGATGACATGTCTCTGTATCTTCATTAAACTGCGTTCTCTCTGACATTCTTCCAGATTGTCAAAATATTCTTGCAATGTAGGCATGAATGAAAGTCATCATGCATACATTTTTGGTACATCTTCTGGCTCTTGAGACAGAGCACAGTATGGGTTGAGATGTGTGCATGATGTGTGAGGTGTGTTTTAGCCAAGTCTTCATTGCCTTTAACTTGGGAAGGTTTTTATTTAAACACTTCTGTCATGGGATCACTTTTCCTCAGAACTGGAGGAACAATTTCATGTGGTGAAATACTCCCCCCCCCCCCGCAAGCTACCCATCTATCTTCATATTCCACGATTGCGAAGCTCATTAACCAATAACCAAACTGGGGATTATTATTTTTTGCTCCAGCTGTCCCTAAGCCGCAAGGTTAATCAGCCTTTTACAGGCAAAATGATATCTGGAATTTAGAAGTTTAGTGAGATATTCAATAATTCAGAAACTGATGTCAATAGTTGCCCCATCCATTGTATCTCTTCAGTGAGGCTTAACAAACTTTTGAAGAGACATGCTAAAGCAGGGTTCATGGTGCAGAAGGGCAGGCTCTCCAGAAACCAGGGTGGAATCCACACACATATAAAAAAAGCTGTGAAAATGCTTTTTAAAAAACGTTTGGAAAAATATATTGAATTTGCCACAGCTCACTGTCGCCATCTAGTGTAACATTTGTATATTGCACTTTACAACACACTTAAAACATTTTACTTGCAGCTGTATAGCTGAGTCCTAGATCACACCGGGCTCTGAAACACAAAGGAAGCCTGTGTTTTTGCAGTGCAGGCTCTCCACTTCCAGTTTCCCCCCTCTAGTGGGTGGAGGGCAGTGGTGCTGGGTGACAGGGGTGAGATGGAGGGGGTGAGACCAACAAGCACAGCCCCACCCTCCCTTCATATGTTTCCAGTTGTGTGGGGGATTGACTGTCCAAATAGGGCTGTGGTAGCTAAAGGAAGTGGGACCAAGTCTTGGGCCTGAAAAGCAGGATCCGTACAGCTCCAGTTCTTTCCCTTGCTGAGAATAGGCTTCTTTTGTGAAAGCAAAATCATCTGTATATTCTGGCTCTTTCACAAAGTGAGATGAGATTGATTGATTGATGGGCTTTTGATTCAAGAAACTGTCACAGAGAGCAAGAGAGAAAGCATGGGGGAAAAATCAAACGACAGGGCAGTTGCTGATACTTTTGCTGAGCACAATTGTTCTGAGAGATGTGGTGATGATATACGTTGGCAATAAGAAGCCAAACTAAATGAGCAAACTGACACCCCAGATCTATGTTTAAAATAATATTGTACACCTAAAGAAAGCATAACGCGTGAAGCAGCTCCCCCATATTATCTTAAGTATGCATAAGGAAAATAATGAACATATGTGAGGAGGACTGCCAAATGTTGCTTTTTTCACAAGTGCATTGTCTAATGCAGGGCTGGGGAATCTCAGGCCCGAGGGCCAAATGTGGCCCTCCTATCTGGCCCTCCTATCTTGCCCTTGAAACTCCTTCCACCCACCACCTAGCCACACCCACTTCCCCAAGCCACACCCCTCACCAACCTTCTTCACACCTTCCTTGAATGATTTGACCTGGCTTGTGTGACAGAGACCTGGTTGAATGAGACAGATGGGCCCGTCCTTGCTGCCGCTTGCCCACCAGGTTTCTCTTACGCACAGCAACCCAGGTCATGTGGGCGGGGAGGGGGGGTTGCAGTGATTTTTAGGAAGTCATTAGTCTGCACCAGGCGTCCTATTGGGAAGACCCAGTTCTCTGAGTGCATGTTCTGGAAGTTGGGCAATAGGGGCAGTACAGGATTCCTTTTGGTGTACCGACCTCCCCGCTGCACCAAGGATTCCCTGCCCGAGCTGCTTCAGGTCGTGGCGGATGTTCTCCTGGAGACACCTAGCCTGGTCGTCCTAGGGGATTTTAACATCCACGCCGACACGACCTTACAAGGGGCCGCTCGGGACTTCGTGGAAAGCATGGCCTCCATGGGGCTGTCCCTGAATAAGTTGGGCCCAACTCATAGTCATGGACATGCCTTAGACCTGGTATTCACCTCTAGCGACGTGGGTGATCTGACACTAAGTAAAAATGAAACCAAAGAAGTGCCATGGTCAGATCACTTCCTGGTGCAACTGGACTTCTCCGCGACCCTTCCCCTCTGCAGGGAGGTGGGACCAATTCGGATGGTCCGCCCCCGCCACTTAATGGATCCAAATGGTTTCCAGAGAGTGGTAGGGGATGCTTTATCCCATGTTGATGGCCTTTCAGCTGATTCCCTGGTGGCCCGCTGGAATGCGGAGTTAACCAGGGCTATCGACTGTCTGGCTCCGAAGCGCCCTCTCCGATTGCATGGAGCCCGGACAGCCCCGTGGTTTTCTTCGGAGCTGAGGGCGATGAAACAATCGCTGAGACGGCTAGAGCGTCGGTGGCAGAAAACTCACTCCGAATCTGACCGGACACAGGTTAGAGCTCAACGTCGAGCCTACCAAGTGGCGATAGCGACGGCGAAGAAGACTTTCTTCACCGCCTCTATTGCATCTGCAGAAAATAGTAGCAGGAGACTCTTTCAGGTGGTCCGCAATTTAACGGAACCACCTTTACCATCGGGGCCTTGTAAAGACCCCAAGATCTCCTGCAACGATTTTGCAAAGTTTTTTGCAGATAAAATCACTCATATTCGGAAGGAGCTAGACACCACCGTGGGAGCAGGGCTGGGGCGGGAGAGTGCTGGAGCCCTGTCTGGTCAAGTTGCATGGAATCAATTTCAATCCGTTACCCCCGAGGATGTGGACAGGCTGCTTGGCCGAGTGAAACCAACCACCTGTCTCCTTGATCCTTGCCCATCCTGGCTTATAAAAGCTAGCCGGGAAGGGCTGGGCGATGGGCTCTGCGGGGTGGTGAATGCTTCCCTCTGTGAGGGAACATTCCCAGATCCGCTGAAAGAGGCGGTCATTAAACCGCTTCTTAAAAAACCATCTTTAGACCCGGCCAGTGTGGCCAACTATCGCCCAGTCTCAAATCTTCCATTCTTGGGCAAGGTGATTGAGCGTGTGGTTGCTGAACAACTCCAGGCACGCCTGGAGGATGCGGACCATTTGGATCCCTTCCAATCAGGGTTCAGGCCTCATCATGGGACTGAAACTGCCTTGGTCGCACTGGTTGATGATCTCCGGCGAGCTAGGGACAAAGGTGAGAGTTGTTTCCTAGTTCTGCTGGACCTCTCAGCGGCCTTTGATACAATCGACCATAACATCCTTCTGGACCGTCTAGAGGGGTTGGGAGCTGGGGGCACTGTTATACAGTGGTTTCGCTCCTTTCTCCTGGGCCGTGTTCAGAAAGTGGTGGTGGGGGATGAGTGTTCAGACCCTTGGGCCCTCACTTGTGGGGTGCCTCAGGGTTCCGTCCTCTCCCCCATGCTTTTTAACATCTATATGAAGCCGCTGGGAGAGATCATCAGGGGGTTTGGACTGGGTGTCCATCAATATGCAGATGATACCCAGCTCTACCTTTCTTTCAAATCAGAACCAGTGAAGGCGGTGAAGGTCCTGTGTGAGTGCCTGGAGGCGGTTGGAGGATGGATGGCGGCTAATGGATTGAAGTTGAATCCTGACAAGACAGAAGTACTGTTTTTGGGGGACAGGAGGCGGGCAGGTGTGGAGGACTCCCTGGTCCTGAATGGGGTAACTGTGCCCCTGAAGGACCAGGTGCGTAGCCTGGGAGTCATTTTGGACTCACAGCTGTCCATGGAGGCACAGGTCAATTCTGTATCCAGGGCAGCTGTCTACCAACTCCACCTGGTACGCAGGCTGAGACCCTACCTGCCCTCTGACTGTCTGGCCAGAGTGGTGCATGCTCTAGTTATCTCCCGCTTGGACTACTGCAATGCGCTCTACGTGGGGCTACCTTTGAAGGTGACTCGGAAACTACAGCTAATCCAGAATGCGGCAGCTAGACTGGTGACTGGGGGCGGCCGCCGAGACCACATAACACCGGTCTTGAAAGACCTACATTGGCTCCCAGTACGTTTCCGAGCACAATTCAAAGTGTTGGTGTTGACCTTTAAAGCCCTAAACGGCTTCGGCCCAGTATACCTGAAGGAGCGTCTCCACCCCCATCGTTCTGCCCGGACACTGAGGTCCAGCGCCGAGGGCCTTCTGGCAGTTCCCTCATTGCGAGAAGCGAAGCTACAGGGAACCAGGCAGAGGGCCTTTTCGGTGGTGGCGCCCGCCCTGTGGAATGCCCTCCCATCGGATGTCAAGGTGATGGACAACTACCTGACATTCAGAAAACATCTTAAGGCGGCCCTATTCAGGGAAGCTTTTAATGTATGATATTTTAGTGTTTTTTGGTTTCTGTGGAAGCCGCCCAGAGTGGCTGGGGAGGCCCAGCCAGATGGGCGGGGTACAAATAATAAATTATTATTATTATTATTATTATTTCTGCCTGTCTGGAATGTGTCCTTGAACTCTGCCCATGAGCCTTTCTTGCCTGGATGGAGGCTGAATGTGGGTGTGTTGAAACTAGGCTATTTTAGTTTCTGCTCACTTTTGCCTCTGGTGCTGCCCTCCACGGGCGTATGCCCTCACCCCACCAGGGTTTCTATAGGGGAATGTGACCCCCAGGCGGAAAAAAGTTTCTCATGTCTGGTCTAACGTATTTAAATCTGAATGAGTGCAGTCTCTAGAGATTTCAATTAGGACTTACTAGATCAAAATACCCTTGATGTAGCTCTACTAAACTCAAGAATGTCAGTGCCGAAATTACCTTGTGACTATAGATTATATATGAAAACAGAATTACAACCAGCTATTAGTTTTATAGCTTATTCTCTGTACTTCCTACTTTGGTTTGCTGGTTTCCTAGCAACAAAGCAGAAGAACATTAAAGATCACTGACTAAAGTGAAAAGAGAAGAAGACACAAGTAAACCCCAAAATTTTTGCAAGTTGAAAATGTGGGTTTGACTTAACAGGGGTAACATTATTGCCTTCTGCTACCAGCCAAGGCTAGGAACACTGTTGCACTAATCTGCTTATTGACATTTATTTCCCATCCAGTCCCCTGGGCTCAGCATACAGGCTTTCAGAAGGCTGGTTTGCCTTCAACGATTCTCTTTCAAGGTTGCATACAACAAGTGCAGTTCCCGCTTGACATTCTGCGGAGTGCTGTGCCAAGATTTTGTGATGTTCAATTTTCAGTGGGGAAATGACAATTTCAAAGGTTGCAAGAAGGTCTGCGGAAGCCCTACACCTTCAGTTCTTTTGCACTTTGCCCAGGCTTGTTCACAGCCATTTTTGCTCTTTCTGCAGCTGCCAGGATATCTTGAAAGATCGTTGTATGCGCCTTTCTTATCTTGTCACTGCTCAGTATCTGCATACTACTGTACATATAGTACACATGGAAGTGAGTTCCATTTAACTCAGCAGGGTTTACATCTGAGTAGACACGAAAAGCATTGCATTGCACTGTAAAATATATATTTTTACAACCTGGTGCTTAATAATCTGATGTCATCATAACAGAAATATTTTCCTTTGCCTGTGTTGCTTGATTTCAAACCACACGGACAAAGGATGGGTTTCCCTGTTGGGCCTGGTGATCAGCTTAGAGCTATCCCCACTTTGCAAAGGGATAGGTTACATGATGGAGTTCCCAGATGGAAGTTCCATGGTATAGGAGGTGATCCCTGTAGGGCTTGCTGTAAGTGCAAGTCAACTGTAGGAAGCCCTGTTTTGGGCAGAGATCAGCTGCTCTACAGAGTTCATAACAGGAACTCTGTAGTGTAGCCAATCACAGTGGGGCTTGTTGTCAGCTCTGGACGAATCAGGAGAACATTCTAACATGTACAGTATTTAATACATGGCCATCTTGCCTACAGGGGAATCAGGACATTTGCCCTATCCTGCCATATCTCTGAAGAAGAATCTACAGGGGATGGGGATAGGTCAAGGCTTTGGAAACGGTATAAGTGCAATTTATTCAGAACAAAAGGCTAAACTAATTGTTAATAACGTGGTGACGGAGGAATTTAAGATAGAAAAAGGGACACCACAAGGTTGCCCAATCTCCCCATTGCTTTTTATATCGGTCCTGGAGGTCTTGCTGAATATGATTAGAAGGGACCAATAGGTTAAAGGTATACAAGTCGGAGCTAAACAGTACAAATTGAGAGCATTTGCAGATGACTTAGTATTGACGTTACAGGAGCCAGAATCTAGTACCAAAAGAGTTTTGGAACTGATTCAAGAGTTTGGTCAGGTTGCAGGATTTAAACTGAATAAGTTAAAAACAAAGGTCTTAGAGAAAAAATTAACAGTGATTGAGAGAGAGAGGTTTCAGAATGAGACAGGTTTAACAGTGGTTAAGAAAGTGAAATACCTGGGGATTAACATGACAGCTAAAAATGGGAATCTATTTAAAGACAATTATGAAAAATGCTGGACTGAAGTGAAAAAAGATTTAGAAATCTGGTCAAATTTGAAGCTTTCACTGCTAGGCCGTATTGCTGCGATAAAAATGAATGTATTGCCTAGAATGTTGTTTCTGTTTCAGACATTGCAAATTTTGGATAAAATGGATTGCTTCAAGAAGTGGCAGAGAGATATTTCTAGATTTGTCTGGCAGGGCAAGAAGCCTAGAATAAAATTTAAAATACTAACGGATGCAAAGGAAAGATTTGGATTTGCCCTGCCAGATCTTAAACTTTATTATGAATCAGCAGATTTTTGCTGGCTGAAAGAATGGCTGCTTCTTGAAAACACAGACATTTTGGATTTAGAAGGCTTTAATAATGTATTTGGATGGCATGCATATTTGTGGTATGATAAGGTCAAAGCACATAAAGCATTTAAAAATCATATTGTCAGGAAAGCATTGTTTAATGTCTGGATAAGATATAAGGACTTACTTGAAAATAAAACCCCAAGGTGGTTGTCACCGATGGAAGCGAAGGCTCAGAAAAAGCTCAATATGGAGGCCAAATGGCCGAAATATTGGGAAATTTTGGAACAAGAGGGAGACAGATTGAAATTGCAGAGCTTTGAAAAACTAAAAAATAAAGTGCGAGATTGGCTTCATTATTATCAGATAATGGAGGCATATAATTTGGACAAGAAAATTGGCTTCCAGGTGGAAAAATCAAAATTGGAAACAGAACTGTTAGAACCCAAAACCAAGATTTTGTCAAAGATGTATAACTTGCTGTTGAAATGGAATACTCAGGATGAAACGGTGAAATCTGCTCTGATTAAATGGGCACAAGATGTTGGACATAACATAATGATGGCTGACTGGGAACAGTTATAGACCACAGGTATGAAGTTTACGGCATGTAATGCTTTAAGAGAGAATATTATGAAAATGATATACAGGTGGTACATGACACCAGTCAAGCTTGCAAAAATCTATCATTTGCCCGATAATAAATGTTGGAAATATAAAGAAACTGAAGGTACATTCTTTCACCTTTGGTGGACGTGCCCAAGGATTAAGGCTTTCTGGGAGATGATTTATAATGAAATGAAAAAGGTATTTAAATATACCTTTCTGAAGAAACCAGAGGCCTTTCTCCTGGGCATGGTTGGCCAACTGGTGTTAAAGAAGGATAGAACTTTCTTTATGTATGCCACAACAGCAGCATGGATACTTATTGCAAAATATTGGAAGACACAAGATTTACCCCCTCTGGAAGAATGGCAGATGAAGGTGATGGACTACATGGAACTGGCAGAAATGACTGGCAGAATCCGAGACCAGGGAGAAGAGTCGGTGGAAGAAGATTGGAAGAAATTTAAAGATTATTTACAGAAATACTGCAAAATTAATGAATGTTAGAATGATGTTGGATTGAAGCTAAGTGGTTTTTAGCAGCAATATTATAAAGGAATATGTAAAAATGGATTGTTAACAGGTGATAACCTAAAGTTATAATATATTAAGATAAAAGATTAAGATAAAATCAAAGAGGGAAAGAATTTGCTGAATTAACTAATTGAACTGGAATACAAAAAAGGGAGGTGTGAGGAGGTCAGGGAAACAAGCAAATGAAAGATAAGATATGGAAAGACTGATTTGTTTTTAACTGTTTTTTACTTTGTATTTTTATTTTTATTTTTTATTTTTTATTTTACTTTTTTCTCTTATTTTTGTAATATGCTGAAATTTTAATAAATATCTTTAAAAAAAATAAATATCCTGTCATATCTCAGAGGCCTCTGCTCCTGGTCTGAGCTTCTTGTGCTAAGGCCAAGGACATCAGTGGATGTAGAGACCTGGGAGCAGTGAGTAAGGGGAATAAGCTGAATACATAGAGCCATGGCCCTATCACCTGCACTATCCACTAAGGCTAAGGTTGCACACCCTCCAAAATTCTTCAGGTGAAAATAGGCACCTTCTATTCTACATGAAGGGAGGCGGGTGGCACTGTGGTCTAAACCACTGAGCCTCTTGGGCTTGCCGATCAAAAGGTCAGTGGTTTGAATCCCCGTGACAGTGTGAGCTCCCATTGTTCAGTCCCAGCTCCTACCCACCTAGCAGTCTGAAAGCACGTCAAAATGCAAGTAGATAAATAGGTACCACTCTGGTGGGAAGGTTTCCATGCACTGCTCTGGTTTGCCAGAAGCGGCTTAGTCATGCTGGCCACATGACCCGAAAGCTGTCTGTGGACAAACGCCGGCTCCCTCGGCTTATAGAACGAGATGAGTGCGCAACCCCAGAGTCATCCACGACTGGACCTAACGGTCAGGGGTACCTTTTATTCTACATGAAGAAGCTTCTCCTGCGTTTTATCTCACCACACACATATATGTCATATACATCTGCCACCTTCAGTCAGTTACAACTTCTCAAACTAACCTGCCTCTCACGATCATTGCAAAGAAAAAATGTGTGAGGGAAGGGATCATGTACAACACCTTCAAAAGATAAATGGAATGGAATAAAATTTTAGCTGTAAGCTGCCTTGAGCTCCTGTCAGGGAAAAAGGTAGCATATAGCAGCAGCAGCAGCAACAACAACGGTGAGAGTGATCAGGAACATACCAGATAATAAATGCTATTGAACTCGGTGGGACTTACTTCTTGGGACTGCAGTGTAAGACTGCACAGCCTTTACCCACTTACCTGGGAGTAAGCTCCAGCTGCCCCAACTTCCAAAGGAGCAAAGCTTGTAGGTTGGCCCTGTGGTCTCTGAGCCTTGATTAAGGAAGTTCCAGTTGTGTTCCAGGCCATTGTGTGAAAGTGTGACAGCCTCTGTGCTCATTAGGAAATGTGTAAGATTTCCCAATTAGCAAATGAATGTCAGGATGTACTGAAGGATGTACTGAGGGGTGTGTGGGGAGAAATGGGTGCAGTAGTAGTAGTAGTCGTAATAATTATTGATTATTTATATGCCAATGGGAAGGTATTTAGCCAAAGAAAGTTTGGTGGCAAACTTGGGGGCATTTGGAGGATAAAAGGTTGCCAACTTTTGATTCTAAAAATTGCCATTTTTTATTTTTAAAAAATAATTTATATGAATATAAGCCTTGAGTATGGACACAATCCTCTTTATCGTGAAATGAGTCAGTTTCTGCCTTTGAAACAGTTTCTGTAAAAGCACTACCTCTTCCTTTTGCTTATGAAGGTAACAAATTTCTGCTCAAAATGGGGGGGAAAGAGATTTAGAGAATGGTGGTCTGGAAACATAATCCCCTAATACAGAGCTTTCCAAACTTTTCATGATGGTGACATGCTTTTTAGACATGCATTGTTTCGTGACACAGCAATTCAGTTTTTACTAGCAAGCTGGAGGTTAAACTAACCCCTTTCCAGCCCGGGATGCATGATATACCTACACACTGCAGCCGAAACACTAATGTGTTGGTACACACAGTTTGGAAAGCTCTGCTCTAACAGTATAGATGTAGAAAGCAGGAGTATATCATATGTAAGTCAGGATTCCTGTCCTGGAGGTACTGCTTCAAAGGGAAAATATCCATGCATGGAGAGTAACATGGCTAACATTGACACACATACTCATTTTCTGCCTTTGCAGCCACCTACCTGTTTTTCCAACACTTGGCCAGGAGTTTGGCATTTCAGGCACTAACCAACCTTTCTAACAGCAAAACCTTTTCAACTGTCCAGAGGGTAACCCTGGTTACCCATTGGTAGAAGGATCCACCTGGCTTGACCGTCTGTAGCAACTCTGGACCCTCAACAAAATTATACAGCCATTTCTGTGATCACAAAATACAAATTAAAACAACTTCAGAATGCATTACTGTACAGTATTGTTTAAAAGGCACAAGAAGTTGCGAATTAGTCCCTAAGTAACCCCAGGCCAGCTTCTAATAACCTTATTAAAGCAAACAGGAGTTTTGTCATTAAATCCAATCCTGATTGTGAGTACTTGTTTAAAATAAAACTTTTTAATGAGCAGCAAAATATAATTTAAAATAATGCATTAAACATGATGCTCTCATTCTGCCAGGCACTGGCAATCTTCACGTTGGTGCTTTGTGTGTTTCATAAATAGCAGCAAAATTCAGCCAAAAGGTAATAAGGTTCCAGAAACAAACGCTTCAATTATTATACCTTTAGGGGACGCTTTAATATTGTCATGTTTATTTATATGTGCAACTATACTGTACTACTTTCTGGGGCTAATATATTTTTTAATTCCACTGTCAGCACTTTGCCTATCACTTCAAGAATGGTAAGTTTTTCAAAATGAGTTTTAAGGCTTAGGAAATACTTTAGAGGTTTAACATAAATCAAAAGGCAGATTAAGGCGAGAGTTTGGAATGTTACTGTACTTGAAGTAGGCAAATTGCAATGCAATGCAATGTTTGGAAACTTAACTTTCTGTACTATGTCTTGCATGCAATGATTTAGGAACTTGCTGCTGAAAGAAACAGAGGTGTACTACTATGATAAATATTTTCCTCTATGTAGAGATAGGGAGAAATTTGGTTCACATTTTAATGGAAACCTACCTAATTCATACTTGCTGAAACAGCATGTGAGCCAAAGACACAGTAATCCATTGAAATTCATGGTAATATCCCAGTCCTGCTGATTTTGTGTCTGTTCTCTTGAAACGACATTTTCCTTACATCGAGACACATCCCCCCCCACACAATTCTAATGTGTTCCAAAGAGGTCTTCACATCTGTAAAAGGGGCATCTACCAGCATTAAGATACTAAAATTCTTTTGTAATAAATAAATAAATTTTGGTCAGATCTTGCAATCACAGTAACCAGATTGCAATCTCACAATAAGACTTATTTCTTTGGTAGAACATTTTTGCATGTTGGATACCACAGCACAGGAGCCTGTGAATTGGACTTTCTGGTGTGTGTAGTAGAAGTAATAAGGAGGAAGACAGGTTTCACTTGTAACAGTGTGGATCAAGCTATTACAAATGCTTTAAAAATAACTTTCCCCAATCAAACACATTGCCTGACACTGCCTCTCTCAAGAGGTACAAGGAAAAAAATCGATCTCTCCTTAGCAGTTACAAAACAACTGTCAGAATTACTGGTATTGGGACAATACAGCTAGGTGCCTGGTATTGGCATATTAAAAAGGAAGAACTGTTCTGCTGTGATAATCTCCAAACCCAACATGTGCCCATGTTTGCCAAATGTACAAATGCTAGCCCAAGGCCCAAGTGACATTGAGTTTATGGAGACTAAACTCAGCCTGAAGTAGTAACAGATATACATTTTGTTCCTGCTGCATTTGCCACATCTTGAAAACCAGGGAAGGATTAGTAATATTGCAATGTGTTATCCTAAATACAATTCTGCAGGGGTAGAGGTGATGGTGATTTGTTCTTGGAAGGAATATAGAAGATTTAAAGGTATTAGATCTAATAGCAATACAAATCCTCCCCAATAAATGCAGTTGCTGTTTTTTGTCTGATGACTCATGACTCCAGGAGATTCATATGGCATCAGCTAGGTTTAGTTATCGTCTGCCAGCTCCTAGATATATTCATATCACCATCTCAGACATTCTTCCTTGTTATCTTAGTGTTGCTTCCGTTGCCCTTTCCCTACATTCTTTTTGATCACCCTTTTCCCCCCGAACACGGATCCGAATGTAGGAATGCACAGACGTGCCTCAGTACATCCTGACATGCATTTGCACATTTGTGCAGATTCTACAATTCCACTACAATTTGTTTATTTCCCAGTAATTACATTGTTGATGATGGAGAGTTTCTCCTTGTGTATACTGAATCAGAGGACTGCAGGGCTAGGAGAGACTCAGCCACTCACAAATGTTACATTTATGATAAAAGAAACCATGATTTGTTGGATTGTGTGTGTGCTTTGTTGCCGTATCTTCCCCCATCAACTTTGCTACTCCCTTTATTCACTCAGCTTCCTAGTCTGTCAAACCACAGTGTGCCTTGAGTAAATCCATTGAAATGAATGGACCCAAGTTCTAATGTTCATTAATTTCAAAGGGTCTTCTCTGAGTATGACTAACATTGCATACAGCCCACAATTTATACCTGCAAAGATCTTTTAAAAATAAAATAAAATCTGTCTGGTAACGTTTCCCCCTGTTTACCATCCCTCCTTTTTAATATCTATCGAATGAAGGCTTGACTAAAGTGTGCCAACTTCTGCAAGTGCCTTTGATGACACTAGAACTGATAAATATGATAGGAATTATAAATGGCTTCATGGAAGGCAAATGCTCATTTGTATTTGTTTTTCTATTGCTCCCAGCACTTGGAGTTTCTTTTCTATATTTTTGCTGCATAATAAATGGTGATAAAACAATCATTTTTTATGAGTGCTGCAAGCAAAAGTCTCTCAGCGAGTGTTATTTTAAAGGATGACCATTAACATTGTTTTAATGTGCGACTTATACAAAGCTCTCTTCAAGTCAAATTTGATGCAGATCCATTAATAGGTTCTGATATGATAAAGGTCCGTGAATGCCTTCTTTTGACTCAATATCATCATCCTGGAGACATTTAAATGTTCCTCAAAATAAAACCTTGTGGATATCTGTCAGGCAATACCCAAGGGGCACGTCTACCTGACTGCCAATTTTTATAATCCATGTCTAAAATGTATGCCTACCCTTTTCAAAACCTTTTTTCAAACTCTAAAATTTACATAGTTTACACAGCTCTCTCCCCACCTCCAGCAATTAAAAGAAGTGAGATGAAGGGGGAAGGAGATGGAGAGAAAAGCCCCCAAAGCCACAAATAGCCTATGCGGGTTAATAATTGTGGGAATTTGCTGCCCAAATAAGTTTGTATGTTTGAAGGGGTTAAGAAACATAGAGTTCCTGATTACTAGAGAGGGCACTGTTTGATGTCACTTCATTTGAATTCTCTGGTGGGAAAAAGACAAACGAGCTTAAACCTTTCTACTTCCTGCTGCCTCAGAACTTAGTTTCCCTTCCACCATGCTTCTCAGCCAGATAGACATCTGTCTGGTCTCGGCTTCAAGCAGAGACTTCATTTTGAACTCAGCTATGTATTTCATAATCCAGAAGTAGAATTTGCCAGCCATGTTTTTGTTTCTGTTACTGCTAGAATCAAGTGAAAGACTTTATGCGAGTAAACACTATTTTAATGTTTAATTTACAGTCTGTTGCATGATTCTTTTAATTATGCGGGAAAAGGGGAAATGCAGGTGCCGGTACTGCGTATTCTTGAGTACCCCCAGAAAAAAAAGCACTGTCAGGAACCATTGTGCAAAATCTGGTTACAATATCGTAAGAGGTCTTTAAATACATAGCAAATAGAAGAAAGAAAGAAAAGAAATTCATAGCAAACAGCAAAACAACTTTCCAAAATACAAAGTAGGTTATGCTTTATTTTATAATATTTTGTAGTTTTGATTCTTAATGTAAGTTGAGACACTTCCTTCATTTCTTCCCCCTCCCCACCCCCTGCCCACAATACACACAGCTTTATTGAATTTTCTTGTTCTGACTTTTCTCTTCAGTAAGGCATGTCTGTTCCTTATTAAGTTATAAAGACCTGTGTGGGAGGCAAATGGGAAGATGAGACTTTAAGGGAAAAGTAGGGCGTTGTTAAGAGTCAGACATCACAGCGAAGGGAACCTAGAGTGACAGGCTCAATGGCCATTAAAAATAGTAATACTTATGTTTTATTATAGTCCTTTAAAAAATAAAATAGGCTGATGTTTTCAAAGTTTGAGGCTAAAATTTGTAACTAGAGCAAGTTCTTTGTGGCCAGGGAGAGAATTTACAACAGTGGAGTTTGATTCCCTTGTTAATTTTCATTTAACGTGTGTCAGGATGAAGTGGCCTGAAAAATTTGTGCCTGGTTTTCAAAATGAATGATGTATGCCTCCTCTGCCCTTTAATTTAAATATTTATTATACTTTCCCCCAGTACAGTGGTATCTCGGGTTACATACGCTTCAGGTTACATATGCTTCAGGTTACAGACTCTGCTAACCCCGAAATAGTACTTCAGGTTAAGAACTTTGCTTCAGGATGAGAACAGAAATTATGCTCTGGCGGCACAGCAGCAGCAGGAGGCCCCATTAGCTAAAGTGGTGCTTCAGGTTAAGAACAGTTTCAGGTTAAGTACGGCCCTCCGGAACGAATTAAGTACTTAACCTGAGGTACCACTGTATGATGTTTGAATCCCCTCTTTTTCATCCTCACTGAGAAAACAAAATCAATGGCTCTTCAAAGGGTGTTGAATTAACTGAGTGAGTTTTAGGAAAAGAAAGAAGAACAGAAGTGGGGGGAGAAAAAGAAAAAGGGGAAGAGGGAGGACTAGTGGGATATAGGAAGGAATGAGACAGGAGAGGCAGATTGTTGCAGAGAGAAGAAAAGAGCCCACTTCATGGTTATATTAGGTGGGCAAAAGATTCGAGGACAAAGACTATATTGTTCTGAAGTTTAAGATGTTTTTCTCCCTTTGATTGACAAGCACAGTAAATCCTCAGATCATTTATACTGCTGTTTTACTCTGTTAGTGCTATAGTATTTCTGTCTCCTTTTCAGAGCTGAAGAATATCAAACGTTTCGCTATTAGCATTGCGGAGAATTCCTGGAGGAGGTAACTGTCCAGCCATTAAACTGCTGAATGAAAAGATTATGTTTGCAGAAGGTTGTTATTTGTGAACCACTTTGGTATTTCGTCTTGACATGAAAAGTGGTATAGAGAGTTTCCCCCCTCCAAAATACTAGTAATAATGTTGTGTCGGGGAGACCTTTATGATGGTCACAGGCTTCTAACTGAACACAGAAGATCACTAGGTCATGTGCTTTAAATATGCATTGTATGGTCTTTAAATATATGGTGTGGATCTGCCTGCAGTCTGGTCACTTACACATGTATTTAGCTCTAGTTTCCTTCATAAATTTCCCTCCACAGAGCTATGAATGCATCGGGTGGGAGGGGACACTCCATCATCACCATCATTGTTGGCCTTGTCCTCTCCTCCAGACCTCACATATTCAGCAGAAAAGTTTAGAGGCAGCTGATGAGCAGTAACTTCAAGGCTTACCTTAGGGATTAGCTTTGTGCACAGTCAATCAATTGCATCTCTACCTGCCTCATATCTGGTGTCACATATGACATGCATTGTGGGGCAAGTGACTATGGTTTAAAGAAAACAGTCTCAAGGGCCAAATTTGGTCCATAGGATGGAGGCTCCCCACCCCCGGTCTCTGTGTATGGCGGTAGCATAATAAGTGAAGTGGTAGAAAGTCCTTTTTGGTTCCAGGCACCCTTCTTACCAGGAATTGGAAGACTTCACAGGTGTCTTTTGGATGACAGTTTCCCACTGGAAAAGGTGCCCAGAGGGAGTATAGCAGAGAGTTTGATGCCCCAAGAGGTTCAAAACAGTTGCTGCTCCATGACACTCAGATGTCTCTCCAAATAGAATATGGGAGCTTTCCTCGGATGCCTCCATGATAGCTCAGTTGGTTAGAACATGGTGCTGATAATGCCAAAGTTGCAGGTTTGATCCCCATAGGGGCATTGCAGGGGATGGACTAGATAAGGGGTTTGCAAGCTTTTTCAGCAGCGGGCCGCTCCACTGTCCCTCAGACCTTGTGGGGGGCCGGACTATAGTTTTGGGGGGGAAATGAACGAATTCCTATGCCCCTCAAATAACCCAGAGATGCATTTTAAATAAAAGCACACATTCTACTCATGTAAAAACATGCTGATTCCCAGACCGTCTGTGGACCAAATTTAGAAGACGATTGGGCTGGGTGCAGCTCCTGGGTCTTAGTTCGCCTGCCCATGGACTAGATGATCCTCAGGGTCCCTTCCAGCTCTACAGCTCTATGATTCTATGACACAGGGGTCTTGGGGCAAGCTCCCAGTTCCGAATGGGAGGAGCCTTTGTGCTCATTTAAGACCTACAAGCTCCAAAGGAAATAAAAAGAGCTTGCAAGTCCTGCTGCTTTGCTTATTGCAGCCATGCCTCTCATGATGACCCCAGAGGGCCTGTGCCACTGCAGGGAGCTCTGGGACAACTTTCCCCTTCCTCTTGGGAGGAATACTTGAATAGAATGGAGTAGTGCCTCTTCCATGCTTTGCTCCCTCAGAGTCCCAGTATGTGGAAACAAGGGATGGAGAAGAAAAGGGAAACAGTCCATAATGGAAGGAGAAAGAGAGGCAGGGGTACATAATGGAGAGATAGTAATGGGCATCCTGTGATGGAAGGTCTGAAAAAACCTGCAGCCAGCCCTACTGGTCAGTGGAAATGTAACTGGGGTGATTTCAATATATCTGAGTTTTCCTCCTTGCCTCATTTACTGGGTCAGTTAAACTGGCATGAGAATATCTCTGATTTTATGCCGGCATAGGAATCCCAATAGTAGCATATTTTCTAGATCTACTGCTACAAGGGTCTTGTGCCAATTCCTAAGGCACTCCAGCTGCTGTACATTTAGCAGAGGATTGCTTCCTGAATAATAGAAATTAGACATTCACTGGTATTGTTTAGGCTACATCCAAAAGCCCGACAGATTGATCCATATAAAACAGTAGGAGTTATATTTTCATCCGCTGTATTCTTTTGTGTGCTGTATGTCACAATCCCCCACATTCCTTATAACAGGATACAGAAAACGGTTCAGAAGTATTAAAAAAACCCATTAAAAGTATGTCTGGCATCCAATTACCAGCAGCAGTCCACTTCTGCAGAGCAGGTTTTGCAAGAGTTGCTGTCTTCTGCCCAAAATATGCCCCCAAAACAAACAAAGAAAGAAAGAAACCAAAGCCTAACACCCAAATGCCAAGCAGCCCCGGTGAATTCCTTTTACGACCCTTTCTGAACCAGAGTTCAAAGGGATGTTTCAACCAGGATTCAGCAGGATGTTCCAACCCACAGCACAGGGGCAAACGATAGTGGGGCATTTTCCATGAGCATTCTAACCTGCCCCCATCAGGAGCCAATGTTAGGATTAGGAGGTCCTGGTGCTTCGCACAGCTGCTCCAGGAAGCTATCTGAGGCTTGCCTTTCCCAAAGTTGAAAAACCAGAAGGAACACTTTGGTGCATTGTTTAAGTAACATAAGCCTAAACTTTTCCATCCTTCCCCAAGAATTTTGGTGAAATGTGCTCCCACCTCATCTTCACTTCTCTTTTTGCACACTTCCCCCTGCAAATGTCTGGAGGGAGTAATCAAAAGAGAAAATATTGGTTCAGTACTACTTTTAATGCTGGAGGTGGATATTTACGGTAACCTGTATATAATCTGGCCTGTCTAAGTGGGGGCAGCAGATACTTGGAGGTGGGAAGCAACAACGAAGTGCTGGAGGCCAGAGCTGTGCATGTCATGCAGTCTGCCAAGGGTAGGATAGATTGGGATCAACTGGCAGATCTCTGGCTGATTTGTAGTAGATTAGCAAGAGTTTCTGACTCATAATTATTTAATAACAGCAACGACCAGAGTACTTTCCCACCTAATTAGGCTCCTGAAATGAGAGGGTGGGTTAGAGAACATAAACAGGAGTGGACCTCTGAGTGCTCAGACTTTAAGTTCATTTACGCCCCTTAAAAGAATTTGTATGCTCAAAACATGCTTGGAGGCACCCTGTTCTTTCGTTTGAACTGTATCTTTTTTGTATCTCTTTGCACTTTTTTGTTTCAGGATGGCGTTAAACTAGTTTCACAAGCATGCATCCTTGTAATGATGCCATCCATGATACATAGTTCTTGTCTGAATTTTCCCAAATTGCACAGTGAACTGTTCAAAGTACTCCAAAAAGCATGGCCTATAGCAATACTTAAAACAGCTCTGTAAGGTGAGTCAGTCTTATTATCCCCCATAATGCAGATAGGGGGGTTGATGCTGAGCAAGATTGGCTTTCCTAAAGCCACGGCAGAGTTGAGATTTGAACCAAGAACTTCCTCTTGCACACGCTCCCTGTTGTTTTTGCCCTGAGATGTGAGATTATGAGTGGCATAGCACAGGGGAAAAGCGAACAGTAGAAAACTTCTATAATCTGATGATAAATGGGGACCTGGAAAAACTCTTGTTTACAACATAGGCAAATAGAAGCTGCTGATGGATTATGTGACACATGATGAATATTTTTAACAGTTAGAAGATATTGTAAATTGCTGAGACAGTGACAATGGGAAATAGCAAGTGAAAGAAAGATACTGTCTGATAGCTAAAGAAAAGCAATTTTAGTCAGGTTTCTTGCCACTTGCAAAATCGTCTTCTTGGTCCCAGCATAAAGATAAGCATCAGCAAATGGTCTGTTGTAAAGGATGGACAATAATGAGGTGATTAGTCTAGCTGAATAAATGGAGACATATTATCTGAAATGTCGTTTTCCTTAATCTGTATTATTATCTTGGAATGGAGTTCTTCTTAATATTTGAATTCTGCCTAAATCGCAAAGAATCAAATTTGTTCTTGCCTTGCTTGCCTCTATAACGTCAAATCAATGGCTTTCTGAATCATCCAGAACAGAGCACTGATTGTTTGGCTGTGCTCCTGAATTTAGCCCTGAATCTGTGGTGCCTCAGAGCTCTTTTGCATAACTAAGGCTACCGCACCAACTGCATCCAGTCCTGAAGACGTTAGATCTGGCCCTGGTGGTGTGCGCCTTACTCATTTGCATAGCTGTAACACACTGTACACAAGTCTGTCTGCATTTGAAGAGTGTTTGGAAACTTTAGCTGGTTCTGAACATTGCAGCCATACTATTGGCTGGGACCAGGTATAGTTAGCTTGTGATTCCCATGTTACCACAGTGGCAGTGGCCACCAATCCATTACTAGGCACAATTCAAAATGCTGGTTATGACCTACAAAGCCCTCCATTACTTTAGACCTGAAAGACTGTGTTTTCCAACATGAACTTGTATGGGGTTTAAGAACTTCTGGAGAGGTCCTTCTTTCTGTCCCACCAAAACTTGAAGAATGTTTGGTGTGAAGTCAAGGGAGCCTTCTCAGTGGCTGTTCCTGGGCTTTCAAACACATTGGTTGTGTCAACGGCTAAGCACCTTTATTTTGGAAGGAAGGGTATAAATATGATTGATACCTAGTCAGACAGACATTGATAGGTTCCCCATCCTTTACTGAAAAGTACACACCTGCTTGATGTCACCAGTTTTTCTCCAAAAGGCAAGTGGCATCTTTATAACTCCTTGCTCGTACTTTCAGCATTTAGATCTATTATTGCAAAGAAACCAGGTATGTTCACCTCACCTCATTTGTGTCTCCTAATAACATCCACTCTAGCCATCTTGAGATAACATGAGACAACTCTTCAGATGTCTAATTATTTTTCTACACCTGGGATCATATGGAACTGCTAAGTAATGTGTGGGTGGGAGGGAAGCAAGCACATAGCATCCAGCAGGAGGAACGCTATAGGTTGTTCTGTCTGTTTGGTAGGCTGTTCCTCGCCCACTGCAGGTTCCTCATCTCTGGGAGAAACAAGGGGGAATGACAAATCTAGTTTCCTTCTGGAAGGAAAATAACAGCTGCTAAATGATAATTGCCAAGCAGCTGCGAGGATAAACAAACCCACAAGCATGCGCTGCTGTTGACCCCCTAGAAGGAAACATAATTTCCTACTGCTCCACACAGCAGCTATTTGCTAAAGAAAAACAAAGGAAGAAACATTTCTAATTATTGAAAGGATTTCTTGTGGCTTTCCTTTTAATGAAGAATTCTGATGGTTTGCACTGGTTTTTAAGCAAGAGCCAGGGATGTAAAGCAAGGAATCATCTCCAAGTGCTTGCAGCTTGCAGAATGCAACAGCTTTTGCAGAGTTGACTGGTGAGGAAATAGACACAGCCTTGATATCACCCCCCCAACCCCACCCCAAGGAATCCAGGACTGTAGTGGAATTGTAAAACGAGATATTTTGATATTTTTCTTTTCTTTTTGCTTCTGTCTAGTCTGTGGGTCCCTGAAGAAAACATTATGTCTTGTACACACACCAAGAGCTGTAGTGACTTGTATTCAGGATCAAAATAGGGGACTTCAGGGGGCATTAATTGGATCCACATTCAGTTTTTCAAAGGTTCACATTCATTTGTGTGGCATCATTTTGTTCTCTCCTGTATTTACTACAAAAAAATTCCTAGTTTCACCCTGCCCTGTTTTTAGATCTGGCTTCCACCCCAGTTTTTTCTCATACAAGAATGCCTCTCAGTGCCCTCAGGCTGTGTTATTGATTATGTCCCTCTTTCTGCTTGGTTTCACCTGCTTCTTGGCCTCGTTTGTCAGATGCAATATGCCAGTCAGTTCCATTAAGCATATGTGATGATTAATTGCAGAATAGCAGTGCATACTTTGCAGGACCTCCTGCAAAAACCTATACAAGAACAAAACCAAAAAAGT
This sequence comes from Podarcis bocagei, assembly GCF_964188305.1. NCBI lineage: Eukaryota > Metazoa > Chordata > Lepidosauria > Squamata > Lacertidae > Podarcis > Podarcis bocagei. The sequence goes on along the minus strand of NC_138128.1, from coordinate 51,096,453 downwards.
TTTAGTTTAGTTTATCAATGGTTCCTCTTCATCCTGGAGAAGAATGACTAGTGGGGTGCCACAGGGTTCTGTCTTGGGCACGGTCTTATTCAACATCTTTATCAATGACTTGGATGATGGACTCAAGGGCATCCTGATCAAATTTGCAGATGACACCAAACTGGGAGGGGTGGCTAACACCCCAGAGGACAGGATCACACTTCAAAACGACCTTGACAAATTAGAGAACTGGGCCAAAACAAACAAGATGAACTTTAACAGGGAGAAATGTAAAGTATTGCACTTGGGCAAAAAAAATGAGAGGCACAAATACAAGATGGGTGACACCTGGCTTGAGAGCAGTACATGTGAAAAGGATCTAGGAGTCTTGGTTGACCACAAACTTGACATGAGCCAACACTGTGACGCGGCAGCTAAAAAAGCCAATGCAATTCTGGGCTGCATCAATAGGAGTATAGCATCTAGATCAAGGGAAGTAATAGTGCCACTGTATTCTGCTCTGGTCAGACCTCACCTGGAGTACTGTGTCCAGTTCTGGGCACCACAGTTCAAGAAGGACACTGACAAACTGGAACGTGTCCAGAGGAGGGCAACCAAAATGGTCAAAGGCCTGGAAACGATGCCTTATGAGGAACGGCTAAGGGAGCTGGGCATGTTTAGCCTGGAGAAGAGGAGGTTAAGGGGTGATATGATAGCCATGTTCAAATATATAAAAGGATGTCACATAGAGGAGGGAGAAAGGTTGTTTTCTGCTGCTCCAGAGAAGCGGACACGGAGCAATGGATCCAAACTACAAGAAAGAAGATTCCACCTAAACATTAGGAAGAACTTCCTGACAGTAAGAGCTGTTCGACAGTGGAATTTGCTGCTGAGGAGTGTGGTGGAGTCTCCTCCTTTGGAGGTCTTTAAGCAGAGGCTTGACAACCATATGTCAGGAGTGCTCTGATGGCGTTTCCTGCTTGGCAGGGGGTTGGACTCGATGGCCCTTGTGGTCTCTTCCAACTCTATGATTCTATGGCAACAGCATATTGTTTCCTTGATAGGGTAAATGTTAATTGTCTGTTTCTTTCTATTATTTTAATTTTGTTTTGTTAATGTTACAAATCTTCTTATGGAACATATATTCCATAAGTTGAGAAGTTTTTAATATTTAATGCACAGTTGTGTTTTTATACTATGTTGGAAGCTGCCCAGAGTAGCTAGGGAAACCCGGTCAGATGGGTGGGGTGAGGTATCTTTTTTGGCCAATAGTCTGATCAAACAGGGCTCTTATTTGTGATCCTTCCATCAGTAAACTGATGAGAGTCATTTATTTATTTTGCTAGTTCTTGACCTTTATTCTTTTTCTTATGTTGTTTCTGTCTGTCCTCTTCCATCAGGAACTCAGCTGTCTCTCTGTGCCCCATCCTTTTCCTGTGCTTGGGGTCATACAATGGGGCTGTCTCATTTTATCACTATGAAGAAGATTAAATGCAGAGATGATGAATTGTCCCTGCCTCCTTCTTCCACAAATGTTCCCCACCACAATGTTTACTGTCATTATGGTGGCTAATTGTGGCTGAGCAATCCTTGCACTGCAGAGATCATGCCTTCCCAGTACAGTATAACTGTTTCTCCCAAGCAAATATAGTGGTGGTTGTTGTTTAGTCGTTTAGCCGTGTCCGACTCTTTGTGACCCCATGGCACGCCAGGCACTCCTGTCTTCCACTGCCTCCTGCAGTTTGGTCAAACTCATGTTGGTAGCTTCGAGAACACTGTCCAACCATCTCGTCCTCTGTCATCCCCTTCTTCTGGTGTCCTCAATCTTTCCCAACATCACGGTCTTTTCCAGGGAGTCTTCTCTTCTCATGAAGTGGCCAAAGTATTGGAGTCTCAGCTTCAGGATCTGTCCTTCCAGTGAGCACTCAGGGCTGATTTCTTCAGAATGGATAGGTTTGATCTTCTTGCAGTCCATGGGACTCTCAAGAGTCTCCTCCAGCACCATAATTCAGAAGTAAGGTACATTCACAATTTGGGACAGATCATGCAATATGCTATGTAATATTTTTAGCACTATCTGTAAAAAGTAACATAATGCTCACTGCAGCATGTCATGACTAGTGCTACAAAATTTGACAAGACACAAATAAATAGCAAATAGCAAAAATAAAAAGAAATATTGCTGATGCTACTAAAGTTGGTGAGGTTTGCATTTCGTCAACTATGGAATCAAAAGCTGCTGAAACAATGTAGGGATGTGCAGGTAATGGAAGAATGCTCCAGTTCTGGGAGAATTCCTTTATCCCATCCTCAGTCATTCTCCACCCAAGCACTAGCTTTGATTACAGGGAATGGGTTAAGGACCCTTCAATCTTCATTAGGCTCAGCTTAATGTTCAAAAACTAACCCGGTGGACATAAAGGAAGTCTGGGTATGCAAAACTTTCATATCTGTCCTACCGCCACTTGCTTCTTAGCCCCTTCTTCCCTACCTGTTCATGGTTACCATAGCAATGGCAATTGCTAATCCTAATGCTGCTTGATGCATTCCCCATGCCCCTTCAGCTGTGCCAGGATGAAGGAAAGAAGAATTTCCCCCACTCCAATGTGGCATTATCTTAAATGCCAAATCTGACTAAAGGAAATGCTTCTTACCTTCATTTTCACATAGTGTCACATAGCCAAGCCTGGCTACATGGTGCAATTATAAAGCCAAATCAGAGGAAGAGTTTGAAGCATTACCTTCACTCTGATATGGCTTTTTGTCATCACATGGCTAGTCTGTTTTCTGCAGTGTGATGATGGCACGACACCAAACTGAGTAGCTAAAGAGTGGGGGTGGGGAAAATGGCCCAGGGGAGCTGCAGGGAGCATGGTCACCACTCAAGGAAAAGTGTTTTGCAGTACACCTCTGAATAATTTGCCCCATTTGGGTTTTCCTTGCCCAAAGAATCTCTAATGGCATTTTATAGCCTGTGAAGAACACAAGGAAACTGAGGTTTGATTCAGTTCCGCCCCAGTTGTCATCCCTTCATGCATTATTTTCTTATACCACCTAGAGGAAAAACAGTGGTGGGCAGCTGATTTCAGACTGACATTCATCTCCTCCTACTCTTGATCATGGTTGTTTTATTTGTACCAGTTGCAGAAGACAAGAGAATTTTGTCCTGTCTCAGCATTTTCTAAGAAGAGTTTCAGTTTCTGTAAAATCGTGCCAACTATAGCAGCTGCTTGAACTCTGAGTTCTCAACAGATTTTAACAGTACACAGAAAATGGATCTATGCAACTTTTTTTTCTTCACTGATAAGAAGCCTCATTGCTTGTTTCCCATTGCCTTGCATGCTTTATTTTTAAAAAGAGACATACTAAAATAGTCAGCACAATCCATTCCCCCATTTGCTCAGTACATTTTGGATTCTAAATGGGTATGACAGGGAAAAAAATCTTACTGCAAAAGGAAATACACAGAACTGAACTGAATGTTCAGTTATTTGTCTCTCTGCCCATGTATCAATTTAGGCTGTCAATTAATATTGTTGCTCTTGAAACTTTATATATAAACAAAACCCTGGACAGCATAACATGTATTGCAGATGCATTGATAACAGCATTCCTATGACAAATACAAGCTTCCTTCTCTCAAAAAACAGACCAGAAGGCCTAGAACGACTTACCTGCCTTCACTCACCATCACTGATCTTTCTTTCTTTGTAAACTCCCATTTGATATTGTTGGTAGGGCTTAGTATCAACTTAAGGTGGGACAGTTACTAGTGCGAGAAAGGCTAGAGAACACATAAAGGGTCAAAGTTTTAGTTCAGTGTTGTCAGGACCTTATCCAGGCAAGTGCAGCACAATAAATCTTTGCTCCCAAGGCTTAGGAATTTCCTAAGCAGTGCTAAGGATGGCCTAGTTCCCAAGAGCCTTAAAACACCCTTTACACACTTCTTTCTAGCATCCAGGTCTTGGACAAGAACAACATGCTTAGTGCTGAGCACCATTTGGATTTTGGCCAATTTCTCAGGGTGTATGTACCATCCTGTCCCAGAATTCCCGGTAAGAGTGGCATCCATCATTATGCAACTTCATTCCTGGGGACTTTTTGGGAAAGGGAAATGGTGGCCATCAGCCCCTGGGAGAAGTTTTGAGGAGCAGCTATGAGTTTCTTCCCCACCTTGTCTTTCTGCTTCTTCCCGTGAAATCTCCCGGCTAGGTCCACTGCTCTAACTCTCACAACCCTCCCCCTTCAAATTAGAGCCAAAATATTTTGTCTAAGAACTTTAAGCTCAGGACTAAAATAATCAAGGGCAGTAACAAAAACAGACAAACCAGAATTACACAAGTGCAATTATAAAATAATTTCTAGCTTAAGGGGGCGGGGGAATCTAAATGCAAAACAGACATTGGTACATCTGCAAATGTAATGGTTACAAGGTCATTCTCAACATTATAGAAAACAGAGAAGCAAAATGATTCTTAGTGGTACTAGAGACAAATCAACAAAGAAAAAAGACAGTTGCTTCCACGTCAGTCTTTAAACTATAGTCTGAAGCCCTTTCTATCAGCAAGTGGTACTGCATGCCTGTTGAACACTGAACACATACCTCTAGTCAATTTGCAAGCCAACAGAAACTTTTTTAGTGATGAGTAGTATGTAGCACATCAAAGGCACAACTGCTCAAAAACTGCAATAATGTATTCAAAGGACATGGATATTATGCAGGCTCCAAAGCAGATGAGACAATCAAATGGAGAGAAAGAGAGAAATTATGAAATGGGAAATGATGATATCATTGTCAGGTTGACAGATCTTACAGAATAAAAATCCTAGGAAAAAAATATATAGTTCCATCAATTTAAACAAGGTATTATTATCAAATGCTTGCCACATAAGAAATCTTACCTGATCTTGCAATGCCTGTGCGGGATGAAAAATATGGATACTGGCAAGTCTTGTTAGATGAATAATGCCACTATCTTGCTACAATTGAGACTTCAAAAGGCCATTACTGATAGCAACGGATCCTATCAAAATAAAACGAGCGGCAGACAGAGAAATATCAGTACCACTAATGGAATGTGTCTTTTAAAGCAAATCAGTGTCAAAAGAGCTGAAATTGTAATGTATGGCTATAGAGACATGATAGGGAAAAGAGTAGCCTGCTACTACTGCAATCTCATTTGTCTCCTACAAAGGGCCAGAAAAATAAATCTAAAATCCAGCAAAAATAAAGCGATTCTCTGTCTTACAACAGTACCTTGCATGGCACATCCTGGATCCTCACAATTTGCAACCAGACTTTGAAAGGGCAATTCAACAAATTGCAGAGCACCCAACCTGGTCATCTTACATCATTTACTAAGAGATAATTACACTGCACACTTTCTCAGGTTAATTCTTTAACAGCTCTTAGATCCATCTGGACCCAGTGGCTGCTTAAATTGTATTCATTGGTAAAACCAAGAAGTTAATCTTCCAAGTGCCCTCCCTTGACTGAGACGCAAGTATCTGGTGGTCTGTCTCTTTCATGGTGAAGGCAGATACAAAGAATTTGCTCATCTCCTCTAGAAAATCCATATGTTCCTTTAAAATTCTTTTGATATGCTCATCCAGGTTTTACAGAGGTCAGAATTCTGATCAGTGGTGCAGCAAATGTTGTGTGATATACTAAGTAACAAGGCCTCTGTATCTGGGACAGTATTAAAGGATCAGGGCACATGCTTTCTTAACCAACCAGCCTCAACATCTTGAAAGTATAGCACAGAACTGTATGTGTTTCCTTAAAGATCAATAATATAGATTTTGCTCCCTTTCCCATGCAAACATTGCTGGAGTCAGTTAGTGTCTGTAGCGCATAAGTAACTTTATTAACAGTTTGATGCATGGCTTCCTTTGCAAATATAAAATCATTTAATCAGTTTAGTTTACCAGGGCACAAGAGTAATGGATTATTGCTACAAGCACATGTTCAATTGTGGTGAGCCTTTTCCTTCAGTACTGGACTAGGCTCTCTGCCACAGAACTCTCCCTCATTGTTTCTGGTTTTTCAGGAGCAAGTTTTAATGGTATAACTATTTAGTAAAAGCAACAACAACCCACACAAAGAATTGTGCCTAATCAAACAGAATTTTGTGATCTATTTCCCATGTTGGTCTTCAGAGCTTCACTCAAATTACTGATGGTCTACATTAAGATTTTGCTGCAGTCATTTGTGCTTTTATTTTATAAAGTAGGCTCATAACATTTCTTGAGATACGTCCAGCACAGCCATAGACATCTCTTGAGTTTAACGGACCATACTCCCAAGTAAGTTTGTATAGCACTGTAGCCTAACACAATATAAATACATTTTAATATTTATTTAGTCACCTCACAAAATAATTTCTCTAGGCAACGCAAACAGGCATCAAACAGAAAAAAGGTTACTGTGAAGATCTGCTGGAGATCACTTCAGGTACAATAGCTTTTGCTGTGATTGTCCCTTTAAGATGGCCCCAGTCTGCCTCACCAAGAGCCAAGACTGCTGCTACTTGAGCCTGCACAGGGCAGGATAGGAGCCCCTGCTACCGGAAGGGCTGTTGAGGCTCAGGAGCTTAAATAGCCCAGAAGAAGCAATTGCCAGAGAGGTGGGAAATAGTTTCCTGGAAAAGGAGCTAAGCTGAGCTGAGGGTCTCTTGGCTCCACTACAGGTCCTTCTTCTACCTGGAATGGAACATAGAAGGCCCCAACCCCATATGACAAGGATTTGGGAGGACCAGACAATATCTTAAGGGGGGCCAGCAGCAGAACCCCTGGACCTTTCACTCTCCCAACACCCAAACCTTGGATAAGGAGGTCTTGGGATGCACCAGCTGAGAAGTTGTGTTTGTACTGCCTGAGGCAGGCCTGTGGAGTTGGGAGCTTGATCCTGTACCTAGTGCTAAACCTCAGCAAACCCCATGTAGCTACATTTGGCATGTCAGATCCTGATCTGGGGCTCAACACACTAGGGAGTCTACGGACATTGAAGCTTTGAAGGTGCCCCTTCTGCAGGTTGACAGCACAGTTAAACAGTAAAATTACTGGGAATTCAAGACTGAATCTAAACAAAGTACAAAGGAATAGCACAAATGCCAACCACAGCAATGAAACATTTAATGCATAAGAATAATCTCAAGCCAAATTATTGGTAGTTCTAGTTTGGATCTTGACAGGGCATGAATAGATGACAGTTTAAGGAACTGGGTGCATATTCCATGATGGAAGAAATGTGGGATATATTAATCAGATCTATTGATTTATGATCCATTTCTTTTTTCCATGTGATTTTATTGTTGATTTTATGTTGCTTACCAGTGTTATAGTTTTAAGGTTGGAGGTGGAGAAAAATCTTATTTATTTATTTATAAATAAATAAATAAATGTAAGAAAATAAACAAGAATAGCAGAGGAAGATAAAATGGGATTTCAATACTGTGCATTTTGAGCTTCCAATCCTCTGAAACAAGGGCTAGATGGTCTTTAATTCCTCAGATATTTCCTTCTGTTCATCTGGTTAGCAATATGTAAGCATTCTATGGATCTTTTGCAACTTTTTTTTTATTAAAATAATACACATATAGTTTATCAGTGTTGTTGAATGAACAGTATCAAGGCTGCAATAATAGCCAATATCAGTCAGACTAAATAATAAGGAAACTGCTTCTAGGCTCTTGAGCCTGATGCTTTTTCAATAGAATTGTCAGCCTCTTTTTAAATGCAAATTGTGACTCATCATCTGGGGATCATCACAAGCTCCAGAGAAGCACTAGAGGCAAGTGAATCCATCCAGTTCATTAAACTGCATCCCCTTGTAATGAAAAGTATCATTCTCTCAAGAGCGTTGACTAGCGAAGTTCGCTCTTGGCAGAGTCTGCTTTGCTAGGAGCATGTGATATTTTAGCTACAGAAGAGAATGCAAGTTTCATTACTCAAATGCAAATTTAGCCTGTGGGGAGGAAAAAACTTTGATCCTGAAAATGTGCTACTAGCAGGGTTCTGAAGATTCAAAACTTAAACAAGATGGCGGAGATCTGGGTATCCCTACAGACTGAAGGACATCAAGGACATCTGGTAAAACCAAGTGGGATTCTAGGAAAGCCTTCTTAATTTTGGTTGGATTTACATCAAAGTAAAATATAATTAGAGCTGCAGTCTTAGTTAAAATTTAAAAGAGCAATTTAGGAAGCTGTTTGCTTATTGATGTTTTTATTCATTTGGATTATAATAGCTAGGTACCGCTAAAATGTATTTTTTTCTGATTAGTAGTCTGGTAGAGAGAAGTTTTTCAGATAAGCTCTTTAAAATGAATTATCCATGGTGTATATTGGCATCATAATACAACACTGAAGTATTTAAAAGCCACTCAGGAAGTAGCAGAACTGTCACACAAAGAGATAGGCAGGCTCGGTCCTGGATATTAATCCAGTCATTTCACCCTAGCACAAGCACTCTATTGGGTACTCAAGCAAAAACAGAGGCTTATTCTTTTCCAGTAGGTTACTGCATTCTTCACAAATCCATGCTGCAAAACACGACAACGTTGGGTTTTCTACCTATCATAAAATACTAAAGAGCATTTTAAACCTGCCAAAAATAAAGTTGAGATCCTGGATCCCAGTGTGGAATGTTCCACAGATTCTACAATAATTAAAGAAACAGTTTAACGGATGGCTCATATGTATGAGCCAATCCCTTTCCTGAGAGCACTGGGTGAAAGGGGGATTTCTGGCAACACTGGACCCAAGAAATCCAATACAGAAGACCTAAAGGACAGTACGTACACATACATTGAAATACATGCACAATTAAATAAGTTACCTTCTAACTGGGATTGGATGCCATAAATATGCATGAAACCCATTTATAATCTCCTGCATACAAATGAATGCAGTTCCTACGGAGGGAAAGTAAAGCACTGCTCTTGGGCAGGGGGTAGGCATGAAAAAACTAAGAAGGTCCCCAACCTGTCCTCCATCCCTGAGACCAGGAACTATGGCTTCCACATAGGCCTCTGTGTGCAGTGTGAACTAATGGGACAAGGAGGGAAGAGGGAAAAGGAAATCAAACTGAGGCGCCTGTTCTTAAAGAATTGTTCTTATAATGCAGGGGTCAGCACTGTCCCTCAGACCTTGTAGCGGGCCGTAGAAGTGGCACGGGGGGGGGGGGAGCTGGAAAAAGAGGTGAGGGGGGCAAGTAGTCCTCCTCCCCACCCCCAGCCACTGCACTTACCTTACCTGGGGCTGCCGCTGCCACTGCTGCTGCTTCTCGTGAGTAGGCAGAGTGAGCTTGTCTGCTCTGCTCTCTGGCCCAAAGGAGCACCAGGGAAGGATGAGCAGCATGAAAGGGCTGGCTGCGCAGAGGCGCTGCTTAAAATGGTGCTCAGCCAGCTCAGCCCAGCCCCCTTCCTCCTCTAGGCAGGGTGGGGAGAAGCCAGGAGGAGGGAGGGAGGAGGCGCCGCTGCCGCTGTGTGTGTGAGGGAGGGGGAAATGGAATGGCACAGGGGGAAAATGGTGTAGCCCGAATGAACAGAATCCCCACTTTGATGCATGGACAGTCTGCGGGCTGGATCCTGAAGGCAATAGGGCCTGATTTGGCCTGCGGACCTTAGTTTGCCGACCCCTGATATAATGACCAGCTGGGACATTTCAGATGTAGGAAGGAGCCTGATGGAGCTGGGCTTTTGGCAGAACTAATGAAGCTTCTAGTGACACAGGTGGCACTGTGGGATAAACCGCAGAGCCTAGGGCTTGCCGATCAGAAGGTCAGCTCGAATTCTCATGACGAGTGAGCTCCCGTTGCTTGGTCCCTGCTCCTGCCAGCTTAGCAGTTCGAAAGCACTAAGTGCAAGTAGATAAATAGGTACCACTCTGGTGGGAAGGTAAACAGCATTTCTGTGTGCTGGTCTGGTTCGCCAGAAGCGGCTTAGTCATGCTGGCCACATGACCCGGAAGCTGTACACCGGCTCCCTCGGCCAATAAAGCGAGATGAGCACCGCAACCCCAGAGTCGGTCACGACTGGACCTAATGGTCAGGCGTCCCTTTACCTTTACCTAATGAAGCTTCTGCTTCCCATCTGTACCACCGAGGCAGCCTGATGGAATGGCTGCATCCAGGAGACAATTGCAGGAGAAGAGTCCTGATGTGGCTGGCATGGCATTCCCTTTGAGAGGCCCATCAGTGGAAGCCACAGCACCCAGGGATGGAGGATTATATCATCTCTCACATCGGATCTGCACTTACTACTTCCACTGCTGTGAACTCCTGTGCATCCCCTCCTCTGCAGCACAACACTTACAGGTGTGGACCCTCCAAGTGTCCCTATTTTCCAGGGAAGTCCCTGATTTAGGGAAGCCATCCCGGTTTCTGATTTGATCCTAGAATGTCCCACTTTTCCTTAGGAACATTGGAGAAATGTTGGAAGATATGGAGTTATCTGACCCCCCAGCCGTCTGAAGGCAATCTTGTATATAAAAGCACATACATAGATGTTCATTCTTTGGAGATGTTCAGTCTACTGACTTCATATGTACAAACATTACATGCGACCAAGAACTTGCCTGGGGAGGCACATTTGTTCCATTTCCAATTATGGTACAATAAAAAACCAACACCACCCCTCATATGATATTATGCCTGTGGAGGAATGGATTATGTAGAATTTTTTCCAGCTATTTAGTTACAGAAAATGGATGCAGCTAAAAGGGTATAAAGGGCGCAGTGAGAACACTGAAGCGCCATGGCCCCTTTGATGCATCAATTCTACATCCAATCACTGCATGTAAATTACCTGTCTGAAGTTATACAAGCTCTTCAGTTAGGCTAGCAGTGCCTATTGGTAATTTATTTAGAAGCAAAAAAAAGGGGGGGTGGGGGAGAAGAAGGAGAAGGAAAAGTTTTGAAATTATTATTCTCCCCACCCCCACCCATCAACATTCCCATGGTCATGAATAAGTATGTCTCATTTGCTGCAATTTCAATCTGAAAGAGTTCTTCCATTGGGGACGTGTTTACCTCTCGTGGCCTGCTACTGTGAAAATTGGTTTTCTAGCCATATTGGAGGAACAAGCAATTTATAGTGCTATATTAAATTGTTCAATTTCCCCACACATTCTATGGTTTATGGCATTACTACATATGCCGCAATGCTATCGCTTAGGAAGGTGGGTAGGGTAATGTTTTAATGTGCTTTTTGATCCCATAAACTCACCCCCCCAATTTGTACTGTAGTACAGGATACACTGAAGATTGAAGTGTAAATAAAGGAAAGCATTTCAGAAAAACAAAAATGGTGTTGGTAGCTACTGCAAAGGTTTAGTGTAAGAGAAACAGTGCCACAAATGCAAAGGATAAATTAATTCCTGATTAAGTGAAAAGGTGCTTTAAATATAAGTAACCTGAAGTGGGCAACATCTAAGGATTTGACTATATTCTGTTCTTCAGGTTGGTTAGTTAAGCTTTCATCTTCTGGCAAACAATGACAAGTGCAACTATTCAGCGACAAAGTATTCCTTGAAGGTACTTCCCAGTGTTCAAGTTAGGATACTCCAGCTCATCTCCTTCTTCTTTCCTTAAAGGATAAAATTACTACTGGTCTTTTTGTCTGAGGCTGCAGTTCTAATCCCACTTATCTTGGAGTAAGCCCCTTTGAATTCAGAGGGACTTGCTTCTGAATAGACATGGTTAAGATTACAGCTTCACTTTTGTGCTCTGTCCCCATCATATCCCCAGATATAGACCCCAGACATATAACATGGCTCCAGTGGCTTTCCACTGTGGGAAGTCATCCTGCTATGCTGTAAAAGAAGCACTTGTTTGGGCAAGACATTGGCAATGTATTCTGTTTACATGCTGCCAATCAACCCAGCCAGTGAAGCAGCACCTCTGGGGGGAGGAGGTCTCCATTTTACTATCAGGATGGGCATTTTAGCCTAGGTAAAGCTGAGGTGATGTCAGCCTCAGTGCTGCTCTCTTGTGATGAACTGTAAAGAAGCCTTATGTAGGATGAATTAGGACCACGTCAAAGGGCTATATGGAGGCCTCCACCCCAAGAAAACAGTGCTGGTTCAACAACTGTCAGGGTATATCATGTTTGCAAAGTGGATTTGCAGTTCCATATAGCAAAAGTAACTTTTTAAAAGCTCCTGCACATGTTTAAATTTACTCAAATGCCCTTGAGATAAGATTATAAGCATCACAAATGCCACTGTTGCGGATGATTTTTAATGCCCCTCCACTTTAAAGAGCAATCTTTTGAGGTTTCCATCCCTTCACTTCATTAAGAAGCTTTCATCCTTGCTTTCCCCTCCACATTAAGAAATGTAACAAAATAAAATGGAAATTTTGTTTCCAAATGTGCTTTGGAATCAAGGCTACAATTTATGCCTTCTTATTAAAACTTAAGTGATTAATATTAAAGTTTGTAGTTCTTAAAAGATTAAGTATTCCAAGTGCTTCTCAGCAGTCTATGCTAATTGAGCCCCCCTCAGTGGCACTAAGAGATTCATAATGTATCGAGAGAGAATTTATACTGAATTACAAACAATTGGCCTGGGCTTTCAAAGTTCCAGTCTGGAAAAGAACAATTATTAGCAGATGCTAATGACTTAAAAAGAGAAGTCATAATGATGTCCAATGTTTGAGGGGTGTAAACAGAAAGAATGGCAGCATAATGTAGCTAATTATGTAGTGGAGCAGCACCACTCACATGACCTCCCTCTCACTGAGTCGCTGCTGCATTCTGGGATGGAGAGGGGAAGGGGCATGGTGGTGGCAAGGCTGACATGGTGCAAATATATCAGTAGGAATGCCAGATTACCTCTGCCAGCATGTTTGCACCACACCCACCTCACTGCTCTATTGCCCCTTCAAACTGGTTTGCAGAAGAAACTCAGCCATAGGGAAGTCAGGTGAGCAGTGCATTCCCAGTGCATTTCTTGACTTCTGGCACAGCTGCCATGGCGAACTGCCGATAATATGGTAGCGGATGCCAGCCATGCAGTTAATTAAGGATAATTTGGGAGTATTATCCCCAGGGTCGGCGGGTGGGGGGAGAGCTTTCTCTTGTGGATCGTCCGATAACTGCTTCTGGTTCCGATGGAATGTGGAGTCAGGGATGCAGAGGGCATAGGACTGCCTGTATTGGAAACTCCCCAATGTGGTTGCAATGAGAGGAGGTATCTCTGTTTCTTTTAAGATGTGTCTGAATTTGGACTAAAGAAACAGACATGTTTTGGAAGAAGGAGAACAATAACCTGCAAAATGAATCAGCCACTGAGTGCGAAGGTTTTGATCTGGAGAGGACTCTTGCCATCGTAATTGGAATGCTACATAAGTGAAGGCAGCCTTTATACATTATTTTTGCTGTGCTATGAATTGGAAAGCCTTCACTGAAAAAGAATCAAATATTAATGGAAGGAAATTACTAATGGATTACAACTATATATGGAATGCAAGAGGGATTCAACAAGAACTTATAATTTTCTTTACCGGGTGCTTGAAAGGATAGACTGTGTGAAATACTGTGATGACTTGTAACATTTCCAACTAAAGAGAGCTCTAGTTCTGATTTATGATGGTTTTGGTGTGACGCAGATGGACTTGTTTCTGCTTTCGGTTTCAGAGAGGCAAAACTGAGCTGCGACGCACCTAGAAATGAGCTTTTGAAGGAGGGGCAATGTTGAAGAAAATTGACTGATTATAACATGAAGGAAATGAAGAAGGTAAACAAATATTTCACACAGCTACAGAATATAATTTCCCTCTGCAAGTTAATGGATTTGGATTTATTAAACACAATCAAAAGTCATCACATCAGTGGCTGCTAGAACAAAGGATTAAGATAGGAATTGTGGAACTTGGACTAATTAAGAGAATTGGCACAGGATCAAGGAATATCAACTCCTGATAGCCGGAACACGGAAAGTCATCCAAATATGTTTCATTCGGAACTGTTTAATTGGCTCTTTTGATTTTATTGTGATTTCGCATGATTTGGCATTGTATTAATGTGGCCTCCATTGGATTGTTATTAATGAAAAATTAATAAAAATATTATTATTATTATTATTATTATTATTATTATTATTATTATTATTATTTAAAAAGAGTAGCATTTCTTCAGGTGTGATCCATTTTAAAGTTTATCCAAGAACAGAGCAGCCTATTCAGAACTGGGGCAGAAATTAAATTTCACAAAATGTAAAAGTCAGTGAATGCTTAAATTTCAGCTTATAATTTGGTAGAGAAATTCAGCCTTGGGGAATCCCAATTTGACAACAAAGTTTAAAAAAAAAATCACCTGCTTTGACTTCTTTGAATGACTAGTACAAAATTCACTAAATTATATTGCAACTCATTTATCAGATGGTGTCAAATGTTGGCTGCTATTTGTCATCCACTTACTATTAGATATTACTGGTTTCTCATCAAAACTGTCAAATTCTGTCATACAAAAATATGGGAACTGTCTACATAAGCAGAATACACCTGGATGATATTCACTGTGAAAATTCTCAGAGAAAATTTTTAAGGAAATTCTGGGCAGATTTGTTTCAGTTCTCATCATAATTACTGGAAACATCACAAGTGCAAAGCATGACTAATGAATATTTTTGGGATCTCCCCCAATTAATTATAGGACGGTTTTATAGCAGCACATAAGAAGCTTGCGGCTGAGAGCCTTTCAGGTTTGTGAAAATAAATTTTTCATGAAGATATCATGTTGGTGAAAGTTAATTTCATTTGGTACGTTTTTATAGATTAAAAAACTAAGACACTGAGAATCAGTGGGAATTCCCAGCAATATGTTAATTATTTTGCTCCCTAATCCAAAATGTTGCCCTTTAAATGTGAACAATTGGACCATAACATGATGACATCTTTATCCAAAACCATGATAACACACAGTTCTAAATGTGATTGGCTGATATAGCCCCACTGAGTGGAAGAAGTGATTGTGGAGAATGCGTCACCAATCAAGCCAGTAGTTGCTTGTTAACAGTCAATGGGAATGCTAGCAATAGTAGGAGCGGTGCGAGAACATGGAGAATGATGTCAAACTATTAGAAGTCAAAACTAAGGCTTTTTAGAAAGTTTACAAAGTATTATTTGCTTTCAAAAGAAATTTGTATTGGTAGCTCATTATACACACTTGGCTATTGTACTGCTTTTCAAACCATTTTTATGGAAATAATTTTTTTCTAAACAATTCAGATACCAAACTTAATCGGTCAACTGTAAACTGAGCTGCCTTTGAGATTTGCAATTTCAGTTTGAAATTGCAGTTTCAAAACTGCAACAATGATTGAAACCAGGTTGCACGGGAATCGTTTAAGTCACAATTATTAAAAGGGGGATGAAGTCATTAGTGATTTGCTCTGGAATTGCTCTGGTTTTACTAGGGTTTGTTGTAGACAATCCTGGACTGTTTTCTCCACATTTTAAGGAAGGCTTTAAATGAAAGACATTGCTCCAGTCTCAGGTCCCTGGGCAAAAAGTAATAATGTAACTTTTGCATTTCACAATAGCTTCTATTTAGTCACTAACAAAAATCAAATATAGATAGGAAAACAGGGTAAGCTACAAGATGTTCAAAAGATCATTTGTGTCGGTTGAAAAGTGACATAAACTTGTGCTTTTACTCAAAATCATTCTTATTGTTTCTATTTAGACCTCTCTGACAGAATAGCTCTCAATATATCTCTGAATAACAATCACTTTGCTCT
Source organism: Podarcis bocagei (assembly GCF_964188305.1). Lineage (NCBI taxonomy): Eukaryota > Metazoa > Chordata > Lepidosauria > Squamata > Lacertidae > Podarcis > Podarcis bocagei. Next base: position 51,080,731 of record NC_138128.1, on the reverse strand, counting down.
TCTGGAACATTTCATTGTTAACTTCTTGTTGTTGTTGTTGTTGTTGTTGTTGTTTTAATTATTTTTCAGTTGTAAAGTGCCTAACATTTTCACACATTGCACAGGGTTTAAAAGACACACCATCTCCTCTTTGCAGACTCATGATCTGAAATGTTTGATAATAAAAGGAAACAGAATGGGGAGGGAAGCAAGAAAATTCAGGTACCAAGTCATACCCCAGCATCATCATCTCATCTGGAGTGGTAGGTCTCCTTGCTTTCAAGTACATGTACAGAATCCAGCAAACCATTACCCCTATTCCCTTGGTTCTGCAGTGCCAGGGCAACTCGAAGATGGAGCAGAGTGTTCTTTCTGGGAGAAAGGAGACACAAGTTCTCAGCCGCTGTTTTCTGTACACCACTTACAGATATTTTTATAGGGCTGCCATATGTCTGGGTTTCCCGAGACACGTCCATGAATTGTTTAGAAAAATGGCGTCCAGGCGGGATTTTGCTGAATCAGCAAAATATCTTGGAAAACCCTGACATATGGCAAGTTGGTCTATTTTTATATAAAAAAATTTAAAAATCTAAGAAAAGCCCCAAAATGAATGTTGACTCATCTTTGACACCCCCCCCCAAAAAAAAACCCCTCAACAACTCTGTCTGGATTTTCACTTTTGGGAATATGGCAACCCTATTTTGACACCATTGTCACTCTGCTGGCACATCACTCTCCCTTTCAGCTGACAAATATGGATGGATGGATGGATGTGCAGTTGGTGGGATCCCTGCTGGTGGAAACTGGCAGAAACAGGGCTCTCTGGGTCAGGGAGGGGGTGAGGCTGAGCTGGCCTGGCTACAATAGTGTGATAGCACCTGGTTTGATACAGACGCAGTTGCTGCGCCAGCTAGAAACTTCAGCAAGAAGTTTGCATTGTTCTTTATTATTATTTTTTTAAAAAATCTTTTAGACTGTGCAGATGATGAACAAGTTATCTGTTGCATATTCAACATGAATTTTTAAATGTCCCTCAGTTGTTGGGAAGCCAGCAAGAAAAACAATAATAAGTGAACATGTTATAGATATTCAAAGCAGCTCTGGCTTATCGAGCTATAGAAGCTCTTCCTTCAAATTCCATTCTGGGAGAAACTCTCCCCTCACTACCATCAGCAAAAAATTACCATATGAACGCTGAACATAATAAATCAACTACTTTTACCCAGGTCGTAGAGTCAATTCCCTTTGTAGCATAGGTCAGCTGTGTTAGTTCACCACAGAATAACGGATAAAATCATGAATGCAATATTTCCAAATTCCACTCTGGTGCTCCGCAGAAACTGTTAGTCTTTAATATAGAATATGACTTATAGGATTATATGAAACAGTCTTAGAGAGAAATCATTGTTTTCCATATATTTATACAGAGAGATTATATAATGTATGTATATTGAAATTAATAGCACTATGGTCAATGCTCCCAAACTGGCTTGACTACACTTACATCTTGCACCAGATCCTTGGCACCACTCAGAAATATGTCCAGCGTTACCTCCCCTCTGGTTCTTCTGCTTGGGCACAGTCATTTAAGGTATCAAAAAAAATTTACCTCTTTGTTGTGATTGGAACACATGTAGTCTGCCTGTGTCATGATTGTGGAAGTCATCCAATACAACAACATTTCCTCTTTTGTCTGAGAGTGATAGCTCATCTCCAGTACAAAATGACTCTTAGGGCCCAATATTACAACCTACAGCAATTCTGCCCCTTTGGGGATTTCTAGATTGTTGGACTCAGAGCTTTCTTTGATATACCTAGCAACACCACCTCCAGTACATCCTTCTCTGTCTTTCCTATGTAGTTTATATCTGGAGATCACCAAGTCCCATTGATTCTCTCTGTTTTACCAGGTTTCTGTTATGCCCACTCTATCACTGCTTTCTTCTCAGAGCAAGCACTCCAATTTACCTAAGCTAGTGTTAGTGTATAAGCATTTGCATACAGTCTCTCTCTCTTCAAGGGACTTTGGTATGTATTTTGACCTGTGGTGCTTTGGCCTCTCTTAATTGCTATTCCTTTATAGATGCCACTGCTGAATGCGTGGATGTTTCAGGGATGGAGATGGAATGGCATGAAATGAAATGTCAGGGATGGGGTTAGAAGGGAAGACCCATTGGAAGACAGCTCATTGGCTTTATGAAGAAGACTGCTGGATAGAAGAAGGAGACTTTGTGGGGGATTTGTTCAAAGTGGTAACATCCAAGGGGCAAATCTTTTTTAAAAAAAATAGTAAAGAGAACTTTAGACAGTAAGTCTATACATGAAAATACAGTTTCTATGGATTTTTTTTATAGAAACTAAGTTACTTCAAGCATAAGGACAGTCAGCTGGTCTCCAAGACCAGGAGCAAATGGCTAGTAGTACTCTTTCTCAAACATGTTGTGGGATAATTTGAGCAAGAGTTCACATAGCTATGGTACCCAAACCTGCTAGATAGGCTTTATAGCAGTCCTCATGCTTCCAGTTGTGCAAAGGGCTGTGCAAATTCTTTGTGCAAATGGAAGAATATCTGACTTTTAGAAGACACCTGAAGGCAGCCCTGTTTAGGGAAGTTTTTAATGTCTGATGTTTTATTGTGCTTTTAATTCTGTTGGGAGCCCCTCAGAGTGGCTGGGGAAACCCAGCCAGATTGGGGGGGGGTGTATAAATTGTTGTTGTTGTTGTTATTATTACTACTACTGTGGACTTAAGTCTTACTTTCCTCCTGCATTGAGAACTTTTGTGAGTGGATGACATCTCCTGAATGAAAATAGGATTCTTTTGGATACATTCCAATGAAAACAGTGATCTGTTTGTGGCTTTATAAGTATGGTAAAGCTGAAAGTCAAACTTACTGCTAGGTATGTCCTTTAAGTCTGCAGTTCTTTAAATAATTGCTATGCATTTAAAATGAGTGGATTCTCTGCTATCTCTATATTTTTTTCTGGAGAGACAGCCACTATCTCTTGGCCCATATGCTCATTACTATTCACAGCGAAGCATCAGCGTAATAAGGGCATCTGTAATTACCTTCAGATCCCGTGTTGTACATTTCCTTGCCAACAGCACATTCTCTAGGGAAGCTTCCACCTTCACTCATACATTGCTTGGAGGTTGTTGGGGTGGTTTGTTGTTGTTTTTTGTTACATACAGAGATGCAGCAGTGACAGCATCCAATTGTTTTTTCTAGGCAACTCAGAAGAATAATTCTGCTGAAGTTTATTACATCTTCTTGGTTTGGATCTTACCAGAGCAACCTTGGAAGGTTTGAGGAAGAAGTTGTGCCATTAGGATGCATCCACGGCACAGTTCCACCCCAAGTGTTATAAATACCCTCTCCCCAATATTTTTCCATCTTACCCACTCATGCTCCTACAGCAGTGAAAGAGAAAAAAAATCCTTTCTGGCCCTGTCAACCCATGACCCAAAATTGCTCAGTAAAGCCTCTAACCCAGGCATGGCCAAACTTGGCCCTCCAGCTGTTTTGGGACTACAATTCCCATCATCCCTGACCATTGGTCCTGTTAGCTAGGGATGATAAGAGTTGTAGTCCCAAAACAGCTGGTGGGCTAAGTTTGGCCATCATTGTCCTACAGCATCACCTTAACCAACAATGTATCACTTCCTCTGTATCTCTCAAATATTTGCTGCTCTCCACTTCTTGAAGCTGATGGATTCTGCCTCCATGCCATAGTCACATTCTTTCTCTTTTATACAGCTACATCTTACACATCTCAGATTGCATGGGTTGTGCGTAGGGTGACCACGTATCCTACTTTGCAAAAGGCAAGCATCTTTCTGAAGGGCTGTCAGAGGATAGTCCTGTGTTCGAAGATGTCCTCTGTTTGAAGGCCTGCCCTTCCTAAGCTCATAATAAAGAACTAAAGCCAAAAGAAGGGAGAAGAGCAGGGCCTTCAAAGCTTCCCATCAAGAGTTAGCACCTAGACAGCAGACTGACACAGGTGATCAGCTACAACAGGCTTCCTCAACCTCGGCCCTCCAGATGTTTTGAGACTACAATTCTCGGTATCCCTGACCACTGGTCCTGCTAGCTAGGGATCATGGGAGTTGTAGGCCAAAAACATCTGGAGGGCTGAGGCTGAGGAAGCCTGAGCTACAGTCTTCCTCACCATGGTGAGACAAATTGTATTTCTATTTAAATTATACAGTAGTAATAATTTCTGAATTTGCATCTCTACTTATAAATAAAAATATGCATTTTTCCCCTTCTGGGGGGTGATGCATAAATGACCACCCTGCTTGCTCATCAATATATTCTTATCATAGCAACAGCTCTTGGGAATTGCTTGGGGTTGTGTCAAAGGTACTGCTAAATAAACATTCTTTCAGTGCAAGCATTGCTCCTTGTGCAACGGTCTGCATTCTCCCTGCATGCTCCCTAAATCTGTTCTAGGGGTTCCCCCAAGCCTCCGTAGAAGATTTGGGAAGGGTGCAGGGTGCGTGCAGGTGAAGGAAAAGGGGTAAAGTTTTATTGCACAAACAGAAATGGAATGAGTTGATAGCTGTGTAGCTATCAGGTTGTCTCAAAGCCTGCTGGGGACAAGAAACATAACCATGACTTGTAACCCTCTGTGAAAACACAAGACCTGGCTGTTAATCAGGTCTGTCTCCATCCTAGGGTGAAACACACAGGCTCCTTTGTAGGTAGAAAACAGGAATTAAGAGAAACTAGTCAGTCGTTATATAAGCAAAGTTGGAAATCAGTTGAAAATTGTGTGCTGGGCAAAAAGTCAATAGAAACCAAACTAGATAGTTTAAACTAGCTACTCAGCAGGATGTTCCCTCAGATAATAAAGCCTCATCTTCAGGTGGCATGAAAACCTTTTCCTTCAGTTTAGGTTCCCACTGCAGAATTACAGGATCCAGTATTTTCTATGCCACTCAAAAAAGTAAATGCAACAATTTTGGCTCATAAGAAAACTTCAGAATCCATATTAGGGAAATACCTTTATTAAGAAATACTTTATAAGTATCAATATATCCCAAAATAGTATTAATGTTTGTCAGCATTTGAGGAGGCACTTAGGGTTGCTTGAGTAATTTCATGCATATGGATTCCATGCCCAAAAGACCCAGTCTCCATCCTCGTCTTTACTGAGCCTTGCACCAATATTTTATTGTCCACTGGCTTCCATAGCTATTTGAATGTAGTAACACAGCTCCTTAATTTTGTCTCTTTAAAATGCATAAAAATGGTGTTTTGGTCAACATGAGCATTAAAAATATAATGTTTTTGTTTGTGTATAAAAGTAGATAGAAAGGCATTCAAGACAAACCATTACATCTCATCATAGCTAGTCAAACCACATCTGTAAACAAGACAATAAACTTTTACTTAAAGTGCCGGATTTAAGCAAGGTAGGCTTTCAAATGCAAGATCATGTTTCTTTGAGTCAAAATGAAGGAAAAGGTATCATGATGATGGGTACTACAGGATACATACTAGTTCAGGAAGGGGAAGAAACAAAGGACTGAAAATTTGAGAATGCAAAGAAAAGCATGAAAAAGGAAAAATATGACAATATATGCAAATCATAGGGGAAATAGAATATGGAAGGAAAAGCTATAAAGAGAAGGTCAAACAATCTTTTTTGCTCACATGTCAAGTGAAACTTAAAATGTCACAATATATACTTAACAATTCTTGTAGAAAAAATACATATTTGGGTGTTGTTGGGGTTTTTTTAAAAAATTCCCTGGATGCCTCTTCACTTCATCCCACATCTCAAGATCATATTGAGCAAATTCCTCTTTCATCTTTCCAGGCTGTTCAGTGCCCACTTTTGGTGCTATTTAAAAACAGACAAAGCCCTGGAGCAGGGTGACTCCACGTTTCATACCAAGTGGGCCACAAGAGTACTTTGACATGGAACCTGTGGGAACACTGTCTTGGGCTTCCGAAAAGGCCTTAAGGGTTGCATGTGGCCTTTGGGCCACACTTTGGACTGCCCTGCCCTGGAGTTCACTCTTTCTGGAAAGTGATTCCAGCCAGGTAATGACAAATTAGGGCTAGTATGGTGATTCCACCACACTACATAGATTAATGAAGCAAATTTAGAGTGATGGCAAAGCGTCCTGCCTTCAGTCTGAATGACTAATTACTTCTCTCCCCCCCCCAAAAAAATAATACTTTTTGTTGAACAATAGATTTTATTTTATTAAAACTGTCTTGCTTGCCTGTCTGCAGTTCTCTGACTCTCTGTAATATCTCATCACACACACAATTACTTCATGGGTTAAAAAAAAGAACCCTTCTTACAAATATACTGTTGCTTCTGTAGCTAAGTCATATTGTTTTAAAGAATGTTTATGGCGAGAATATGTCAAGAGAGAATAAGAAATGCAGATGTGAGATATCTGACCACATGGGGCTAAAAGTCTGGTCGCATCTGATGAAGAAGGTACTTTCAAGTTTGGGCTTGTAATTCAGTTAGGTCTGTGGATGGGTGATTTCAGTGTTTATGCACTTTGTATAATTTCCCAATTCACTCAAGCAAGTGTGATGTGATCATTTCACTCCAGGAGCGACCTAGTCAGGGCTTGTTCGCCCAGTACCACATACCAGGTTATTAACATTTTTCTCTTTACATGATCACTGAAAGTGCATTTATAATGGAGGTAGGTAGGGGGTCAATACAAATTTTCCAAGGGGAGGGAAACATCCTATAAACATAGTTGGTACATCAAGAAAAGTGAGATGCATGAAGGATCAAAGATGTGGCACAAATGACCAGGGAATGTAACATTTTAGGCTTTTTGCTCAATATAGTATTGGTGACTATAAAGTTCTGTAAATCTGCAATGAGCAATCTTGTTACTACCAATTTACAAGTGAAGATGAAATGCAGAAGAAAATCTGCACGAGTTCTTTCCAGAAGGCAGAGATTTAACCTGTTTGAGCCCTGATCTACAAGACAATCTTTCTCATTAAAACAGTGCTCATAAATCAGGAGGTCAGGAATGGAATTAGTTTTTTAATATCGGAAGTTGGCATGCAGAGCTCTTATAGAGTTCTGATGCTGAGAGGAGCTGAACAGGTGTTCAGGGGAGCCAGAGCTAAAAATGTTTTAGATTCCTCTGCATAGTTCATAATAACATCCACCACACTCATTTATTGCTGTCAGCTACTGTGTGCCTTTATGCAATTATCTCAGAGCTGCCAATAATGATGTACTGGTCCAAATGTTTCCATCCTGTTGTAGAACTAATCTATACCAGGTAAGCTGATAGAGCTGTGGAAAGTGAAAAGGGGCTTGCTCCTTTGTTCACATCTATCAATTCAGAAAGGAAAGATGGCGGGGAGAAAGAAAGACAGTTGGCTATATTTTTCTTCTTTCTATCTCCAACTTTCTGGCCCTATTTTTCACAGAAGATAAGTGATAATGCTGAAATGTTCCAAGGACACTTGTCCATGGCTTTACAGTTCAAGGCCTTAGATGACTTCTTTTTTTTCAATTTTTTGAACCAAGCAAGACACAGTTAAGGTGAATTCTGCAAGATTGTCTCCTCTGCTCAACAGCTATTGGCTACTTTCTGGAAATAGCCCTTAGGTAAGAGCAAAACCAGGGGGCAAACCCCACTCCCTGCAGCCATTTGAGGAGGATACCATAGTCAACAGTATCAAAAGCCAAAAAGAGATCAGGGTGGGTCACTCTTCCCCAACAAATGTCATCAACCAGAGTGACCAAGGCAGTTTCAGTGCTATGACTGGGCCCAAAACTGGAATGAAATGAGTCCAAATAATCAGTTTCCTCCAATTATGCCTGGGCTGCTAACATCCTCTTGAGCCCCTTGCTCCCAAAGAGGATACTCACTGCTGGGCAATACGGTAGCTGTTGTACTTACTCTTTTGTGTGCAAGGAGGCCCCCTTAAAGAGAAGTTACTCCCTGTGTTAAGCTAGATAGCACCCACCTCCCAAATGACGCTTTATTCAATAATCCAAGATGGGCAAGGGTTAAGAGGGTCGGTGACCCACATCCTGAATCTGCAATAGTTGAAACTGATCCAGCACAGATGAAACAGTCAGTGCTCTGGATCCCTCCGTAGTCTACCTGTGTCATCCAGTTCAAAATCTAGTGTGACTTCACGGCAGGATGTTGCTGTTTTCAACAGGATACAGCGGTACCTCGGGTTAAGAACTTAATTCGTTCTGGAGGTCCATCCTTAACCTGAAACTGTTCTTAACCTGAAGCACCACTTTAGCTAATGGGGCCTCCTGCTGCTGTTGTGCCACTGGAGCACGATTTCTGTTCTCATCCTGAAGCAAAGTTCTTAACCCGAGGTACTATTTCTGGGTTAGCGGAGTCTGTAACCTGAAGCGTATGTAACCCGAGGTACCACTGTATAGTAAAAGCTCCTTATAGCATAATAAAAAATTCTGAGTCCCTCTGGGCTTTTCTTTACAATTAAATAGTATATTAATTTTGTTACATGAAATAAATCCTAAATTTTCTGTGGCTACCATTTTAAATGCCACAGAATAGCAAGCTTTAAAAAAAACAACAACCTTTCCCCTCCACTCTGAACAATGCAGCTCATGTACTGAGACTTGGGACTGCTCTTCTTGTGCCAGTTGAGTTATGCCCACATGCAGTCTCTCCAGTACAAATTTTACACTCCCATACAGAAGTAATACACAGTCATCACATGCCCCCATTGTTTCAGTGAAGAGAATCTGCTCTAATTGGTCCTTCCAAATTGCTGCTTCCTAATTGTAACAGGTCTTCTCATTAAAATGTTGGACTAAATCCTAATTTTCTGCGAAGTGTTACCTGCAGGGAGAGATTTATATTCATCATTAGCTTCTTATCTAAGTAAACATGAGTTGGTTGAGAGACAGGAAAAAAACCATTGCATCTTATGTCAGGAGCTAAGCAGATCAGGTGAGCAACTGAGCCCAACTTGCTTCATGGTTAAAGCCGTTCTGGAGATGAATATTATTGCTTTGGGGTGCTCTGATTCATTAAGATGCCAGTCAAAATTTGGCAGTTTAAGCTGCATGTTTGTTTGCCATCAGGTGTTAAGCACATCTTATTAGTTAGACAATGTATTTCTGGGACCAATATGAAGACAGTCAAGCACTATGTGGTCAAGAGAAACAGAGAATTATCTTTGGGTAGGGCCTTAGAAAACACAGGATTTCCAGTTTGAATATACATCTCAGCAGGGCTTTTTTCAGCCAGAAACTCACCGGAACTTAGTTCCAGCACCTTTCAGGTGAGCACCATTGCCATTAGAAGAGAACAAGGGAGGTGTTTCATGGTGAATTCTGGCACCTCTTTTTCTAGAAAAATAGCACTGTGTCTCAGATTATTGAACTTTAGTTTGACTTGCTCTGAGAAGGCTGTTCAAAATAGTAAGTACAGTAGATTGGTGGTTAAAGTAATTTTTTGTCTAAAATTGGTTTAATATTTTCATTGGAATTGTTGGTTTGACTTTATATTTGGTGTCTTCTTCTTCTTCTTCTTCTTCTTCTTCTTCTTCTTCTTCTTCTTCTTCTAGCCAAGTAAGACTGTCTTCCATAAACACAGTTTTAAAAGTGAGCCCGTAAGTGACTGTGGAGGCCAATTCTGGATCAACACGTCCTTCCACAGTGGGGACATAGGTTTCCAGGTGGGAGTTGATCATGGTGAGGGTTTACCAAGTGTGCCTTCCTCTTACCATGTCTCTCCCTTTCATCTTGAGTTTGAGCATCTTCCAAGTCCATGACACCTTTGATAAAGGCTCTTCTCCAATATAATTTCATATTTGGTGTACCATGCTCTGGGATGACTGAATCTCTTCTTCATTTCTTTTATTTCAGCAAAGTTCCTTAGGAGTCAAGAGTTCACTGCTGCTTTTCCAGCAAAATATAACTTTTCTCCCACATTTGAATCAAGGTTAGTTGGGTTGAGAATGTTTCTGTGATCCACAGGTGAAGATACACTGTGGGTGCAGGTTAGGCAATGCAGTTGTATGGAGCTAGTTGTATTATTGCATGATCATTAATTTCAATGCAGTGGATATGGTCAAAAGTGCTAGAGAAATTGCATAAGAGCAAAGTAGATGTGCTATTAAAACTGATGCTCTGAAAAACGCTGCTCATTAGATTTAGCCCATTAAATTTGCTCTGGAATCAATGATACAACATGTTTTGTGCTAGTGCAGAATCTAACATAATTTTCACATATAAATACCCTTTATTATCAATTAAACATTCTACGAACTTGAACTCCTGCTTTCTTAATGGAAACTATTTGCATTCATTGAGAGAAATACATGCCTGTGCCCTCTGACCGATACTGTCAAATAGAGAATTGACTTTGGATTCTTGGAGAAGTGGGCTAAGGCTGCCGTATTTAATGGATAACCTCATGCCACTTGCTAGTCCTTAACTATTCTGCAAGGTTGTTCTTCTTAAAATACTTCCGTCTCATTCCTGAAAATCTGATGGCTATGTAAAAAGAAAAAACGAACGAAATTAGTCAAAGGTCATCTAGGTTTCCTGCTAGATTTGATTTGTAAGCAATTGCAGTGCCACATGTGGACATGATCAAGCTGCAAATAAATGTTCTCATTTAATATCAGACCTCATAAATGCTTTTTATATAACAAAAAGTAGCAGTAAAATGAATACAAAGTATTAGAGTGGTGGGGGTGGGGAATAGCAGCGCCTGGAGTCAGCTTCCACCAAAAAAGGAGGAAGACCATTTCTTTTCAGACAATCATTCCAGATGAGCACATGTTCATGTTTGGAAGAGGAGGAACAGGAATCATGGCGTGTCCCCAAACCATATACGTACAATAGATTCATTTGAAGGTCAGAACAGATTTTACACTGAATCACGAAGGAGGACAATTGTTTAGAGAATAATCAACAATATTAAGTACAGATTAAGACCCACAGATAGAAAGCATTTGTACCCATCATCCTTGTTACCTGATTGTTCAGCTGTAACAAAGAGTAAAGTAACATCCTAAAATGAAAGGGATGAGTAATACGGGAAATTGGATGCTGATAAAGTTTTCCAATTCTTTTCACATCAAAGTATTTAGAATACCTGCTGCCCAAATGTTGAGTTCTATATTTTCAAAACAATGTAACACATTTCTTTGTTCCACGAGCCATTGGAGCAACCTGAAATCTGTTTTGCACCCAGCATAGTCTAATCCAGCCACACTCCCACCCCCAGTGTTTGGGACTGCAGGCCCCACTATCCATGGCTGATGTTAGCTACAATCCCAAACATCTTTAGGGCACCAGGTTGGGGAAGGCCAATTAAAGTTGCAATCCTATGCACACGTTTTGCAGGGAATAAGCCCATGTACCCATTGGGACTTGCTGCTGAGTAAACATGTGTAGGGTTGAGCTGTCAACTGCATAAAACCTCCTGTACTTCATCTTAAGGCTGTTGCCAACAGTTGACTTTGAACCTTTCCATCATGTCCAGCTTCTTCTCTTCTCTCTAAGTATAATTGCTTAGCACCTAGCATGAAGAAAAGTCCAGCAGAAGTCATGAGAAGCTCACTCATTACTTTGTGACATTTCAGTTGCTCCTAGTAAAGACATTACCCTGCCTTTCGGACATTCTCTTCTTGTGGAGGTATTACCAGTTTTATGTGCAGTCAATACTTCCATGAAGTAACATTATTGGAGTGCACCATTCTCCTATCGTTACTGCTTTTTACAGCTGGTCTTCAGTGCTAATTCTCAAGGTAAATGTGTGGATATGGGTGATTAGCTTGATCTTGGCTGGAAAATGGAGCAATTTCAAGTTTGAATAATGTTGTATGAGTTGGTGTGATTGATAGAGCGGCTTTGCTGATCTGACAATCCTGGTAAGAAGTCCCTGAAAATGTGGAGTACCTGTGGCTCCGCAGCTGTGTGAGCCCAACTCTAGCTGGGAAGCTAGATGCTCAGTGATAAAAATTGCAATCCATTGACATCTGGGAAGCCATAGGTTCCCTATCCCTGGTTTAGACAGAAAATCAATTTAATTTTGCTTGCCCCCACCTGCAGTTGGCAGCTTTTAGAAACATTTATGAGGCATATGGAACACAGCGATCACATAAGTTTGGCACATATCTATTTGTAATAAACAATATTTGTATCCCAGCAACAAGAACACACAGGTATTGAACAAGAGTGGAGTTTACTACCCATCTATTCAATCTCATTAATGCCAACATTATAAAGAGAGAAAGAAAGGAATAGGAAATATTTGCTTTATGTTTTAGTTTTTATTCTATTGCTCCTGCTGAGCCTGTATGGTGGGCGTGCTAGCAGGCAGACTTAAGGCATGTGTACTGTTGCACTGCCAAATGCCACAAAAACACAGGGAGCCGTGTTTGTTTAGTTTCCCATTTTGTCCCACTTGCGTTCTGAGCAGCGTTTTAAAAACTCAAGTCAATATAGTTCGGTGTCAACAGTTTTTAACAGTCTTTTTTTAAAAAACCGAAGGAGATATATATGGGTTCATGGATAATGCCCAAATAATGCAATCATTCCAGTTCTCCAAAGAACACTGTGTACTCCTGAGACCCCAGTGAGGGTCACTGAAATTAAATGGAAGACTTAATAAGAAATTAGGGGCAACCAAGGCCTGGGAGCACAGCTGTGTCTCGCCAATAGCTCTTGGGAAGCTGCCACACTTATATAACTACAAGGGCAAGCCAAATTTATGACTTTAATACTTCTAAGCATCTTTGTGTAAGTGGGCACAAATGCTGCCATCAACTCATTACTAGGAGAGAAAGTTGTCCATAGGGTTGCAGGCTTTATACAAAGTTGTGTGCACAGCCCTAAACATCCTTAAGCTTAACTCTTACATTTTACTTATAAAATATTATACTACAATAATGACATTTTAACAAAGCTATTATTCTCTGGCCAGGGTTATTAAGCATCTACTATTTTACTAGTTTAATCATTATAACTGTATTCTGAAGCTGGTAAACTTTAGGGAAGGAAGTTTTATTGAATGTGAGCTGTTGTGTTGTATTCTGCCTAGGTTCGTCCCCCCATCTTTTTAATTGTTTTAATTTGTTTGGTTCATATTTTCAGTTATTTTGTTAAATTGTTGTGTTTACTGTTATTCTTACCAATGTCGGGGTTTTCGTTAAACTGTAAGTGTCCACATCCTTAAATAAATAATAAAGTTACAAAGTGTATCCTTGGTTAATGCCAGGGCTACAGAACAGGAGCAGGCGATATAGGAACAGATTAGCCACACTGAGATTTATGCAATCTAGAATCTGGGTTGAATATTGTGGTGCTGGAAATTCTGTGTATGTTTTGGGAAGAGACAGGAGTAAAGAGGCAAAAAGAAAGAACATGAAATGAGAGAAGCAGGAGGTGGCAGCAAGTATTAGGGCTTGTCTAGTGCTAGGGTAACAGCAAGACAGATGGCCAGAAACTGGCATCATCAGGGAAATTGCATTTCCAATATGTCATTTGGGTCTAATGGTAAAAATCAAGCAACAGGTTACTGTATCTGTGTGCAACCCATGATGCACCATGATGAGGGCACTGTGATAATGACTCTGATGAAAAAAAGAAAAGCAAGGGAGTGGGGAAAGAAGACATTTTAATGGCAATGCTGTTTTTTTTTTAAAAAAAAACAACAACAATACAAAACTGGCCTAAAATTCACTGTGTATCATGATTATTATTACCCACTGGTGATTTGAAGAGAAAACAAGGAAATGGTTTGAGAAGTGTCTCCTGCCTTTATCTGCACTAGTTTAGAAATTGTCAGAAGAAAGTAAACAGTGGAAGAAGTTGTCGATAACGACTAAAGGGGGTACATGACAGAAATCCATCGATGTGCAGAAATGGAATAATTCCATGCTAACTTTGGAGCGGCAAATGCAGCTATAATGAAATGGCTTTTTTATGCTCCAAATGACTACCTCCAATGCATTCCTAGGTGGAAGCTTTAATAATATTCCAGTTCACCAAAGACTCTGGACTGATCCACAATGTACCTAAAAACACATGCACACTTTACTCAAAGAATCCTGGTAACTCTAATTTGTTAACAGTGCTGAGATTTGTAGCTCTGGGAGTGGGAAACTATAGGTCCCCAGATTCTTTCAAGGAAGTCATGTGCTTTAAATCTATGGTGGATGTGCTAGGTGTGAATCTGCCCTCTGTGTTTGTGAGTCCAGCAAGATGAAGGATGTCTCCCTTTAACTGTTGAGCTGCCGATCATATGAGCACCTCACAAATGCCCTACTTGTATCCTTCAGTCTCCAGATCCACCCTGGACCAGATATGTACCTTGCTTGTAGGCAAAGATGGATTTGTTACTATCCAAGTAGCAAAATTTTCTCTAGAAGCCAAGCAGCTATGAGTCAGGTTTTTAAAAAACTTAAGGGAGTGGGAGAAGCTTCTGGATTAGTGTATTTTTAACCTCTTTATAGCTTATTGGAGAGGCTTGTTGTGCGATTTATGCTGTATTTCTGTATTATATTACGGTTTTCTGTTGTGTATATATATTTCTCAGTTGAGTATGTCAAAATGCTTGTAGTATTTGTACTGTGGTGGCCTATGGCTTTAAACAATAATGTTTCATTGTCATTGTTATTATTTATTAGATTTTTTACTCACCCTTCATCTTGAGGTGTCAGGGTGGGTTACAACAATTCAATATACAACAGATTACATAAAAAAATTGGCTAATAAAAACAAAATAAAATAAAATCATACATAGGGACCAGAAATAAGATAAACTGAAAGCTTGGCAGAATAAAATAAGTAAAGACCACAAGAGGAGGTGAAGGAATTCTCAGGAGAGGGAATTCCGGGAGTGAAGGGCTGCCACAGAAAAGGCCCTGTCCCTGGTACTTGCTAACCTAATTGACCTTACTGGCAGGCCAGATAGCAAGTCCTTTGGTGCTGATCTTAGGGCCCAGACATGTGCATATAGGCACTCCTCCAACCTGGTTGCAAACCATTCACTAGCACTTTAAATTGAGCCCAGAAATGAATGTGTAACAAATGCATCTGAAGCAAAATTGACTTAATATAATCTAACCACTTAATTACTACAAGAATTCTGTCAGTTGAATTTCCTGCACCAGCCCTGAGAAATGTTGATCCCATAGCTAGGGCTTAACCACTGCTTCCTTTAGGGTGACAGGAACCAACCTTCCTCTGGAGAAGGTCTGCTAACCACAGAATGATAACAAGGATATTTTTAGAGGTCAGTCTTCTCTGGGCAACATGGCAGCATGTGCGCATGTGAAATGTTGTGATGACATTAGGGGCAGGGCCTGTATGCACACCTCTCTCTGCCATCCATACTTCCAGCATTCATGAATTTAAGCAAACTCCTGAACATGCCTTATGTCTCAATGGAAGATGACCAACAATCTGCCGACTAGATGCTATTTGCACTGAATTACATAGGTTAATTCCCCCCGCCCATCTTGCAGAGATGTGCTTCCATTTACATTGCTCCCTTGGGTTGCTTCTTCAGCACTTTAGTTATTGTAGCTGAGCTTTCTTTTAGAAAGGTCAGTCAACTTGGTGTAGGAACTGCATATGAGAAGCTACTTCTGTGCTGCCTTGGGCCAGGTTGACCCCTAAAAGGACCTTTTTAGCCATATAGCATAAATTAGGCAAGGTGAAGAGTTTTGATTTCTTCAGCAGTCAGCTTCAAGTGTTTAGGCCCAAACTAGTGCCTTGAATTTTAAACAGCTCCCCCATTCCAACTTGGCACTGTTCTAAGCTGTTACACAGCCTTGGGAGGATACACAGCTTACCATTTCATTCCCAATACCTAACCCACATGTTTTATCATCGCATTGTCAACAAAAAATACAGGATAAGGGAATTATGTACCCCTTAATCTCCAAAATTCATGCATCTTCCCTTATGCAATTCAAGTTTCATCAGGTGGGAGAACAAGACTTCACTCGCCAACCTCAACCAGTGTGATTTAAGAATCCTGAGCAATTGGGGTTATAAATCACAGGGGAAACTGAGTGGGCCTGATTCCATGCTTCAGACATTCAGCCCTCTAATATCTGAAAGGTAATGCAGCTGGTGACAGGGGACACAATAGAAGGTGAGGAGCAAGCAAGAACAATTACGTCCCCCGCTCCCAACCTATGCATGAATAGGGCTTGTACACTGTGCCACTCAGTTCCAATTAGATCAACTCTCAAATGAATAAATATAAAAGCTATCAGTTATTCATTCTTTCTTTCCTGTTTGACATCAGTAAGGATCAGTGCTGCATACAGAACAAATCTATTTCTCTGAAGCATCTTTTCTCTGAAGTGGCTTTTCTCTGAAGGCCTATTGATTTTGATGAAGGAAGTTTTCACCTCAACATGTTTAGAACTGCAGCCTTTTTTTAATTTCCATTTTGTAATTCAGTTATATTATCCTTTGCATATGAAAAGTGCCTTTTGGTAGAGTAGCCACAGGGGTCCAGGAATGGGAGATAGGGTTAGGGAGTGAATTAACTTGCTCATTATCTGGTGATGCATAGATATTAGCATTGCAGCCAGACTGATAAGAAAGGCCACATGAACCCTACCGATCTTATGGACTACAGATCTCATACCTGTCAACAGCTCTGGAAAAACCTGGGCATCCTGCTTTTTTCCTCATGGGCACAGTGGCCATTTTGGGTGTCTTGCTCTCGTGCAATTTCGAGTCTGCAATCTCACCCCGAAAACAGCACTTTTTCGGGTCCGAAATCTCACACAGTGCCCCAAAATGTGTGGTTTTGGGTGCTGTATCCGGACAAGTTCATTTTCCAGGTCCACAATCTCATGACTCATGCAGAAGTGTGGAACCAGAGCATGGCACCCCAAATTTGGGCCTTGCTGAGTTGAAGGATATGGGATCTTACCACTACCTGGAACTGATGGGAGTTGTAGTCCATGGCATTTAGTTACCACCCTGAAGTAGGCAATTCTAGTAATTCTCCCAGACTTATGTGCCTGTACCTAAGATTCAGCCTCCTCCTCAAATCTGTTTTACAATCCAAAGGAAATGCTTTTACAACAGCAGCAGAAGAAGATGTAGGTGGGGTGTAAAAGTTTAATTAACAGGTCTCCAGATTTCTCAGTACAACTGGTATCAACAGGCATGCTAAATCACATGAAAAGAGGCAGAAGAGAAAGATAATGAAGGTAGAAATGTGATATGCATGTGGAAAGCATAATTTATAACGAGTGAAGAAAAATATCAGTAAGGTTGCTTGGATGTGTGTAAAGAATACAAGAATGATTACCTTAGTACTATAGCAGACTTTGTAGGATTACCTGTGTGCCTGTATCTCACAATGAGGTTTTAATTAGACAGTATTTAATTGCTTGGGGAGAGAAAAAAAATGAATGAAGACTCCGGGGGAGGGTGGAAGGGAGTTCCCCTAGCTGTAAAACTACCTCACTGCTCACTGTAATGGTTTTTTTTAAAAAAAAAATGATCACAAGAAAGTCAAGCAAGAGTCATGTTCCGTAGATTTCATCCACAAGAAAATAGGGATTTTGATTTTATCTCAGTTAGAATTCTCAGTTCATCTGCAAGCTGATAATATGAAATAGCTCTTTGGCCAGCCTTTCATGCAGAATGAAAGGAACTGAATTAAAAAGAAACAAAAAAGAGAACAATGAAAGAGAGAAAACTGAAAACTGGAGTTCTAGTTCTCACCTCATGCCCATCAGACACTAATGACACATACTTACCAAGCACCAATCATCCTGAAAAATTGCATAAATGATGTACAAAAGTGAAAAGCATTTCAACCAAATTGCAGCTTCTGCAGTGGGTGTGGGGCTGGTATTCTCTGGGGAAAAAAGAATATGATATAACATCCTATATTCCAGAAAATAACATTTTAGCTATAGCGTGCCAAGTCTTGAATTTATATAAGTTTCTCTGAAACTAAGACTCTTGTATCTGTACCTGCAGGAGGAGCCACTGCTCCCATCCCCTGCGGAAAAAAGAAAATAACCCTCCCCAGCCCACCAACTTCCCACTCCCATATGCCCACTGTCTTTCTCACCCTGCTAAATCAGTCAAACCACCGGACAGCCTCATACGTATGGGAGATCTTCACAAAAGCTTTCCACATTCCTGCTACGGATGGATTTCAGAAGACCATTTATTACAGCCAAAGTGTTTTCTTCCTCTTCCTCAGAATGTTGGATCAGATGCACAGCAAGCTCCAATGTCCCAGCATAAAAAACAGAGATAACGTTTATCTTTAGGACCTAAATATTTATTGACATATAGGGAGCATGGGTGTCTAGGCAATGGAATAAGAAGCTATGCAAAGGATCAAGGAGCAGGCCAGATGGAATAAGTGCAAATCCACCTTCAATGTTTCTGAGGGCTCAAAAGATTACTAAAATGTTTTGTTTATCATAATATCTTAATCCTACAAAAAAACACTGCTGCCTATTTACCGGATTAAGGTCCAATGTGTTGTTAACTCCATTAAGCTGTGTCCTCTAGCAGTATTTTCTTGCCTCAAACTTTTTTGCCTGGCTTTAGATTGATCCTTAGCAAACAGTGGGCCTTCTAATGCGGTGGTGCTAGGTCTAGTCACCGGAAATGGATCATGGAAACCTGTAAATAATGAATTAACATGAGTCATTCAGAATAATAATAAAAATATACCAGATTGTTTTTCCTCTGGTTTAAAGATCTCTGGATGGCCTTTTTGTTTTAACCTACTGGCAAAGTGAATTTTCAAATATCACTGGAGGCTGTGTGAAAGTCACAGGATAATAGGAGTCTGACCTTCATTGCTTAGAATCTTGTCATCCTATTTTTCTTCCCATCACATATATTGTGTTCTAATCTCATTCTCGGAAGTGTTTGCCGAAAATTAGTGATGAATGCAATATGTTGTAGGATTTTGATTTCATCATTTACTGGCAGCTTCGTGCCCAGAATAACTTGAGACTTCTAAGGAACCAAAACAAATTGGGCAATTTTGATAGGTTCAGTCCACCATCTTGATGCAAAATTGTATCCAACTATAGTTTAAAACTTGTTCCTTCATCTCAGGAGCCATCATGCAAAATTTGGTTACAACATCTGAAGAGGGGTCCAAATGTGAACAAACAACTTTCCAAAAGATATACAGTGGACGCTTGGGTTGTGAACGTGATCTGTGAGGGATGCATGTTCGCAACCTGCAGTGTTCGCAACCCGCAGTGGCGCATCTGCACATGCTTGGGTTGTGATTTGGTGCTTCTGCACATGCGCGACTGCTGAAACCCGGAAGTAACCCGTTCTAGTACTTCTGGGTTTCAGCGGGACCTGAAAAAACGCAACCTGAAGTGTCTGTAACCCAAGGTATGACTGTAATAGATTTTCCAGACTTCATGAACTGGATTTTGACATGAATACCACCTATATTTTCAAAGTTTTAGCCAATTTTAAAGTTTTTTCATCAATGCAATAATTACTCAGTTTTTCACATGACTGAAACAGGCTTTATATTTTCAAAATATCTGCTCACAGGTTCCAAACAGGCTTGCTTGATGTGGTGGAGCTGCAGCAATAGTCTACTGGGGGGAGGGAGGTGGAGGTTGTGGCAAGGTTGGCACTGCATGAGGGTCACTGGACGGGGAACACAGAATTGGCTCTGTTGGTGACCCCACCCCACTGGAAAAGCCACTCCCGGTGCCATGTATCCTAGATGGTGTAGCCTGTTACATAAGAGAATGGCATGTACTATGCTATAGGCCACAGTGCATCACTGTCTTCCTTAATGCTTTGTCAGGAGTTCAGTGTCCTTGTCCACTTTTAGCTTGTACCTGGCATTGCTGGATGGTTTTGACAATGCATGGGGTGGGATGGCAAAGGGTCAAAATATTGCAAGGAACGAATGAGCGAGACAATGTAAAATGTGGTTGATGTAAGTATGACGATAATGGATATTTGCTTAAGGGTTGCGGAAGCTTTGTTGAAAGTATTGCAGATTTCTGTGTGAATGACAGAGTTTTGGGGTAATATTGATCACTACCAAATTATTTTGCATGATGGGCTTTGCTCATCCTGATGGAGTCTATCTAAAATCCACCCCTTCCAATTTGCTAATCCCTTGTGGCTATTTCAGGCATGTTCTTCTCAGCATCCATGGTTCTAACACAAAAAAGCCAGCCCTCTTTCTATAATCTGGATTGTTAGTCACCATTATTTCCACAGTCTGCCCATTGTCCATTTTGTTAGGGTGTGAAACCTAAGATGCTGGCAAGTTAGCAATGTCATGTAACTTTAAGTAGTCAAGCTCATTAAGTTGTTAAGTTGTTAAGTTGCTCAGTATATAAAGAGTGTTTGTTTTCTCTGTGTTTGGGGCGTGAAGCAAAAATGTCTGAAAGCTCCGGAGGTGTTTCTGTTATCTTTCTGCAATAAACCTGTCTTTGGAAAGACAGGCTTCCCTGTGTCGTTATTTCTTTGCTGCTGAGACTCTGAAGCTTGTACTGCAACAAGAATCTCTGCACTGGACTTAATTAATACTCTGCAAAGAGAGCTGTTGCTGGTGGCGCAGCGGAAGCGTTTACTGGACCAGTACAGAAACTCTCTTAGGTTATGGACTCCTTCTACGTTTCTACAGCTGTATTGTGTGCAGAGAAAGTGAAAGCAGCTTTTGGATGAGAGAAGACCGGCTTGGTCGTAAATCCAGCTCTTAAAGGCTTCAGAGGAGGCTGGAGGCGTCTGAAAAGTGAGTAAGACAAATCCCAAGGGGAAAGAGAAGAAAGGGCACACAGAGGGAGTAGCAGCAGACCCCAAGAATGGCAGTGGAAAATTTCCAGGTTCCCTTTACAAAGTTGAACTCTGCTAATTACGTGCAGTGGTCTAAGAGGGCTCAAGTCTGGTTGGAAGCCAAAGAAGTGTGGGCTGACTATGTCCAGAGGCGAAAGCCGTTTGTGGCTGTTGCAGCAGATGCCACAGCAGAGCAACGGGCTGCTGCACATGCTCAGAACAGGGAACATGATAAAATGGACACTAAAGCTAGATGCATGTTGATGGTATCGATAGACGATTCCCAATTACCTCATGTGGAAAATTTAAGGTCTGCATTTGAAATTTGGGAAGCTCTTAGGCGAATTCACCATAGAGCCACGCCCGGAGAGAAGGTGAACATTATACGTGCTTTGTATGAGTTGAAACTAAAGCCAGGGGATAGTGTGGTTGAACACACGTCACAGATGACTGAGTATTTCAACCGACTGTCATCTTTAGGTGTGAATTTTCCTGAAAATATTAAAGTTTATACTCTGCTTAGCAGCCTGCATGCAGGGTTTGAAAACTTAGTACTAACTTTACAAGTTTTGCCAGAGGACCAGCTGAATATGAATTATGTGACTGGTAGATTGTGTGAACAAGAATATCAACATCATCGAAAACGTATTGATAATTCAAATACCCCAAGGGTTGGATGTTCAGCTAATTCCCAGCGTGGGGAAACTAGCAGGCAGAGCTGTAAGGAAGCCTCACAAGTGTCTGCTATGGCCAGCAAGTCATGTTTTCGATGTGGCAGCAGGTTTCATTTGATAGCAAAGTGTCCAGAAAAGCAACAGGAATTTCAACAGTCCAAGGCCAGTTTCCGGAGTTACAGGGGAAGACGACGTGAGAACTACAAGAATCAACGTTCGAGAGGGGGAGCAGGTGCTGATAAGGGACTATCTGCAATGGCAGCACAACAGAGTCCTAAAAGGAGCCAACAAACTTTGAAGTGGATAATTGACAGTGGAGCAAGTCACAGCTTAGTTCCAGCGACATCTAGTGGCAGCTTGATGAACTGCAAGACATTGCCAGTTGCAAAAACCGTGACTATAGCAGACTATAGTAAACGAGAAATGAACCTTAAAGGCACAATTTATGTTAACTGTTTGCAAACTAACCTTCCTGTTTTTGTTCTTCCAGGAATGAAGAATGGACTTTTGAGTGTGTCATGCCTGGTAAAAAGTGGTTTTAAGGTTGAGTTTGAAAATGATGTGTGCACCATTTCGAAACAGGGGAAGGAGCTAGTTAAAATTCCCTGTGAGGATGGGCTTTTTGTTTTGGATGAAGAGCAGTTAGCAGCAGGTAGATGTTCAACAGGTGAAGCGCAAGCTAAGTGTGTAAATAAGGCTCCTCATACAGGTTGTGCACATCTACTACACAGAAGGTTAGCTCATATATGCTTTAAGGATGTAAGCAAGATGCCAGATTTAGCTGAGGAGTGTAACATTAAACCCTGTCCAAATTTTCTGGATTGTTGTGCTTGTAAACATGCTAAGGTTAAGACATGTAACTTTCCTAGATCTGATAGAGTAAGCAAGAAACCCTTTGAACTTGTGCACACAGACGTGTGTGGCCCTATGCCAGTCAAATCACTTGGAGGTGCGAGATTTATGCAAATTTTGGTGGATGACTTTTCAAGGGCTAGTTGGGTTTTCTTTCTGAAAGAAAAATCACAAGCAGCTTCCATCCTGATGGATTGGATTGAAGAAGTCGAATGTAAATTTGACACCAGGGTACGTAAAATACAATCAGATCGTGGTGGGGAATTTGTGAACCACACGCTGGAGACGTGGTTAAAAAGGAAAGGTATAGTTCATAGACTTACCAATCCCTATTCACCACAGGAGAATGCAGTTGCCGAAAGAAAATTTCGAACAATACAGGAAGCCATTACTGCTTTGCTGTTTGATTCTGGACTTCCACAGCGTTTTTGGGCTGAGGCTGCACTGTATGCGAATTATACTTTTAACAGAGTGTACAATAGCACAGTAGGCAACACTCCTTACTTCATGCTATTTGGGAAAAAACCAAAAATTGATCATCTAAGAGTTTTTGGATGTCGAGCTTATGTGCTAGTGCCTAGGGCACAACGTAGGAAAGGCGATCCTAGGTCTAAAGAAATGTTTTTCTGTGGTTATCAAGCAAACACAAAAGGTTGGAGATTTGTGAATGTAGAAGGCAATCAAACGAAAATCACAATCAGCAGAAGTGCGGAATTTTGTGAACAGGATGGTTGGAATAAAATTCATGGGAATCCTGACATACTATTTGATGTGGTGAACAGTAGCAATGAAACTCAGGCCCCAGGGCAGGTATTAGTTCCAGAACAGACTAAGGAATTTAAGTCTGAGGACGAGGGTGAGAAATCATCTAGTTCACCCAAGTCTGTAAAGTCAGAATCTTCTAGCTCTAAAAGTTCACCTGTACAGCAAGAGAGACGTGTAAAGTCAGAATCAGAAAGTTCAACTACTAGTGACAAACAGGTGACGACTAGTGATTCTGGGTCAGAGGGGGAAACTGAAGGAACATCGCAGGAACTGTTAAGGCGTTCTAAGCGTACCAACAAAGGTAAACCTCCTGAAAGGTACCAAGCTATTAGTGTTTGGGCTGGTTTGGCAAATTGCGAACCTGAAAGTTTTGAGGAGGTTGAACAATTACCCCAGGAGGAGGCCAATAGGTGGCGTGAGGCCATGCAAAAGGAGTTGAATTCTATGAAAGAACTGGGTGTGTTTTCCATCACCAAACTGCCAGAAGGTGCCAAGGCAGTAAGTTGTAGGTGGGTGTACAGGATAAAGACAACAGCGATGGGGAAACCAGAGTACAAAGCAAGGCTTGTAGCTCGAGGTTTTACGCAAAGAAAGGGGTTACATTATTCTGAAGTCTATGCACCCACTTCAAGGAGTGAAACCCTACGGGCACTATTAGCAGTTGCTGCTCAGAAAGGGTTCAAAGTGAATCAATTTGATGTCTCTACAGCTTATCTTTATTCAGACTTGGCTGAAGAGCTCTATATGGAGCTACCGCCAGGATTAAAAGTTGGTAAATCAAATCAGGTATGGAAACTACATAAATCTATTTATGGACTCAAGCAATCTGCTCATAATTGGAATGAGTGTTTGAATGATGTTTTGGTAGGCATTGGTTTTAGCAGGAGCAAGGCTGACAATTGCTTATATTTCAGAAGTTCAGGAGATGCTCAAGAATCTTTGCTTGTTTATGTAGATGACCTGATTTATACTTCAAAGACACAAGAACAAGTAAAAAAACTAGCCAAAGAGTTAAATAAACACTTCAAAGTTAAGAATCTTGGTGATGTGAAGGTCTATCTTGGTGTTCAGATAGATAGGACCAAAAATGGCAGTTTTCTACTGAATCAAAAAGGCAAGATATTGCAAATGTTGAAAAAGTTTAACATGACGGAGTGTGCAGGTGTTAGAACACCAATGGAAATGGGTTTTGTAAAAGACAATGAGTTCAAGGATAGTGCTGAATTCAAGCGTGCTGAAATTTTTCAGTCAGCACTGGGAAGCTTACTTCATCTTTCGCAATGGAGTAGACCAGATATTGCTTACACTGTTAACATACTCAGCAGAGAAGCTTCGAAACCTAGTGTAAATGCATGGAAAGGAATTCAAAGAGTGTTAAGATATTTACAATACACCAAAGATTTTTGCCTTGAATTGTCTTCGGAAGGACAAGCACAGATTACTTGTTGGGCAGATAGTGATTGGGCAAATTTAAAGGATAGAAAATCAGTGTCTGGCTGTGTAATAAAATTTGGTAACTCTCTGATTGGGTGGAGATCCAAGAAACAGAATCTAATTGCTTTGTCGTCAACAGAAGCTGAGTTCTGTGCCTTATCTGAGTTATGTAGAGATCTAGAATTTTACAAATGCTTGGCACAAGAGATGTATGAAAAGGCCATCACTCCAATCACTGTATGGGGTGATAATCAACCGTGTCTTAAGTTAGCACAAAATGGGCAGTTTAAAGGTCGCACAAAACATTTGGATATCCGCTTTCAAAATGTTTGTCAAACGGTAAAAGCAGGAATTGTTAAATTAAATTACTGTCCCAGTCATGAAAATCAAGCTGATGGTTTTACAAAACCGCTTGGGTTTCAGCGGCATGAAAACTTTTGTGAAGAAATGGGTCTGAAGTAATTTTGTTTTTTGTATTGCCAGCGAGAGGGGGTGTTAGGGTGTGAAACCTAAGACGCTGGCAAGTTAGCAATGTCATGTAACTTTAAGTAGTCAAGCTCGTTAAGTTGTTAAGTTGTTAAGTTGCTCAGTATATAAAGAGTGTTTGTTTTCTCTGTGTTTGGGGCGTGAAGCAAAAATGTCTGAAAGCTCCGGAGGTGTTTCTGTTATCTTTCTGCAATAAACCTGTCTTTGGAAAGACAGGCTTCCCTGTGTCGTTATTTCTTTGCTGCTGAGACTCTGAAGCTTGTACTGCAACAAGAATCTCTGCACTGGACTTAATTAATACTCTGCAAAGAGAGCTGTTGCTGGTGGCGCAGCGGAAGCGTTTACTGGACCAGTACAGAAACTCTCTTACATTTGACACAGAGCCCCAAACTTCATTAAAGGGTCGACCAATGTTGCAAAAACAGCTTATCCCAATCCAGTTATCTTCAGTACCTCCCACCCATTTGTCTAAATGTCATTTGACTCCACCATGGGTCAAAATATGCATATTACAGAAAAGTATATTCACATGTCTAGCATTTTCATATGCTTTTGTATGGTTCTAAATACCAAATTATTTGCTGTCAGCATTGTGAAGGCTCCCCATCTTCCCTTAGACCAAGCAAGGTGAATTAGCTGTTCTTCACTTCCACCTATAGGTAGAGCTGTAAATTTTACCAATGAGCAGTAGTATTAAAGAAAAAGTTCCTGCCCTTTTCTTATTCTATATTTCAGGCTGCATCCATCTAACAAAAACAGATAATGCATTAACAATGTTCTTGCCCATTTTTCCAATCTTTGTGAGAATATATTTCGTCTCCTGTTGGCCTGCAGAAATATAGGAGGCTGTTTCTATGTTAATGCCCCTTTTATGACCCAAAATATCATTTAATAAATGCCTTTTACAGAACCTGCAGGAACTGGTCTGCATTTCATTTTTGACAGGGTAGATGGTAAAAGTGAGGGAATTTATGTCCTGCTGTGTAAAGCATCTCTTCTGAACCTTTCAAAAAATGAAACATTTCATTGCAGGAGTGTTTGAGCCAGGAAGACTTTTTCTTTTTCTTTTTTAAGGTGAATCGACCCATATTGGACATAGAATGATGACATAGATTGATTTCCTGCTTTCTATTTTCAAACCAGTCCCAAACCTCATTTTGGACTCAACAAAGGTTTATGAATAATTTCTTGTATTTCTTGCTCTCTCATTCTACCTCCCTCTTTAGTGTTCCTTCCTAATTCCTGACAGACTAGCCTTGGGTGTGAATTTGCCACTTTATCCAGTCACCCAACACTTACATAACACGTATTTAATTCAAAGCGCCTTTCCTTAATATACATAATGTCAACCTTATTTACTTTTCTGATTGCTCTTTCAGAGGCGTGCTGCAAGACAGTTTGAGACGTGCCCCATTTCCAAGGTGGAATCTAGACATATATAAAAAACACTGTGAAAATGCTTTAATATATATGTTGAATTTGCCATAAGCTCACCATTCCCCTCTAGTGTCATATCTGTGTAATGCACTTAAAATGCACTTAACATTATATTTGCAGCTGTGTAGCTGAGTCCCAAAATTTCTAAATGATAAGTTAAAATGCATTGATTTTTAAAAATAGGATTTGTGAAATAGGGATTAGTTGTAAGACGAGGTGTCATTGAGCAGAGACTTTTTGAGAGAAATGGGCAGAAATACACCCCCATAAAATAATATTCCTTTTTAATTTAGTTCCATCATCATCATTTTATGAATCAGCTTTCACATAAGTCTCAGGTTGATTTACATGCATGCAGAAAAATAGGCTAAAAAGCAATGCTGTTGAATATGGGTTTTAAATCAATACAAATAAGCACCTCAAAATTTCAAACAGTTGGAAAAGTTTGCTGAAACAAAAATGTCTTCCATTCCTTCTGGAAACGACCAATAGCTAGGGCCTGTTGTATCTTCTCAACAGGGATGCTATTCCACAGAACAGGGGCAGCCATACTGAAAATCTTGCTCTGAGTTGTTGTGGAATGGGTCTGAGATATTTTAGGGGATTGCGGGCCACAACTCTCCCACAGAACCCAGTGACCCAGTGACTCTCCCACAGAACCCAGTATGGCAGGGGCAAGGCAGTCTTCAGTTTGCTATTTGCAAAATCAGTCGCAAGAGAAGACCAGCAGTGGAAGATGGGGAATTGTCTCTCGTTCTCCTCAGAAGACATTTCTCTATGCATTCAATGAACACAAGGGGGTCAGGAGAGCAGGATGGTGACCAGTAGCCACGCTGCCTCCATGTCAACGTATTTTCCAGCCATGACTCAGGTAGGCCGTATCTGAAAAGAACCCTACATATATGGTCATTACTCTGATCAAATGTACGTACAGATATGCAAGCCAAGCGATTTCTCATTGGTTGTTGGGAAGAGGTGCTGGTAGGACAATTCTTAGCTAGAGTATGAAGGAAACAACTTGGATGTCCAAAATAAGCACTGTAGAAGCTAGCAGATGGCAAAGGCGGAAAGTCATCTGCAGAGATAATGGCCCGAGTTAAGACTGGAAATACTTTTCTTTTTCTCATAATGGTGTTCTTCAGAAAGTCAGCATCAATCTTTGGTGTATTCTGTGAAGAAGTCTGACAAAATACTTGGTTCTAATTCATATATTGTCCAATCCCCATTGAAGGCCATGAAATAAAACTTGCAGCTGGTTTACATCTGCATATTCAGGTAGCTGCAGGTTCTTTAAAATGTTGACTACAGCATGAGTTCATGACTTTCATGCATAATAATAATAATAATAATAATAATAATAATAATAATAATAATTTATTATTTATACCCCGCCTATCTGGCTGGGTTTCCCCTGCCACTCGGGGTGGCTTCCAACTGAATATTAAAAACACAATACAGCATTAAACATTAAAAACATCCCTAAACAGGGCTGCATTCAGATGTCATTTAAAAGTAAGAACCATCACAATTCAGGCACCACTGGCAAAAGTATTGATTGTATTTTATTTAGTTTGTTTGTTTTAAACACTTTATTGAAATCACACACACACATCACTATCAATATCTCTAACTTAATTAATTTGTACATCATCAACCAAGGGTGCATGCTTTCAGATTATTTTGTCTTATATTTATATACATTGTCAAGCTCTCTATTTTGGCTGTGCTCCATCTTTTATGATGTCTCTCTACTTTAGAAGGTTTATCATTCTTCCATTCGTTCAACTTCACAGCAGCTAATTTTCTTGCTGTTAATGATAGCTTATTAATAAACATTTGATTCGGCATATCCAAGTGTTCACAAGGAGTGGCATACATGTCAGGGTGAAATGCCCTTTTCACGTGCCTTATTTATTTTCCCTGATTTCAACAGGCCTTACAGCTAATCTGTTGTTGCTGTAATGCGCCACAAACGTACAAGAACTGGCAGTGCCAAATGCCCTTTTCCATATCTTGTTTCTTTGTACCTCAATTGTTTCTGCCTCCATTTTAGGACTTTCAATTCCTGCCAAGGTCAACATTCTGAGCTGCATTCTGCATTTCAAATACTTTTTATTTTTTTATTCCATGAGCTATCTTGGCATTTCTGTGCCTCTGCTCATGCCAATCCCAGCAGAGACAACTCTTCCCTTGCCATTCAGAGATCCTACGATAAATTAGCAATTTAACATGCTTAACAAACCTCTTTCACTTTTCTGGGCACCTCAAACCAATGTAACTTTTTGATCTTCTCTTTGGGAATAGGCTAGAATCTAAACCCATACTTTCTGGTGCAACAGAAAAGTGGATATCTCATAACTATCATTGTCTGCCATGGTGTTCCTCTGTTATGTTCTTGTATTGAGGCCACCAGGGGGTGCTGCTTCCTCAGCACATATTCCAGGACTGGTCCTCTTACCTATTCCAAACTTACTAATTCAAGTAGCCTGATCACTTTAGCTCATTCAAAACACTGGACCCAAGCGTGAATGAACAGCAGCCACTCAAATCCTTTGCTTACATGAATCCTTAAAATATACAGATATATGGAAGTTCACTCCTTGGAGCTTAATTGTACTTTCACATACCACAAGGTTAAAAACTGGCCCAGTCATGACAACTCTTTGTAAAAGTGGTACAGATTTAAACACTCATGTTCCTGAAGTGTATAGAGATAGTGAGCGTCTTGCTGTGTTAAAGTTTTCCTTTTGTGTCCTAAACTGCTTAGTTGCATAATTCTATGCTCCTTTAAAAATAAATAAAAAAATAAAGGAGTGTTATCTAGGGATGGGGGGTGTGGGGAAATTAAATTTGGTGTACATTCAAAGGCAAGCCCACCTAATTCACACTTTCTGAAACAATACAAGCACTGAAACACAGTCATACTTTATTTCTGAATTTTGTAATGCTCCAACCATGTAATGTGAACAAAAATTCATAGTGTGCATAAAAATGCATGCATTTGTAAAAATAGCATTGTGTTAGGGGAGACTGTTCTGCAATGGCCATGTTAGGTAAAATTCATGTGCATGTTAGGTAAAATTGCGTATAAGCATGAAAATTTTAGAGTTTCATGAGGATTATGTAATGTTTATTTTTAAAAGAAAGATTGGGGGAAATGTGAAATGAAGAGAACCCACATAGTTAAACTACAAAACTCACTCCCACAGCAAGCAGTGCAATTTGGATGGCTTTGAAAGAGGATTAGGCTAAAAAGTCCATCAACAGCCACTAGCCATGGTAGCTGTGTTTACCTCCGCTGTATGCTTCTGAATACCAGTTGTTGGAAATCGCAGGCAGGGATTGTGCTCTTGTGATCACAACAGTCCTATGAGATAGGATAGTCTGAGAGATCATGACTGGCCCAAAGTCACCCTGTGGGTTTCATTCCTGGGTGAGGATTTGAACTCTGATCTCCCAGTCCAGTGAACTAACCACAATGCCACACTGCACCAACAACACCTGGAGGGAACCACATTGTACACCTGAGATAGGAGATCTGTAAACAGACATAGGTAATGTCATTATCCAACCACCAGTTGGTTGCCATTTTAATGAACAGCCCAACACACAAGGACCATCCAGTACTTATTACTCAATGATCTTCAGTGGCAGGGTGTGCAACAAATTCAGATTAAGGTGTGCAACAAGCTCTTTCAGAATGATCACAGTTCTGGAAGAACTGGGATAAATTGTACATAACATGTTACTGTGCTATTTATTATTATTATTATTATTTCGCCCATCTGACTGGGTTGCCCCAGCCACTCTGGGCGGCTCCCAAAATATTAAAAACACAATTAAGCCTCAACCATTAAAATTTTCCCTGGATGCCCCATGAAAGAACTATCTATTGAGCAACGGGTATGGGAAAACAAGAAAGTGAACTGGTGAACCAAGAAAAGGGGGAGGGGAGTCCTGAAAAGGCTTTTGGGAAGAAAGGACAATTCAGCAGAGCAGGCATTCTCCAAGCCTTGCTTCCTCCAGAAGGAATGTACAAATTAATTTGAGTAAAAGATGGCATTGCAGATGCTATGTAGGTGGATGCTAGCCAGAGGATTCACTTCCCAAACAACTCAGCTGCACAGACAAACGGGCTTGTCAAATGTTGGCATCCGAGACCAGGACTAGAAACAACAAGGAGGCAGACTACTATAAACTTGATGAATGTTAAAATGTCGAGGTTTTGAGAAGGAAAGGGTTACAGCGATATAAGACTAGACTGAAGGAAAGATTAATAAGACATATGTTTGACAGAACTAATTTGGAAGTTGCTGGAAAATTTTGGGCACTGGGTTGCAGAAAGGGGAGGTATGGGGGAGTCCGAGAAACAAGGTTTATGAAAAAAAGGTCATGAAACTATATGTGTTTGTATGTCTTTTTATATGCTTGTATTGTTTTTAAAAAAATTTGTAAAACCAATAAAAATTATATATATATATATATATATATATATATATATATATATATATATATATATATATATATATGCAGGTTTTGGTGTCTTCGGGTATCTTCCCGTGTAAGAGTTGGGGTGTCTAGGCGACGTTTCGACGAGGTCTCACTCATCATCTTCAGGCTGGTGCTTTCGGCTTCTTGTTACTAGAACTAGACACCCCAACTCTTACACGGGAAGATACCCGAAGACACCAAAACCTGCATTCCTGTACCCGTGAAAATCTACGAAAGCATATATATATATATATATATATAGGTTTTGGTGTCTTCGGGTGTCTTCCCGTGTAAGAGTTGGGGTGTCTAGGCGACGTTTCGACGAGGTCTCACTCGTCATCTTCAGGCTGGTGCTTTCGGCTTCTGAGATCCTGCTCTGTTCTAGTAACAAGAAGCCGAAAGCACCAGCCTGAAGATGACGAGTGAGACCTCGTCGAAACGTCGCCTAGACACCCCAACTCTTACACGGGAAGACACCCGAAGACACCAAAACCTACATTCCTGTACCCGTGAAAATCTACGAAAGCAAATATATATATATATATATATATATATATATATATATATATATATATATATATATATATATATATATATATATATATAAAAAGAAACAACAAGGAGGCAGGTGGGGATGTTAGCTCTAAGAATTATTAATATAATAATATCAAAGTGTGGTGTGTGTTTTTTAAATAGCACTATCTTATTTATGCAGTGGCAAATTGCACGTAACTAAAAGGGAGGTGGGGAGAGAAGCCAACAGTCATTTTCTCCAAATGTTCAGTGCCAATGTATAAAATATAAGAAAAAGTTCACAAATAGAAAGTTTCAGCTGTTTCAAGATGCAGTGCAACCCTACACCTCCTGATAATCAGTAGTGCAATGGGACTAATTCGAGGTAAGTGGATATAGAATTGCAGCCTTAAGGAACTACCTAGCAGGGCAATTTCGTACTGTTTGATGCTGCAAAATAAACAGTGGGGGGTCGTGCTTGGATAAAACTTCTTGCACTGCATTTCGGGGGAAGTTAATATTAGAAATATGAGAAATCCGGAATCAGATTCTAATGTAAGAAGCTTGCATTACAAAGGGGAAATTTCACACCTAGTTATTAAATCAGTATTTCAGTTACAACCCTAACATGGCCGTGACATTAATTTAAAAGAGAAAAACATACCTCATTTTTTTCTTTTTTAACGTTTAGCACCTGTGTTTGTCTTAAGATAACAACTCATGGAATGTCCAGATTTCTTCTCTGAAGCTTGGCACACAGCTCTAATATAAATGAAATTCCTGCATTTTTATAAGCGTACACTGAAGCTTCTTTTATCTAGCTGTGATTCACTAACATTGGCCCAAAAGGGCATTGAATCATCCATCTCCTTGATTTGTATTGTGATGCAGTTTTATATTCTCTTCATATGATTGCTCACATTTGCCTTTGTAATTAATTGATGTCTCCACTTCCTGACTAGGTTTGATCAGCCCATAAAACATGAAGCATATATTTTTAAGAGAATGGAAATTGGCTCTAAAATTCATATTACCTGAAAATACCAATCATTTTTCCTTCTGACGGTCTACTTCATATTTGTGAGAAGCATTTTGTTTCAAATATATATTGATATAGGTATAGATACAATATTCTGCCAGTTCCTAATAAAGCCAATCTAACATTTATTGGCAAGCATTGCACTGGAGATATTTGGCAGTGCTAATCCTGGCATTATTGCCTGATAAGGAATGGATTGTGCATTTGAACTGTGCATCTGAAACACAGATCAGCAGCCATTGACTGAAATCACTATAGGTTATTGTACATTGGATTGTGTTAATCAACAAAACGATTTTGTCGAAAGTGTAATGCAAGAGAGATTCAATCTGCTTTCAATCAACTCTGAAATAGTTTTAGTAGACAACCTGAAACAATGTTTTTTCATGTTGTCTGAGCTGATTTTTAATACTTTCTTTTCCTTTGGCTTTATTTCAATAGCCACAAAAATATGGCTTGGTCATTGCCTTTCAAGGAAACACACTATTGTTTTGCTTTTATAAAACCATCTCTTATGATAAACTGCCGTTGCAGATAAAATCCTGGATAAATTAGAATCCCTTTCTAAGCCATCTATTGGGGCTTCCCATTAGTCAGTCAAATTTTCAATTAAAAAGACCTCTGTTAAGAGACAGAAAAACCTAAAACCCTCGCTGGAGTTCGGTATCTGGATTCTAGAAATTAAACATATTTGAGCTGTTAAAGTCAGGGATACCTGAATTTTGTTGTTGTTGTTTAGTCGTTTAGTCATGTCCGACTCTTCGTGACCCCATGGACCAGAGCATGCCAGGCACTTCTGTCTTTCACTGCCTCCCGTAGTTTGGTCAGACTCATGTTTGTAGCTTCGAGAACGCTGTCTAACCATCTAATCCTCTGTCGTCCCCTTCTTCTTGTGCCCTCAATCTTTCCCAATATCAGGGTCTTTTCCAGGGAGTCTTCTCTTCTCATGAGGTGGCCAAAGTATTGGAGCCTCAGCTTCAGGATCTGTCCTTCCAGTGAGCACTCAGGACAGATTTCCTTCAGAATGGATATGTTTGATCTTCTTGCAGTCCATGGGACTCTCAAGAGTCTCCTCCAGCACCATAATTCAAAAGCATCAATTCTTCGGTGATCAGCCTTCTTTATGGTCCAGCTTTCACTTCCATACATCACTACTGGGAAAACCATAGCTTTTACTATATGGACCTTTGTTGGCAAGGTGATGCTCTACTTTTTAAGATGCTGTCTAGGTTTGTCAATACCTGAATATCTATCTATATTAATCTTCCCTCAGAAGAACGTTTAGCAATGTTTTTGATTCACCCCTATGAAAATTTAGTTGAGATATGAGCTCTTTTCAGGTACTCAGTTCAATTCAACAAGATGGCTTCCTGGTGTCTACATTTCCCATCAGCCCCAGCCGTCATGCCTATTCTGACTGGGAGCTGTAGTCCAAAACACCTGGCCATCACCAGATTGTCAAAGATTGAGTTAGAATGTCTGTATGGACCCAATGGTCAAATTCCTATAGACATTTTAAAGGAAGATCCATTGGCTGGAGTGATCTGTCCCGGTCTAAACAAGGAGTCTGCAAGGCATGATGCAGGCAAGGTGGGCCAGCATCCATTTGCTCCAACAAATTATTAGAGAGGACTTTTATGCTCTCAGGACCAGATAATCTCTATTAGACTCTGTCCCGTCCTTGAGGGAAGGAAGCCCTTAAAGGGGCAGGCCTCTGACTTATTCTTTCAAATAAGTCCTTCTAGATGCATTGCTGGGGTGACCTGGGGGACAGAGAGGGTCAATTATTTTGTATTATATTTATTTGTTTCTTATTGACACTGCAGTAAAAGGGTTGTTTGCTACCCCATTAACCCAGAAAATTGCAACAGGAAAGTGGCAGAATTTGGGGCAGTATATTGGCATACTGTTCTTTCCTGCCATTTTCAAGGGTGAATCACGGGGGAACAGAAGCATGCATGGGCAGCAAGGGAGGGGATATGGTGATGTTATCCGATGATATCCATTGTTTGGTGACACTGCATCCACTGATGTGAATAAAATTTAGTTCAACATGCCAGTGTATCAGTCAAAAAGCTACAGTTTGATAATGCTACTGGTACTGCATTGTGAATGTTAATATTATTGTTATTATTTAAATTTCCCCATATCCGAATGCAACCCAATATCCAGTCTTCAAGATTCATAAGTTGCCCTTTGGGTGATAATGCATATGGTTTTCTAGCTGTAAACTTGAAGAATAAGAGATACAGTTACATGGGGACTTGTCTGGAGCTCTTGGAACACAGCAGGAATAGAAAATATTTGGATAAAACATATAGAAGACAGAAGAGGCTTTGTTTGG
The DNA here is from genome assembly GCF_964188305.1 of Podarcis bocagei. Taxonomy (NCBI): domain Eukaryota; kingdom Metazoa; phylum Chordata; class Lepidosauria; order Squamata; family Lacertidae; genus Podarcis; species Podarcis bocagei. The sequence continues at coordinate 51,045,937 of NC_138128.1, read as the reverse complement.
GTTTAGCTCTCCCAGCGAGGGAATCTAATAGCTTGCAGCATGGGTGAATATAATCACCTAAAATCCTCTACCCATCATTGCTTCAGAGATGTGCTGCCTTCACTGGTCTGCCACCATGAATGCTGGCATCCTATCAAAATGTTTGGTTCCTTTAATCTTTCCACATCACTCAGTATTTCCATCACCACCGCCAAAGGCAACTATGGCAACACTGTTAATTCTTATACAGTAAACTGCTGCCCTACTATACTTGAGAGAATTCCAGTTAAAAGCAAGAAATTGCCTTTGAGCCTTTTATGTTTCACGGGTGGTGGTGGTAAATTTTCCCTCTCCTGAAAACATGTGTAGCAGGCATTAACCATATTAGGACTTTGTTTTCTGAACATTAAATCTGTCTTTCATTGGAATGGAATGTAGTTACCATAACTTTTCCCCATTTAGCACAGAATAATTGTGCACCAAAGCATTTGCTGGTACATACAATTATGCTATCCTTTCATCACCAAATTAAGTCAATAAGTTAGAAATATAGGCATCCATCGTATCACTGAATATATACCGGTATTTCTTGCATTGCTTCACTTAGAAGAAGTTTTGTGTTTTTTACATTATTTTGTCTGTGGCAGGCATGGCCTCTGGTCAGGGATTATGGGAGTTGTAGTTCAACAATATGTGAAAGGCCACAGGCTTCCCTGATCTATAGTAATGGGGGGGGCATCAGATACAGGGCAAAGAGTTTGTTTCTTCACATGAGTTTTCAATTGATTATCAGAAACTCATAATTAAGCAACTAAAATGGAATAAGATTGCAACCATATACAGTGGTACCCCAGGTTACATACGCTTCAGGTTACAGACTCCGCTAACCCAGAAATAGTACCTCGGGTTAAGAACTTTGCTTCAAGATGAGAACAGAAATCGTGTGGCGGCGGCGCGGCAGCAGTGGGAGGCCCCATTAGCTAAAGTGGTGCTTCAGGTTAAGAACAGTTTCAGGTTAAGAACGGACCTCCGGAACGAATTAAGTACGTAACCACTGTACCCACTTATCACTTAAGTCAATGGGACTTATTTCTGAGTCAATGTGCATAGGATTGCTCTCAGAGCCGGATTTAGGTTTGATGAGGCCCTAAGCTACTGAAGGTAATGAGGCCCTTTATATGTTCAGCTGTCCTTTGTCAACAACAAATTGTCACTTTTTTGTGTTGAATATATGCTATATAGTAATTTATGGACCTAATAGGTCCATACACAACACAAAACACTGTTGCTGTATGTAGGTTTTATTTTAATTGTTTTTTATCTTATATTTTGCAAATATACATCCAGGTTTTTTTCCTTTAATTTTTTTGGGGGGGCCCAAGAGAGTGGGACCCGAAGCTATAGCTTGTTTAGCTTATACATAAATCCGGCACTGACTGCTCTACAAAGTGCCTAAATATAGGTACCCATGCTGTCGACCAAAAGCTGATATCTTTGTTTCATCTCTATTATATTCAAAACATATGTGGTAGTTAAAGTGTACTTGAAAAGTACATCTCCTCAACTGGAGTACCACAACCTTTATAAATAGCATCCTCCTCTTCTTCCGCAGACAATTCATGCATGACGTAAACCAGATGAACATTCATTATTTCCTTTGTTGTAGTTCTATCACTGACTGCATCATCTTAATATTTTTACTATTGGGCATAAGAACGGTCTCTTTTATATTTACCCCTCTCTAGTTATCTCCACGCAAAAGAGATTGGTGGACAGGAGCATTTCTAGAGCAGATTTCTTCTGAAGTGTACATGCAAATAGCCACATATTAGCCTATCAATAAGCCGACTGAAATATCCTTGTATAAATGATGGAACAGTGTCCTTTTTAAGTGAAACAACCCTTTCTGATTTGCACATTCTGTCCAAACAATTGACATCTTTATTCTCCTATTTCATCTGTAGCTCTGGCAAAATGCATATCTGCGACAACATCCCAGCAGTTGTTTTTGCTTGATAACATTTATTTGAGAGCAATTCTACTTGTATCTGTGGCTGTGTATACACTATGCTTTAAATACATTTGAAGCACATTATTTCCCTCAAAAAATTCTGGGCATTGTAGTTTACCCTTCCCCCACAGAGTTAGAATCCCCAGCAAACCTTTACAAAGTGAAGTAGTCACTGCCAGGCTTGTTCTCTAGCAAAACCAAACCATACCAAACAAAACCCAGCTCAATGTTGCTTAAAACCAAACCAGTGTCTCTGAGACAGATTTTCTTGTGTTGAGCCATAAGACGGGAGGTGGTGGGTACCGTCCTTATTTAAATCTAAGTATATAAAGTGTTGTTGTTGTTCAGTCGTTTAGTCGTATCCAACTCTTTGTGACCCCATGGACCAGAGCAGGCCAGGCACTCCTGTCTTCCACTGCCTCCCACAGTTTGGTCAAACTCACGTTAGTAGCTTCAAAAACACTGTCCAACCATCCTGTCCTCTGTTGTCCCCTTCTCCTTGTGCCCTCAATCTTTCCCAACATCAGGGTCTTTTCCAGGGAGTCTTCCCTTCTCATGAGGTGGCCAAAGTATTGGAACCTCAGCTTCAGGATCTGTCCTTCCAGTGAGCACTCAGGGCTGATTTCCTTCAGAATGGATAGGTTTGATCTTCTTGCAGTCCATGGGACTCTCAAGAGTCTCCTCCAGAACCATAATTCAAAAGTATATAAAGTATATTAAAAAATTGAGGCAGTGAGAGATTTTACTTTCTTGGGCTCCATGATCACTGCAGATGGTGACAGCAGCCACTAAATTAAAAGATGCCTGCTTCTTGGGAGAAAAGCGATGACAACCCTAGACAGCATCTTAAAAAGCAGAGACATCACCTTGCCAACAAAGGTCCGTATAGTAAAAGCTATGGTTTTCCCAGTAGTGATGTATGGAAGTGAGAGCTGGACCATAAAGAAGGCTGATCACTGAAGAATTGATGCTTTTGAATTATGGTGCTGGAGGAGACTCTTGAGAGTCCCATGGACTGCAAGAAGATCAAACGTATGCCTCACAATTACTTCTGAATCTCATTTAGAATGAAATTCCTTGCTATGAGCCTGCCTTTCCCCTTAGAATTGTCATGCAAGCCCCTTGGACGAGTATGAAATCAACCTGCAACATATGAGGCGTTCAGGGTTTAATTCATCAGCTGGAGCAAACAGCAACCTTATGGCAAGTGATTTCCCATAACCTGTGACAAGTACAATATGTCACGCTTCTGAATCCTTCTGGTTGAAGCGTTCTGCTTGACTCTTCCTTTCCTCATTCTGCAAGTTTGAAACTAACTGGCAGATGGCGACTTCTTGCTTCAGAGACATCGCACCAGCAAGCTGAAATAAGCCTCAAGTTACCTTGAGGCTTTTATGTGACAAAGGTTTGCTCCAGAGCTTACTGTATCAGACTTAGGCCTTTGCAGAAAACACCAGGTGCTCTTCTGTAAATTGAATCCAGTGTTTCTGAGGGGTAGGAGGTATTATTGATCAAGCATTAATATGCAGGAAGATAGATATCAGATTTGTTGAAATTTAAGCATATGACCCACATTTCTGGAACGTATCCTCTAGCAGATTAAAAAGCTTCTTTTCTTTTCCTTGTTCCCTATGCCCTATAACTCTTTTTAAATACATGTATACTTTTCGGCTGTAGGAGTTTCCCAGCAATAGCTTAAACGAGTCAATGAGGCAAATACAACTTATATTCTTCCATCACCAGGACTGGTAAGAAATTTAAATGTAAGGTTTTTGAACACACTGTTAAAAAAGTTATATTACTTTATCGATATCCCTATGTGATATTCAAAAATAGTGAAATTTCAACTTGTAAAGATTTACCTTAAACAGAATAATAGTAAGTTGCTTTTTGACAAATACTCTTCTATTTTTTTTAATAGAAATAAATAGGCTGTTTGATGTTCTTCATTTAGATGAGCATTCATGTATTATGTCCTTTTTGTCCATTGCACCAAAATCATGCAAATCCAGTTCTGGCTTCCCCTCCCCTCATTTTCCAGGTTAAGAAAACAAAACAAAATCCTGTTGCTTATTCAGCTTTCTTTTCTGGAAATGTGTGATTGTTACTTGGGGAACAAAATAATAAATAAACAAACAAACGTGGAGATTTGTGATATCACCATCTCTCTCTCTCTCTCTTTGCATCTTAGCATAGCTTGCCAAGAGACTGTGCTATATTTCAACCTTTACTGTACCCTTTAATTTTACTGCCTGTCTGTTCCACCTGTTCCTCATAAGCAAATGGAAGAGAACGGAATAACCTTGACTCTTCAGGAAAGCAAATCAGATAACACTGTAAAGGTCAGCACAATATAGTTTGCTATTAAAGAGGGGAGCATTAGCCACATCTAATCCTCATTCTTTTGACAAAGATTCTAACAAGATGAGAAAATGGCAGAGTCTTAATCCATTTGGGTACCAGCAATAAATCCTGAATCCTGTTTAACCCCTTCTTATGGCAGCTTTATTGTTGAATTCCAAGTGTACATACTATAGATCCTGCGGTATTAAAAGGAGCTGCAATGCAGGCAGAAAGCAAAAGAGCTCTATCAATGCAACTGAAGCAGAGCGAAAACTTTGAAAATATTCAATATACTAGTGCTTTTCTTGCTGACTTTCTATCTCTTTGTTAAATGGAGGGGTGCAGAGCAACTTGAGTTTGGTTTCATGTTATACAGCCAAGAGAGAACACAATGGTAGGTTGTTTTGCTTGGATCATATTTCTGAGCAATCTTAAGTCCCATTTAATATACAGTACATTTCTCCTTATAAGCCCCAAAGAACAGGATTTAAAGAACAGGATTCTTGTATTTATCTCCAACTGTTGACTTGTGTTGAGTAGTGAATATTCAGTTGATTAGAAAAGCAACATGGCCGAATCTGATATTTCCTTCTGTTCTTCTGCTTCCAATATCAAGAAGAAGGAAAAGAATGTATGGGTTTTATATCGGAACACCTGGATCAATATTGAGTAATAAAACAAATCACAATATATTCTGACAGCATACTCTAACAGAACATCATGCCCTCTTAGCCTGCACACTTAGATGCATCGTAGGGAGAAGGAGTAAAGCAAAGAAAGCATATTCCATTCTAATTTTTTTGCAAATAAAATGTACTAATTGTCTTGATCCCAGTGTTAATCAAAGGAGGGGAACACTAATGTATGAATATGGATCTAAGGAATGGCATATCATTAAGCCAGGTTTGAGTGGTTTGCATGAATAATGAGCTGTAATTGCAAGCATATTTAATTTCTCTAATATTGAATCTAAAAGCTCTAAGGAGATACACTGCATGAAGTGTGTGTGTGTGTGTGTGTGTGTGTGTGTGTGTGATAGAGAGAGAGAAGATTGCTCTTTGATCTAAAGAGAGACAACAAGAAAGTTTAATGTTTAATCATTGCCTCCTATAGTAGGCAATAGTCTGGAAACCTGGATATTGATCTGCTCCATTTAACTCTAAATTATTGCACAATAATTTAAAGCAGGGCTGGGGGATTTGTGGCCTTTCAGATATTGTCTCCAACCATTGGTCATGCTGGCTAGGGGTTCACAAAAGCTGGAGTCCAACATCTGGAGGACCACAGGTGCCCCAACCTTAATTTAAAGTAACTTTTTGAATGTTGTAAAACCTTGTTGTTCTTCTGTCTCTTGTGTTTTCCCCAACAACACATTGAACTGAACTACAGGTTACTACCGAGGACAGTCTTAGGCTATAGGAAGGTCCTATACATCTCTACTGTTTTTGTAAACCTATGGGATATTTTGGCTTTTTAAGCCAGGGATGGGGAACCTGTGATCTTGCAGATGTTGTTGTACTCCAGATCCCATCAACCACAGCCTGCCTGGCCAAAGATGAGGGATGGGAGTCCAGCAACATATAGAGGGCCAAGGGTCCCCCACCCCGGTTTATGCAATGGTGATATATTCTACTGGTTCTTCTGTGAATTAAGTTCCTAGTTGTTTTTAGCATTATTATTATTGCTTTGGCTGCTTTTGCTACTATTACCATTGTGACTCAACCCCCAATGTGTGGTATATAAATATTGTGGAAGGAATAAAGAAAGCAGCCACAATTCAAGATGATTCAAGTTTAGAACATAGTGCTGTGGGGTTTCTTTTAATCATTTCCTCCAGCACTGTTATTTAAATGAAAATCGCCCCCCTTTACGTGAAGCTGAAGTACTGATCTAATTCTTATAATCTAACCCACTCTTACGATTGCTATTTGCTAAAATGTGAAGAGTCAGGAACTCTAATCATAAGGTTGTAGCTGATATTGTGTAGAGCTCCACACAGAAGTAGGACTTCCACTTCTCCTCTCCCATGTGCTGACAAAATTTTCTCTTAAGGGCATCCCAACCCTCTGGAACAGATTTTGGGTATGTACTGGGAGTTGAAAAGGGATGTTCCATTGTGCAAGTGGAAGTCTCTTGCATGAGCAGAGTTGTTGATCCGTCTTGTTCAGTCATAGGCAAACTCGGCCCTCCAGATGTTTGGAGACTACAACTCCCATCACCCCACTGGTCCTTTTAGCTAGGGATGATGGGAGTTGTAGTCCCAAAACATCTGGAGGGCTGAGTTTGCCTATGCCTGGTCTTGTTAAACAATCATCTCAGGTAGGGAAGAAGAAGAGTTTGGATTTGATATCCCGCCTTTCACTCCCTTTAAGGAGTCTCAAAGCGGCTAACAATCTCCTTTCCCTTCCTCCCCCACAACAAACACTCTGTGAGGTGAGTGGGGCTGAGAGACTTCAAAGAAGTGTGACTGGCCCAAGGTCACCCAGCAGCTGCATATGGAGGAGCGGTGACGTGAACCTGGTTCGCAGATTACGAGTCTAACCACTACACCACACATAGGGTTGTCATATTTTATGAAGTTAACATCGACGAATTTGGGGGGGGGTGGAGATCACCAGAGAAGTTCCTGAGCTTTTTGGGGGAGATAGCCAGAGAAGTTCTTGAGCTTTTTTTAAAATATATTTTTTATTCTTTTTCCATAACAAATTATACATCCAAAACATCTTTTTTACATCCAAATTCCTCCTTATTGACTTCCCTCCTCCCGCCTGAAAAACCTTCCTAGTACTTACTTTCTCCACATTTCTTAAATTTATATTACACCACCATATTATTAATTATTATTTTACAATCTAACAATATTCCTACCTTTTCTCTTCACAGAGCTTCCTTAAAACTTACAAACGTTATCTGATTATCACTTAATTTTTGCATATATTCAGTAAATTTCATCCAATCTTCTGTAAATCTTTGATCACGTCTGTTCCGGATCCTTCCTGTTAGTCTATCGAGTTCCGCATAATCCATCATTTTCATTCTCCATTCTTCAATTGTAGGTAACTCTTCTTGTTTCCACTTCTGGGCCATCAAAGTTCTTGCTGCTGATACTGCATATAAAAATATCTTCCTATCTTTCTTATCTATCTCATTACCTATTATTCCTAGTAAAAACGCTTCTGGTTTCTTTACAAATGTATATTTCAATACTTTCTTCAATTCATTATAAATCATTTCCCAAAAGTTTTTAACTTTTTTACAGTCCCACCACATATGGTAAAACGTTCCTTCCTTTTCTCTACATTTCCAACATTTATTACTTATCTTATACATCTTTGCCAGTTTTACAGGTGTCATATACCATCGATACATCATCTTCATTACATTTTCTTTTATAGCAGTGCACGCCGTAAATCTTATTCCATCTTTCCACAATTTTTTTTTATAATCATATTTATTAAAATTTCCAATAATAACAGAATAAGAAAAACAGAAAAGATAAAGAAAAGAAAGAAAAAGAAAGACAAATTTAAACCCTTATTTTCATACCCTTCTTTCTGGGACTCCCTCCTCCCCCTCCCGACTGTATTCCCCTTTCCCTAAGTTGGTTCCACAAGCTCTCATTCCCAATTTAAACCTAATATGTTTAACATTAGCCAATCCAAATTTATACAATCTTACCATCACTCCTCATCTTTAACAGAAATAGACAAAAGATTTTCCCCCCAAGATCTGCCCCAATTTCCTTCCACGAATTCCCCCCTTTTTAAAAAAAAAACCATGTTAGATCAAAATACCAAAGTTATATAAAAAAATAGAAGATAAAAGATATAAGAAGATTCAAAAAGTTGGTTACATAGCCTTTGGATTCCAAAACTCCCCCTCCCTTCCCCGGTTTGAATTCCCCATGTCCATCAGTCTATATGTTATCAGCCTGGAGGTCTCAAGTCCGTAGCCAGATTTTTCCCCGTTCCACCTTGCCGGTTTTCTTTTAATTTATTTATTTTAATGATGTTTAACTTCAAAAGTCCAATCAAATAGAGGCCTTTAGTTTCCTTAGTCTTTGTTGCTCCTCCCATTGTTCTTTCCGTGTTGTAGTTGGTCCTTTGTTCTTTTTATTCCTTACTTTCTCAGGTTTCTTTTCTTGTTCAGCTGCTAAAACGTTCTTATTCCGAGATCTGGTATCTCTACAGAGGTTTGTTATTCAGGAACAAAAACTTACGTCCAGTCCCTTCCTTTCTTCAATAGAGAATTCTATTGTCTCCTTTTAATGTAAACACCTCTGTAGACAAAATACCACTTCCGTTCTGCTGCTTTCCCAGAGAATAAGTCCTGTGCTCAGCCCAGAGTAATTTTCCACATACGACCACTTGTAATGTCCCGAAACCCCTCTAGGGGGATTGCAGTAACTTTGTATCCTCTAATCCAAAAGTCAAGTTGTTGTTTCTTTCCCCCCCCCGACAATTTATATCCATATAATGTCAATTTGTAACAAAATTAACCAGCAAAATACTTGTAACAAAGTCCTCTTTATATTCTCAAGCTTTGACAGCTACTTTGACAGCTGTCAAAGTCTCCGTCTCTTTTCGCCAGGCTCTGCGAATCGCCCCGGTTCCCAGGGGGGGGGTTGCCTTTTCCCTCTCACCCTCCACTCTTCTCCTCCAGCACAATTCTTGTAATTTCGCATCGTGGAATTTATGATTTTTATCAGCGGTAAACTTCTGAATCGATCTTGGTTACCCAGTCCTTGTTTTAGAATGTTTACAATCGGGGGGGGGGATTGACTTCCTTTTTAGATCACCCCCGCTCGTGCCAAATCCGAAAAATTTTTCTTTTTTTCTCCTTTTGTACCCGGTTTCCCAATTACTCACGGGTTGTTGTTGATAGTCCGAATTTCAGATGGAAGAAGCCAGCGCTCTCCGTCGAATGGCATGCGGCTGCGCTCGGCAGGGGAAGCGATAGACCCAAAGCACCACGCCACTCCCCGGCACCCGATCCGTAGCCTTTAAAAAGGCTCCTTCACGAGTCGGGAGGGCGCTAGCGGTGCCAGCCGGGTCCCCATGTCCACGGGCTCCGTGCCCGTGGTTTTTGAGGGTCCCCGCGTCGCCGGCGCGGTAGGACCCAGCCCCTGCCGAGCAGACTCCCTCCGGAGCTCGGAGGGAGTCCGCCATTCGGCGATGGCACCAACCCGGAAGTCCATCTTTCCACAATTTTAACCAATCATCTATTTGTATATTATATCCAAAATCTTTGGCCCAGTCAATCATAACCGATTTCACCTCTTCATCCTTTGTATACCATTCCAACAATAATTTATACATTCTTGCTAAACTTTTGAATTCATTATTCAATATTTCTTTCGGAAATTTAGACTCTTTATCAGCAAAATCTCTTTGTAGCATATCTTTCTTAAACATTTCATTAATTTGAAAAAAATGCAACCAATCATTAACATATTCTTCAACCTCTTCAAATGGTCTTATTTTCCATTTACTTCCTTCTCTTTCAATTAACTTCTCATATGTTGCCCACCCCCCCCCCCTCATATTAATTTTCTTTACACTCATTGCCTCCAATGGCGATAACCAATATGGAGTTTTTGGCTCCAATAAATTTATATACCTCTCCCAGACTTCTATAAGAGACCTTCGTATTACATGGTTTTCAAAACCAAGAAGTTCTTGAGCTTTTTGAGGAGCGCTCCACCCCCTGCCATTCACAACCACCAACTGCCATTATCAACCAATCGCATGACAGGCAAGCGGTGGGCACTTGGTGGTTGCACCCAGGTCTCTTGCCAGGAGGACCTGCCACTGTTGCCTCTAGTGCTCCCAGCCCCTCCACTACTCACAAACTTTGGACTCCATGTAGGAAAGAGAAGCAGCAATGGTGGCGGCTTCCTTAGCAGCCACTGCCACCCAGAGCTGGAAATAAATAACTACCCCCCTCCCCCAAGTCGGATATTCCTATAAAATGCAAACAAATAAATCCCCCAGATGGGGGTGCAGCCCCCCCCAATAGGACATGTCCAGGATTTTCTGGACGTATGGCAACCTTCAGGGCTTCCTGCGCACTTCCCTGTGTCCTTTCATCACACCAAACACAGTGAAACAGTTTCTTCACATTATGTGCTACATTCAACAACTACAAAAAATTCCACTGTTGATAAAGGAATTTTCAACGTAAAAATGAAAACAAATGGGTTGGACAAATGACATTTGTCAAACCAATTCACGAACGAGTGGATAATAGCCTTTCATATTAGATTATCCTGCATTATTCTCTCATTTTTTTCTTTAAAAAAGAAAAGAAAAACACTCGAATTTCTGGCATTTGGCAAATATAATCTATGGTCTTGGAGAAATCTAATTTTCTAGATTAGTGAATCACATCTCATATTGCAGATTGGAAAAGTGTTTATTATTTCAATACTGTAACATAAAAACAATATGACTAGCATTGATATTTATGTCAGGTCAGCATTTAAGTAACATTAGCACTAATATGGGTAATTGTAATTTATATACAATTTCTGAACATAGTGTGCATATTTAATCAGTGTTTTGTCTCCTCTCCAGAAATGAAGGGGAATACTTATCAACAACTGATATTATCAGGCTTCAAATTATGGAAAATAGACCTTTAGATCTTAAAAATGAATTTGGTTTTTGCTTGTCCCCTTATAAAGTGGCTTGCAGAGCAGTAGATGGATTATGTGCCTTTGAAAGAAACATTGATTTATTCATTTTTTAAAGCATGGACTATTAAGCAAATCTAAGCTTCCCCCGCCCCCATTCTTAATATGTTTTCAAAGTTGACTAGCTGTTGGTTGCTGCTTTTCATAGCAGTTTGCAACAAAAACTGCTGATTTGTGTTTGTGAATTTTTTTGTGCATGTAGAGGCTTCTCTGACGGCTTTCCCTTTTTCCCGAAACAGGACAGAGAACTGAAATAAAATATCCTGTAATAAAAATTACCTAAAGTCATTTGCAAACAGACTACTATCTTACCTAACCTGATGTTGGAGGGGGAGATGGAATGTTTGCATCAGTTTTGCTTAATGATAGTTCTGTGCATAGAAATGGGAATGGTAACATGGCTAATTGGCGTAGGTATATTTTCTGCACCTGCAGAAAATCACCAGAACCCTAAGCAATTAATGAGTCCAGGTGTGTAGCAGACATCCTGTGAGTGTCTGTGTGAGAAGATACCTGCATCAGATGCACACTCACACTACAGTGTACATTTTAATGTAATCCAGATACAGTGGTGCCTCGGGTTACATACACTTCAGGTTATATACACGTCAGGTTACAGACTCCGCTAACCCAGAAATAGTACCTCGGGTTAAGAACTTTGCTTCAGGATGAGAACAGAAATCGTGCAGCGGTGGCACAGCGGCAGCAGGAGGCCCCATTAGCTAAATTGGTGCTTCAGGTTAAGAACAGTTTCAGGTTAAGTACGGACCTCTGGAACCAATTAAGTACTTAACCCGAGGTACCACTGTATGCATAAGTCTCCATTCTGCATGCCATAAGCTGGTATGCTCATGCAGGCGGCAAACATTTTGCACACCTCCAAATGACCCCCAGCTGCTGATGCATGATGTCACACGCACTACAGCAGGTGTGTGCATGTGATGTCACATGCACTACATGCAGGCATGCGTGTGTGACATGGCATGTACATGTTGCTGTGGCAGGCATCCACAATCCTGGGGACAAGATCGCACCACTTTTAAGGAGCAAGCCTCACTGATGGCTTGAACCTTGCAGGTCTTGTTTCCACATAACCAAGCATAAAATTAACCTGTAAATACACAGTTTTCTGAAATAGTAGTCATTCACTACATGCCATGGCACAGCGTGTCCTAGAACAAGTTGCAATAGTTGATAAAATGCATCTGGCAAGTTCAGGTGATCCTGTTTGCCTTGGCTCAGGTCCCTCAGCATCTTGATTTTCTGTCAGCTTTGTTGTAAATAAGTGCTCATATTTCACCAGGCTGACAAAATCAGAAGTTGATGTTTTTCAGGCTAGTTATTCTAACCAACCAGGGTATAGGTTAGCTCAGGTCTTCACGTGGATTAACACAAATAACTGGTATATGTTGATTCACACTTTATCCCATGGAGCTCCCCTGCATCCTATCTTTTAAATCAATATTCATGGGGAAATTCAGAGCTTCACTTGGAAAAGGGCATTAATCTTTATTGTGTCCCTTTTTCTAATAACCTAGTTCTCTTAATCATATTGTAAGACAGACAAGGCTTAATCAAACCATTCATCACAAGTGGGTACACATAGTACCAGACTGGAAGTTTTATTACAAGTTGTTGTTTTTTGCGTTCAGTAGTGGAAATAGTACACAATGTGTATGCTTTTTATTACAGAGGAAATTAGACATTCTTGCTTTTGCAACCATAAAGGAAGTATAATAACTTTAAGAGCCCAGTGTATGCATGGCATAATTTTTGCAGTTATGAAATTATAAGCATCTTGCTTTTAGTTTACTTTTGATAGTAAGAGGCAGTAAATTAATCCCATGATGATACTGTTAGTTAACAGCAGATGAGATGAACTTAATTATAATAGTCTATCTCTCATTAAGCCTCAGAGTCCCTATATAGAGGGAGAATCTGTTTAACTTTGAGACATTCAAAGCTACTCCTTTGCTTTCACTTCCAAGCAAACTGATGGGAGAATATTATGTCCTGAATCCGGGATTGGGGGAGTGAGGGAGCAGGGGAGCTGCCCCTCTGTTGTATCTCCAGAGATGCTGGACCTAAAATAATACATTGATTTTGTCACTTAGCTACAACAGATGCACCACGAAGAGTTTGATTATTATTAATTTATTATTCTGGCATTTAAATTATGCAAAATAAGCCTTTAGCATCTATTTGTTACTTCCAGTCCAATTATTCCAATTATTCTTTACCATGGGTGCTAGTTTTAGATGTTGTTATTACCTGCCCCCCCCCCCCGAAACACTGATGCACAGATTCTGGTGAGATAGAAGCTTTTCAAACGAGGACCTACATTCCCTATTACAATGGAAAATTAAATATAATTTGAAGGATAGCTTGCTATAGACCGGGGGAAACAACATGCTGCACTCAAGATGTTATTGAACTACAATGACCATCAGCCCCAATCAACATGGTCATCCTATAGTCCAGGTCAATTCAGTGGCTTAGCAAGGTCAGGTGGTACCCGGTGCGGAAAATTTATTGGCAACCCCCCCCCTTACATTGAAATTATTAAAAGAAGGAAAAATAAGATACTTACAGTTGCAAGTGTTATTTTCTGGTTTATTTACTTAACAGTGTGAGCATAAGCACTTAAAACCTTTTTTGTGTGTGATGGGAATATCTTATGAATGAGTTTTTTTACTTAATTTCGCTACAGTGGTACCTCAGGTTACAGACGCTTCAGGTTACAGACTCCGCTAACCCAGAAATAGTACCTCGGGTTAAGAACTTTGCTTCAGGATGAGAACAGAAATCGTGCTCTGGCGGCATGGCGACAGCGGGAGGCCCCATTAGCTAAAGTGATGCTTCAGGTTGAGAACAGTTTCAGGTTAAGAACAGACCTCCAGAACGAATTAAGTTCTTAACCCAGAGGTACCACTGTATTTCACAGCTTTGGCTTAACATACAAATACAAAGATGGCATTTAGATGGCATCAAAATTCTGGATTATTTCATTCCATTGACTTTGCTCAGGCCCGTATAAAAAAATACAGCACAAAGTGATGCTTACAATTTTGTCGACAGCATTTTGGTCGTGTAGGTTGGCTTAATGCAACATGAACTTCACATCAGTCCATTAGCGCACAGTCCTGAAAAGTATTAATGCAAAGCTACCAGCAATGTCAAAATCCTTTATAAAAAGTATATTAATATTGTAGCTGTGAATGTCACCACTGCCTGAATAAAAGCCCATTTTCTTGTCATATTGACCCTATTGCGGGATGGTCCTATTGTGAACATAAAGAGATGGATATTGAAGACAATATTTTAATGAGTCAGAGACTGCAGTAAATGGTCCAATTTTAAAATCTGATAATCAAGGAGTAGAAGTAGTGGCATTCACTGGACAATTTTCTATAATCATTACATCAGCTATGAGACTAAAGCTATTGCTTGCTAGATGATCAAATTCAGTACGATCAAACTCAGAAGGAAAATTAGAATCAGATTTTTCCATAGTATAATTGGATAAAGGTGATGGATGTAATTTCACTTATTTCATAAAATCAGATTCTCACATATAGCTGCACGTTATTGTAAGATCATGTTATTGTACGCCTACCATATAATTATGTGCTGCTTTGTTCTCCTACCCATAAACCAAACCAGCTTTTCAGCAGCATACGAGGTATATCAAATAGAAGTGAATAGATTCAGTAGGGTACAAATATTTTATTTCCATGTTCTTATATAAAGGATGTTTGTGCATTCCTGAGGGTTGATCACGGAGACTTGAATCTGCAGTGCAACTTGAGCATCAACAGAAAAGCTGCCTTGGTAAGGTCCTTTGATGCCCACAATCTGATATCCACTTACCTAGGAGTAAACAATGAGAAAGAAGCACTGGCAAGGAAATAAGTATATGTAGATGAAATCTGCAGTTGACATAAAGTTGCTAACATACAGAAAAACAGCAAAGAGTAGGTGATACTCTCCCATGCTTATCCTGTTGCCCTGGTTACACAATAAAAGCAGTTCATGCAGAGATTTCCCTGTCTCTGTAATCCTTGGTTCCTTTTCACTACAGCAGTTGGGTAGTGTTAGGTGGAATCTACATACATATAAAAAAACGTGAAAATGCTTTTAAAAATGCTTTGAAAAATACATTGAATTTGGCATAGCTCATTGTCACCATCTAGTGTGACATTTGTATATTGCACATTACAACACATTTAAAATGTTTTATTTGCAGATGTGTAGCTTCATTCTTTGACTCTGGGGTACACCTTATGTGCAATACTACACTAGCCCTCCTGCATTCCTAGCCCTCCTATTGCATTTGGAGGGTCTCCTGCTCATTCTACTGAGAGGAGTATTGGACTTCTGCCCTGTCAGCAAACTGGTTCCTGTTGTAATGCCAAGCAGCCTGCAACATTGCACAAGTCCCATTGCACCAAGGTGTACATATTGGGGTCTAGAACAAACCACAGAGCCTGCCAATCCTGCTCCTTCTCTGGCCAGGGCCTTCTTCTAGTAAGCAATCTGTGGGCATGCTGCAGTTACCAAATCACTAATATGGTTTTCAGTACACAATCTGAAAAATATATAACACTTACTTCTGTAATAGCAATCACTGAGGTTTTTTTCCTCATTTCTGCTTCAGTTCAGTAGGGACAACCAGAAAGATATGTAATATTTAATTGCTTTTTAGAGAGGATACAGGAAACCAATAGTGATAAAGATAATTTTGAACTAGGTCAGACAGCTTGAGCTGCAGTACAATTACATGCCATTTTTGGAAAGAGATCTCTTTCTCATACTCTCCTGCTGTTAATGATTCTGGAAATATTACCACATACCTGCACACCAATTCTTCTTTCTCTCTATTCATTTGAACTTTTCTGTGTTTTCTTCTAGTATGTACTGCATGAAGACAACATTACTTTTAGGCTGCTGTTTCTAGAACTTCAGCCATTGGTTGTCAGATGTCAAAAGCTGTGGGGCAGAAGAGAACCCCTATCTAGATTTTCACTGTGTAAAGGGAGATAGAGATTGCAATCACAGTGACAGGCTCCACACACACATGTCCAGTCTCCAAGCAACGCCTGAAATGTTTGCAGAGTGGCCTACCTGCTCATGTGTTTCCTGTGAATAGACACCGGAACAATGCAGTGTGTTGATTCAGTCATTCCCATTCATATGTGTAAGTTGCTAACCAATGCACAGAAGGAGAGTGCAATCATTTCAGAGTAAGGTTACCAGACATCCCCATTTCCTGGGGACAGCCCCCGGATTTACAAATCAGTCCCCATACAAAATCCATTGAAGTTGAAAAATTAAACTGAACGGGGTCCATTTTACTTCATTAAAAAACAAATGCCCAGAGAATGAATGGATGTGATGGAGACTCCCACTGACACCCATTTCTGTAGTTTGGGCAGGTGGCTAGCCTCTCCCTGGCGCCGGCTGAACTCATATGGCTGTTCCTGACAGTTTCCAAGTTTCCATTTTATTTACCTAGAACTGTCAAGACGCTAACCATGCTGAGGCATTGTGGGGAGGGGAAGGGAATTGCAGTTTCCAGTGTGGAATTGCTGTTTTCTACGGTAGTTGCTCTGTGTCCAGGAACATCCAGGAAGTCAGTTAAACAAGATGTAGCGATGGCCAACAAGCTGGGTGGCTTTAAAACAGGATTAGACAATTTATTTATTTTTGGGGGGGAAATATTAACAATTTCAACATAACAAATTATCCAAACAAATAATCTTTCTTTTTTCCCCTCCCCCCTATGACTTCCCTCAGCTCCTCTCTCTGATTTCTGTTCCAATGTTAACTTCTGCATATTATAAAACTCTATACATCCTTATATTATCTATCTTCTATGTTATCGCTCAATAAGTTTGTGTATGTTTATTCAAAACCTGCCAGGGAAGGATTAGACAATTTCATGAAGATCAAGGCTATCAATGACTACTTTACACAATGTCTATGTTCTACATCCAGGGTCTTTTATTTTTTATTTATTGGTTTTATTTAAACATTTTTACATTTTAAATTTACCAGTACGCTTTCATATAAAATATTGCAATGTGGTATACAGCCTAAAAGTACATTGTGAGACAGTCAAGATACGAAGGTGGATTTCCCTCATCGTTGTAACTTTGAAGCATGCCATCTACTCATACCTCGGGGTGGGGGTGGGGTGGGGAATGCAGCATGAAATAAATCTATGAATACTCTATACACAATAATTCCCAGGATGTTTGCTCACTCAAGCAGTCCTGAGATGCCATGTAGCTAATATTTGCGAAAACTGAATGAGTCAGAACAAGCCAGGATTATCCTGGTTTCAGAAAACATGTTTTCACAATAATACTCTAGATTAACAACTCTATATTACCTGTTTCATCCTGAAAGTGGCAACTTGACAATATCATTTACAATTGGGACCATTCTTTGCCACCTCAGTTCAAGAATTGTGTTCTGTGGGAAATTATAGGGGATTATATAGCAAATAGATATGTGACCCAGTGCCTGTAGATTAATGGGAATTGCTGTTAGATGTGAATGACACAGCCAAGTTACTTCCCAGAACACTTTTGCCAGACATCATTTTAGAAACCATGTGTCATCCTTTTCAACCTTCAGAGTACTTTTAGTTAAAATGTGTCAGAGAACAAGTGCAGTGTACATCTTTGATTTTTCCTGCACAAAGTTTGACTTTCCAAGGCACAGACGCTTTCGGTCTTTTACATTTTGGTAGATGAGTTGTGACCATCTAGCCAATTTTGCAAAAGCGATGAATTCTTTTTCCAAAAGATGTTCTGCACTGTTTGCCTGCTTTGGGACAATGCCTTAATTAATACTCCAGAGGACTGTTAAGCCTTATGAAGATATGAGGCTTTCCGTGCCATGAAGAACTATGGTGCTCTCTGCAGCTGTTAGTCATGTAAAATTGCCTGCAGGTGATTTACCCTTGTACATCCAATCCAAATTTTAAAAGTGTTAATTGACATTCCCATGTGTACTGAAAAGATCTTTAAACACTAGGCTGGTGTAGTTAGGCTCCTTGTTGATAAAACGTTACGCAACTGTTTTCTTCAAGATGGGCTTCAGAAATTAGCCACTTGTCAATTTTATGTGCCTATATAATTTGTTCATAAAAATTTAGTGATTAAGTTTATATAATACCATAGCTACCTACTGGGTACAATACTTCCTACATTTGAAGCTGTTGAGCTTGTAAGATAAACAGCTGCCCTTCCCAGCTTCTTATCGTTGTAAAATGTGAGTGCGGGCTTCTCCAGATGGCCTGTTTCCTTTTCCTTTAAAAAATGATTTTATTTCATTTTGAAATATATAATAAAAAAGAACTGTTACAAACATCGGATAGCCTCTTTCTTGAGCATTCATCCTGATCTGCTTGCACAAAGCTTAAACAGAGGTCAGACTATGTCTGGTATTTATTATGCATTTGTTCCGACTTTTTGCAGAGTGATAATACAACATGAGCAAGTGCGCTGATTTGCTTGGGCAGTGCTTATGCCTCTTCCTATTAACCATTCATTTATTCTACACTTTTCAGTGCACTTTCCCCATCACTTTCCCAACTAGAAAAAAAATTGAGTTTCTCATACTATGGCAACAGAACATTTCAATCCACTTTAATTGCATAAACCTAAATTTCTAGAATGCACTTGAATCCCTCCTTAAAAAAAAAAATACAGTCTGGAAGTGACCAGAGACAGACCTCAGGTTTGGAGTTGAACTACAAGACTTCAGTGGTATCTCTAATTTATATATTTTAAATGTTTTGAGTTGCTTCTGATAAAGTAATATTAAGCTCATTAAGAGATTCTATCTGGTTAATAGAAGGATGCTTGTGTTCTCAGAAGTATGAAATAATGGATTATTGTGGTCAGGATAAATAATTTAAAACACTGTGATAGAGCAAGTTTGTCACAAACATGTACAATTCTATACATGTCTACTCAGAGGTAAGCTCCCCTGTGTGCAATGGGACTTTGTCCTATGTAAGTGGGTACAGAATTGCTACCTACAGTAAAGAGGCAATTTAAGACTAGACATTTGCATTTCTCTAGAGGACCAAAGTACCTTTTGATTAATAGCATGTTCTACAAATACAAGGTAAGTAGACTTATTTTCCTTTTGCAAGTACTCTGTATGGAGAACATGTCTCGTTGAGCAGATATGGAGAATCTGGACACAAATATTTAAGAAAAGGGTGATATAACACATCGGCTTATCAGAACAAAGAATTCTAGGAAGTAAGAATGTGTCTTCCATCCATACCGCTCTTAACAACTCTTACAATAATTTAAGTGTGGCCTTTGGTTTCTCCATTTCCTTTGAGCAACAGTTAGAAGTAACTTACAGTGTTTGAGTGGTTTGTGTGTGTCAGAATAGCATACCAATTTAAATTTTTGTGGACACTCCAGGTACAATCCTGTACTCACCACAGAGATAACAAAAGAAGCTTAAGATGCAGTCAAGACATCTCCAGCACACTGGTGAATACCCTTTCTTCCCTCCAACCCACTGCCTTTAAGGACCATCTCCAAGATTTCATTTTCTTAGAGTGTACCACTGAATTTCCATCTTAAATAGTGCATCCAGAGATAAGTATATTGACAAAATGAGATAATATAACCAGCAGAGCTGATTAGAGAAAGTGGTTTGTTTTTTAAAGACTTTAAAGATTCCAACATCTTGCAACCTTTTGCTGACCTTTAGAGAAATAACACAAGTTTCAAAATATCAGAAGTGTCAGAAATTTGAGCGTTTCAAATCCTTCAGCATTCACCAGCATCCATTACTGACACTGTTGAAATGATAAGGCAGAGAGCTGATGTTTCCATTAAATGCAACATTATTTTTAAAATAAAGGTTTTGATTTTCTTAAGCTTATTGGGATATAATAAAGAGATCTAAGACTTGCCTCCTATTACTTTTTTAGATTTTGAAGTGTCTGATACAGTGGAAAAGACTCTGGATAAATATAGATTTCAGGGAACTAATTTAGTAAGATATTTCAACTCCAGGCTGTCTGCTACACATACATATTGCCAGCCTCCTTATTGGTCCAAGAAAGTGCTGTGAACACATTGGGAATGTACATGGAAGTTTTGAATTCTATTGTGATTTATTGGGGGCGTGAGTTTCACCCCCTGTTAATTATTTTTCCTAGTGACACTCTTAAGACTAACCTTTTGAACCTGCCACTCCCTTTTCAAATTTACTCCACCATGTGACCCTCCAAACCCATCCTGCAGGTGAATATGTGAAAATCCTCATGCAGTATTGTAACCTCCCTGCTGCTACAAACTATAATCTGGGGACTGGAGAACTATTCCAATGAAATAGAACATTATATCCCTAATCGCTTCCTAAAACCACTCACAGGGAACCATCATTAGATCAATTTTGGACAATACACAGTTGTCCAAATAAATAATAAATATAATAGTCATAGTTAGGGATGGCGAGGAATCTGGTTCACTACATATTTTGGAGCAAACCTACCCATTTCACTTCCCTTAGATCTATGTGTGATCAGATCTATCGTTTAAGCCAACAATCAACCTGGATGGGTCCCTGCTATACTTATGAGGTGGTCTGAAGGCTGCTTTTCCCAATTTAAAAAACATTCGACTGCAGCTTAAGCAGCTCTTTAATGTCTGCACAGAAACAACAACAAAAAACTGTTCTAAAATGCACCCCTGTATGTGCTAACATGCAGTCCCATCCTGGAGGAATTCAACAGAGAAAAAATATGGCTGCCCTCATGTACCCCTTATGGGAGCAACCATCTCTGTATCTGTACAATGTTCCTTAGGGCTGGCCCAACATGTTTCGGCACTTGAGCCAAACCACAAAATGGTGCCTTCCAGGGAAGAAGGGATGAGTCAAGATGTACATTAGGAATGGGGGGGGGATAAAGGTCTACATCAGGAGCAAGGAGGCAAATCAAATCAACCTTATATGACGGTTAAAGTAGGAATCAAAGGCCACTGCAGGAGAGGAGGGGCCTACTCTGAAAACATGCCAAGGAGGTGCATAGTCCAGGAGACCCCAGAAGGAAGTCCCTGCCATTTTCCCCTAGAAGTGGGAAGAGACCAGCAGCGCCTCCTATTCACCAAGATGCTGCTGTAGAGATCCGGTCTCCAAGGAGTGTGACACAACTGTCACTGCTACCACAGCACCACCACCACCAGCAGCAGGTGATGCATTCCTCGGAATCTGGTTCTGATGCGCCTGTGGATCCTGCTGCCCAAGGCAGTCAGCTCACCTTGCCTCATGTGGGGGTGGGCGGCCCTGATGTTCTAGGTACTATTTCAAGCTCAGTCTTCGAGCATGGTGGGCCTCATCATTTGTTTGTTTCCAGCTTTTGGCTTGCACTCTGTTTCATTCTACAATGTTCATATTCTATGGAAGCCTTGTCATTAAGTGCTTTATCATTCCAATAATGAGTGTTGGTTCCAAAAAAGGCAATGTCAACAGGTTTTTAGTAGTCTTCAGGAGATCGCATTTATTAGAACAATAATTCATTATATTTTTATTGTTTCAGAGAATATATGATGTCAGGGAAGCAAACCTGGAACAGACATTAATTATAAATACACTGGGTTTCCAGTGTATGAGATGCCGCTCAGTTTGTTGTAATCAATGTTTACATAATTAAGCAGCCAGCCTTCATAACCTCCATTGTAATAATCATAGAATTGTAGGGTTGGAAAGATCACTTGATAGCTACAAACACGCAGTAGACTCTGGTGTGGACAAGCCATTATGCTACAGTTAAACTATGCAATAAATAAAAATCTTTTAATATTTTAAATAATAAGTATCATTTCGGATTGCAATGGGAGGGTGGCAACAGCCACTCACTGTGAAGAAACAGTGCTTGAATCAGAAAAAATATCACCTTTGACCTGAAAACATGGGGATAGAGGAGTGGAATTCCCACTCCACACCCACAGTAGAAATGTCTACAAAACATTGAATTTTGCTCACATAACTAAAGATGAAAAGATATAATTCGGGAAAGGCTCTTCAGACAATGTTTCCTGCTTGGCAGGGGGTTGGACTCGATGGCCCTTGTGGTCTATTCCAGTGTTTCCCAACCTTGGGCCTCCAGCTGTTTTCGAACTACAATTCCCATCATCCCTGACCACTGGTCTTGCTAGCTGAGGATTATGGGAGTTGTAGTCCAAAAACAGCTGGAGGCCCAAGGTTGGGAAATTCTGGTCTATTCCAACTCTATGATTCTAAGCAGTAACTCACTCCTATATGTTTTTATTGTACAAGGCTATTTACTACTACTACTACTACTATATTGTTACTCACCAACCAGGCAGGTGCTATTATTTTCTTCTCAGTGACTGCACGTATCCTCATTTATTGGTATTGTGCATTTGTGTGGTCTAGATGCCTCAGGCTGCTCTTGACCCCTGCTGCTCTATGACATATGTATTTTAAATCAGAAAGATGAGAGTACCATTAAGGTTGGTTTTACTGTATTAACCTGTCTGCTGACCTTATTATTAAAATCCTGTCTGGCTAATACTTCGGCTCACTTTAAACAGAATGTAACTTTTTCTTTTTTTTAAAGCGTGTTAAAAGATAGCCAGCCAGCCAGCTAGATGCGCAATTTAATTTCTTTATAACTGGAGGGTAAACGAAATTGCAACTCTGAAATATTTGATGCTAAATGAGTTGTGAATAGAAGTCTTGAATATATCCTCACATAAAATGGAAGCAATTCCTTTCCTTTAAACACACACACACACACACAGAGCAAATTCAGATGTATCTCTCATTATGCATATCTGTGCATAGGACAGAACAGATCACACCATCACCCCCTTTTGGTATGTTTGCATATTCAGGCATGGGTTGCATTTGCACATCATGGTAAACCATAGTTAATGGTTTCTGAATGTGCAGATGGTTCTTACTTGGTTCATCCTCTAGTGTGAGTTGGAACAATAACTCCAATCCCTAGCCTATCTCTATGTCCAGCCTGGGGCTGATGTTTTATTTCACTCCAAACCATGTAAAGCCACTGTTTTCCCTTGGCTAACCAATCACGATTTGTCTGAATGAAACAAACCTGACATTGGGACTTAATGGTAAGTCAGGGACTGTGGTGTGTTGCTCTCACTCATGCTAGGAAAGAAATGAAAGAGTTTTCTCCAGGTTCACAGCAAACCATTTACTCCACTGTGTGACTTTGTCCATTCAACTACTGTTCTTCCATATATTAATGTTCTTTCATCATATTTTGTGTTTTTACAACCAGAATTTGTTCACACAACCACAGAGACTTGTGCAGAATAGGGATGTGGAACATTCCCAAACAAGTTTTTTAATACTACTACTACTTTCTATCATCTATCTATCTATCTATCATCTATCATCTATCTATCTATCTATCTATCTATCTATCTATCTATCTATCTATATCTATCTATCATCTATCATCTATCTATCTATCATCTATCTATCTATCTATCTATCTATCTATCTATCTATCTATCTATCTATCTATATCTATCATCTATCTATCTATCTATCTATCTATCTATCTATCTATCTATCTATCATCTATCATCCATTTGTTTGTTTGTTTGTTTATACATACCCTGCCCATCTGGCTGGGTTTCCCCAGCCACTCTGTGCGGCTTCCAGCAAAATATTAAACTACAATAATTCATCAAATATTAAAAGCTTCCCTAAACAGGGCTGCCTTCAGATGTCTTCTAAAAGTCAGATAGTTGTTTATTTCTTTGACATCTGGTGGGAGGGCATTCCACAGGGTGGGCGCCACTATTTCTGTGCTGCCTTTCATTTAAACGACTCAAGGTGGTCAAAAATACATTGTTGTTGTTTAGTCGTTTAGTCATGTCCGACTCTTCGTGACCCCATGGACCAGAGCAAGCCAGGCACTTCTGTCCTCCACTGCCTCCCGCAGTTTGGTCAAACTTATGCTGGTAGCTTCGAGAACACCATCCAACCATCTCGTCCTCTGTTGTCCCCTTCTCCTTGTGCCCTCCATCTTTCCCAACATCAGGGTCTTTTCCATGCAGACTTCTCTTCTCATGAGGTGGCCAAAGTAATGGAGCCTCAGCTTCACGATCTGTCCTTCCAGTGAGCACTCAGGGCTGATTTCCTTATGATGGAGAGGTTCGATCTTCTTGCAGTCCATGGGACTCTCAAGAGTCCAAAAATACATTAAAAGTATATTAAAATTTCCTTAAAGGAGAAATAAAATAGCAGTCAATATTAGACCAAAGCTGACATTTGAAGTCAAGTAGTGTCAATGTTAAGTCTTATCAAGACTGCTTTCCCAAGGGAAAACCTATATATTGGTTTATGCTTCATTTTAGACAAAATACAGTGACAACAAAGGCAAAAGCTGGTATGAACTGGGAAGAGGGATACCTCACTGCAGACTATTCCTTTACTCACAGTTCAGAATCTATAGGGCTCAATACTCTTCCCTGCTTTGTGAACTGGCAGTTTCTGTGTGCTTACAGCCAGCCTGCTTAAACTTAATGCATTTGGTTGTTGTTGTTGTTGTCTTCTGCGTCGTAAAAGATGGAAGAGGTGTGGGAACAGGCTTTTAAAACTAGTTTGGTCTGTGTTAACTGCAAGAAAAAGGAATATTGTTGATTTGACACTTATTTTTTCAGCATACTATTACCCTGTGTTCTTCTTGTTTGTAACCAACACAAGACATTTGGGCATTCTTGAGCAAAACTGTCATTTATACATCCTCAGGGAGCATATGAATTTCAATCTGTATTTTATTGGCTCATTACTTAAAGCTCATTTTGAAGGCATTTTGCAGCCTGCGATGCATTCTGCCTGGAAATAGTTTGGCTTATGAAAATTTTCTTGATTTTTCACCTCTCTCTTTTGTGCTGTTAGTATGAACCAGGGGGAAAGTATGATATTTTGTTTCTAATTCCTTGTTTCTGAGCATATTTAGATTATCAGTTCTCAGTTGATTCAACATATGATCTTTACGGGCAACATGTTTATCAGGCAACAAATGTGCACTTTTGCTCAATTGTTGTATAGGAAGCCTATTCAAAGAAATACTTATATCTGTGGCATTTTTGCCCAAGCCACAATATATTTTGCTTTTTAAAAAATGTGATTCTTTCACTGATGGGTCCATTGTGTGAGTAATGTGGTACAACAGTAAGAGGGAGATAGTTCCTTAAGAAACAGCAAAACTGCCCCTTTTACTAGATGCTAGACTATGGAAGATCAATACTGTCACACTAGTTAAGTTCCTGTTTCAAATTGAGCATTTCTCAGGGGCGGGGGGAAAGGCTTTTGTATTTTTCAAGTAGGTCACTAAGAACTTTCTGTCCATGTAGACTAAGTGAGTGAATTAAATGTACGGGGGTTAATTTGTGCAGTTCCTATTGGCTTCCCTTTTCTTTTAACTTTAGGGAGTGGAAGGACCATAGCTCCATCACTGAGCATCTGCTTAGCATGCAGAAGGTTCCAGGTTCAATCCCTCACATCTCCAGGTAGAGCTGGGGATCACTTCCTGCCTGAAACCCTGAACCATTCACTACACACTGACTTGTACAACATGCCATTGCTGCATGGGATGGTCTGGCAATCAACTGCAGAACTGGTCCTGTATCCTCAGGAGTCTCATCACATGACACTCTCTTTTGTCATCCCTTGTGTCATCCTATTATTTGGACCCTTGGAGTTTCCCTCCTGCTATAACTCACCCTTGGTATTCCTGCTGCTTCCTGTAGTTCCTTCCTCCACTGTTAGTTGCCTCTCTGCATGCTCCACAGTTATTGCCACATCAGTCTCCCCTTCACTATCACACCACAGTCCTTCTGACATTCCAGCCACACTTTCTCTCTCATACACACTTTCTCTCTCCTCTCCTCTCCTCTTGCTTTCACACTTTTCTGACTCAGCCACTTTCTCTTTTGCCCTGAATCATGCCATGTTATTCATTCTGCTTTTGCTTGCTTCCTTCCTCTGCATATCTTGCTTCTGCCTCATTGTCTTGGTGTGTGTCCTGTGGTTCAAGCACATCCATGTTTTCAGTGTTCTTCCTCTGTCACCTAACTTCTGGTCTGTTCCCTCTCCCCTGCTAACATCTCAGGATGGTGACACAGCTCCTGCCACTCTCACCCCTCATACTGATTTAAGGGACAGAAGTGTGTCTTTCCTACCAAATCCTTTCTCTGAATAACCCAGCTCTAGCCCAAACGTTAGTCTGAAAAGACTGAAAACAATGTTCAAAAAAGACAATAAAGGTTCTGGTGATGATACACACACGTCAGTTCCTTACACACACAAATTGTTTTACAGTTTTGAGCAGCCCTAGAACATAATGAAATAAGGTGAATCCAAAGGACATATTGATTTTACTGGAGTGTGAGTAGAAGTGACTGCAACAAAGAGCAAGGGAATATTTCTGGGGAGAGACTGATCAACTAGAGTTCTGCATGTAAATTGTGTATACTGAATGAGTCTGTTCTTTGGTTATTATTTGAAGGCTTGGGGATTTATATAGAAGATAATACCAACAGCTGCAAATTGAAAATGATTGAGTTTTCCCTTCAGGTCGAGGCTCTAATTTAATTCTCATGCTGGGTTCTTCACTGTGTGAGTTGTAAAGCATCTTGGTGAGTTTAGAGCCTTACATTTTGGTGCTATCCAATTTCACTACACTACAGGGCTGGTCAGACAACCCCCTTAAGGAATTTATTTATTTGTTAGATTACTTACCCGCTCTTTGCCTTAATATCCCAGGGTGGGTTACAACAGTAAAATTAGACAATTAAGAAAAAAATAAAACAGTTACAGCCATAAAACAATAAAAAGTATACAAACAATTAAGAAGCAATTCTGTATATATACAACAAAGCAAACATCACAACCCATTTGAAGTTGTGAGAGGGAAACAGTATGGTACCTGGTAGTCTCACCCTTGTAATCCACACTGTCCTATTTTGGTCCTACAGCGGACCCCATGGATAGGACAAATTGATTGCTGCAGCACCAAGGACAGCGCCTAATAAGCAAAGCTTGGACATTATATGAGGTGTTTTCAGTCTGCTTCATTTTAGAGGACTAGAATGTCTTAAAGAATCAGCCCTTTGGCCTGAGGACACTTCTCCGGTTTACCATGGTCTCCTGGCTGGTGCACTCTCTGTGCCTTTGGACTGGTGAGGTGGCGTAGGAGGCATTTAGTTTCATGGGTCCAGATGATGGATGGTGCCAGTAAGGGTGCTGCTCCCAATTCTGCAGGGCATGGGGCTGTGGGACCTGGTTCTTTGGTTTCTGCCAGGCAGCTGTTGGGTCAGTGGTCTCCTGATAACCAGCATCATGCTCAGAGTCAGAAACATGGTCTGAGGCAATGTTGTACCCTCCACCTTGCTGTCCTGCTCAGTACTAGATTCCAGTGCCATTGCATACATGTCCACTTGTCATTCCCTGGTGACTACATGCTGAGAGCTGGTATGAATGAGAGGCTATTTCCCTTCATGCATTCATTTGAACTCCTGAGGGCATTCTTATGAACAGCCCTTTTGATGTTCTCCAAATGTGGGTCCCTTCAAAAATAGCCATAATTAATTGATTGATGAAAAGGGACACTATTGGGGGGGAATATATCTAGATGCAGGAGATAAGGCTACCCAATGACCAGAAGGAATGTTCTGGATTGTCCTTTAACAGCAGCTTTATCTGCAAAAATCCATAGGTGAAACTTTACATTGCATGGAGATAAAGATTTTTACCCAATAGCTTGAGCAGAAAAAGATGCTGTGGCTACTAAAAACTGGCAACCGCAATGGAGTGATAAGAAGCAAGCATGTAACATGTACCTTTAAAACTTTGGACTTATTCTCACACAGATAGCAAACCCATGTCTGTAGGGACATAGATCATGGGATAGAAAGTTCTTCCATTCATGAATTTCCCTTCACTAGATGCTAGGGAGAAGTGTAGCCTAACTTTCTTTCTAGCATGCTAGATTTCTGAGTACAGGGAATGTCTTTTGAATTGATTCCATCACCTGGATCATGATGGGGCTGCTACCACTGAGACTGATAAGAAAGGAATACAAATGGGGTAACATTCATCATGGTACTATAGTTTATTGGGCTGATACTGGCCACCCCACCCCATCTCTTAAACATAGATCTCAGCCACATGGGAGCTTTTTATCCATGTCACTCTGGCCCATCCAGTCTTTGGAGGGAGGGAATTAAAAGTTTTGAAAAACAAGATTTCTTTACTTCAGAAAGTTAGATTCAAAGAACAATTCTAAACTGGGTGACTGTTTCTTCCCCAGTAGAGAGAGAAAATGTAATGCTACAAAGTAGCTATGCAATAAGCATTCATTGTTTCCAAGAAAATAAAGAGAGTGTACCCAAAACTGAAGCTAATAGTACATTAAAGAGAGTACCAGTGGAATATTATAAAAAGCTACATAAGAGCGCTCTTAATCTCAATTGGTTTCACTTGTTTTGAGTTTTTGTTAAGTTTAGTCCACTGGATAATACAATGAATAATATTATGCAGAATTGAGCTTCATGTAAGTTTGATTAAGGCAAACTATTACCAAGCACATTGCATTGATTTTCGTCACAGAACAGAGTTAGTAATTCTTTCACAAAGATTATTACCAGAGCACAGTGTTATGGAATGCTGGTTATTGCTCAAAGGGAAGGGATGCAGGTCAAGTGAATTTTGTTTGGGAGCAGGCCCTGATATGCTAATTGTGGTTCCTGTAGTTTTAAAATTATGGCAAGAAGCATAGCACAAATGAGAAATTATTAATAAATGCTGTCATTCAAAGCATCATTGATATCCTTCAGTTTGATGTGTGAGTGCCAAAGATGGGGAACTAGAGGTCAAACAGAGCTGGAAATATGAGAAGTCTGGCTAAGTAAGTGCATAGTATTGCAATGAGTTTGTCATGGGGGAAGATAGGGCCCCCTAAATTATTGGATTTAGAAATGACAGTGGGTTGCAACATTCAAAGAAATATATAATCTAGTTCAGGGATGTCCAACCAGTAGATCGTGATCTACCGATTCCTGGCTGATCCTGGTAGATCGCGAGACCCTTATCGTGTATAAAAAGTTACAGGAAATAAGCTTAAAAACTCTGTGCTATCCTCCCCCCCCAAAAAAAAAGCTCAACAACGCTGGGCACTTCCCTCCTAAAAAAAGCTCTGGGCAATGCACCCACCCCACACACGCTCCTCCTCCCTCCAATGATAATGGGTAGATCACTGCCATTTTTTATGCTGGGAGTAGATCGTAGTCTCTTGAGAGTTTGACATGCCTGACTAGTTGATAACTGAGTTCTGATCCATGTATAGCATAGCTTGCTGAAGCTATGGGAGAAACAACAAGAGACACTATTGAGGTGTGATGTCTTCCACTCCCTCCATTAAGGCTAGGGTGTATGTACCGGTATGTGTAAATAAAACCATATATTGTAATGACACTACAGTCTCTGCTGTGCTCCATTTTTTCACACAAACACAAACCTTAGTAAAGTGCCAAGATCCCTGGAATCTCACACCACACAGCAGAGATTGGGGTGGCGCATAACAGTAGTTTGTATGGATATCTGCAGTTATTTGAGTTTTTTCTAAAATGTTGTAAAGTTTCATTATATATATTCACTGCTTATGATAGATGTTCATATCTGTATCCTTTGAGAACTTTGACCCAGTCTGAATTGTTTGTTTGAGTCATATTTTCTTAATGTATGCTTCTCATTCACCTAATGGTTTTATTTCTCCCTCCCCTCCCCCAGTAATTAATTTCAAGTTACAAAATCGTGAATTATGAGTTGCTAAACTTCACTGCTTCTTAATAGTTCTCAATTTTGCAACTTGAAATTAAGTATTTTTTAATTTTGGGAAGCTAAGCATATATTACTTTTTCAGTTAATTTAGTTATTGAAGCAGCTTGTGTTGTATGCTAATACTGCTAGGTTAGCTACTTCTAAATGTTGAACAAATTGCCAACTAAGTCATCTAATGTAATGGAATAAATTATGCAGGGCAAATTTCAATGAAACCAATTAATTTGCCAATGTATCTCTTTTAATTATTTATGCTGCAAAATTGTAAAGCGGCATTCCCAGCTCAGATCCAGAGAGGGCAGGGGCTGAAAACTTACTCAGATTATAACCACTTGAATATCTCTGATTCCAATAATTATGGAACTCAGGAATGTGAACAAATTAACTTTTAAGAGGGTAGTTCTTACAGTCCTTTACAGTAAACTGTGTCTTTGTGTTAGATGTATATTTGAAATGAGGATAACTTCATTTAGGGATGTTTGAGGAATTCTGGTATGAATAGATCTGCTCCACTAGGTGAAGATCAGAACTTTGGGTTGGATCCATATCTGGCCATACACACAGAAATTAATGGGATTTTAGTTATGGCATTTCTGTTTTCCCAGGCATTTTAATTTGTGTAATGCATTAGCTGTACATTTTTTATATGCTGTTTCATGCTAAGTTTAATCCTATAGGTTATTATTGTTAATGTTATTGGTGACATCCTACTGAGGAATGCCCCCCCCCCAATAGCAGGGGACTGCAGCGGGAGGAGAAGCTGTCACAAGAGTGGATATCCACTTGTGTGATGGATATCATAAAAGGTTTTTAGCAGCTGCCTTACATTATTGTTAATACTATGTTTTACTGAAATGTGTTCACACACACACACACACACACACCAGAATGTAAAACAAATAATTTTATGTGAGGTCATACAGATATAAAAATTGTCACACAAGCCCACAGCAGGGACTGTGTGTGTATGAAACCTTAAAAGGGTCAAATCACAAGTCAGTCAAGTTTATTTAACCTGCCATAAATGCAACGTGGTTTTACTGGATAGCCACGCTGCAAACTCGAGGTCTGAAAACATAAGGCCTGGCATCCAGAGAGCCTGATTTTAAAAAACCCACTTAGGAAAAGATTGCTTTCTGGCCTTTTGATATTATTCAGTTGGAGAGGTGAGAAAGATCTCTGCCAGATGGTGACACCTCCATTTTGTTATGATAACTCGAAAGTTTCCCATGACCTCAAAAGGAATGAGAATGTTCCAGGGCTCTTTGCTATCTGAAAACATTCTTATCATATGGAACACAGATAAATAGACAAATGATTACAGAGCAAGGGCCAATTCACTTGAGCAAAGCAAACAGGAAGTCACGAAATGTAAATAGGGCACCTGTACCAGCAGGTGTTGAATAAGGTTGTCAAAGTCAAATCTGAACACAACAGTATAAGGTATATTGGCAAAGATTAGCTTGGGAACACTTTGCCTAGTAAATAGTTCACATGTTCTTCTTAGATTCCAGGAAGTTCATTTCTAGGTGACAAATCGACAGTTTGGACTGGGTGTGCTCTGACTATAGCAATAGGGTAGCTCAAACAAGCCATATCCACACTTAAGCGAAGCATTGCTAACCTCTTGTACCACCACAACCACAACAAAGAGAAAAATGAGTCAGTTGACCTTAGAAGCAAGAGCATTAAACACAAGTGGGACTTGAAACAAAATGCTATGAAAATCAGGATGCTTCATCCTATCTGTGTGAAATTTGGCACATGAAATCTATGTGGTGGGAATTTGCCATTTTAAGAAAAAAAAATCCATTTAAAATTGCTAAATGCAGCAGTTTAAAGATTTCCCCTGCTGAAGCTGTAGGTAGGTAGAAGTGTGAGAGGAAAGGTCTCTGTGTGAGAAGGAGGGAGGGAGAGATTGCGATTGTGTGTTTGAGATTGTATGAAGTGTAAATGGTTCATGTATAAGCAGTTTTTTTAAAAAAAAATTGTTCTAAATGGTTTCTCCAGACTGTCACTATTTTGCAGAAGGGATTCAAATACACACCAGAATTAGGTTTGTGTAACTGAGGTGGACTACAGCACTCTTATCACCCTAGCATAGCAGCCCCTGCAAGCAAATCAGGATCAATGTTCGTTGTCATATAACCACCTCATAAACAATTCAGATTGGATCCTCAGTAAAGAATGGACACTGTCTAACTACTGTGCAAGCTTTGTGCAAGCAAATCTGGGAGAATGTTTAATAAACAAATCATCTGCAGGAATACATAACCATCACATGCTGTGCTTGCTTACAACTTTGCCTCCATGCACCCACACTTCTCATTGGTCTTTTAACTTCACTCCGCTTCCTTTGCAGGTTGGGACAACATGGAAGCATCGGTTCAGTAATCAGTCGATCTTCCAGTCAACCAACTTATTGCATGGCTAATCTTTAAATCGCAGAGCACAATACAGATAAAGATGCCAGGGCAGGGTCGGATCCTGGGACCTTTTTCATGCAGCACATGTCCTTGACACACTGAGTGATCATCCTCCCCTCTACTGAATGAATGAATGAATGAATGAATGAATGAATGGCCTCTTTCACATGAGGCAAATGTTGCTGGTCTCTGACATGCTGGAAAAAGCACACCCACTTAAGTACGCACCAAGTGCAGAGAGGGATGGAACAATATTCTCTCCACTTCAGTATATATGAACAGAGCTGGAGGAGAAATTTGTCAGCATTTTAAGACAAACCAACTTAATCTGCCATTCCTGGCATTATACATGGATCAGAACTCAGTTATCAATTGGGTTATGCACTTCTTTGAATGTTGCAACTCACTGTCATTTAAAAAAAATGAATCAAAATGCATATTTGATGGAGGAAATATATACAAAGCATAGAAAAATGTATATTTAGTAGGGGAAATGCATATGATTTAAATGCAATTTGTGTTCTAAATCACAGAAAACAGAACTGAATATAATTATGTATCACTGCCTGTGAAATGATGCAGTTTCCCAATGGATGAAATGTATAAATATATCTTAATGAAAAATGTAACTCTTGTTAAATTCAATAGTATGAATAGATGCTTGATTGCACAGGGCAACTGTTAGTAAAAATTCATAAACTTCAAGCAGAGAGAACACTTATATCTAATTAGAGATAGCATCATATCTACCTCTTATGAACCTACTAGATCAGGATATGGAGTCCTCTCATATTTGGCAAGCATCTCAATCAAAGATATTTGCAGAACAATAAACAAATAACTGTGAAACCAATGATATTGGCAGTATATTGCTGTCTGAATAATTATGAACATTATTATCATACTTTACCCAGAAACCAAATTAAAGCAAGTTCTAGAGAATAAATCAAAAATACATTTTGGAATTGATTGAATAAATTATATAACACAACAAAAACTAGTCAAGTGTCATAATATGTGAACATTATTTGAGAACTGAAATGCCTTTTCTGTTCAGATTTATTTATATTACAGCTGAAAAATATGTTAAACAAAATAGTGGGCATTGTTAGTGCATGGTAAAAAAAAAAAAAGCAGAAAAACTCTCTGGCTTGAACAGATGAAAGTGGGCACCAAACATCTAGGGGAAAATGATCAATGGACTTCAATGTCTGTACACTAATGCGCAAAGCATGGGAAATAAACAAGATGAGCTTGAGCTCTTGGTACAGCAAGCTAAATATGACATAATAGGCATCACTGAAACCTGGTGGGATAAGTCCCACGATTGGAATGTAATAATGGGGGGATACAATCTATTTCAGAGAAACAGACCAGACAAGAAAGGAGGAGGAGTGGCGTTATATGTCAGGGATGTGTATACCTGTGAAGAGATCCAAGATTTAGAACCTCAAAGCCAAAGTGAGAGCATTTGGGTCAAAATTAAGGGAGAGAAGAATAACAGAGACCTCATTGTGGGAGTTTACTATAGATCCCCAAGCCAAACGGAGGACATAGATGATGCCTTCCTGGAACAGATGGCCAAGCATGCAAAAGGAAGGGAGATAGTAGTAATGGGGGACTTCAATTACCCGGATATTTGTTGGACGTCAAACTCAGCCAAGAGCATAAGGTCAAACAGATTCCTCACTGGCCTTGCAGACAACTTCATTGTCCAGAAAGTGGGAGAAGCAACAAGAGGAACAGCCATTTTAGATCTGGTCCTAACCAATGTTGATGACCTAGTTAGTGGGGTAGATGTGGAAGGATCATTAGGCGCGAGTGATCATGCTCTTCTGAAGTTTACTATACAGCGGAAAGGAGCAGCCAAGCATACTAGGACTCAATTTCTTGACTTTAAGAAAGCCGACTTCATAAAACTTAGGGAAGTGCTGGGTGAGATCCCATGGACAGCAATACTAAAAGGAAAGGGAGTTCATGATGGCTGGGAATTTGTTAAGAGGGAGATAGTAAAAGCACAACGTCAGGCAATACCAATGAGACGGAAACATGGAAGGTGCCTAAAGAAGCCAGGGTGGCTATCTAAAGAACTTTTAACTGAATTAAGATTAAAAAATGATGTGTACAAAAAATGGAAAAGGGGGGAAACCACCAAAGAGGAATTCAAACAAATAGCCAGCACGTGTAGACACAAAGTCAGAAAAGCTAAAGCACAGAATGAACTCAGGCTTGCTAGAGAGGTTAAAAGCAACAAAAAAGGCTTTTATGGGTATGTTCGTAGCAAAAGGAAGAACAGAGAAACAGTTGGGTCACTCAGAGGAGAAGATGGTGAAATGCGAACAGGGGACACAGAAAGGGCTGAACTCCTCAATTCCTTCTTTGCCTCAGTCTTCTCCGATAAAGAAAACAATGCCCGACCTGTAGAATTTGGAGCAAATGATTCAGCAAAGGAAACACAGCCCAGAATAACTAAGGAGATAGTACAAGAATATTTGGCTAGTTTAGATGTATTCAAGTCTCCAGGGCCAGATGAACTGCATCCAAGAGTATTAAAAGAACTGGCAGATGTGATCTCAGAACCACTGGCAGTCATCTTTGAGAATTCCTGGAGAACAGGCGAAGTCCCGGCAGACTGGAGGAGGGCAAATGTTGTCCCTATTTTCAAAAAGGGGAAAAGAGAGGACCCAAATAATTACCGCCCAGTCAGTCTGACATCAATACCAGGGAAGATTCTGGAGCAGATCATTAAGCAAACAGTCTGTGAGCACCTAGAAAGGAATGCTGTGATCACCAATAGTCAGCATGGATTTCTGAAAAATAAGTCATGTCAGACTAACCTGATCTCGTTTTTTGACAGAATTACAAGCCTGGTAGATGAAGGGAACGCAGTGGATGTAGCCTACCTTGATTTCAGCAAGGCATTTGACAAGGTGCCCCATGATATTCTTGTAAAGAAGCTGGTAAAATGCGGTCTTGACTATGCTACCACTCAGTGGATTTGTAACTGGCTGACTGACCGAACCCAAAGGGTGCTCATCAATGGTTCCTCTTCAACCTGGAGAAGAGTGACTAGTGGGGTGCCACAGGGTTCTGTCTTGGGCCCGGTCTTATTCAACATCTTTATCAATGACTTGGATGATGGACTCAAGGGCATCCTGATCAAATTTGCAGATGACACCAAACTGGGAGGGGTGGCTAACACCCCAGAGGACAGGATCACACTTCAAAACGACCTTGACAGATTAGAGAACTGGGCAAAAACAAACAAGATGAATTTTAACAGGGAGAAATGTAAAGTATTGCACTTGGGCAAAAAAAATGAGAGGCACAAATACAAGATGGGTGACACTTGGCTTGAGAGCAGTACATGTGAAAAGGATCTAGGAGTCTTGGTTGACCACAAACTTGACATGAGCCAACAGTGTGACGCGGCAGCTAAAAAAGCCAATGCAGTTCTGGGCTGCATCAATAGGAGTATAGCATCTAGATCAAGGGAAGTAATAGTGCCACTGTATTCTGCTCTGGTCAGACCACACCTGGAGTACTGTGTCCAGTTCTGGGCACCACAATTCAAGAAGGACACTGACAAACTGGAACGTGTCCAGAGGAGGGCAACCAAAATGGTCAAAGGCCTGGAAACGATGCCTTATGAGGAACGGCTAAGGGAGCTGGGCATGTTTAGCCTGGAGAAGAGGAGGTTAAGGGGTGATATGATAGCCATGTTTAAATATATAAAAGGATGTCACATAGAGGAGGGAGAAAGGTTGTTTTCTGCTGCTCCAGAGAAGCGGACACGGAGCAATGGATCCAAACTACAAGAAAGAAGATTCCACCTAAACATTAGGAAGAACTTCCTGACAGTAAGAGCTGTTCGACAGTGGAATTTGCTGCCAAGGAGTGTGGTGGAGTCTCCTACTTTGGAGGTCTTTAAGCAGAGGCTTGACAACCATATGTCAGGAGTGCTCTGATGGTGTTTCCTGCTTGGCAGGGGGTTGGACTCGATGGCCCTTGTGGTCTCTTCCAACTCTATGATTCTATGATTCTATGATTCTATGATTCTATGAAAACTCTATCCAGTATCTTACACTGACTCTTTATCCTGAATGTCCCATCTTTCTTCTTCTTTTCAACATTAGAATGTCCCCTCTGCAAAGACCTTGGTCTTCATGGTCCACCAGAAGAACATACAGAGAGCCCTCCTGGATCAGACAAAAGACCCATCAAGTCCAGCATCATGTTGTCACAATGGCCAACCAGATGCCTAAGAGAATCCCACAAGCAGGATATGAGCACAACACCACTCTCTGCACTTGTGCTTCCTAGAAACTAGCATTCAGAGGCATAAAGCTTCTGTCATAGGTGGTAGTAAACCATCATTAGAACTAGTAGGCGTTGATAGCCTTCTCCTCTATGCATTTGTCTAGTGTCCACTTTCCAAACCATCTGAGTTGGTGGTCATCACTACATCTTGTGAGAGCTAATTCCATAGTTCAAGTATGCACTGTGTGAAACTTTTTCTTTTGTCTGTCCTGAATCTTCCAATGTTCAGCTTCATTGGATGCGCCCCAGTTCTAGTTTTATGAGAGAAGGAGAAACACCTATTGCTGTTCATTTTCTCCACACTCTCCTAATGCTTCCCAACACATCCCAGATATAACCCAGGGGTATCACAGAATGATGTTATACAAGGGTCAACACATGAAACATTCCTAAATGTACAGAGAGTTCTGGAAGAAGATAAATAGTGCTCCACTTTCTGTGGTGCTATGTCACTATTATCATTCATGGATGAACAAATGAGATGCAATGAGTGAACGAATTGAATAAATCTGCATAGACTAGCATATGAATTTGAAGGGTGAAAACATGCCTTGCTTTCAGATATTGAAGATCTAGAATGTCGCAGCAAGTGAAAATGTAGCAGTGGCATTTCCTCTTGTTTGAAAGTGAAAGGGATGTGTTGTTTTGAGGATGGTGTTTGCTAGAAGCAGTTTTTATAAGAACTTACATTAAAATCTAAAAGTTATTGCCCGATTTGTTGGGAATGCCTTTTTAGCTGATTTAAAAAATAGTTTTGAATCTACTAATCTAATATTAGGAAGTTAGAGAACAATGACAGTTCGAATACACATGGTGGCATATTAGTTCCTACTACTGAAGTTCCCACCACCTGGCCAGATATGTGCATGGGCTGGTAGCGTGCACTCAGAGTTGTACCTGGAAGATGGTTTCCAGCCACATCTGAAGCATGTTGAAGTTGTCTAACCATGGCACACAACTGTCCAGCCAGCACATGGCTAAAAATTGTCCTTCATGTGAAGCTATGCAAAAGCAGTGACAAGTAATGTGAATACAGTGGTACCTCGGGTTACATACGCTTCAGGTTACATACGCTTCAGGTTACAGACTCCACTAACCCAGAAATAGTACCTCGGGTTAAGAACTTTACTTCAGGATGAGAAAAGAAATCATGCTCCGGTAGCGCGGCGGCAGCAGGAGGCCCCATTAGCTAAAGTGGTGCTTCAGGTTAAGAATAGTTTCAGGTTAAGAACGGACCTCCGGAATGAATTAAGTACTTGAAATATACTCAGAGTCAAGAGTGGATTTCATGCTCTTTATTCAGCTCATAGTGGTGAGGAGGAATGGAAGTTCCCCCCAGAATGTCTGCTTTATATACATTATTTACACAATGGGCCCCACGTGATTGGCTAATTCCGGGATTCTCCTGTAGGCCAATCAGGTTGCGGATTCACTTCCACCTGGAGCTGGATTGGGTGGCTCCTGTGGACCAATCAGACTGCTGCATTCTGGATCCTATTCAACTCAGTACATAACAGTACTTAACCCGAGGTACCACTGTAGCTCAAAACCAGATTAAAAAGCCACAACTTTCAATCCAAATCTAACTGGTTTATGGCCATCCTTGATACTTTTTTATTTAAAAAGTCAGCTTCAGTAGCATTATGAATCCTGTGCATAAAAAGGTAAAGGACCCCTGGACGGTTACGTCCAGTCAAAGGCAACTATGGGGTGCAGTGCTCATCTCGCTTCAGGCTGAGGGAGCCAGCATTTGTCCACAGACAGCTTTCCAGGTCATGTGGTCAGCATGACTAAACCACTTCTGGTACAATGGAACACTGTGACTGAAGTCAGGTCACATGAAAACGCCATTTACCTTCCTGCTGCAGCAATACCTATTTATCTACTTGCACTGGCATGCTTTTGAACTGCTAGGTTGGCAGGAGCTAGGACAGAGCAATGGGAATATACTAACAACCATAAATGTCTGGCAGGTGGAGAGCAGCATATGAAAGCATGGATTTTTTGGAGCAGAAGTTTCTGCTAATGTTAAAGGAAATCGAAGCAGCAGCAACTTCAAGAGTGACTTTCATTATGTTTCCCTGAAAAGCCACGGCAGCTTCCTTCTATCTCAATCTTCACAAAACACATTAAGGTGGCTTTCTAGATCAAACAGTTTTTCCACTGCTCTGGCTTTCTTTGCAAACCCAAATTACTCTTTCTGATGTTTATTTTGTTTGTTTCTTGGGGAATAATGTTAATTGGCCACCATGGCAAGACATTGCATTTCTAAGGAAAAATAAGAATGGCTGCCGTCACCTCACTCCAATGCTGTGTTTCCTAGAGATATGAGGAGGAGGTAGATTACTCAATTTAGCTTTTAAAAAAATTGAATCAGTTTTGTAATGTGATATTTTTATACAGTCTAGTCTCTGTTAGATGAAGGAGTTGAAAAGCTATGAGTGAAAAGATTTCACTGTCTGTATTCCGTTGATTCTCTGTAGGGTTCCCTGTCTTTTTTTCTATTCTACAAATAACCATTTTCCTCCTGTTTTCATTTCAGTTTGGAAACAACAGTCTGGCCATTTGGATCTGGATCAAAGCCTTGACCATTATGCTCAAGTAACTTACTCAGAAGTGTTCATACTTCAGTGCAGGCCTGTGCAGAGCTTGTCTGAGGCCCAGGGCAGGAATCTTGTTCATGCCCCCTATGCACAGGCCTGCTGAAGAGTCAGATATTCAAATATTCAAATTAACAACAAGATTTCCCTCTATGTGAGACTCACAAAATTTTAAAACTGACCAGTTGTAGGCAACATCCTAAGGCACTAAAGGTAAATCTGAACTAAATGATGATCCCACATCAGAGTGCTTGTATCTGGCAATCACTCAGAGCTGCATTTGGATCTATACAAAACCAAAGCTATCAACAGGCAGCAGGAGATTAGCAAATGGAGACATTCTGATATGAGACTGACTCTGAGTTTCAAGCATTCCATAGTATCCAGACTTTTGCATTTTTATTTAAAGTGTTGGAATAGACCATACAGGTAAACAGGGTTGGCTAACTTAAATTCTATTTATTTCAATGGGTCTGCTCTATTAAAGAGTAAGTCTGGATTGAACCCATGCAGTCCAAGTCACCAGCAGTCTAGATACACTTTAGCTTTTAGAATTCTTGAGTTTCTACTATATATCCTGCTACTTGGAAGAGGTTAATGATAATGGACAAAGTGTCGTTAACTAAATTAGTTAAATAATAGTTATTGTATGTTGAATGATATACATGAGATAGCTTTCCATAGCTTTTATTGTTTTATTGTGGTGTCTCATATATTGTGGTGTGTTTTTTTACAATTGTTTTACATGGTTTGATGCAGTGTGTTGCTTCCCGAAGTCACAGGTGTATAGCATAAAAAGTCTTATCTGTAAAAGTCAATAGAAAAAAGAATATGATTGGCTCACCTATCACTTTGTATTTGTTGGTAGTCTTATTGTATAAAGTATGCAATGTCTTTTTTCTGTGATGCTATGCAAAAAAAGCAATACAAAATATTAAAAGAATTTTTTTCTAGTAGTTCAGGTGGTAGAATATATAAATCCGTCTATCATAAGTTTTAAGTTTTAAAGATAATCAGCACGAAAAGGTTACTTTCTGGTATAGCTCATTTCCTGCCTGTCTTACAGAAACTATACAGTTCAACATTTGCAAGTTGTTTACCAGCTTGCTACCAGCAGCAGTCATAAACTTGTGAGATATATACACACTGAATATTATTCTTTGATGAATAACTTAGATGGATTATTAAGTATGTTGAGTTCACTCTAATCTGACAAACAGCAATTTCTATATGATATAACATGCAGCCCCATTTCCTTCACTTCCTGAAACACACTGGATCAAACCATTCTTAATATCAGCTATATATATATATACTGGTGGGAAATAAGTTGGTGTAGACTAATGAGGAAATGGATCTTGTGCTTGTGATGGATAGCTCAGTGCTCAGGATTACAAATGAAGTCCTAAATTCAAGTGTTCTTGCTGATACAATAAACTATAAATCCAAGTAGTCTATTGATACAATAGGCTAG
This sequence comes from Podarcis bocagei, assembly GCF_964188305.1. NCBI lineage: Eukaryota > Metazoa > Chordata > Lepidosauria > Squamata > Lacertidae > Podarcis > Podarcis bocagei. The sequence goes on along the minus strand of NC_138128.1, from coordinate 51,005,199 downwards.
GACTAGTAAGGGGAAATGGGCAGTGATTTGCAAATAATAAAATAAATCAATAAGATCTGGCAATTATTCCCAAAGAAGAGCTGCCTACTCTGGTGAAATTTTGCAAATCTCCCTTCCCTTTGCCTTTCATGGAGGGTAAGGCCAGCAATGGCTATGTTCTGCCTCCACAGTTGGAGAAGGTGTGCTTCTGAATTCAAATTGCTGGAAACCACTGGAGGGCAGAGTACTTTTGAGCTTTCGGGTTTCTCACAGGCATCAGGGTGGACATTGCAATAACAAGATACTGGATATGACAGACCATTGACCTGATCCAGCAGGCCCTTCTTATGTTCTTTCCAAAACCTAGATCATTATTTATTGACAGTCCTGACAGCAGAGCTCATAATTTTTATGAAATCATACTGAAATATGAACCTTGCAAACCTTCACAAGATTGCAAAAGGCTACATTCAGAACAATTTGTTTTTAGAGGAGGTAACCACAGTTGTTTCAAAAAGGAAAAGTGTTATGCTGGTTCATATAGTGTGGTGAGGTGTGGGTGGGTGGGTGGAAATTAAAGGGTATGCTATTGAGAGTGTTACATAAAGAATGAGGAAATAAATCACTGGTTTAGGAAACAAGGCTGCAATCCTATATGCACTAATCTGGATGTCTCACTGAGTCTTACCTCCAAGTAAACTAAAAAAGTTAAAGAAAGATAGGATTATGTCTCGTAAAAGGTAATAATAACAGAAGGAATAGGGCAGCAGAGGAAATGTGGGTGCTTGAAACAGTATAATTTAGCTCTCCTATATGTTCAACAGGCATATTAAAGCAATTTACTAACCAATAGACATTAAACAAAACTCGATTTCTCTAGGCAAGGGGACTTGCAGGTTTTAAAACCAATTTCAGTACATTAAAACTTTTAAACACGACTCATGAATTATTCTAGAGATGAAATGAACATGAGTTTCCAGTGTGCATGCAGTTTGCCAATTATGAAAAGGCTTTCTGTGATCCAATCCCATATTGTAATTTACTAGCGCTTTCAAGAATCCTGGCAATTAAAATACCCACAATGACATTAACAGTGATGTATACGGGAACACTACTTCTGCAATTCATTTCCAGTATGGCTGTGAAAATAATTGAAACCCAAGAGTCCAACCAAGAGAAAACAAAGACTGAAACAAGTCACAGGACTATTCCAATCTATGTTTTGAAAGGAGCATCCTAACTTGTTTCGGTCTGCTCCAAAGCTTAATTCCTCAGAAGTAATTCCTAGAGAGTTCAGCAGCGCTTTATTCCTGAAACATATGCTGAGGGATGAAGCCAATATCACTTTCCCACTTAATAGTACTGTATAATAATAAGTGCTTTCTGAGTCTACATCTACCTACAGAATATTAACATAACATGTTTCCATTATTTAAGAAGATACACTCAGTAATCCTAGCCAGGGCCAAGGGCTGAGTCATACAGGTATCTGCATCCAAAGCATTGCCAGCTCATACTAATCAGGGTGGAAGGTAAGAGGGTGATCTTTGACCCATTTTTGGTAAGCCTACTGGCACTTGAAGGATCCACAAACCTCTGAATCTGAGCCCAACTCCACTCAAAAACTCCACAATTCCATTGGTTAAAGCCCACAGGTTGACCACCAATGGTAGCTTACTATCCACATGGGCAATGATGGATCTCCACTGAACACAGCTGCCCATCAGTGAGGCTCCTCCTGGGAGGAGGAGGGTGTCTGAGAGGGGCCTACACCACATCCTAACCCTACCACCACAGCCGTGAACATTAGGTGGGTGGGTGTGTTGCAGCTACATTCTATTTGAATACTAGTTCTTATAAAATGGAACCAAGCTGTCTTTTCAGTACAGTGGTACCTCAGGTTAAGTACTTAATTTGTACCAGAGGTCCGTACTTAACCTGAAACTGTTCTTAACCTGAAGCACCACTTTAGCTAATGGGGCCTCCTGCTGCCGCTGTGCCACCGCTGCACAATTTCTGTTCTCATCTTGAAGCAAAGTTCTTAACCTGAAGCACTATTTCTGGGTTAGCGGAGTCTGTAACCTGAAGCATATGTAACCTGAAGCGTATGTAACCTGAGGTACCACTGTATAAGTAGTTGATTCCTATATGTAGAGCTCTACCTCTCTATCCATAACTCCACACACACACACAATGTCTGTTTGGCTAACTGTAGTTTTATTAGAGGAATAGTAATTAAACAATGCCCCCATATTTCACTTAAATATGGACAAATATTTCTTTCTGGTTCTTGATGAATGCTGACAGGTGTATGAAATTCATATCATGCAAAGAATTGAAACCTAGGGCAATGGACCTTTTTAGACCAGCAGTTGATATGCAGAGCATCCAGTAAACTTCCTTTGTTCATCTTTTCAGCTTCTTATGGCATCGTTTTGCAAAATTTGCTTCAGCCAATTATTATCACATGCTAGATTTTTACCAAAAGTGCTTTACAGTATCAATTCTAGACTGACTGCAGTTGTGAAATTAACTCCAATTCTTATGCTGACAAAAGTTGTAAATGGCATATAAATCGCTCACATGCCATACACGTGGATCAATAAACACCTAAGTAGGGGTCCTGCCAACATTCACATATATTGGTCACTTAGAAGCAATCTAGCACAAACATCAAGTGTCTTAAATCACTATCAAAACAAGTTCTGTAATTCTGTATGAAAGATTGAAATGGAACATCTGCAAGTAGTCTAATTTATCTGCTTGGTTGAAAAGCACCATCTGAAATCTTATGAATTGCGTATGTGTAAATAAAATCTAGCCACTTAGTATTCATGTTTTTGTTTATAATGGGTTCTTTGAATAGTTTTGTCTTGCAAGGAATGTGAATTGCAGTTCATATTCCATGGGCCATTAAGAACATCTGTTAACAATTCTTCACCCACAATGGAGGGGGTTATAAAGACTCTCCAAGAAGGGAACAGAAGACCTGAACTGTGTCTTATCTAAGGCATGTCTAGTTCAGAACCCTGTTCCTAACAAAAACCAGCTAAATGCTTGCAGGAAGCCCCAAAACAGGATGTGAAAGTATTCCTCCCCTGTCACAGCAGGTCTTTAAAAGCATTCTGCCATTGACCTTGAGATGATGCTCAGCTATGATGGTTTATAACTATTGAGAAAATCTATCTACCATGAGTTTGTCTAAAACTTTTGAAAAGCCATCTTTCTAAACCAATGGTCATCACTACAGTGTAGCAGTGATTGCTGCAGGCTAATCATGGAATGTGTGAGTAAGTGCTTTCTTTTCTCTGCCTTAATCTACTGCCAAGCAATTTCATTTCACAATCCTGAGTTATAATATCATGGGGAAAGATGGGGTAAATACTTGGTATGCACTTCTCTCACATCAGGTGTGGGAAAGATGCTTTGAATCTGAATCATTTTGCTTGTATTTTCCCATTCTAAAGTAGTTTTCTGAGACTGGGCATCTAGAAGTCTGCCCAGCATTCCAAATACAGTCACAGAGGTATACAATACCTTGTAGCCCACACAAGGGGTTTCCTTATCCTGTCATCTGTGTATATCCCCATCCCTAAAGGAACAAGTTGAATTTGAATAATTCCATTCACTAGCATAATTCCAATTTTGTATTATATCCAGTGTTAGGTATACACAGAGCAACCCATGGACTTAGATAAGGTCCGTTTATTTCCATGAGTCTACTTTGAGTATCATATCACGAAATAGCTGCTTGTACCAAATTACAAGGCCATCCCTAAATTATTTATATAGTACTATTTTTACGTTAGAAAAGAGAAACAGAAAAGATCAGTAATTCTATGCTTCCCCTTGTACCCAAAGAGAAACTGATATTGGGACCATTTAGATAAACTGTTTCATGGGTCACATTAGATGTTATTCATCACAAATATCCTAGCCTAGGTCAACAAGGAGCTGTGAACTTGGGAGGAAAAGGAGGAGAAGGTGCTCCAATTCAAAGACATAGGAGCCATGAAACACCTTAACAGTGTGTTGTCTGTCCACACTGAAATGACTGATGTTGCAAATGGACTTGCATTACATACATATACACACCAAAGTCTGAAAACACACAGCAGGATTACTCACACAGCAGGAAAACACACAGCAGAATTACTCAAACACAACTGGATTACAATTGGCTACCAACAATATCATGTGGATGCTCTGTAAAATATGAGTGAATAAAGGACGGCAATTTCAGGGGGCAATTTCAGCACCCAAGATACTTAATCTCTGAGGTTCATTCATGCTCTTATTCAGTTGAACAGAGAAATGAGAGAATTTTTCAGTAAAGAGGAAGCTAAGATATAAAGAACATAAGCTGAGTGAAACGTAATAGCTCTGGTGAGAATTTTCCATTTGATGCTCTTATCTCATTGGCTTATAAATCAATACCATGTCTACAAACAACCAACATGGCATGAAAAATTATGCCAAAGTATTACTCAAAAAGAGGATTTCAGTCAACAGCTTCCTTCGTATGCTAATACTGCATCTGTTACACATATAATTTGTTAGAACTTTTCGAAGCCCCATTTCTCTCTCTGAATAGTTAAAATATATTCCATTTTGCATTTTAATATTTATTTTAACCAATCTTATTTATGGTCAGAGATATTCTGGAAGAAGAAAAAGTCGCTCTCCTATATTAAGGGATTCCTGAAGGTCAGATATTTATTTTCTTTACTAAAGTCATGATTAAATTAAAGCTGGCAAATTCATTTGAGTGAAAGGATTATTATTTTCTTCATGAACTCTTGCAGAAAAGGACAGTATAACCGAATGGTCACATAACACCAGTAATAACCCCAGTGTTTTAGTTTGCAGTTGGTTGTCTGGGGCCTAAAATTATCTTCTACAAAGAACATGCTTCTAGATGTTGTTATGAAGATATTTGTTATGCCTCCATTTTGGCCTCCACAGTGTAAGAAGTTGAATAGGAGGGAAATGGCAGCAGAGCAGTATGGCTGCTGGAACTTGTCCTGCCTGTTCTCTGCTGCTTGCCTGAGCTGTGTTGTGTTCAGGCTGTAATGGCAGAAACACAGTTTAGATTTCCCACAGAAGGAGCCTCCCAGAGCAGCAGTTTTATGTAGATATTAAATAACAATACGGAACACTGAAGAATCCCAAAGAGATCCATGTCCAAGGGATTGAATAATGCTCCAGCATCCAGCCAGGTAGGCCAGAACTCCAAGGCTCCATACCCCAGAAGGATGCCATAGTCAGTGGTATTGAGAACTGCAAAGAGATTCTGGCAACCAGTAAGGATGCACTTCTCATTCCTAGTTCCTGGGGTAAGCCATCCAACAGGCTGTTTCAGTCCCTCAACAAGGCCATAAACAAGACTTGAACCCAGATTGGAAAGGATAATCAGTGTCACCTAAGAAATTCTGGATCTGTGTTGCCAATACTCACTCCAGGCGAGTGGCTAACAATTATCAATTATAGAATAATTATAGATTATACAAGATTTCTTTCCATGTGCAGGGCAAACATCCCTTGATATTTCAGATGTCATGTGCTCTTAAAGCCTATCTATTTTTCTCTGATGCATTTGGATATTGCATTTGCTTTAAAATATACATGTCC